>NW_022436970.1:10653581-11014076 GCF_009761245.1 Sapajus apella | reverse complement strand
ATTTATGCGCTAGATATTACTCAAAAACTTTCCAAAACATCCTAATGGAACATGATTTATAATAAACTGAAATTTGTATGTAATAAATACTTCTGTGTGCATAATATATGGATGTATATTACATATAAATACATATGTAATATTATGTGAATGCTGAAATTTATCTTTGAATTTGTAATTGATAAAATATTAGCCCATGAGCAATGTATTCAAATTCCTCTTAATTACCATTAGTCAATCAGTAGTGATTTTAAACATATCTTTATTCAAAAGCAACTTTTATATACTCCTTTATAGGCATAATATATTTAAAATGTTCAAATCAGTTATGTAGAACAATAAGAAAAAATAAATAAATTTCCTTACTAAACACTTTGCAGATTTGTAACTATATTATTGTCCTCAGTTCTACTGATTTTACCTTCAGAGTGCATATGAAATCCCTCCATTTTTCACCTTCTCACCATGCTTTGCTGTCAACATACTCTCCCTCCCTTTTGTTAGCTTCTTTTTTCTTTTTCTTTTTTTTTTTTTAAGATGTAGTTTCACCATGTTGGTCAGGCTGGTCTTGAACTCCCGATCTCAGGCGATCCGCCCGCCTTGGCCTCCGAAGTGCTTGGATTACAGGCGTGAGCCACCACACCTGTTAGCTTCTTAATCTATGTACTCTCCTAACAAAATCCCCCTAGCGTAGTATATTTCATCACGTCTCACCTACTCGGGGACATTACTCCAACTAATCTTAGCATTTTCTCTTACATTTATATATTGACTCTTTATAGTAGTGGTCACAACAGCATATAAAGATGCTCTTAGTCTTACCATATTAAAAAATTTATTTCCTAATCTACTCTATACATTAGCTACTGCCATCTCTCTTTGTGTGTGTGTGTGTGTGTGTGTGTGTTTGTGTGTGTGTTTGTGTGTGTGTGTGTATAAGGATTTATTTCAAGAAACTGTCTCATGTGGTTGTAGAAATTTGGAGAGTCCAAAATCTGATAAGGAAGATCGACAAGCTGAAAACAGAAAAGAGCTGCAATTTGAGCCCACAAGCATCTTCTAGAGAATACTTTTTTGCTCAGGGAAGATCAGCCTTATATTCTCCTTAGGCCTTCAGGTGATTGAATGCACACTCCCATGAAGGGCAATGTGTGTTACTCAAAGTCCACCAATTTAAATTTAAAACTCATCCTGAAACACCCTCACTGAAGCATTCAGAATGTCTGGCCATGTATCTGGGCAGTGTGGCCCAGCCAAGCCGTCACATAAAATTAACCATTGCATGTCCAGATCCTGGTCAGCTTGGCATTCCACACATATCTTTAAGCCACACTTAATCTCCAAATAAAACAATAACAAGATCATACTTTCACTTAACATGATACAACCATCATGTATTCAACTGAGAATGTCCTTGTATGATATTTACTCTTCTTTTTGATATTCTGCAACTTGAATACTATGATAGAAAATCAATACATTTATGGTACATGATAAAGCAATAAGAGGAAAGTAAACAAAGTTACTTGATCAATCTATCAAGAGATAGATGATAGATACACAAATATTCACAAGAAAATAGAGATGATATATTCCTGGCAATTAGAGTTCTTATTTCTATTACCGGTCGTGTGGTCATAGCTGGTATTTATAACTACCTTCTTTAACAATCCATTCTGGATTTCCTTTGCTCCCACCAAGCTTCTTGGGTAGTTGTGATTCTTTACCTGGCAGCGTGACCCAAATTTTCATTCCTGGAATCTGGGTCATTAGTAGTTCTGCATGAATCGCATTGCAGCTTTCCGCTACATTTAATCACAAGCTAAGGAAATACTAAAAATGACCTAAGGGATCTCTTGTATTACAGACATGTTCTTCCTCACCTCCATTATGGAGCAGGAGCCCGATTTCCCCCTTAGTAGCCAGGATCAATAAGTTCAGCTAGCACAGTAACTCCTTTTTCTGCCTGTTGATTTAGCAGCATGAGGAGCCCAAAGTCTCTGGGTGGCAGTCTTAACTTCCAATGCAATGAACTCATTTTTGTGTCTCCTGGTAGAAACATGTCTCTCTTTGGAACTAAACTTTGAGGCCAGGAGAACCTAAGATCATGGAAACAATAAACAACCTGCCCACCCTATTAAATGTCGCTCATACACCTTCCAAGAACTCGCATACCTCTCACACACTTGATTCATTTTTTATCCATAGCATGGAATCTCATAATATAATATACAGGTTACCTACTTATCATGTTTCTAAGTTTTTCAAAGGCAGGCATCATTTTTAATTTTCTCTTTGGTGCTAAGTGTAGTTCTTGCACAGAGCATATGTTCAACCTATTGTCTGAATGAATAAATTAGTCAACAACCAAATGAATGCCTAAGGTTCTACTTTTACTACAATCCACCATCAACTCTGACCTGCATTATTACAAATCCCTACTAAGCTTGGGATTTCCTTTTTACAGTTTAGACCCCTTAACTGAATTCCCCACATACATTCTTCTCCTTATCGCCACTGCACACTCAAAGTGTTCTTTCTCAACCGAATTAGAAAATCCATAAGGCCAGAGATTTGGGGCATTAGTATCATCAGTGATATTAATATGTTCCCTACTCTCCAGAACCATGCTGGATGCATAAGGGACACTCCAGATATCCTTCTTCCTCTAAGTGAATCTTCGATTTTTCTGGCTTCTGTCTTTGAAAAATAATTCCAAATTAGGGCATGCATTTTATCTTCTGCCTAAAGGAATAAGACTGTATATTTATACAAAACACAATTTATCTGTCTGACTATGTGGCTGGTAAGTAAAGAGTTTATAAAAGAAAATAGTTAGAGGATGATGCAACCGTTGAGGTGGTTTGGGGAATGGAGGTCAGAGAAGCTGTCACCAAGGATGTCAACATGCCACTTGAAAGCAGGAAGTTCTAAAATTCTCACTCAGCAATTGCTGAAAATCCAATATCATCTCCCCCGAATCCCCTGTCAATCTCACGAGCCTTTGGAAATCTCTACCTTCGATTTCAATCTGCATTGCTGACGGGGTGATGCTCAAAACATTTCCCAGAAGCAATGTAGACTTCATATCCAGCCATGCAGCTGAAGAATAATGACCTCTCTCTTCTCTTTCCCCCAAATCTTGTGAAATTGCCAATGTTGGAAGATTCTAACTGTGATCTACAGTCAGAAGGGGATCCTGCAGGATTGACTTTTCCTCTACAACACAGGCGAAATCTCAGTAGTGGGTGGCACTGATACTGAGTTAAAAACAAATAACCAAGCACACATATTAATCTAGGAAATTAGAAGTTTTGGGGGAAAAATATCATTTTCCTCACTCATTTATTTTTCTTCATAGATTATTGTTGTTGTTATTCTGTGTTTGGTTTTGTTTAATTATTGTCTTTCTACCTTATCCTGTGCACAAATCTTGGATGAATCTAACATAGATTTAGCACCCACAAGGCATCTAACTCAATTATCCAGTCCCAGCTGTTGTATGGGGTGTACAGTACTTCTGTGACAAAACACATCTTCAAGGGAAGTGTTTGATTTATCTAAAGTACTAACTAGGCTGTGAAATTTTTTCCTGCTCTAAGCTTATTTTCTCTTTAAAATTTCCCATCGTGCCAGAAGGAAAGTGAACAGATTTTCCTGTGACATTACACATATCATCTTACAGAGTGAATAGGTATTAATGCTAACATGATAATAGGCTAGATAATAGGGGAAAAAAGTTAACTATAAACAAAACATCAAAAAAGAAGCCTCATACTGATTCCATTTAAAATAATTAATTTACGGTCAGGCACAGTGGCTTATGCCTGTAATCCCAGCACCTTGGGAGACTGAAGTGGGTGGATTGTTTTAATCATGGGAGTTTGAGAGCAGCCTGGGCAACATAGGGAAATCTTGTCTCCACAAAAATATTAAAAAATAAAAATAAAAATTAGCTGGGTGTGGTGGTGCATGACTGTAGTCCCAGCTATTCAGGAGTCAGAGGAGGGAGGATCCTTAAGCCTGGGAAGTTGGAGGTTGCAGTGAGTGATTATTGCACAACTGCAGTCCAGCCTGGGCAACAAAGTGAGACCTTGTTTCAAAAATAAATAAATAAAATAAAATTATTAATTTAGGTCAAGTGAATATCTGCTAAACTACTTTTTCACTTCCCCTCTTCTGAGCACAATATTTACCTCAGTTTAGCTTTATTTCTCTTTCTCTAATACGATCTATATATTAATTTTTTAATAGTTAGATGCTGAGAGGCATAGTGAGAAATGAAGGTGTTATTAAATAAGTGTTCACAGGCAGTTAAGGATCTCTGTAAAAGCTTTGGTGTCCCCAGAAGTTTATACCCATCTCTTACAGTTGCCAAGAACTATTGTCATGAGATCAAAATCACTGTGACCCTCAGTGTTCACAAGAATCCAAACAGTTATAAACTGCATTATACATTTCACTAAGAAGAAACATTTATCATGTGTGCCCTTGCAGTGTCTTTAAGTTGCCTGCATTAAAAATTAAAGTGTTTCTGATTAGAAACTTCTCCACTGGAATTCTCCAAACAAGTACACATTTCCAGAATGAGGCAGAAGGATCACTGAGTTTTTGTCCTTGCCCCAATTTGAGGCAATACCTCTGTGTGCCATTGGCAGTGACAACTCAATAGATTTTTGCTGCTCAGTTGCCAGCAAAAACTATTCTATCCTGTAAAAAATACAATAGGCTACTTCTGAAATATGTTTTGATCTTTTGTACATGACATGCAAGGAATGAGCAGTGTATGATCACGTAGACGAATGAACTTCTTTCTCTCCTAATCTTTATATATATTTGCATATATAACTCAACATTCTGTGTGTGTGTATACACACACACACACACACACACACACACACACATATATATATATATATATATATAGAGAGAGAGAGAGAGAGATGGAATCTCGTTCTGCCACCCAGGCTGGAGTGCAGTGGCGCAATCTTGTCCACTGCAACCTCTCCCTCCCAAGTTCAAGCAATTCTCCCTGCCTCGGCCTCCTGAGTAGTTGGGATTACAGGCACCTTCCACCATGCCCAGCTAACTTTTGGATTTTTTAGTAGAGACAGGGTTTCACCATGCAGGCCAAGTTGGTCTTGAATTCCTAACCTCAGGTGATCTAACTGCCTCGGCCTCCCAAAGTGCCGGGATTACAGGCACAAGCCACCGTGTCCAGCCTCTGTTTATATTTTCATTTGATTTTTAAGTTAAACGGAAAGTCTCACAATAGATACCATTCTGCTAGGAACCTCATGAATGAATCGATAGCTAGACCAATTGCCACGCTGCTCCTCTTCAAGATGAAGCATATGCACAACTTGCTATTCTAGTTATTACATCAGTTATTTTTTATGTCACTTAGTGTGTTTATTGGGGCTTCCAATTTTACTTTTATTAATATTGTCTGCTTCCTCCTATTTCCATGGAAAATGAACATATATTTACATTTCAATTATATGAATCACCATATGATCCCTTCTGTGTGTCTCAGTGGAATTGTATACACGTATATCCTCACCAGTCAAAGCACACAGATATATACAACACAAAAACATCAACAGTGTTTCTGGTAAACTATAACAGTGGTAAAATATAACAGCCAAATATCTTAATGAAAACAAGGTCTTCGCATGGCATTTATTGAAAAGTTTATTTGATTTGTTTTGTAAAAGTTTATGATTTCACTTGGTGATTAACAGTGTATGTGTGGTCTCAGATAGAATAATGATTGATCTTTGCTCTCAAAAATCTTGAGCACAGACTTCGCTGCATGTCACTGGTTGTAACTGTGATGTGAAACGATAATGCTCTAACAAGGAGAAAAACTTGTCTCTTCAATTAAAGCCCCCACTGTTTATAAGCAGGGCACCATACACTAGTAAGTGCAGGGCAAGCTGTCATCACCAAATGGGTTCTGATAATAAACTTTCAGGCACAAAGGGTGAAAGTGTTCTGTAACCTTAATTCCTGTCATTGTCTGATGAAATTATGTTCACACCCTTCACAGAAAATAACTAAGGGTGCTAATATTATACAAACTGCACAAATTAAACTACTGCAAAAGGTAGTTGCCTTCTTGACAGTGCTGAAATGATATTAGGTAAAGGTGTGATGCTTTGGAACTCACTCGAGTGGCCTTTCCAGGTGTGTAACTTCCAGATTTGCCTATTGTAATTGTATCTGATAGGTGAACAGATATTTCACATCTAGGAACTGAAGGCAAATAAAGTCACTGTAGATTATATACAAAAATAACTCTAGCCTTCACAGCATATAATTTACAGGAAGAAAAACATATAAGTTGCCAGAATAAAACAATATGAAGAAAAACAAATTACTAGAAGAAGCAGAAAAAGACAAGACATAATGGGAGAGTCATGTTTGCCAATTTTTTGGAACAGCAAATTATTATAGGTAGCACAACATGTATCAAGTGCTAAATATTAACCAAAATAGTGATGGGAATGGCATTATTTCATATCAGCATAACACATTGAAATTTAAGTATTAACTTTTTTTCTTTCATTCTTTATTTTTACAAACTTTTGGCAGGCAAGTTATATTTTTCCCATGGGGGCGCAGAGGATGGGCTATGGCCCAGGGGTTAGCATACTCTTTCTTCTATTTAGGTGGCTGGTTCTAAGGTGTCCCTTGTGTGTAAGACTAACTTTGATTTCTGACTTTTCTAAGGGGATATAGACTGAAGATGTTTTCTTAGCACATTACCTATAGAAGATATATATATATATATATAAACTATAGTATATATTTGACTTTAAAATAATCTTGTTGCCAGATATTGTTAGCTTCATTTAATAGGAGCACAGAAAACAAACAACAAACAAAACATGTTAAAACAAAACCATGAGACTTGTTTCTCCTCTGAGACAAGATTTGTCGAACAATGGATGTTCAGCTAAGCTGAAATATCATATTGTTTTAGTTCTTAGGTACTAGGAAAGATAATTTAGGCTAACAACAATTGTAGTTAAGATTATGTATAGGCTTGTGGAAAGCTTAGAAAGAGTAAAGGGTGTTGCAGCAATACCTTCCGACACAGTGAGGGGATAGGTAAGAGTGTTCCCATTTTTTACATGGAACCTGCGGGCTTAGTGACATTGTCCTGGCAAAATGCTCTGTGGCCATAATACTAGAGAGCCTGCACCAGAGCCCACACTGCTCAAGCAGAACATGGCTTTGTAAAGATCGGAAGAAATTGTAGCACTGAAATACAAACCTTATTAGGTTTGCAAACACATTATGTTGCATATGAAAGATTCCTATTGATTAAAAACATCAATGAGAAAACTTCTAAACATTTGGAAATCAAGCTACAAAAGTTTTTTGTATCATGTTAAAGGCACATTAAGACATCAGGAAACACACACACACGTGCACACATACACATGCGTGCACACACACAGAAAACCAACCAATAATGCCACATCCCTGAGATAACACCATAGTCAGTGTATGTTGCTCCACTAATACACAGAACATGATTATTTTGAATGTGGCAGAAACAACACAGAGGCAAAAATATCACCAAATTTTGAGTCTTAAATGATGCACAATTTACCTTTTAATTTTTCATAAAAGTATGCATTTTATTTTATTTTTTCTGAAGAAATCACTAAGTCAGTTGATAATGTAATCCAAAGGAATGTCCTTTCATTCTGAAATGTAAAGGTTATGGATCTTTGCAAGACATTTTTTTCATCATTTTAGCACATTATGTCCATACATAAATTTCATTTATCATGTTATCTGAATATGGTAATGAAGAATATATTTGTGTATGTAAAAAAGCAGACCAACTCACATGTACTTATATAATTTAATTTCTTAAAAATGTTCTTTAAAGATTTGTCTAAATATAGCTAGATTACTAAATAATAGATTATATTAAAGTATTATTCAGTTCACTCAAAATTATTCTAAAAGGCACAGCCAAAATACTAAATACATCATTTAAATTTTGTATTGGGAAAACTTTTGTGAGATAAAGTATCCAGTCTATGATATATTCTTCCTCATGCAGTTAATGAATAACTATATATTCAATTATATATATTAGAAAAAAATTAGAAGTTAGAATAGACGACTTTCCTTTTTAAATAATTTTATTCTGTCAACCTGTTTTTTTCTTTTTCCAGGAAAATTGAAAACTTACAGTGGGAGTATCATTCTACAAAGATTGGCAAGGTGTTCTCATTTCATATAGGAAACAATGAATGAACTATGCCATCTAATATGAAACATAAACAAATGTTGAATATTCACTGTATGTCTTTCTGATTGAATCGTTTCTTGGTCTACACTATCATTTGGTTAGTCATAGGTGCTATATAATTTCAAAGTTTATACTTCTACAACATTTTTTAAATACAACCAACCTGAAGCTACTGGCAAAATGAATTATTTAAACAAGAACATGACACTTACAAAATAAAATAACCCAAAAGCTGACAAGGAGGCTGAGCAAATGTGCTAGACCAGCCAACTCTTTCTCAGTTTCAGTGCCCTATTATCAGGATGTGTACAAGCCATTAGCTCTCAGGAAGAGCACTCTGGGGTAATAAATAATCCTACCATTGTAAACTTGATCTCTCAAGCACTATAAAGTTTAGGAAGAGATACACGTGGTAAATTACAAATATATGTTTTAAGTGTGTGTCTGTGAAAATATTTGCTGACATGATCTATGGTTATTTTACTTCTCATAGATTCTGAACTTTATGCATTAATTTCATCAGCTCATATTACTTTCTGTATTAATAAAATGCTCATAAATTTATATTAAATCTAGTTGAAATAACTTTCTAGTATTTAGTTGACAAATCTCGTAGAAGAGACAGTTTAGATATTGTATACTACACTCAGCACAGAGTCTTGCCACACAGATACTCAGAAATTGTTGTAAATAATGACCTCATCAACATAAGCTACATTATTTTCCCTAAACTTCCAGAGAATGTGGTATAATATGTACTTTAAGAGGCAACATTATTCAAATTGCATTATTTTTTGGCTTATTGAGACGGTAAAAGTAAAAAGATAAGACATGAATAAGTAAAGACAAGAAGAGAAAATAAAAGACGAATGCCTAAGATATTAAAAATATCTCACTGAGCCTATAAACCCATGTCTAGGCTAGATTATCCTAGGGAAAATAGGCAAACTCAGAAAGGAGAGAAAGAAAGTAGGTAAAGGAAGAAAGAGAGAGGGAGAGACATAATAAGATGAGATAGAAATTGTCCAAGTGTTTTGCTTTTACCATCCTTTCAATCAGAATTTGTATGTTAATAATTTTCTGTCCAGGGGTCCTATGGTCCTCCCTACCTTAGCTTACTTCTGTCAATTTCACTTCCTAGGCAGCTCTCAGGCCACAAAAAATGTGATTTAAAGTTAGTCAGAGAAAGAGCTTTGATTTTCATCTCAGCTCTCCCAGTTTTTGTCCAGCTCCTTCTTGCATGTGAAGAATGAGATTAGGGGTCACTGCCCACAGAGGCACCACTCAGATGTGGGGTCCTTGACGTTCAGCCTAGCTTGGGCAAATGCTTAGCCAGGGTGGTCCAAGACCAACAGGTAGAGGAAATATGAACCATAATCTGAGAAGAATACAAAATGAAAAATCAGAAAAGCATTGCCAGGCCTGTAGAAAGAATAACAAGGTCCGAAGCTGAGTCAGTACTTCCGTACTGCTAAGTGGCTCTCTCCCATGGCACCCTGTAGTAGCCAACAAGTAGAAATACCTGCAACATTTTTGCCCTCCATGCTACAGAGTAATCTTTTCAAAATGCAAATTTGAACTCAATTTTCTTATTAAAGAAAAAACACGTGACATGCATTCTCATTGTTCTTAGGATATTGAGTATATATAACTCCTGATGGTACCTTGTAGATCTTGCATGTATATTCTTTTATTTTCTGCCACTTTTAACATTGGTCTCTATCTACTATACACACATTCAACTAGTAAAGCTCCCTTTTCTACAGGAACTTCTGTGTGTACCAGACCAGCTGCTTGGAATCTCTCCCCCACATTCTTATCTGTGTAACTCCTGTTGTGGTTAAATGTATTTCTCTGCTCAGTTGCTTATTTGCAGTCTCTGTGGTTCAGTGGGGTATGCGGTCCAGGCCTGGACAATGTAAGTGCTCCTATTAATTGTTTATACCACATTTTTTTCCAGAAATGGCTTATGCCTCAGGCCAGGGCAATTATTGTTTCCTGGGTCTTTTATCAGAAAATATCTCTCTCATCCTTTTTCTCTCTCTCTACCTTTATCTTCGCCCTTGCTCAGATTTCTAGATCTGAGAAATATTCCTAGAAAATCACTGGTTACTATCTTAGCTACCATTTAAGAACTGGGAAGGAAGCAAATGCAGACAAAGAAAGAACTAAGAAAGAGAAAGAGAGAGAGAGAGAGAGAGATACTATCCTGACAGTATAATGGGAGGAAGCCACAGTTTCTAATCATGTCTGAAGTCAGAAACATATCCTGGACTTTACTTTTGCAAGAGCTAATGAGCTCCTTTTTTATCTATTACCTTTACTTAGAAATTTCTAACTAAAAATTTGTCAGTATCTCTAACATTGGTTCCAAGAAGTGGTTAGTTACAAAAGATAGATGATTATGTGAAACTGACTGGGATAAAGATAAAGAGAAGTAACTATTTAACGTCCATTATAGACTAGCAAACCATCTGATTGAATCGTCTTCTGTTGAATCTCTTGCAACAGAGCACATGTACTGATTGAGGATGGAGCTTTAGGAAATTTGCAGAAAATGTTTGGATGTTGAAATATAGTGGTTGCTACTTGCAGTATTCTGTATGTTGTCAAAAATGAGTAATAAGGTTCAGTTCAATTTAGCTTAAATAAAAGCAGTAGAAAATCATTTGGCCTTGCATGTTATTTCATTTTATTTTATTTATTTATTGTTTTTGAGACCCGAGTCTCACTTGTGTTGGAGTTGCCCAGGCTGGAGCGCAGTGACAGGATCTCAATTCACCACAACCTCTGCCTCCCAGGTTCAAGCGTTTCTCATGCTTCAGACTCCCAACTAGCTGGGATTACAGGGGCATGTCACCATGCCCTGCTAATTTTTGTATTTTTAGTAGAAATGGGGTTTTGCCATGTTGGTCAGATTGCTCTTGAACTCCTGGCCTCAAGTGATCCACCTGCCTTGGCCTCCCAAAGTGCATTTACAGGCGTGAGCCACCACACTCAGCCTGGCCTTGCTTAAAAAAAAAACAAAAAACAAAAAAACAAACAAAACAAACAAACAAAAAAAAAACAGAGTCTATATCTCTTTCTGTTTACTGTGATCCACAGTGCTGGAGTGTAGGGTCACTATTTCCATTAGATACCTTGATGGCAGGTTGTTTCCATAAGACTCTTCCATAAAAGGATAAACAGCAATTTATTCCCAATGAAATTGAAATCTACTTTGGATACGGACTTGCCCACCTACAGTGACTCCAAAAGCTCTGTCTTCAGCTTTCAACATAGTATCCCAAATACTTTTGCTTTATACCTGGGTACTTGTTTTATGGCAAAAGAGATGTGACTGGGAGTTTAAACTATAAGATTTATTGGCCCTTCCATGTGCCTCCTCTACCCCACAGCACTTGGCCTGATTACAAGGTGGAACCACTTGGTAAGTCAACTGAAGATGCCAATTTGAGGATATCACCTTGCAGGGTTGTGGGAAGGTTGTTCTCCATGACGCATTACTGAACCAGTGGTTGACACATGGTGTTATGACTCATATATAAAAGCCAAGGCATAGAAAGAGGGCAGGGCAGATTCCACCCATTAATACTTTCTAGTGACCCCCTTTGGCACTGTGCTTTTTGTCCTCATAAATGGAGGCTACGCTGGGTGAAAGGCCTCGGCTTTTAGATGGAAGAAGGTGATGCTTATACTAAGTGACACAATTAATTTTGCACTGAACCAGACACTATGACCTAGGCACTCTGTGTCCCTCAAGCCACTGGGCTGGCAGGCAACAAACAAAAGGAATTACTCTCATTGTTGACAGTATTCAACTCTAATTATCATGAGAAGCTAGGGCGGCCACAACACAGTGGGTAAAAAAAAGGAATATGTGTGGAGTCATAGGGAATCATAGGGGGTGTCTCAGAGCTGCTGTGCCCAGTGATCTATTTGTGGCAAATTCATCCTGAAGCAGGCAAGTCAAATTACAGCTGAAAGACTTTGGGGTATTGTCACACCATCTTACAGTGTTGAAGTGCCCACTGAGGTGAGTGTGTGTGCACAGTGTATATTGTTTTTTTTAATTTAATTCCTATATACCTATATATGTATAATGTTTTCTACATTGCATTACGTATACTTAGATGTCATACTGTTTCCATAAAGCTTAATCACTGGCTGTTTTTTCTCTTCTCTGTCTTTCATTACTGGAAACTTCATCTAAGAGATACTGCTTTCCAAAATGCTTCCAACTCTCTCCCCAGAAGTGACAATTTTGCAATACTGCCATTGCTTATGCCTACACATTTCAACATACTCCCCTTTTTATTTCCTGGCTCTGATGAGCCAAATTTATATCAATTTCTAAATAGTTGTATATTTAGGAACAGTCTCTTCCTGATGTTATTTGAGTAATTGAGTTCTTCTAGTGTTAGGATTCCCTCCGCATTCCACCCAAATCCCAGCAGTGAGGTATGGTCTAAGGCCAGTTCTTCTGACCTTCCTGATATAGCTACCCACCTGGTTATATCATCCTCCCTGCACTCTAGTTATTCCCAAAACACTGCTTTTAGGTGATATCCATTTATTCTTGTGGTTTTTCTATATGGTTGTACATGGGCATGAACTGATTTTAGTATAAATGGCTGACATTAATACACAGAAAAGTGGAAGGCCTCCATAAGCCATTGATACCTTATTTGGGCTTTTTAAATTACTTTCTATGCTTACATAAAAGATTTAAAGGAGTTTATTTTAAATTAGAATGTCTCCCATATTTCTGTCAGTGCTGCTCTTATTTGTTCAGGTGGATTGCTTTAAATTCTACCGCCATTATGAAAATACTGTGAATCAATTAAACTTAAGTTCAAATTGTACCTTCATTACAAAAACCTTCCTAAAATTCTTAATGCTATGAAACATCACAATATTTGAAATACTGTTGGAATGTATGTAATTTTAGCAGATCAGATTTATTTAACACACTAGTTTACATGCTCTTCTTAAAGGATGTTTGTGGCTTTATACAAATTAGGTGCCCCAAAAACAGTACATGAATGCATGAATGAATGAATGAATGAATATGTTTTATATAAAGTCCTCAAAAGGAAATCAGATTTATTTTTTATGTTAAAGTATTAAAAACAGAAGAATTACAAAAGGATAAAAAATTATTAACATGCCTCCAAAACCTGATCATTTACGGGGCTTTGAATTTATATAAGCATTTCATTTTTCTTTGTTTAATTGAGACTGAACTTCCTCTGGAGGGAATATTGTCCCAAATGGCCATGTCCCATTCTGTCTGGACATCACCCATGCAATATCAGCATTAGCAGTGGAAAGCTCAAGGCAAATGTCACTTTGGATCAAATGCAGCATCTAAACAGAAAGTGCCCCCACTGACCTCAAAGCATACCCACAAAGGTGAGGTCACTGCCGAAGTTTCTCTTAGGTGGCTTCTGTTATACTGTGCCATACGAGTTTGAGAATAGATTCAAATGTTAGCCTATCATGGTGCATTGTGGGGATGGTTCATTGTCAGGCTAGCAAACAATAGAACACAAAGCAGGTTGCTATTCAAATGGCAAGATGATTCTATGCTAGTTATTCACAGAGGCATAATGATGAAGGCATCCTACTAACTGTAGGCATAGATAACAACAACAAAAAAAACAAGAATAATAGATGGCTTAATGTCACTTACTCCCATTTAGTTTTCCTATTAAATAGCTCATATTATCTGGCATTTCTTAACTCAAAGATGAATTTTCTGGCATTCCGTGTAGGCCAATTAATAACCTGAAATAATGAGAGTGGATTCTACTATTCTGTAATGCTATTAATCCTTGCTTGAGCTACCATATTTTTCTACAAATTCATCAAAAGAGTATTTGCTTTATTGTTTCTCTGAAGATTCATTGGCAATCTAATGATTTGGTGTCTAATTACAGAAAAGTAGAAGTAATCTATGAAAAACTTCCCAGATTACTCTAGGCACTTTGCAATTAGTTCTGAATGGTGCAGTTTTCTACGAAAAAAAAAAAAAAAATGCGGTCAGGCTACCTGTAGCAGACTTGTTTTAATAGAATAAAGATAAAGCTTGATCTTTGCCACAGATCATTACGCTAATGTAAAAATGTTACATATTTCCAGAGGTGACACACTGCTTGAGATATATGAGAAACTCAATAAATAAAAATGTGTTCTAAAGCAAAAGAATGAATGAGTATATTGTGTCCAAAGGTCCATTATTGTCAATAATTTTGTTTCTTAAGTTTTGTGAGAACTCTGATGTACTTTTAAGAGTTGAAACCGTTTGGATTACTTCATCCCAGCATGATCCATTTCCTCTGCTACTTCCCAGACATTTTAATTGAGGCTAAAAACTTCAAATTGGATTCCAATGTGTCCTTTACTAGCTCACTGCTTTCCTAGCCAATCCATATTGTCATTGTTTTTGCATTCTGATATCATTCATTATTATCACTTGGCTAAGCAAACACAGCTGGATAGTAATGAATGGAGTGTCTACATTTATAGATAAACTTAGCTGTAATGCTTCTGTATAGTTCATTTTCTAAGAGAGAGAAACTTTATAACAATTCCATTCTCTGATCCAGCATCACAAAGGATAAAATTTTATACTGAAATAGCAAGGACAGTTCCATCACTGATCCTTTGTTTTGTTATTAAATGCAAACTAATATGTTAGATGAGGAGACAAGTGAGTGTA
This sequence comes from Sapajus apella, assembly GCF_009761245.1. Taxonomy (NCBI): domain Eukaryota; kingdom Metazoa; phylum Chordata; class Mammalia; order Primates; family Cebidae; genus Sapajus; species Sapajus apella. The sequence continues at coordinate 10,999,074 of NW_022436970.1, read as the reverse complement.
GCACAGTCATTTCGTTCTTTCTGCACTTTATTCATTCCAGGCTGAGAAAAAAATAAATGACTTTGTGTCAATTTAGAATATATAGTTTGAGGCTGGGTGTGGTGGCTCACACCTGTAATTGCAGGATTTTGGGAGGCCAAGGCAGGAAGATTGCTTGAGCCCAAGAGTTCAAAACCATCCTGGCCAACAGGGCAAAACCCCGTATCTTCTAAAAATACCAAAATTAGCCAGGTGTGGTGGTGCATGCTTGTAGTCACAGCTACCCAGGAGTGATGCATGAGAATCACTTGAACCAGGGAGGTGAAGATTGCAGTGAGCCCAGATCATGCCACTGCCCTCCAGCCTGTATGACAGAATGAGACTCTGTCAAATAAATAAATAAATAAAAATAAATTTAAAAAATAGAGTATACAGTTTGAATAGTTATACGGATTTTCAAACTGAAATGTATGGTACATTAATTGTTGTCTGAATTTAGTTCTCTTCTAGTAATAATTTTAAATGTAATGAGTCATTAAATATAAAGGTTAAGATTCAATTTAAATATCTAGGGCTTAGAACCAGTTTAATTCTATTACTGTTTGTTTTCAAATTTGATTGTATTTTGACTACTGAATAAAATTTAAATGCAAAAACTCAGATCATAAGTCTATGGTTATAATATGTTTTCTTATTCACTGTAGACTTCACATATCACAATCTAAAGCTAAAAATTTTAAACTGATTCTTGCCAATTAAAAATTGCCAGTCATTAGATATAGCAGAAACAAACTAAAGGGTAGTAACTATATGCTTTACTATGAATTAAATGCGGTTTCATCCAACGGAGTTCCAAGTCTGAAATTTCTAACATTGTAAGCAAGTAAGTTTGCATGCTCAGTTAATACCAGCACCTGGGAACCTGATAATTTGCATGTACACAAAGTTCAGGCTTCCATTCACAAACAATCTCCTTTCACAAATAAATCTGCCATAACCAAAGGCCAGAAGCGATTTCACAGTCCCACAAAACTCAGGCCTACAATAGGCTCCCTGCTTGTTGGTCAATTTGCAGTTGTCAAAACTGTTACCTATTAAATAAAAACAATAAGAAGGCAATTCTTTGGGGAGGACCCAAAAGATTCAGAGACAGCAATTGGCTCATTTTGAATAATTCTTGAGCTTTCTTCATTTTCTCTCTTTAGAATATGTAGATCTGAGCAGACAGCATCCCATAGCTTTGGAAGAGGCATTCTTTCCTAGAGTATACATTGAAAAATAAAACACACAAATAGCCGAGATAGCTAAAAGACAAATAACAGTGATCCAGTAGGGGTGGTTTTTTAACCTCTAATCAGTTAAATAAACTTAATGCTTACTTCATTTTTTAATATTCTTAAATTCCGATTTACACATTTTAGCTAATCTCTTATTATATTGTATCTATGTTGTCTAGTTTGGGAAATTTAACAAGATTTGCAACGTCATACTTTCAAAATAAAAGAGTGTCTTTTAGCACTATGCATTGTGTTAATTTATATGATCTTTTAACTTTTGTACTGTAGTCTCTTTAAGACTTCGCATTTGATATTTTCATTTCTCACTTTTTGGGGACAACTTTATTTTTACCATTAAAATAAACCTTTACGGTTACCTCTAAATGAGGTTTCTACCTTTAATTACTGTCTAGAAAAAAAAAGAGAGAGCGAGAGAGGAGGGACTATCAATAGACAAAAAATGATGATGCATTCAATGAACACTGAATTGAATTAACTTCCAGTTTAAATGTAATGGCTCTGAAGCCATTCCCTGTCTTTCATACCTGTGAAAATAAATGAGAAGTATCGGGTAATGATAAATAAATAATAAAGCACTAACACGCATATATATTTGTGATACAAATATGCTACTTTTATAAATAATATCCATTCATCTTGCACCAGGAATTAAACTTTATTAAAACACTTGAAATTAATAGCAATCTTGTTCAATATACATACTGGGAAATTTTGAATGAATAGAAACCAAAACTAGTGTCAAAGCAAAAATTGCACTAAAAAAAATTAAGCATCAAAAGTATTTTGTTTAGACTTTTATTTATTTTGAGTTAATTTTTATGTAGGGTGTAAGGTAAGAGTCCAATTTCATTTATTTGTGGGTAGAAATTCAGTTTTCTGAGCACCATTTATTGAGAGACTATCTTTTCCCTATTGTGTCCTCTTAGTGCCCTTGGCAAAACTTAATTGGTTTCTATGTACTTTCATTGGCTTATGCGTCCATTTTTATTAGCACCATACTGTTTTAGTTAAAACATTTTTCTAATATAAGTTTAAATTTTAGAAAAGGGTAACTATGTGAGATAATGGAAATGTTAATCTACTTGGCTATAGTAATCATTTCACTATAGGTATATTGAAACACCACGTTCACCCCTTAAATATACGCATGCACCACTTAATATCAGGAACACTTTCTGAGAAATGTGTTATTAGGCAAATTTGTCACTGTACAAATATGAAGTGTACTTAACACAAAACTACGTAGTAGTATAGCCTACTACACATCGAGGCTTCATGGTATAGCCTATTGCTCCTAGGCTACAAACCTGTACAGCATGTTTCTGTATTGAATAATGTAGTCAGTTGTAACACATGGTATTTATTTATCTAAGTGTTTTAAATACAAAACAAGTATAGTAAAATAAATTATATTAAAGGTAAACAATGGTACACCTCTACAGGCAATTAGTATACTTGGAGCTTATAGGACTGAAAGTGGTTCTGGGTAAGTCAATGAGTGAGTGAATGTGAAGGCCAAGCACATATCTGTACATTGCTGTAGACTTTGTAAATACTGTACACTTAAGTCACACTACATGTCTAACAATATTTTTTCAATTATTAACTTTAGATTACTGTGACTTTTTTACTTTATAAATTTTAAAAAAAGTTGACTCTTGTAGTAACATTTAACTTAAAACACAAACACATTGTAGAGATGTACAAAAGTAATTTTTCTTTACATCTTTAGTCTACAAACTTTTTTCTATTTTTAAACATTTGATTATTTATTTATTTTTACTTAAATTTTTTTTTTTTTGTTAAAAACTACACATTAGCCTAAGGCTACACAGGGTCAGGATCATCAATATCACTGTCTCCCATTTCCACAGGAGGGTCAATAACACACATGGAAATTGCCATCTCCTACGATAACAATGACTTCTTCTGAATATCTCCTGAAGGACCTGCCTGGAAGTGTTTTACGGTTGACTTTGTTTTTGTCTTTGATAAGTAGAAAGAGTATAATCTAAACTAAAGACTAAGATAGAGTATGGTATACCAACCATGGCATATATAGTATGGTGCACCAACCAATAACATCGTAATTTATTACCCTTAATAAGTATTACATACTGTACATAATTATATGTGCTATACTTTTATAGGACTGGTAGTGCAGTAGGTTTGTTTACACCAACAGCAACACAAATATATGAGTAATGCACAGCTCTATGGTTTTATGAATGCTACAAGGTTACTAGGTGATAGGAATTCTTCAGCTCCATTATAATCCTATGGGTCCAACGTCTTATATGCAGTCTGTTGTTGACTAAAACCTCATTATGTGGTGCCTGAGTGTATATACAATAAAATTAACTAAACAAACTAGGTAAAGAAGACTTTATTGAATACAATTACATTAAAAGACAGAGAATACCTTAGCCAGAACAGTTTGAGCTCAACTCAGCTGAGACAAAAAGCTGGGGAGGATTTCAAAGCTGGAATGGAGTTCAGGGGCCATGCTAATCGGTATCAATCAAAGTTAGATTCCTATCTTCCCTTGGAGACTGGGAGTTAGAAGGCTACCACTTTTGCTTTCAAAGAGATTCCTCTAGGGCATTGAGAAAGAAAGTCCTGCATTGTAAAATAGGCAAGAGGCTTTCAAACATATTTACATTTCAAAGCGACAAATAAGGGATTTACAATACAAGTTTTCTAGAGTAAATCCTCTGTGAAAAGGGAGGTGCCGCTTAGAGTCAGGAAGCATCTTGTGTGAAGTTTAATCCAGTTGAGCAGGTACATTACAGCTTTCTTGGTCAGCAGGAATGACCATGATAAGGGAAGCACATATCCCATTTTACTTGTTGTCTTAGTCTACTTACTGAGGTTGAGTAGAATTAGCTGTAGAGAGCACTGGGGACTTCTGGGTCCCAGATGGAAACCATGACTAGCTCTGAAAAGCTCTTTCCAGCTCCTCCTTTATTGAACAACACTGCTTCAGAGTGTCCTTTCTCCTTAGCTGTCCCCAGGAGAGTACAAGGCAGAAAAAATATCCTCAGATTAGGAAATAGTTCTTGACTGAGTGTTGTGGCTCACAGATGTAATCCAGCACTTTGAGAAGTCAGGGCAAATGAGTTGTTTAAGGCCAGCAGTTCAAGACCATAGAGTGAGACTCCTGTCTCCACAATTAAGAAAAAAAAAAAAAAAGGTTTTAATAATCTCCGTGCTGGCTGGTGTGAGGTGGTATCTCGTTGGGGTTTTGATTTGCATTTCTCTAATTATCAATGATGTTGAGCTTTTTTTCATATGTGATGATTCATCAAAGACCTAGAATGAGAAATATCATTTGACCCAGCAATTTCATTACTGGGTATATACCCAAATAAATATAAATTATTCTATTATAAAGACACATGCACATGTATGTTCACTGCAGCATGATTAACAATAGCAAAGACATGGAATCAACCCAAATGCCCATCAGTGATAGACTGGAAAAAGAAAATGTGGTACACACCATGGAATAATATGCAGCCATAAAAAGGAATAATATCATGTTCTTTGTAGTGACATGGATTATCCTCAGTATTATCCTCAGCAAACTAATGGAGGAACAGAAAACCAAACACTGCATGTTCTCACTCATAAGTTGAGCTGAACAATGAGAACACATGGACACAAGGAGAATAACAACACACGCTGGGGCCTGTCAGGGGGCAGAGGGAGGGAGAGCATCAGGAAGAATAGCTACTGCATGTTGGGCTTACTACCTAGGTGATGGGTTGATAGATGCAGCAAACCACCAGGACACACATTTATCTATGTAACAAACCTGCACATCCTGCACACGTATCCCATAATTTAAAATAAAATAAAAAACAAATGTATGATACTTTGAAAAAAGTTATTATTCTCAAAAGAGAAACTTGAGTTGTAATATAATAAAATATTCCAATATAAGTTGATATTACAAACACAAATTGTAAAACAGTGCCCAATACCTTCAAGAACAGATACAGAAAGGATAAGAAACACATTTTTTGTAGCTGTGTGCTATAATAAAATTACATAAAAGCCAAGTATGAGGGAGAGGCCATAGTTTCGTAAAAAAAGTTTTCCCTGAACCCTGACGTGATATAAAACATTTTATTGAATATGCTTGTTACAAAATGTGATACTGGGCACTCCTGCTCAACAATGTCTGTATTTGCTTGGCTTTCAGCCCCCTAAAGTTTAGCTGAAAAATCAGTCATGAGGTAAATTGATGAACAGCAGAAAAAGCACACACATTTGTGTAATGTCTATGCAAGGGAGACTCAGAATGAAGATTCAACTCAACAAGGTACAGAAGCTCATATACCATCTTCAAGTTACAGAAAGAATGTAGACTCAGAGCACAGACAAAAACAGGTCTCAGTAGCAAGACAGGTTAAGGGACGGAGAAAGGAAGAGGCTTGCCTAGCAAAAGTGGCCTTGGGATATGGATGAAACCTCACAAGTAGCAGCCCTTAGAATAAATGATAAATGATAAATGTTTCTTTTTAGACTTTCAGATACTCAACCTCTTCTAGATCCAGGAAAGGCCTGGAATGGGAAGGTCTGGCTGCGTTAGTGCAGATTCTCCACCGAGGCAAAGCTTTCCCACAAATGACAGCTGTGCCTGGCCACTTCTGTCTGCTGGCCTTGGGCCAGCCATTTCAAAAACTATCAAAGAAATGTATTTGAGGTTAAAGTATTTTTATTTCCTTCAGTATCCACCACACAATCTTCAAGGAACTGTGATACGAATAAAGGAAACCTTTTTGTATTAAGCCTCTAAGATTTGAGGTGTGGTTTTCACAAGCAGTTCACGTATGAGGTATATATAACAATAGTACTTAGTTAAATTAGAGAAAATGATGTTTAAATATCTTTTACATTATCTCCATTAGATGTTAATCATGTGACAGAAAGCCAAGTGGTAAACAACTTTAAAAAGCTTTCTCACATGTACTGAGAGTTCAGTCATTTGAGTTATAGATGGACATGGGACTTAAAAAAAAAAAAAAAAAAAAAAGAAAGAAAGCATAGACTTAACGAAATAAGTGTACATATTTCAAAGTTGACATTTTGTTAAGAAAAGTAAAATTCGTGCCTGGATACAGGGTCACCTATTCTTTGCAGGTGATAGCAAGTTTTCTGGAGGCAGATCTAAAATTTCCCTTAAATACACGACTTTAAGCATATTTATTGCTCTAAAGTGATTTGATTAAAGCCTCAACGTTCTATACCATAACCTGGCATGAAAAATTTTATGAACAAAAATTACTAACCTACCCCACTATGGTAAAAACAACCTTGGCCAAATTTATAAAAATGATTTAGCTGTGGGTGAAAAGTCTTCAACTCAGTGGTTCTATAAAGATATTAAAAGCAAGATATATGCCCATATAATTCGGTGTACTTAAATGTTAAATGGAATTATTTAGCCTCATCCATAAGGATATTGAAAATATTCTTGAGGAAACGAAATGAAATTGGCTTTTACTTTATTGACATGAAATAGTTTCTGGATTTGACTTTCTCGAGCAGAACATTAAGCTGAGGGTATCAGCCTTAAGAGGCACGGTTTTCTTCCCGTGTGCATGACAGGAGGGCAGTGTGTGTTTATGTAAAAAGTAGGTCCAATCATTTAGGTATATACATAAAGAGAAAGATAGGTACATGGCTCTGGTTACTTAACATTTAGAAATAGTAATTGGTTTTTACAATGAATCTTTTGTAATAAAGTGAAATACTATGGTAAGGATTTTTAAAGAATGAAAAAAGAAAAAAAAGGAAAGAAAATTTCTGTGTCTGAGGCAGCCATGAGGGTGCTCCACAAATACCCTCAAGTCCACCTTAGAAAATCCTACTGTAGGGCATAGATGATAGACAGGCCCCGGCTGCTACTTATTTGGATGCATCTTGGATTTTAATCCTAAACTACATTTCTACTGGGCTGTTCCCAGCCAATGGCAGAGCAGGGCAGGGTTAGTGCTAATGGCCTTTCTTCCCCTTGTTGCAGGGTGTTCTTATGCGCAGCTTTTGCCTGAGGACACCTAACCAGCCTGGCTGGAATGTCCTCAGATCAGCACTGTGCTGAGATTCTTCCTGCCCAGTCCTCTGTCCTTTCAGTCTCCTTGCACAGAAGTCAGATCTGAAATTCAGTAAAAAGAATCTACTCTGGATCTCTCTTCCTTCATTTTTCACAGGAATTTTACCCAATATATTTCTTGAGCATCTAATCCCGTCATCTCTATCCAGAAGAGCCTGAACTGACGCTGTATGTATTTTGAGATCAGACCACCTGGCCCAGGGACTATTTTTGTCTCTGGAAAGTGATGTTAGAGAAACAGAGACAAATGCTGTAACTAAGTTTTAAATGTTTTCATGTATGGAAAAAATAAGTATGTATTAAAGGTCAAGGCAGAACCTACCATTTTTTATGAAGAAAGTTAGCATGTAGAATTGACAAGATACACAGTAGGTAAGCCTTGGTACACGTTACCTTCTTTTTTTCTATTTTGAAAGTTTAGACCTTAAACATCTTGACACAGAATCCCTCCTGGTGGATCTTCATCTTTCGGGTAGTGACAAATACTGCTCTTTCAGCGTGTAGCTGTGTTCTATAATCAATTCAGGTAAAGAACAGTGACAATAAAACACAGAGAGGACAATTTGTATTTTTGACGAACAATGTTTGGATTGAGAAATAGTATAATAAGGTAGCACAGAAACACATGAACACATATAAATAAAGCCTTTTAAGAGCTGAATGTAAAAATGGAGAGAACTTATTATACACTAAAATTAAGGCTGATTTATTTTAGGTGATGTAATAAAATCACTTGCACAGCAAGACATAGGTAAGTTATCCCATGCCTGTAATGGCTTACTTTTTCATTTCAAGAATGCAAGAAGAAAAGCTTAGTAGAACAATGTGAGAGAACTGAGCTTCTCTGGCAAAATTTATGAAACAAACAATCTAACATAAGTTTTACTCTTCCACAAAGTTATTTGCAGGGGCCTGATAGTCAATGACAGATTGTCTTAGCCTCAGACAAGCTGCGCACAAAAAGATCCAATCGAGATGAGAAAAACTTTGGGATAGAAAATCAAGACAGGGCACTTCCTTACATCATTGAAAATTAAATTATTCCTAGCTATATCTCAGCAGATATCTCTGCAAAAGATAAAACATCCTTCTCGTTAAATAAATCACACCACCTGTGTTTGTCTAGGCCATTTGAAAACATTCGAGAGTCTCAATAAAAAATTAGGGTTTTACAAATGGCTTTATTTTATGCTTGTGACCTTAACTATATTAGCCAATGTTAGCATTTGCTACATGCAATAAATTAAGAGATTGTTATGTATGGGTACTACCTGATGCATGTCATATATCATGTGTGTAGTTTATAAGATCTCATATACTTATCTTTCTATTGTACATAAAATGATACTACACACACATGTATATGTATATGTGTATTACCAAATGTTGCATAAATATCCTATATTAGTAGCATTCCATTTTTTAAACAAACCTAGTAAAATGGTGATCTTCATTAAGAGCAATGTAAATTGTTTTTGTTGACTAGTGTGTCTGCTCTGTGTTTTACAAGGACTAGAAGTCAAGGAGAAGAAAGGCTGCCAGATGGAAGCTGAATGCTCTAAGCCCCAAAGGCACGAAAGAAAGCAAGATTTAAATCTCTCTAGATACTGCCATTGTGTGCTCTCACTCCTATATTTATTATTTAGTAAGCAAGAAGTACTTATTACTTAAGAAATGCTTTATACCTGGCCATAATGGATGAGCATGAATTCAGTTATCTATATCCTGAGAAGAACTCTATTCATTTTTTTTTAGGTTAAAAATCATCCAAGATTATTTTGCTAAAATAGATTCAAATGATATTTTTCTGGGCACTTATAGTAACTTAGACTTTTTATCATTTTTAGAATGAGGTCTCTTTATTTTGAAAATAATCAGATATTCTGATAAATAATTTTAAGTACTTTGCTATATTAAGGGCAAATAGGTGGAGGGCGACCTAGACTAAGGTAAGGGTTTGGCAGTGCAGGATCCCTTTGTCTCTTCTCAAGTATTCCAGCTTCGTAAAATTTGTTTTGTATGTATACAATGTTCTGTGCTGGCCAATTAGTTTGTGTTGAATATATAATATTGATGAGGGAGCCATTATGTTTGTGTAGCAAAAGTTACCATAATTTTAAGGACAAAAAATAAGAGTTCAGTAAGCTAATTTGAAATAGTCTGTCTACATCCAAGAGCTTATAAATGTCTTTGTACATAAGCAACTAAGGCAGCATTACAGTAGACGGGTTAATATAAAACCATGATTAACTCGAGAATACAAAAATGAGATGTTTTCCTAAAAATTATGGATATAAAATGACATGGAAATATTCCATATTTGGTGAAGATTTGGTAGTAATTTAGATTGCAAGTTTTCCTTTGCTTATCAAATAATGTTTATTCTGTTGTTTTAAAAGTATTAGGCAATTGTTTGAAATATCCAGAGAACCTTCATGAGTATTTTCACTTGATGAACTATGATAGAAAATAGACTTCTCACCAACCTAGTAACTTTTTTCTTTTTTTTGAGACCCAGTCTCACTCTGTCACCAGGCTGAAGTGTAGTGGCATGATCTTGGCTCACTGTAATCTTCTCCTCCCAGCTTCACGCCATTCTCCTCCTTTACTGCCTCAGCCTCCTAAGTAGCTGGGATTATAGGTGCGTTCCACCACACACAGCTAATTTTTGTATTTTTAGTAGAGACAGGGTTTCACCATATTGACCAGGATGATTTCCATCTCTGGACCTCGTGACCTGCCCCCCTCAGCCTCCCAAAGTGTAGAGATTACAGGCATGAGCCACTGTGCCTGGCTTCATAGTAAAATTTTAATAGAATCTAATTACTATCATTTCTATTACTGAATTTTGTTTTCAAGATTCTTAAGAAAAAAGCATTTATATCATGGATGCTTTTTGTTTGTTTCTTTGAAAACCAAAATTGCGCAAGTGTAGACTGAGAAATATTTCAATATGGGAAGGACAAAAAACATTCTCTTAATACATTAAGAGAATGGTTTGTGTATTTATGCTCTATCAACAAATGAAACAACAATACTTGAAAATCAAGCTGAAAAATTGTGCTGCAAGTAGTTATAACCAGCAGGGTGGATTTTTGTGGGCCATTTTCTTTTCACAGAATCTCTTCCGATGTCATGATTCAGCACCCTTTTCTGATACATTGCTAGTACAGCACTTGGCTCTCACAGTCAAATAATAATTCGTCATTATTTAGAAGATATTCAAAGAAATTAGAAACATTTTTGCTTTCAAAAGTAAATCTCTGGGGAAAAAAAACACTTACGGGCAACCACTTTCATATATAAAAAAGTAACAAGCGGGAAAATTGCAGAACCTAAGACCACTATAAGCTTTATTGTGGCTCATAGGTGAACACTGTATCCCAAGTCCAGAATGTACCGATAAACCTTCTGTTTAATTCAGCATTGCTTTGAGCTAGGCTCTAGTTCAATCATTTTATTGGTTTAATATACTTGTGGAAGTCAGTAAGGGCAGTCATGGTACAAATTCTGGTTTGTCTGACTCTAAAGACACTCTTTCAACTACTGTGCCATGGCAGCTGTATTAAATATGTATAGCTATATTATTTTCCTTAAAATTAAAAAGTTAATCATAACTTTATATTTACTTATTGGGTCCTCATACTAGGCTTCAATAGCTATGCCACTGTGATTGGTAATCACTTATTTAACCATGATTATAACTATGACTAAAATAAAAAAATGTAATAAAAGATTCTAGTTTGCAGAATACTTTCATATTAATAAAATTCAAATTGTTTATGCAAGATGATGCAAATAGTGTGTTAAGTAAATTTTTCAATAAGTGACCAACAGAAAACCTTGAAAGAAGAGAGGTAATTAAAACAACCTAGGATGGGCGCGGTGGCTCACGCTTGCATTCCCAGTAATTTAGATGGCCTAGGCGGGCGGATCACCTGAGGTCAGGAGTTCCAGACCAGTCTGGCCAATATGGTGAAACCCTGTTTCTCCTAAAAATACAAAAATTATCTGGGTGTAGTGGCGTGCACCTGTAGTGCCAGCTACTCAGGAGACTGAGGCAGGAGGATCGCCTGAACCCAGGCCGCGGGGGTGGCAGTGGGTCGAGGTCGCAGTGCTGCACTCCAGCGCCATGGCACTGGGCAGAGGTGCGAGATTCTGTCTCCAAAAAAAAATAAGTAAAGTGAAACCAAATAAGCATTTTCGCTAACTAAGGCGATAATAGACACTACAAGGAAGTGGTAGTGGGAATGTAGGCTTGGGGAGAGTTTTAAATACATTATGACAGACAATATTGTGGAAAAGTGGGGTTTAGATGGCATCATAGTTGCCAGATCTGGATAATTATGAGAAAAAGGGTGAAAGTCAAAGAAAATGGAGACTTTAGGTAAGAATTGCTAATGATTTCATTGTTGTTCTGGTTTTACGGACATAAACTATACACATGAGTGATGATTTGTAGAGCAGTTGGGATGAAAATAATGCAAAAAAGAAAAAAGATGTTATAGAAAAAAACAGGTCATCGCGCAGAGCATAGCAGAGTTCAGACTTGAAGAAACATCAGCCAGCCTGGGAGGCTGAAGATACAAGTAAACAAGGAAAATGCCACGCCCAGGAACAAGGAAGGTGTTGTAAGAAGAGGATCAGTGATTTTCACTGCTTCAGAGAAACATGTAAAGATCTAGAGACACGATCATTAGTGAATACAATAACCATTACAGGCCCAGTCATGTATACTCTTTGCAAAGTTTTTCTTAATATCACTAAAAGCCGGAATTGTATGCTTTGCATGTATGCAAATGACGTATTTATGAACACTTCCCTACTTCCCTAGTCACACAGCCTTGAGTGAATATTTCTACAATTTGCTTATTGTAGTTTTCAGCCAAATGCATGCTTTGAAAACATGGAGATCGTCCTGGATTCAACTCTGTCTCTTAGGCAGAGTAGGGCACTTTTGTTTCCCTCCACAGAATGAGTTGCCTTATCTGATGTACAAACTGAGTTTATCCATGTCATATATCAGCTTTCCAAAACTGAGAGCCCAGCGTTGCAAAGACATTCTGTTTTCTTTAATGTTTGACTGTCTCTCTCCCTGCTTCCTTCATGCTTACATCAGCATAAACAAAGATCACATCACCAAAAATTGGACTCAGTCTCAAAGAACTATGGTCTGACCTGAAAGAGATAATGAGTATAATTAAAAGCATAAACTCTCTCAAATTACAACTTCATTTGTTTAAGAAACTGAATCTCACCATTCCAATATTTAAACTTCATCACTATAGTATTTGGGAAAATTTTATTTTAGAAGTGAAACAAAATATAAATTGAAGATATTCCCTTTTCCAGATGTACATAATCATTCAATGACATTGCTAAAATGAAAGGTCCATTGACAAAATAATTTATTGTCAGGAGCATGGACATATCTCTGTCATCTAAACTAAGTATATTTAATTGGAAGATTTTCATTTAGTGAAAATTAAATGTATAGAAATTGAAGTTTTAAACAGTGTTATCAAAAATCTATGTTTAACAGAATAAAAGTTCTAGTAATCCATCAAATCTGAAAAATGTGAGTGAAGCTTTTATTGAGCTTTGGAAAGAATCTAATGAATGCATATAGCCTGAATAACCTAAGACAGATTTTGTATCCTTTGAAGAAATGATGCACATTTTATTTATCTTTGTCTAATTCTTAATACAGTATTTGGCTCATAGTAAGAGTCTAATAAATATTTGTAATATTAATGGAATCATATAATGAGATATAATTGATTTCATCTGCATTAATTCTATTTAATTACCTCTGCCTGAAGAGCAGGACTGAATTTTCTGCACAATTTCAATAGACTCCCATATCCTGGGCTTTCTAGTAGATAGGCAGATAGATAGATGGATATATAGATAGACTGTTAGATAGGTATATACATGCATACATACATACATAGATTTTGTAATATATTATATATATATTATATAAAATCTACACACACAGAGATATATTTTTGCTTTTGCTTAACTACCATACTCATTTCTCGGTTCTTGCTTTTTTTTTTTTTTTAATTTTTGTTTGTAAAACAAAAATGCCTTGTACTGAACGGGTACTTAAGCATTTTAGATGTAGAGAAAATAATAAATAATTTAAAAATATATATATTTTACTTTTATGTGTGTCTGAAAATCCATGCTAGTGCTGCCTTCACCCCTCAAAAAAAATCCTACACGATTAAAACCTCATGTGGCAACATATTTAAAATTGTGCCTTCCTCCCATCTGATACACATTTATACAACTTGCCCTTAAGGTTCACATTTGAACTGAATGTCACTGAATATATTTGGGCTTAGAATTCAGGTCTCCTTGGTGTTACTGTCAACTTTACCTACTTTCTCTCATTTATCAAATCTTATTCTTCATAGCTTTTTCTAATTTTTTAACCTCTCTGGGGTAACATAATTTTTCTCTTCCATAATGCTATTCCTTCATTTTCAGCCCAATTTCCACTTCAGAATCATAGTAAGAAGCTTTAGATTTAGTCACCATAGCAGTTATACTGTGCTTTTCTGTTTCCGTGTGCTTCCTATATAAGCAGGATGTTAGAAAATTCCTTCACCTGAAGGAAATTTATGTTTATTATACTTAGCAGAAAATTTAAAACTAACTATAAGCACTGAGTTTTAAAAATTCCTCAAATATCATCCTTGAGTTTATTAAAAGATATTTAATCTGAGAATTGCAAGCTCTTCTCTCTAGTCCTTGCCCCTTTGAACTCTTTAGTTGCAAAGATGTGTACACTGAAGAGAAGTGAGTTTATGAAAGTAGAACATGACTTTTGAAAATATAAGAGTAGAATCTTCAGAATTAACCAATCACTAGCATAGACATTGACAAAAAGAATGGCATTAAAAAAATCATTTTGGCTGAAAATGTAATTAAACATGCTTATTTCTACGCAAAATGTTCATTCATCCCTTCAACAGAGATATTACAATGTATTTACAAAAGATAGATAAACACAATTTTGGAGGTTAAAATTAATTTTATATTTATAAAGGAATATAAACACGTGTTTTCTTTTATCTGTCAGACATTTAGTGGTATTTAAAAAACATCAAGATATTACACATCCTCAAAACTGTATCTTGTGACTGAAGTAGAGTAACATCAGTACACACTATCTACATTAGTATTATTTATGATAATTAGCCAAAAATATTCAAATTTCCACATTTTTATTTTGATATTATATTGGGAAAAATTTGCTTTTCCATTTTAAATATCCCGGCTTAACCTTGAAGTGTATGCTATTGTTTCTGGAACCCACCAGTGAACCTTCCATGCGTTCACAGCTGCAGGAGAGCCTCCATGTCTGTGTAATTTTCCAGGGCTTAAAAATGCAAATTAATAGGTATATATCATCCCTGATGGTCACCTCAGTAGTCTCTATAAAAGAGGTATTCATAAGAGGTAAAGATCAAAATTATGCCTGAAGACTCAGAGTTAAAGAATTGAATGTATCTAACTGTTCCTTCTTTGAAGTTGATATGTAATTGTTCCATCAATGCAAGAATATTGGCAAAATTATTCATCTTCTTATTTTCAAATATTGATAATGAATTATCTTTTCTAGAACTACTTTTTGCTCTCACAATTAAAAAAAAAAGGATGACAACAACTAAAAAATCAATGTCAAGGACGTTTCTCTTTCTCTGACTTCCTTGTATATTCTCTAGAGACATATGAGAAGTAATTATTGTATAATCCCAACTTTTGTTATATTTTACATTAAGTATTCAGGTAATAAAAATACATTGAAAAATAAAATGCAAAACAGATTTAACTGTGTAAAATAATAAGTCTATGTCATGAATGAGGAAAATGCTAATATTTCCAGTTTGGAATGATTGTATTGAAATAAGTCAACAATTACTCTGGAAGTACTGACAAGAGGAGACTTTGATGGTGTGAGGAAGGAGAGAGTTTAGTATTTGGGGACCAGAGAAAATGTGAAAGGAATAAAATTACTGGAAGTTTGGAGCAGTTAATGTTATCGAGAGAATGAAAATGAAACTCTAGCAAATTAGTGACTACCTCTAATAAAAACTTTGCTGATTTTGTACTTCTCAAAAATGAAGACAAGTAACTAAAAGATGTTCAAAAGGATTCTGGTATTATAAAAGTGATGGAAAGATAAAAGTTTTAAGTAAACATATGCTCAATATTACATAATAATGATACTGTTTTCATTAGATTAAATTATAATTGATATTTATTAAATTTACAAATTTGTTCCTTTTACCAGGAACTTTTGGAAATATTATTTATTCTTGTTTCCACTTATTTTTTTTGGACAGCTTATTGATATATTTATAGTATAAAAGTATCTGAAGCTTGCATTAAGTAAAGGAAGTTCCCTTGAATGCCAAAATTATCCTCAAATGTAAGCAATGTAGGTGTTTGTCAATCATAGGGATTGCTGAACATACAGACTTTGATTGGCTTCAAGACTGCTCAGATCCGCATATACATAAAAGACAATTTTGAAAACACAGGCAAAACAAAAATCATATTCTTAGGTGAGAAATAGAAAAAGCAGTGATTAGATTATATTCAAAATCGTGAATGGTAAAGCTGAGACAAACTAAACCAGGTACTTGCACATTTTGGACCTTTTTGTGATGAAGCTTTATGCTCTCTTGTTATGCATGATTTCACCCATATAGTAGTTTAGAGAGCTTTGGTCAGTCTTTAGTTGATGTATTTCCAGCTTTTCTTTAAAAAAAAATAGTTTTTTGCTCTCAGTTCCAGTTTGAAAATTCTGAGGGATTATTTTGAATATCTCAGCTTGACTCTCATGTGCACCCTTAAACCAAGCACTGTGGCCAATGAGATGGGGTCAACCAGTGCTTATGAGTACCGTATAAGTGAGAGTAGAGAGAGCAATGGTGTCTACTGATAGGTTTTCTGAGGAGTAGAGGTTATGAGGATAGCCATATTGCTGAAATCCTTGTGAGCCAGGCAACTTCTCCATTTTATTCCTATTACTCAGCGTGTGTGTGTTTTGTTTCTTCCCTTACCAGATGCAGGTTCCAGAAGTTCTAGAATTTAGAGTGTTATTTTCTGCTGTAGCTGGTATTTTCTGTGAATGTTCGCTGTTTCCTAGCTCATTTAAATCTACATTTAGTCTTCTGGCACTTGATAATCTTAAAATAAGTCTTTTTGTATTAGGCATTTTTTATTGTGATTTGAATAGATAAGAATTAGACTGTGAGCTCCATCAGAAAGCAGTCATGAGTATTTTTTATGGCTGGTTGCAGATGCTTAATAATACTGAAGTGAAGAGAAGCTGCGAGGGGGTCATACTAACACTTGGGGAGGCGATAGATTACGTAAGTAATGGTCAATTAACAAAGAAAGGAATGTGAAGTCATAATCACTTTTAACCTTTCATTCGTGCTTCTAAACTACCATTGAGCATCAAATATCTGAAGGATAGGGCATATTCCAATCCATGCTGGCAAGTTTGTACCTCTCCATGGCAGCACTTGAGAGTGGGAGGTGAAAGACATCCACGTTTGTCAGAGCCTTCTGGAGGGAGCTTGAGAAGAATATCTGAAAGCTCTCCTCTCCACAAGTAACTCTAAGAGAATTCCTTTTCACTCTGGAAAAACATTTCCCATTGGCTTTAAATCTGGATCAATGAGAGTCTTGACTTTATTAGATTTGGCTGTTACTTGCCGTGAAGTACAAAAGTTGAAACTCAATAAGCATAATTTGTTGAAGTCAGAAACTTGGGTGTCACTCTTGATTCCTCATTTATCCTCATCCCACCCCCACCTCATAGGCATTAATTGAGTCAGGCTCAGTGCCACCTCCTAACTACTGTGTTCATGAGCACAGCTCTTTATTCCTACTGACACCACCCTTAAGGCTGCCATTAAGAGCCATTAGCTCTTGCCTAAAAAGTAGACCACTCCATCCACTATCACCACAGCTTCAGACTTGGCCACTCCATTTGCTGCTGCTGGAGTGATCTTTCTGAAACCCATATCCAGCCATCTCATTCCCTAATTAAGCCCATACGAAGAAGCTTTACATCACGCTCAGAATAGGTTCAACATCTTCATATGGCTTTGTGTTTCTCTTCCTATTCTGGCTCTGTCTTATCCTTCACTTCCTTTGTGCCCAGTTCCATTTCTCACATGTTGTATTCCAGTCACACTGCACTCCTTCCAGGTTCAAGAAAACACTTTCTCCTGTCAAACATTTTGCTCAAGCTGTTTCCTCTTTCTAAAACTGTCTCTCCTCTGTCTTTCACCAGGCAAACCTCTACTCATTTCTTTTTTGGTTCTCAACTTGAGGTCATTTTCTCTGAAAAGTATCAATCTCTAGGTCTGGGTCGACTGTCCCTTTTATGTGTATTTTTCATTTATAGTATTAATCACTATATTTTTATTGCCCATTTATATTTTCTCCTTCACTAGATTGTAATATTAATCAGCATACCCACTGTGCTATTGTTTATTTTATACCTCTTATTTAAAACACATCACTGAGCTTTTAACATTTCCCAAAACTATCTTTTCTGTACATTTTCTCACTATCAGAGAAAATGTACCTGACTCATTCAAAAGCCTACTACTTTAAGATAAGGGAGTAAAACATTTTACCTATCTTATTAGGGGAGGAAATATTTACAGCCATCACACCACAGCCCATATTGAAATTGATCCTCAAAGATGAGTGGGCGTTTGCATGACACTGTTAGTTGAAAGGCAGAGGAGTTAAACTCTGAATCTAGGCAGTTGGACCTTCACACTACAACAATGAACAGATGAGTTTGCCAACTCAGGTTTTCTGACTATGATTACCTCATCCCATGAGGAAATGCCCAGAGGTGATAGTTTAAGGATGTCTTCTAAGCTCAGTGATGTGTTTTGAAATTAGAGCTGTCAAAATGAATAATAGCAATGTAGCCAATATGCTCACAACCAGGTAATGTTGGTAACTGAGAAAAGTCTTATCCGTGAAGTATGCTAATATTTAATCTGGCCATCAACACCTCTTTTGCAGCCCACTCTCAATGAATCCTCTAAGCAAGTGATATGTTGGACATCAAAGACTGAAATTAAGCAAAGTTTATTTTTTCCATTCAGTAGTGTTCCACTTGGTGCCTGATATCTCTGGCCAAAACTTCTGATCACAATATATGCACCTTGTTGTCTAGTGTTATCCTGAAGTCCCCTGTTGTCTTTGCCAAGAATGACTCTGAATTCCACACATACGTCCTACACTAATCTGTGCGACTTGTATAAAGCATGGCCTTCCTCAACCTTCTCAGTCCAATTTTTCACAATTTACAATTGCACCCTGGGAGCTGCCAATGTGCTAGTTAGTTCTCAGAGGGAAAAAGTGATGTCTAATTCAGTCTAAAATACTGAGAAACATTAAATGTTGACAACAGGTGTGGCTCCCATCTAAGGAGTCGTATGATAAAAATGTCAGAGTGTGTAAATAAGCAAAGCACATATTTCAAGTTGGGAATTTATATGTTTAAAATTGGATCTAAAAATACTAACACAAACCTTTATTTTTTAAGTTTATATAGGCAAAAAAATAACTAATTACCCATACTAATTAACAAAGTAATACATTAATGTTCAATGTAAATTTTACATCTTATAAATATTTCCTGTGTCTATTTGCAGTGACCAGGAGAATTTATTGTCAAGTAATTTCATGTTATTGTTATAAAAGGTAACAATTGCAAAAATGATTTTTGACATCTGTTTCCATTAATACACTTCTAACTATTCTCCGGTCCATTGAAATCGCAATAGTAAATGAAACGAACATTTAGTTGCTGTCATTAATTCTCCATCTCACAAAAAGTAGCTGTCTACCTTCTAAATTATCTGTGCTTCTTGTGTAGTGAATGGAAGAAAATTACTAACCTGGAGTCCTCTCAAAGAAAACTTTCCATTATATACAAGCATATAAAAGCTCCTAGGGCTTAAAATGGTAACAAAGTAAAATTGAACAGTCTAAGAACATTTAGATTTCCAGAATCAGGTGCAGATAAGCAAATAGCTTCATCAAAAAGGTTTAGTAGTCCCAGTAATTTGTCTGTTGGTATGTGCCCTAACATTAATATTTTATTTACCTCTTAGGAAAAGTGTATCTTTCCAAATAAATATAATAGGTAACTTGGGTTATATAGAATAATTATGATAGCATAGTAATACTGATGAGGGGTTGGTGCAAGGACATATTTAGTATTCATTATTTCACTAGAAACATGATACAATATAATAATTACAAATAACTAAGAAATGTCCTTGTCAGTAATACCAACATCAATACCAATCATTCCCTGCTCATTAAAGTAATAAACAAGGTAAATTATAATTTTCTTTTGGATTTTTAAAGAAAACATTGATGGATAAAGAGAATAATATATCTAAATAACAAATTTATAATCCAGAATATTCTACAAGTACACATATAACAATTATATGAAGAATGTAAAAAAAAATGTAAAGAGACACATGAAAATATTAGGTCTTCCAATCAGAGAAAAAATCTTTTCAGTTGGCAAGCAGAAGGATTATAAAACATTCCTCTCTGGGCTGGTTTGTGATAACCTAAAGACCCCACATATTTTAAGAAGTGGAAATGAAAATAACCATAGGATCAATGCAGACTAAGTAAAGGAAGCAGCTTGTGAAAAGATAGAGTGTGGGGTACTGTAGGGCTTAGGAAAGGGTATGTTACCAGTTTTGTTGATATAAAGAATATGGTGGGAAATAACTGGAGAAAGGGTGGAAAAGTTGAGCACAATATTCCTTGCTTGGTTCACCAGTCTCATAGGATGCTCTCAGCATTGTAACAATACTGTTGAAATCGTATGCTTTTTCTCCTTAAATTGTCACTTTGTAAGCGGAAGTTTTCTTTTTTTAAAAAATAAAGTGTCAGACACATATTGGCAATCACTGAGAAAATAGGATACATGTTAAAAGAAACTAATTTATAAGACATTTTAATGTTTTTGGTCATAAAACTAAAGATATATGTTATATATATGTGCATATATAGAATAAAACTAGGAGTATATATATATATTTAAAAATACATATATATAACATATATATATTTAAAAATACATATATATATAACATATATATAATAAATATACAGAAAATAAGAATCCTTAGTTTCATAATCTAAGTATATGTTATGTGTGTGTGTGTGTATGTGCATGTATGCATTTTTACAGTATAGAAGAAGATAAATGTGGGTTTTTGTGTTTAAATTGAAATGTAAAATTCCTGAGTCTTTAATGTTTAAACATTTTCAACAACTTAATAAAGTAACATTATAAAATAAAGTAACAACAATAAAATGAAGTAACAACAACTTATTTTTTCATAATGAAAGGACTAATTAAAATGAATATGCGAGATGTATCATAGTAATTATTCAGTTTTTGGAAAGGTATCAATAATACCATATGTGACTGTTATTTAATTCAATCTAGGAGGTACAGATCAGAATTTTGCAAATAGAACATGTTAAACAGATGTATTGCCTTCCAGGTATAAGGTTTATAGAAGAAAAGATTATTTCCAATATCATTTCACTTGTAATTGAGAAATTCCCTGTGAAGATAAATTTTCACTAAATTGCATCATGACATTTTCATGGCTTCAGTTTCCTTTAATGCTGTCTCAAGAAAGTGTATCAAATATTATATTTTATTCATCTCTGGGAAGCCAAGATTTTATGTCAAATTTCAGTAGGTTAGAAATATCAAGAATAAAATTAATCTCAAATTAAATAAAATCTCCTGGTATAATGCTTGTTTCAAAGAGTTAATAAAATAGCATTTAACACACAATCCTTATAAACTACACACCACCATCTATGCATATTTACAGTATGACAGAATGTGGTCAAAGTGAGAATACACAGGCAGACATAATCCAAGAACTATATTTTATCAAGTTTTATGGAAATACAAATTTTATAATTTTCTCTGGCGTAACCTATTTCAGTTGTAAACTGTAAGTTTCATCAACACTTTCACTTTCTGTCCAATCTAATGTAATTATCCTCCTTTGGTGATGCCAAGAGAATTTAGATGAGATAAAGTTTTGCTGTTGTTGTTTCTGTTATCCTGCCTACTGAATATCTTACTAAAAAAGAGGAATGCTTGTTTTATTTGCTTGGGTCTCTGTGTGTATACATATGTGTTTGTTTCTGACAATTCAGCAAGCTCGGAGAGGGTAAAAATTTCTATTAATACTTAATCTTTCCAGGATAAAAATTTACCAATCAAAAATCCCAAAGCTCGTACTATGAGACATTGAATAAATAATAGTTAATTGGCATTAGCTCAAATCTCCCTGCATTGTTTTGCTCTACAAGTTTCTGTCCACATCTTCCATTATTTTAATCAAGCAACTCAGTGTTTTCTAGTTCCCAAATATTTTCATCAAAACCCCTTTGAAATTTTTCCTTAGGTTAATTAAAACTCTTTCAAGATTCCATCTTACACAAACATGAAGTTTCTTTGTCTACTACCACATAAAAATCAATTTGCCTCTTTTCATATATATACAAATTATTTTATTCTTCACAAGTTAAAAAATATTTTCACTTTAGTCATGTCACTCACAGTTCTCTCTACAAGTTTGTCTTTCTGTAGATTACAGGGGTCAAGTCTTAAACTCACTCTGTATAGCATCTAACATTGATAGAAGCACATATGTACTTCGTAAATGTGTGATGCTGAGGGCAACAAATGTCAGCAGGGGCTGCTGTTTTAATAATTCAGAAAACCAGAAAAATCTGGAAAGCCTGGCAGTTAATGGGAAAGAGACTGCATATATTTTTTATGGATCCCAAGTGAAGGAATCATTAGCATACTAAGCTTATCAAAGTCAGGACCTATACCCAATACAAGGTAATGACCTAGCAGCATAAATACGGAAAGAATTTTCTTAGGTTAATTTTATAAGTATTAAAAGGGCCGTCTCTGAGACGTTAGATTTTTCTATGTTATTAGTGCGATTGTGTGGTTTGGATTACAAAGACCTGAAAAGTGACCAAAAAAAAACTATTAAAAATTTTCTTTTTGTAAATATGCCACTGAAATCTGGAAGTGCCTGTTAAATTTATAAGACGTTTTAAAAAAGTTTAATTCCTTAATCCAGCTTGAATTTATCATTTTCCCTATTTGAAAGATTTTATTAGTTATTTGCTAACTTTCTGTATTAAAAAAAAGGACAGAAAACAATCTATCTTTTTTATTTTCTTACTTCTACTGCCCCTCCCTCCCATTCTTCCTTTCTTCCTTACTTCCTCCCTCCCCTTCTTTCCCTCTTAAAAATTATGTTTAAAATAGTATGTTCCTTGCGGCACTGTTTACAATAGCAAAGACCTGGAACCAACCCAAATGACTATTGATGATAGACTGGACAAGGAAAATGTGGCACATATACACCATGGAGTACTATGCAGCCATAAAAAACAATGAGTTTGTGTCCTTTGTAGGGACATGGATGAATCTGGAAACCATCATTCTCAGCAAAGTGACACAAGAACAGAAAATCAAACACTGCATATTCTCACTCATAGGTAGGTGTTCAACAATGAGAACACATGGACACAGGGAAGGAAGCATCACACACTGGGGTCCGTTGGAGGGAACTAAGGTAGGGACAGAGGGGGTTAGGGAGGCTGGGGAGGGATAACATGGAAAGAAATGCCAGATATATGTGATGGGGGGATGGAGGCAGCAAACCACATTGCCATGTATGTACCTATGCAACAATCCTGCATGTTCTGCCCATGTAACCCGGAACCTAAAGTGCAATAATATGTTTAAAATATTGTAAACTTCTTTGATGTATTGTGGCAATTTTCAAACTTTTCTTAGAAATGTTTTTACTTAGGAATTGACACAAGTGCTAAATAATAAACCAAAAGGCTGTGGCATAAAACAATAAGTTTTTGGGTTTTGCACATGATTGTGGGGAGTCACCTTTCTAGTTCTACTCCAGGTATGGATTCTGCATTCATCACAGATGGCTCTGGCCTGCGGCTTGGGTTCAAGATCTCTTTACATATTTTCATTCTGGGACTCAGATTGAAAGCATAGCAGTTACCTCAGACAGGTTTTTCTCATAATAAATTGCCTGAACTTACGAGTTAACCCAAACGTCTTGAATGCATGTAATCCTCTACTTGTGCCCCACCCACTGATGTTCTATTGGTCAAAGCAAGTGTAGAGGGTCAAGACCAATATCAACGGATGGAGAAGTATACTCCTCCTGCAGTGGGAGAGGGAAGGGGGTAAGTTATTTCACCACACCCAGACTATTTCAAAGCAGAATGGTCTTTCTCCACAAAAAAAATCTTATTGAACATAATATTTTTTATCTCATAAAATAACCTGATAACTGGATTATAAAAAATACTTTATTGATATTTGTTAATAAATTCAATATTAACATCTGTTTATATAATGTTAATGAAAACACTACAATCGTGTTAATGAACACTACTATCTGAAACTGAGGAGCCTGGATCATAGTTGCACATTATTGAGAAAAAAATCTAATTCAGAATGTGTAAATGTAAAATATGATCACATGCCAACTCAGAATTAAAAGAGAAAAAGAAAAAACTGAACCTAGGGCCACAGTCCAATCTTCACTACAAGAAACCTACGTTGATTATGCTCAGTGATAAGAAAGAAACTTTTTTCTAAGAGCTGAAACATTAAAAAAAAAAAGTAGTTTATTAAAGTATTCGGTTTCTGTTTTAAAGTATTTAACATATATAAAATTTAAAAAATCAAATTTGTAAATATCTAGCACTGAGAGATATTTTAGTGAAATCTCGGGTTTCATGTAAGGAAAGGTGAGAATTTTATTATTTAATTTCAAATAGTACTGGGAAAGATATTTAGAAGTTGAAATTTTAAGTGACCATTTCAATTTCATTATGAAATTCCTGGCTTTTCAAAAAACTATTATATGAGAGAGAGAGACAGAAGGAGACAACCTGAGTAAATTTGAGTTCTTTGGTGATACCTCAAAATAGACAACCTTGGAGTTAGGGTTTTTTGGCTTCTACAGACTAAATATTCTTTTTTCCATGTCATTTGAACCTACCTTATTCATCTGATAAGAAGATGTTTATTTACGATGATAATAGAACGAAATATTTAAAAGTATGACTGCCTATGAAACAGTGGTGATGTGTTAGCCGCAGTCATAAGCAGTTAAAGAAGAGCTCTTGTCCAGTCATATAACATGTCTTGAAACATAGAAACAGTCTTTTATTAGTGTGTTGTAATTAAACTAATATAGGATGCCATTTTTGCTTGATAAAACTCTGAAAAAATTAATTGTGTGCAGGGGCTAAAAGATAGCTATCCTTTTAAAAATAACTAATCAAATGGCAGAGAAAATGAGTAGATTTTATTTTTTAAAATGTTCATCTTTGATATTCCTAGTAAAATTTTTTCTTTAAGAAAATTTCCATTTTACAGATATTTTTATGTTTAAGTTCAAGAGTAAGTCCTGCTCTGTCTTAACTTTTCATTGGAGAATCATCATCATATAGATTTAAAAATACACATATATGTACAGTTTATCATAGTTGGCATAAATCTTTAAAGCAAACTGCACAAGAATTCTTAAAATATAACTTCAAATTATATCTTGAAAAAAATACAATCACTAAAAATAGTTATTCATATATTTGCTTTGCAGAACCTACTTCTCACTCATCTTTATTAGACTTTAAGTTTTGGTATTCAGGAGTGCCATTAAGCCAAATTAAACAAGGAAATACGTCATTGATGCAACTGCCTTCTTCCATTTAGATGCACTTCTTCTCAGATCCATCAAGCATCATAAATGTGAAAGGTAATGATACAGCAGCATTAATTAAACAAATATTATTGAGTGGATACTTTTAGGAGAGAGGTACAGAAGAACAACGATGAATAAGATACTATTCATGTTTTCAAGGCACTTACTGTTGAACTAAGAAATCACGTAAACTGTTGTACAAAGCAGTCAGTGTTATATCAAGGAAGTGTCATATCTGTGAGAGCACAGAGGCTAATATTAGATAAATTATGCAACTTTAAGGAACACAGAATATGATTAAAGGGAATAATGAAATGTTAGCTATTATCTTTCAGAGGCAAAATGTATTCTTCATGCCTCCAAATAATAGAGAAATACCAGAAAGCCTTACTTTCTAATGGATTCATGTTCTCTATGTCAGTTACTTAACTGTACTGACACCAGGTCCTATCCATTTCCCACAGAAGACAGAAAGTGTAATTGTATAGATATGTTATATTAGTGTAGCTAACGGCTTTCACTCTACTCTTAGCAATATGTGGTAGCCTAGTTACCTAACCACCTATGATAACTTTCTCTTATACACAAAATGACAGTATTGCTATAAATTAATATTTACTAAGCTATGGTTCATAAAGTCAATGTTATATTTAAAAGGGGGAAGAATATTCTAGGCAATAATATTGACCACAGAGTCAGTGTGACCTCTAACTAGAAACAACCAGAAATGCAAAGAAAATAAGACAAAAATCTTAGCACTGAAAAGAAAATTTAAAACCCTACTCTTCTGTCCAGCCCCACTATTTCCTCTACCTATCCCTGCTACAATTGTCTGATCTTATCTCTTACTGAGCTCCTTTCTGCTTATTCTGCGAAGCTATTGCAGTCTTATTACTGTCAAGGCTGCTGTGAATATTTGAACATTTGAACATTCCAGCCAGACTCCATTCTGAAGAGCTTTTCAAGGGCTGTGCTTTGATGGATACACTGTTCCCCAAAATATGGGCATGGCAACTCACCTGCCTCTATTTGGTCTCTGCTCAAATGTCACCTTTTTAATTAGATCTATCAGGGTGAGCACAAACTACTAAAATGACAACATTCCCAGCTGAATTTTTTAATAACATTTATCACCCTCAGCATGGTTGATAATTCACTTGTTTAATAAGATTATTACTTATTTCATGTCTCCCTGGGCTGTAACTTAGAACTATAGTATAGCCACAGGGGGAATCATCTTTATTTATTGCTGTTCTGGTGATGGTCATAGTTAATTGATATACTCTAAGTGTGCAGTACATAGAATAGACTCTAAATATTTATTAAATGAATATAAGATTAGTGAATGAATGAATGATTATTTAATATATACTGTTGACCTATTAAGAAAGGAAAGGACACCATTTGGTGCTAAAATTATACAACTTGTTAGAAACTGGAGATGGAGAATTTGTTCTGAAGATCTGGCTTCATGGTGGGAGTGAGAAGAAATCATGTTCTTAACAAAGACATTTTTCTTAAGAGCTCTGTGAGGTCAGAAGTTTCTCAAATATGGAAATTCTCAAAATATGGAAAACTGAACTAAGACTTTTACATAAAGCAAATGTGGATCCGAATATATGAAAGAAAGTAAAAGTAGCCATCTAGGAATTTGAAAAAAATAAACCAAGGAGACAATCTGTACAGTTGTGTTAGTTTGCCTGGTCTGCTTTAACAAAATACTATGGGCTCTGTGGCTTCCTGAGAAGAAACACATTTTCCCACAGTTCAGGAAGCTGGAAGTTGGGGATCAGGGTGTGACCATGGTTGGATCCTGGGGAGGGCTCTCTTCCCGTCTTGCAGAGGGCTGCCATCTTCCTGTGTCTTCACATAGTGGAGAAGAGAGAGCAAGCTTTCTGATATTTTTTCTTACAAACATACTAATTTCATAAGACCAGGGCCATACCCTCACTATCTCATCTAACACAAATTTTAGTTCCCAAATACCTTATCTCCAAATAGGTTAGAGCTTCAACACATGAATTTGGCAGGAATTGGGGGGCCAGGGGACAAAAACTATTAAGTCCATGGCATCAGCAGTCACAGAGATACATTTTTGTTGTTGTTAATCTATCAAAAATGGATTCCTAAAGTATTTCAACATACTCATTTCTTTGTTTATCCATTAATTCCAAATTGTGTGTTTCTTGTATGTGTGATGCTGCTTTTTATTGATTCCATTGACGTGGTAAGTGGTTAGTTTGCTCAGGTGCTCTGTGATCCATTGTTCTTACCTCACGTCTCATAAAAAGTCTCTGCAAGAATTCCTTGTCCTTGCTTTAGTAACATTAAAGGTTGCTTTACTGGGGAATTTCTGTATTTGTTCTACCCAAGTGCCGTTGTCATTGCCATGTTACGATCTCTTCCCATTTCACTCTTGCTCTGGGATTTCTGCAGCTCCACAGTTGGAGAGGGTATGGGTTGCATTCCTGCATGAAGGTTGGCTGCTTATGTTTAAGTTATCATATTGCAGCTAATTTTCTCTCTATTCTGAGTTAAAATAGAAACAGGTAAATTTTCTCATTATTTCCCTTTGGAGTGTGGGCTTATTTTCCAGCACATACATTGTAGGTTTTGCTTTTAGGGAAGAGCTTACTTTATGTGATGCCTCTGATACAGTTTCTCATATAAAGTGGGTCATAAGCCTTGTCAACTGTCCCATCCAGAAGCCTACTAAAGTGAAAGCTCTAGGACACTGGAAATCTGTAGACAACCCCAGAGAGTCGTCAGTTTTAGTGCTTGTTTATTTCTCTGGGATTAGCCCAATGTTTGTCCTTTGATATTTTCTTATTTCTTGCTAAATCACATATGAAAAAATAATTTTAGTTATAGGAAAATAATCCTAGTCATATATGTTAATAATCTTAGTTATATATATTAATATATATGGATTTTTCCAGAACATTCTGTTGATCATATTTCCAGAAATTGAAGTTGTTTCATTAACATTTTCCATTTATTCCACTAATTCCTGAAAGGTTTGACAACTAACAATGTTGCTCCTATTTCTTTCCTCATGAAGAGAGAATTTCACAAATTTATCATGTTTACTATTTTTCAATGTCTTTGGCTATATATAGAATTTATATCTTCTGATATTAAAATATCATACTTTTTTTTAAAAATGTTGTTAAAGGCATATTTGTGCATAGGTTTTCTCTCTGATTTTTGAGAGTGAAGTGTCTTAATTTTAGGCAAGAAATTGAAACCAGATTTTATCGCTCTACCTCAGTTTTCCTCTGAGAATTGTGAATTATTGGAGATTAACAGCTCAGTAATTTCTGAATTCTTGTAACTTTAGAAAGAAGAAGGAATGAAAAGAAAATTAATCTTTTAAAGGTAGAAAACGTTCGAAAACCCCTACCCCTTTGGCATGCTACAGCACACTTTCATTTACCCTTTCATAATTCCTTGCAATATTAAACACAGTTTTTCTAGAAAATCTCTCCTATCCATAGGTTTTCTGTCTCAAAGTAGGGAGAAAGTAAGAGCGGAGAGAAGAAGGTAGGAAGTCGAGTATGGGGAATACGACATGATAGAGAGAAAACATCTTTTATTTCCTTCTCAAAATATAGGGGGCAATAAGAAAAGGGCCACATATGTGTGGTTTATGTTTAAGTTATGCCACATTAAAAATTTCTCTCTTTAGGAGGAAACAGTATGTGCATAGGGATGCTAATATAAAACACTAATAATAAAAGATGAACACATTTTAATGTTTCAAGAGTGGCATGTTAGATAAAAGTCCTTGATCTGTATGTAAGGAAATTTGATTCAAAGAAGTAATTGCAGAGATGAGCTTTTACTGCTAAAGTCTTACTCTCCTAATTAAGCAATATGTCATATTAACATCCCTGGATAGTAGGAATGCAAATTCCTATTGCATACTATTTACCTACATATCTGTTGTTCTCACTCCAAGAAGGCTAACTCTTATGCTTATATTACAGAAAACTAAGAAAGAAAAACCAGAGAAAAGCTTCTCAACAGAAAACATTATCTTGATAAGGCTCTGTGTAACTAAATTGTAGAGAAACTGGGTTTCAGGAATTTTAGTGTCACAGACATCACAGGAACTACCAGATCAGAAATGAAGGAGATGCTGGGTATGGAGCCATATTTAGTTGAGAAATAAGTCTAGTTGATGAAGACAATGATTCTTAGAAAAATGCTTCATAAATTGTTTGTTTTGTTTTGTTTTTTTAAGACAGGGTCTTGCTCTGTTGCCCAGGTGGGAGTGCAATGGTGTGATCTCGGCTCACTGCTGCCTCTACTTCCTGGGCTCAAGCAATTCTCACTTCAACCTCCCAAGTAGCTGCGACTTCAGGCATGCCCCATAATGGCTGGCTAATTTTTAAAATTTTTTTGTAGAGACAGAGTCCCACTATGTTGCCCAGGCTGATCTTAAACCCCTGGGCCCAAGTAATCCCTCTGCTTTGGCCTTCCAAAATTCTAGGATTATAGGTATAAGTCAGCATGCCTGGCTGACCTTTGTAAATTCTGAGATTGCCCTCAGATCAGAAAAGCAAGTATTGAAATAAGTGCTTTAGGACTTTGAAAACGACCAGTGAAAGACTGCATGCTACACGAATGAAAAAAGGGAGAGTTAATACCTTCCGGCTTATCAAAACCATGGATATTCTGAAAATTTAGATATATTTAGAAAGTATTTAGAAAATTCTAATAATAATTTATTTACTAAAATTTTAATGAGTCTATTAAGCCTCAGCCGCTGTGTTGAAAGCTGAGATAAATCAATAGTAAAGATATACACAATTCAGGCCCCTCCCAGAGCTTGTAGTCAATTGACAATTGTATATAAGAAACCAAGCAATGGCAAGGAGCTTTGTTATGCTCATCGATCCTAGACAAGTGCAAGGAAAGGGCTGTTCCTACAACAGAATATGAGTCAGCAATGTGTAAGGGAAGAGAGGCCTGGCCCAGGACTGCTACCAAAGGATATGAGAGTTCCAACCATAGTACTCTGCTGCTTATTTCCTAATTTCCTGTGCAATGCACTAAAATAACAGGTCTAAGCGTTTGGGTAGAGGATAACAGGTAAGTTTTATATTAAAGATGGTAGTTAAAATCTGGCATAACTGAGTTTGCTGTTTGAGAAGTAGAACTTGGAAATGTTTCATTAAATGCAATACATAAATAAAGGTTTGTTTGTTTGTTTTTTACTGATAACTACCTCTTCAGAAGAAAAGTTATACTGCCATAAAACTGTTTGGGATGTTCTCAGATATGTAAGGTTGATTAATCTGTAAATGTGCGTGAGACAGTTAATCAACTAAGCTTTATTGATGCTGCCCACATGTGTTAGCCATAGACAATGCAGCTAGAACCAGGGACAAGCAGGGGATTTCTAGAGAGGGATATTGGGTTTTGTAGGAAAGCATTGAAAAAGATAGTGGAAAAAGGAGCTTTCAGGTTATGAAGTTGTTTTAAGGTACAACTCAACTCTGCAATCGTAAAATCCCAAAGAGGTATTTTAAATCTCAATCTACAGCCATGGAGTTCATCCACTGGCATTTTTTATCTAGACTTTTTCCTTTGGAATCTCACTGTACATACTATGTCTGCAGCAATGGCACATACACACACACACACACACACACACACACACACACACACACAAAGGTAAAGCATATATATATATATATATATGTAACATGGAAATCTAAAATATCTGTTTTACTGAAAAGACTTTAGTTTTGGGTAAATAGAGAATTAGAAGATCAGTTCAAAACAAAGAAGTACCTGATATCATGGGAAACATCAAACAGTAAAAGGTAAGGCAGAAACAGATTAGTAACAATTAATTATCAAAGAAGGAGATCCAGAGTACACCTCCAATGGACAGAAAGTCCCTCATGAAGGCATGTGGTGCCAAAATTGCCCACCCAGACCCTGGAGACCAGGAGCTAAAGTGCAAATACATTTAGTGCAATGTAACTCTGGGAAGTCTGTGTGCTGCCTCTCTGTCTGTTTCCTCACAATAATAACAAATATAAAATCATAATTTAATAATTAAAATTAAGAAAATTGCTTACAGTAATAAAATTTTGATGCCGCTGAGGAACTTGATTTGACCAAGCCATGCAGAACACTACGAGAGGAACCTGGCGTCGGGCTAATATTTTCCAACTGCATTGATTAATGTTGTTAAATGGTATCCCAAGTGCCTACCAAAGAGCCAAAACACAGCATGTGCTTAATATTGTTTGTTACATAGCAATTTACTAGGACAGATCAGTCAGACGTTTCCCCAGGCATTACTGACCAAAGAATTTGCCTGACTTTTTTTGAAATTCATCTTAAATCCCCCAGATATGTCTGTAGGCTATGACATTAATCTGGCTATGAAATTACTCTTTGCTGCTGGGAATATTTCACCTAGTTTACCTTGCCAGCCCAATACCTCCCTTCGATTTCACTGTACCATGTGAATCAGCAAGGAACTTTATTCCGTTAAGAAAATAAAAATAAAAATTGGAGGCTTTGACCACACTTGCCCATTATAATGCCTTGTATCTGTACATGTTTAGAACATGTTAATAAATTATATATTGTCTCCTTTATTATTTCTGGAACACAGGACTCAAATAATATCTGCTTTTTCCCAGATCGAAAAACCCAATTAAAACAATACACCTATCGGTGTATTGGAGAACGCAGCCTCCAAAGTGGGAAACCTGTTAGAGGCATTCACTTGTTACAAATACACCAAAGGCAACGAAGAGAATGCAGATATGCTTTCAGTTATGGGGGTTAGACATGGTTGAATTTTAGACTCTATTGTCCCTAATGGTCTAAAAATAAAACACCTTTATTTCTCGCTTCTTTGTATTGCTCCAGTGTTTCCATGCTGTTTCTGCAGTTTAGCCTCTCACAATCAAGCACCAGCACTCAGTTATGCTTTGGTCGATTTTGAGGGCATTTCTTCAGCCTTGCCTGCTAGTATTCTGCCTCTTCAGGAGCAGACAGGACAGCTGCATCACCCCTCAGTGTCAGCTGTTCTCCTCACGCTTCCTGCCCAGCAAAGCAATGTTATGGCAAGCATTGTGTTGGTGCCAGAGGGTTGGCTGCTCGCCAAGACCGTATTGTCTTGTCACTAGTTGTTAAGGATGGTTTGAGGAGGACATTAAAGTCACTTTTCACTAAACGGCATCTGTATCAGGTCCAGATTTTGCAGTCATATGGAGCCAGCTTGGCATTGTCCCTGCCTCCTAGTCCTTTAATTTAAATTAGAACTTAAAGCCACATTGGTTTGAAAGTCAGTTTGTCAGCCTCCCAGAGGATTGGCTTGCCTGCTTTATTCAGTTGTTCTTCTCAACTAACCTGACAGAACAGATTCCCACATGCATGCAGCTGTGACTAGGCATTGATCACTAATGAAGTTCCAAGAAGTTCCTTTCACTTTCATATAGGAAAAACACACAGAAACATGCAGGTAAGCACACAGGAGCCAGCCAGGATGCCCTAGAATACTGAGCATAAAAGGAAAGAGTTGTCTTTATACACACACACACACACACACACACACACACACACACACACACACATACACAGAGCTGGTAAAAGCCTTTCTTAATAAGAATTAGTTTTAGGCAAAATTTTGATGTTGTAACCCAAAAGTGGGGCAACACAGAATTCCTTTATTGCCAGGACAAATGGCTGATAATCCATTTATCTTTTTTTTTTCCCCATTTATTTATTTTATTGCATTTTAGGTTTTGGAATCCATTTATCTTATGTCACTGTTTTCTAAAGTCATATATACATGTCAGGGACTTTCAGAGTATGTCATTCTGAGAAAAGTTTTTGTAATAAGTACTCACCTTCTCGGGTTTTCAACTTCCAGGAATGAACAAAAAGTGAGTACATGCAGAGGTTAGTTTTTCTTACATTTCCACTAGGAAAAAGAGGAAGAAAAACCTCTCTGGAAAAGAATCAATAGGAAGGTGAAGTAAAGATTATTGTTAGGGGTGACCTGGCAATGAACTTTAGGAGCATAGCTAAAGCAGTAATCAGGACACTACACTGTGCTCAATCGTGTTCAATCTTCCCGAGGGGTGTTTCTCACATTTTTTTTAGTCTTTCTTGTACCATAAGCACACTATGCTCGTAGGCTTATTATAGTTCTATCCTTCAGTCTCTTTCTGTGTGTGTGTGTGTCTACATGCACATTTACAATGCGTTATTAGGTAAAGTAAACAGGGTGCTGGCTGATCAAGTGAGCTGACCCATGACGATGGGAATGAGGACTGGAGTCCTTAAAGACAGCTTTCGGTGACCTGAAAAGTAAATCTTAGAAAAAAAAAATCCCATGGCTTCTATGTATTATTCCATTTTCATGCTGCTAGAAGAAATACCCAGGACTGGGAAATTTATAAAGAAAAGAAGTTTAATTGACTATCAGTTCTGCACAATTCTTGCTGGAGAGTTCTCAGGAAACTTACAATCATGGCAGAAGGTAACCACTCACAGGTTGACGGGAGAGAGAATGAATGCGGAGCAGAGGGAAGTTCTTTATACAACCATCAGATCTGGTGAGAACTCACTCATTATCATGAGAACAGCAATGACAGAAAATGTCCCCATGATTCAATTATCTCCACCTGGTCTCACCCTTGACACCTAGGGATTGTTATAATTCAAGGTGAGATTTGAGTGGGGACACAAAGATAAACCTACCATTCCAAAAGTCCCTCAAAGTCTTAACTCCTTCCAGCATTAATCCAAAAGTCCAAGTCCAAAGTTTCATCTAAGACAAAGCATCTACCTTGAGTTTGTAAAATCAAAAGCAAGTTAGTTACTTCCTAGAAACAATGAGAGTACAAAAATTGAGTAAATACGCCTGTTCAAAATGGGATAAATTGGTCAAGTTAAAGGGGCTACAGGCCCATGCAAGTCCAATATCCATCGAGGCTGTCAAATTTTAAATGATCACCTTTGACTCCATGTCTCACATCCAGGTTATGCTGATGTAAAAGGTGGGCTCCCATGGCCTTGGGCAGATCCACCCCTGTGGTTTTGCAGAGTACAGACCCCATACTGGCTGCTTTCATAGACTGGCATCATGTCTGTGGTTTTTCCAGGCTCACAGTGTGAACTGATTGTGGATCTATTATTCTGGAGTCTGGAGAATGGTGGCCTGCTTCTCACAGCTCCACTAGGCAATGCCCCAATGGTCATTCTATGTATGAGTTCTGATCCCATATTTCCCTTTTGCATTGCACTAGCAGAGGTTCTCCATGAGGGCTCTACTCCTGCAGCAAATGTCTGCCTAGACACTCAGACATTTACTTATATGCTCTGAATTCTAGGTAGAGGTTCCCAAACTTCAATTCTTGACTTCGGTATGCCCACGAGCCCAACAACATATAAAGCTGTTAAGGCTTGGGGCTTGCACCCTCTTAAGTTGTGGCCTGAGCTGTATGCTGGCCTGTTTTAGCCACAGCTGGGAGGCAGGACACCAAGTCCTGAGACTGCACAAAGCAGCAAGTCCCTGGACCCATCCCAGGAAACCATTTTTCCTTCTTAGGCCTCTGGGCCTTTGATGGGAGGGACTGCCTTGTAGCTTTCTGACAAGTCCTGGTGACACTTTACCCATTGTCTTGGTGATTAACATTTGGCTTCATTACTTATGCAAATTTTAGCAGCTAGCTTGATTTTCTCCTGAGAAAATAGATTTTTCTTTTCTATCACAATTGGTGGGCTGCAAATCTTTCAAACTTTTATACTCTGCTTCCCTTTTAAACATAAGTTCCAATTCCAAACCATATATTTTTGAAAACATAAAACTGAATGCCTTTTAGAGCACCCAAGTTAACTCTTGAATTAGTTATTATTTATAAATTTTTTCTGCAAGATACTCTAAATCGTTTCTCTCAAATTCAAAGTTCCACAGGTCTCTAGGATAGGAACGCCAGGCTGTTTGCTAAGGCATAGCAATAGTCACCTTCATTCCAGTTCCCAACAAGTTCCTCATCTCAAACTCAGATCACCTCAGCCTGGATATCATTGTCCATATCACTATCAGCATTTCGGCCAAAGCCATTCAACAAATCTCTAGGAAGTTTTAAACTTTCCCACATCTTCCTGTGTTCTTCTGAGTCCTACAAACTGTTTCAACCTCTGCCTGTTACCTGGTTCCAAACTTGCTTCCACATTTTTGGGTGTTTTTACAGCAAAACCCACTACCTGGTGCCAAATTACTGTATTAGTCCATTCTCATGCTGCTAATGTGACATGGTAAATGCCCCATAAAACTGCATATCTCAACCATACCTCAGCTTTCTGTTGAAACTGCTCTCTATAATCCTGATGTGACAGGCAAGCAGTCCAAACCCATGCCATCTTGGCCCCTGCAACTTGTAATAAGTAACTAAGGTCTGTAATTTCCACCCTACCCAGACGACGTGTAAACTAACACTTATCTTGACTTCTGTGAACCACTTAAGTAACAATCGTAATGTCCAAAGTCCCCTGGCCCTCAGAATGTCTGAAGCCCCTCACCCTCACCCCCACCCAGGAGGCGGTTTACAGGCATAAAGGGTCTTGACAGCCTCCTTTTGGGGCCACAGGTTACAGAGACCCGAGTCCTCTGCAGCCGCCAGCAATGAAGACCCTGTAATTTGGCCTAGTCTTTGTCTTAGTGCTGATTTCGCACTCCCTCGGTTACAACATTATGAAGAAATGCCCAAGACTGGGCAATTTACAAAGTAAAGAGGTTTAATTTGAATTATGGCTCTGCATGGCTGGGGAGGCCTCAGGAAACTTACAATCATAGCAAAAGGCACCTCTTCACAGGGTGGTAGGAGAGAGCATGCGTGCTGAGTGAAGGCGCAAGTCCTACATAAAACTATCAAATCTTGTGAGAACATACTCCCTATCATGAGAACAGCACGGCAGAAACTGGTCCAATGATTCAATTATCTTCACCTGCTCCCGTCCTTGAATTAATACAATTCAAGGTGAGATTTGGGTGAGAACTCAGTGCCAAACCATATCATTCTTCTTTTCAGAAATGATGAAAGTTTTAGATTTTCTCTCTGGCTAATATCATCTATTGGCAAAAAAAAAGAATTATGAGACACATTTAGCAAAAGAGAATTTACCATCTAAGAAAAGATTAAGCCTTATTATGAATTGAATTTATAAAGTATAGTGTCACCAAGAGATATTTCAGCTATAGATTTTGACTATAGCAATATGCTTTAGTTCTAATTTAAAGTGACCGGAGATACAACTGACAAAGGAAGGACATTCTATGCCATAGAAAATCAGACACAACTTGGCTGCTATTCTAATTCTTTCCACATTTTTTTTTTCTTGCAAACTCCTTATGATCATCAGTATTTGTAGAGAATTTACTCCCATTCTTATGTAGCAAAAAGCTTCCCCGTAATTTCTAACAACAGGGAAATAAAGAGTTAAAGACAAAAACACTTCCGTTTGTCCTCAGATTGTAGACCTACTTTCTTTCTCCCCCATCCCCTAAAGTTATGTAGAATCTCTCAGCAGCTCAACAAGTAGTTGGAATAAAATACGTTCAAAGGATATAATCCTGCAGGCTGCAAAGCCACCAAGTCCCAGGAAGTTTCACATTAAAGATGTTTTGGAGCCCCAGGATTTGAAATTTTCCAGAATCTTCCTCCTAGAAATAAAACCACAAGGGGAAAGCAGTGAGGTTGTTATATTCTGCTTCCTTTTCTAGTGCTACTCTGAATCATTTTCTATTTCTATTCTTAAATCCTTTACAACTGAAATACTTTGCTTGGTTGAAGACTGAAATGTTGCTGCATCTCAAATAAAGACAACATTTGTTCCCAGAGCAATTAAGACAAGACTGGAATTGAAGCACAAAACAGGATTTATCTTAAACACTCTCTTTTTTAATGTCAGATTCTTTCCATTCCTGGAACATGGTCAGAAAGCAAAATGGTCAGAAAAATAATATCTCTTTATGTTATAATGTATTTTTATTATAATTAACTTGAAAAAGAAGCAACATTCTGCAGATTATTTAGTTGATTTATTAAGTGACAACTAAAGAAAATGACTGCTCTAGCTCTTTCTCGTTAAGGGAATAATTCCTTGTTTCCCACTTAAGTAGGGAATCCTACAATATATTATCCAAATCCTCCCCCAAAAATGTTGAAAGAGAGAGCAAATGCTACTAATAACTTTGCCAGCACTGTGGGCATTAGCGAAGATCACCCTGGCAAACTGGGATAACCGAGAAGAAACTGTGGTCATCCTGATTTTGTGAAAATAAAATTACTTTCTGGTAAGATTCTTGTGGCATTTTTTTATTGTTCTTTCTCCCTTTAATAGTTTTTTGGAGTCACATAACTGCGATGAACTCCAGCTGTTGTCTGGATGCAGTGACCTAGATACAAAAGATCATGTTACTGCTGAAGGCATCAATGATAAGGCAGTAACCACAGCTCATAAGGCTGTACCCATGACACTCCTTCCGGCAAGATGTATAATCTTCAAGGAAATAACTGGTGCTTCTTGACTTGTCTGCCTAAACTATTCTCAGCCAAGACAATACATAAAGAAAAGGAGTCTTCTTATGTAAAGATAGGTCAGCTCTTCTTAGTTTCATGTTTCTAATATGAATTATAATTTTCAAGGAGAGCAAAGCAAGATGTCTGAGTCGTAACTCTCATGTACAGCTTGCCTTCCCTGGGGGACTTAAAAAATATATAGAAACTTCCCATGGGCTAATTACCTGAAAGTGATGATTCTGAATGCATGCATTTTCTGCTTTAATTTTTTTTTCATAAATACTTCTTTTCAGATTAAGCAGTAAACCTTTGGCAAGATGGCAAGTCTTTACCACTAATTGCACTGGCTGGGGTTAATATTTGATATTATAAATCAAGAGTTAACCATTAATCAAAGGGTTTACTTAAAGCAAAAAAAAATAATAATAATTAAAAATGGGGCTTATCTCAGTAAAAATCAGCTAAATTTGTAAAAACCTACAAATACTTCCATAGGGCAGAGATGTTGTAGCAAGCGTATTACAGAATATTTCATTGAAAGTCACATTTTTATTATTTGTATGGGTTTAGGCAGAGCAAAATTGTGCTATTTAAAGTACATGTATGTGTATGTGTGTGCATATATGTGTGTATAAGTGTGTATGTGTGTGTATATATGTGTGAGTGTATACACATATACAATACATATTATATTATACATATATGCATATTATATATACACACATATATACAGATATATATGCACATATATATACATATATGTATTCTTTACGAACACAGTTAATAACATCAATGATATAAATATACACACATATATATACACGTATGCATACATATATATATATACACACACATACATATTCTTTAACAACACCACTCATTTTGTTTCTGCATAGATCCATACAAATAACAAAAATGTGATCTTCAATAAAATATTCTGGAAAATGCCTGCTACAACTTCTCTGCATGTAATGGTTAATACTGTGTGTATTAATCCAACTTGATTGGATTGAAGATTGCAAAGTATTGATCCTGGGTGTGTCTGTGAGGATGTTGCCTAAGGAGATTTAACATTTGAGTCAGTGGCCTGGGAAAAACAGGCCCACCCTTAATCTGGGTAGGTACCACCTAATCAGCTGCCAGTGCGGCTAGAATATAAAGCAGGCAGGAAAACATGAAAAGACAACACTGGTCTAGTCTCCCAGCCTATGTCTTTCTCCTGCCCTGGACCCTTCCTGCCCTTGAACATCAGACTCCAAGTTCTTCAATTTTGGGACTCAGGCTGGCTCTCCTTGATCCTCACCTTGCAGACGGCCTACTGTGGGACCTTGTGATGGTGTGAATTAATACTTAACAAATTCCCCTTTATACATATATACATATATATCTCCTATTAGTTCTGTCCCTCAAGAGAACCCTGACTGATGCACTACAGTATGGAAGTAGTAATGGGTTTTTTTATAAATTTAGCTGATTTTATTAAGATATTAATCATTTTCATGTTTGATGTTTTTCTAAATTTTTTATTGTTTTTTATACTCTAAATGGTTTTACACACACACACACACACACACACACACACACACACACACACACACTTTACTTTCAGGGATTATAGCTAGAGTAACTGAAAATTAACTTTGAACCAAGGAAAGACAATAGGAACAATAGGAAGTTATCCTTTGCTAAGGTATGGAAATATTCAGATATTATTTATATCAAGTTAAACAAAGTCAGACTTAATATAATAGTTCAATTATTAACACTCAATTTAGTTAATAGTTTAGGGTCATTTTTTCCTCAAAATAATTCTTTTTATTAACTTTATGAAATCCTAAGTTGAAAAGCCCCTTTCATAGCACCCTGGACATGTACTTAAGGTGATGTTTCCAATAATTGATATTCAAGATTTCAGAATGGCTGATGTGGGGAGCTGCCCCGTTTAGGAAGGGTGCTCCATCAGATCCATTCCTGGTTGGCTGAAACACATTCTACCCCTGGTAGTTTCCGGAAATCTTCAAATCTCAATTTCCCTGTGTCAGAATTTTCACTTTTTCATTTGCTCAGTTGAACACAGCAATGAATCAAAGCAGGAACTTTAAGAAGAGGAACCACACAGTTTCCATTAATAGTTATGTGGAAGAAGGTTACTTGGACAACATAACATTCAGTTGTCCACCACGGATATGGTGATTCTCTTTAAAACCTCACATAGGCTAGAAAGGAACAGTGACAGCTTCTGAGAGTTTTGCCTATTTGGTAGCAAGAACGGTGTGTAATATTTCATCACTAATGTGTATGTGGAGGTGGATGAGATTCCAGGGCCTAAAAAACAAAGAGAAACGGCACTTGCTTTCCAGAGAAAAATATTCCCTACTCACCTACAACCTACATTACAAAAGAAGACCTACTGTATCCTGTGTGTGTGTGTGTGTGTGTGTGTGTGTGTGTGTGTGTGTAATAACGGTAATACCAGCGAGGTCAATGAAAGAAATTAGGATTCTGATCTTCTAAGCACTGGAAAATGTGATAGATTGAAACACTCAAGCCCCACCTGGTTGATGAGAGCATTTCTAAACTCAGAAAATGTGTTTATTTCCTTTATGTCTCTTTACTGAATTTCCTCATATTTCTTTTGCTTATCCTGGATATTCTTTTCTAAATCTCACACAGTTTCTTTCTTCCTTTGTTGCTGTTTAGATATGTTTTTTTTTAGCTTAAGAATTCCGTTTGTGGTGACTGACAAGGCATGGTGCTTTTAATAAGCAATGTAACAGCGAATGCAGGAACAAAGGCTTGGGAATCAAACAGAAAGCTCAGATTTGTGTCCCAGATCCTTTCCCGTGAGTGTGATCTAATGCAGGTTGCCCTTAATGCCTCATAAACTGATTTTGCTCATTTGCTAAATAGGCACACTACTACCTACTTCATGGGGAGTAAGAAATAAATTACATAATGTTCATAAAGCCCTTATTATGAATACAGAATCTGAAACATACTAAGTATTCAGTTAGCTCATATTATCAGCAGTTAAAAGGAGTGCAAAATGGCTCTTAATCAAAACGTGTGTCCTCCCAATATTGGCGCTACCGGTGTCTCATGGCTGCCTGCTTCAGAATCACCAGCCTTCTAGCGGGATGGGGTGTACACATTCTGCTTTCTCCTGTCCTCCTGTCTTGTTTCCATTCTAACACACAAGACCATTACTGGAAGTGGTCTGAGGAAATAAGAAGGCGAAGGTAGAATGCAAGGGAAAAGCGAATGTTCTCTTTTATCTAAACACATACTTAAAATGTGTGTTCTACCATTACAACTCAGACCCCAATAAAGTCTGTCACCACATTTTCTCAGCACTACCTGCCCCAGATTTTTGTCATAGTTTTCCTCATGAAAATATTTTTCCTGCTGTTCCATTCATCAATTCGTCAAGATTGTCTTCTGAGTTTTCCTCTGAAGTGTAGATGAATCTTTAGATCCTCCTTTACATAAACACAATTGCAGAACTCTTCCTAAGCTGGAAACTCCTCATGGCTTTATCTTGAGGAAGAGCTTTGCTGTTGAAAAATTTATCTTCTAATTCCAACTCTTCCCACCCAAGTTGAAACTTGGACCATAATAATAATAATAGCAGTTCTCTATATTCACCAGCTTCTTGCTTCAAGCTGATAAGCAGCACATTAAGGCATGAATTTCAGAAGGAGCAGCACATAAACATTGTAAATCTGAGGGAGTAACTGCAATATGCTTGCCACTGTGCCTGACTTCATGGCATGCTCCTAGAGAAACATGCCGTAGTGTTAATTTCAAATATTTATATTAGTGCCGTTTTATAAAAACTGCTTGTTTTCCAAATAGAAAGCTAACTAGGATATTCCCAGACAGCATCTTTCCAGCAGAATGAATCCAGTGAACACCATGATCTAGCTCCAGTTCTCATTGAGTCCCAGACTGTAGAGAGAGAAGAAATCATTAAAATTCTTCAAGACTTGACATTACATTCTGTTTGCCACTACCTTGGTGCTCTGAGTATCTTGAAATTGAAACTGTTCTTGTATTTGTTTTTTGTTTTTGGCTATATTTAATAATCTATTTTGTTTTTATTGAAATAGGATTTGATTAAAATAATTTATTTTCAGGAAATGTCTTGAATTAAAATTCAGGGATTTTAAGAGTCCACATTGACTATGATACCTTGAAATGGGGACATAACTGATGATTAATTATGTTTCTATTTTGCTGATGTCAAAGCAATCTTATTTATATAGATGTAAATATATTATCATCACTCAAATTTGCTATTATATGCCTTAAAAATAGTACTTCTTGTTTTTTATTATCCTCATTATAAATAAAATTTTGCAACTAATATCTGAGTTCTATGATCTACCATTAACCTTCAAATCAGAACCATCAGCCCAGCTGCATCTTCTAAAGCTAAAACTCCATATCTAATTGCTTCCTAGACCTGCCCACTTAGATGTCTAACAGGCAACTCAAACTCAAGTGGTTAAAACAGCATTCACTATTATGTCCCTTCTTCCATTATTATTTCTGTCCCTTTTTCTTTACTCTGGTTAATATTAACATCCTCCACCCAATTCCTGAAACCATTAAGATCTCATTCGAGAAGTTACTATGCCCTGCTGACTCTATACGTAAAATAACTGCAGATCCTCAGCGATAGTACCCAAGCCCTCATCATATATAGCTCAGACATTAGAATAATCTCTCAATCCACAGTTCACTCTAATCCACCATTCAGTTTTCTCCTCTAAGTCAAAAACAGTGGTCTCTCTAAAAAAAAAAAAAAAAAAAAAACTGATATATAATTATATATTTAAAATGCAGGCATGTCTGAAAAGCTTAACCCACAGTGCTTATCACAGAATGGTTACCAAATAAATGTTAATCCAACATATCGTGGCACATTAAGAAATTTTAATTATTTGAGGGTTTTTGGAAGAATCAGAGTTTAGAGGAATATTTGAATTGGATTTGAACAAAAACTAAGAGAAAAAAAGTGAGTAGTTCAGCAATTAGGACGTTAGACTAGGACATTCATAATAAGTTTCTGAGTCTGACACATAGAAATGATGGAATGGAGATTTTCTTGTTCTGTTTGGGCTGCTATAAGAAAATACCAGAAATTGATTGTCTTATAAAAACATAAATTTATTTCAGTTCTGGGGTCTGGGAAGTCTACCATCAAGGGGACAGCAGGTTCAGTGCCTGGTTAGGGCCTGTGCCCTGGCTCATAGATGCTGCCTTTTCACTTGCTCTGTCTTCACATAGGGGAAGGGGTAAGCCAGCTTTCTGAGATGTCTTTTATAAGGGCATTAAATCATATTCATGAGGACTCCTCCCTTATGACCAAACCACCTCCAAAAAGCCCCAGTCCTACAGTCCTAATACTACCTTATTGGTGATTAGCTTTCAACAGATGAATTTAAGGGGGTACAAGGGTAC
The DNA here is from genome assembly GCF_009761245.1 of Sapajus apella. NCBI lineage: Eukaryota > Metazoa > Chordata > Mammalia > Primates > Cebidae > Sapajus > Sapajus apella. The sequence continues at coordinate 10,955,756 of NW_022436970.1, read as the reverse complement.
AAACATTGAGACTATTGCAGAGGTTAAAAGTGAAAGCTCCTTAAGAAGAAGAAGAAGACAAATAATTGGAGATAAAATAGCTGATAGTTAAAAACATTACTATCTTAGAAATCAACCAAAGTAAACTCATGTGGCTGAAGAAGAACAATTGATGCAAGAACCCCATAAATTTCAAAATTAAAAAAAAATTCAGTAATAGTAACCAGCACATTTACTGACATCTACTACTTTTAAAATACTATGACAATTTACCTATCTATACCATCTCATACAAAGTTAGAACAAAGTCGTCGCATATTTAGAAAAGAAAAGTAAACTTGGGATAGAATAACACTCAAATAGGATGGAAGTTGCAAGATTAAAGAAATGGGAGAATTCAAACACTCAGAGAGATTAATTAAATTGACTAAAAATCATTTGATTTGGAAGATAAGAGGTAAGACTACTTTAAGAGAAAATATTTTACCATGTACAGTGGTGGAGGAATTAATATTCTGTTGGATTTAGGATGAAAAAATTTGGCTTACAAGCTATAGCTATTTTATTTTATGATTGACCTTAAAATAAAAGGCAGTAGGTGGTTTGCCAGATAAACCTATAAGGTTTTCTTTACTTTTGTTTTGTTTAATTTGTTTAGTTTTTCTTAGTTTTTTTTTTTTTTATTGGCAAAACTTAAATATATCTTATAGGTAGGGGAAACAAGAGTAGAGAGGAAAAAGTCAAAGATACAGGGTCAGGGGCATAAATGAACAAGATACCAGGTGAAAGGATTCAGAGAGAAGGTAGACAAACTAGCCTGGGAGAGTGAGGTGGTAGGGAAAGGGGCAGTCATTTGCACCTTTAGCATTGAATAAGTGAAGAAAATACAGGTAGGAATACAACTAAAAGTGGTGAGTCATGTGGGATGCGAGTAAATTTATGTTTAATAACTCATTTCTCTGAGTAGAAAGTGAGATCGACTTTTGCTCTTATTCTATTCTTGGAGTCAGTTTGAAAGTCCATCTACCTGACTTCTTCAATGTAACCTATTGTAATCAGGTTAGCCCTCGGTTCCTAGGTTGGGAAAATAAGAAAACAAAAGATCAACATGGATAAATGAGGACTTGGCCTTCCTAAACACTTTGCTTACCTCCAGTAAATAGATGCCAAGATTCCACATTAATTCGTTTGATAACTGTTAGTTAAATATCTGTTAGATATTGGGAAAATTGCTTATATTTAGGAAGATGAAAATAGAACTTTTGATGAATTCAACATCCAGTAAACAAATGACTGACATGTTAAGAAAAACACTAAAGAGCTCCGTTAGTAATTGAGAAACATTAAATCACTCTAGAACATGAATAGAGATAACAACACGGAGATCTATCAAATAATGAAAACTTTGAATATTAGAAATGGAAGGAGATTTAGACAACATCATTTTCAACTCTTTGATTTTATGAATCTGAAAGATAAGAAAGTTAAAAGATTATATAAGTCAAAGATTTCTCCCTCTTGGTCTTAAGAAACAACTGAAACACCACAGGGAAACTAAATCTATAAGGAATCCAAAAGACATTAATGTCCACTATGTTAATAACCCAAATTCCAGAGTAAAATAATGTAATGGTTTGTAATATTTTCCACTTAAATGATAGGACACAACTTGAAACTGATCAACGTAGCTTCTGCCCAGGTTCTGGGAAATGCTCCTTGGTATGAAATTTCTTTCAAAGTACAACAGCCAGTAGGAAATAGCAAATGAGATTTAAAAAAGAAAATTTTGCAAGGTAATAAAAATGTTTTATGATGGATAACTAGTATGAAAGGGAAGAAACTCAACATTCAGGAAGATACTCTGCAGAGACCTGATCTAATTTTTCAAAACGCTTTTGGATGAGAGGCTCTTTGAGTTGGCAGAAGCCCAGCAATTGGAATGTTTGACATATTTGCTGTACAAGAAAAGTAGGATGGAAACTTGCAAATGCTTAGGCTTATGTTATCAAGGGCAAAAATAAGGGCTGGACAATTTAATAACAGTGTTACACCTAAGACTTCAAATGATCTCTGGTTGCTCCATACTGCTAATAAATAGATACATTTTGGATTTTCATGTGAATTGCGCATCAGGGACTAGTAGAATATCAGAAATCAATAAATCAGTCACTTACTATTTTGAAGACATTCCAAACTACCTGCAGTATGGCATATGCTAAAAATCCAGTCATGTGTTAGTTACTGACCTAAGTAGCAACGCTGACACAGTTGTTAACACTTTTAAACCTGTTCTCTAATATCCAGCAATAACTGCCTGTCCTGCTGATTAACTTGTTTGTAAAAGGATTACTACTTGGTTAGTATGATTCAATGGTAGCTACTGTTTACAGGATTCATTGTGTGGTGGTAGTGTAGCATTTTTTTTTTTTTTGCAGAAATTATATGCAGTCATAAAAAAGGATGAATTCATGTCCTTTGTAGGGATGTGGATGAATCTGGAAACCATCATTCTCAGCAAACTGATACAAGAACAGAAAATCAAATACCAAATGTTCTCATTTATTATATCTGTGGGATATAACTATGTTAAACTGGTGAGTTTTAATTAAATAAACTCATCTAATAAAAAGAAATAATAGGAGATTAGACAGATAAAGGAGTATAAACAGGTGAAATAGTCATGAAAATTAAAACAAAATGAGTACAACAGTTCCTATGTGTAATGTATGTAAAAATAACCTTTAGCATTTTAATGGCAATATTTCAAAATCATTTCTGTGGATACAAAAACATATAATGAGGCCAGGCACTGTGGCTCACGCCTGTTATCCCAGCACTTTGAGAGGCCAAGGGGAGGAGGTGCGGATCATTTACGATGAGGGGTGCAAGACCAGCCTGGCCAACATGGCGAAGCCCCATCTCTACTGAAAAATTAGCCTGGTGTGGCGGCGCATGCCCATAATCTCAGCTACTAGGGAGGCTGAGGCAGGAGAATCACGTAAATTCAGCAAATGGAAGTTGCAGTGAGCTGAGATCGTGCCACAGCACTCCAGCCTGGGCAGCAGAGAGACTCTGCTAAAAACAAAAAAAAAAAAAAGAAAAGAAAAGGGGAAGGCAGGGAGGGGCGTGGCAGGCAAAGCAAGACAAGACACAAGAGTATATCCAAATGAGAGATTTGAAGAATGTCAAAGCATATTCCCAAGAACTTTTAAAGATAAACATTCAATGTTGCATAAGTATATTCAAAACCAGTGATAAACTCCTTATGCTTATAGAATTTTACTATCATAAAGACCAAATCCATTTACAAATTAAATTAATGTAAAACTGTAACCAATAAAATTCTAATTAGCACTACCAATATTATGTGATATGTGATGTTTTATAAAATTAATTTGTGATATTGACTTTAATCGTGTAATAGCTTGCTTTATGTCTACTTGATTCTTCTGAAATTGAACATAATAAACCATCATTTTCATCCTCATTCTGAAAATTATCTTTGTAATTTTTTTTAAACAATTTAAATTCTTTTTAAACATTTTCTTATTTTAATAGACCATCCTTGAACTGATATTAATATATTTTTAAAACTGTAAAAATTATTTATTACAGATTTTGTATAATTACTAAATATACACATTTGCAGTCCAATAACCACATTAATCAGCCACAGTGATTGTAGTCATCTGTACTCTCTTCTGGATCTGATCAGGGCTTAATTGTGTTCTTCCTTTATCTGTACAAATTATGGAGAAAACTTTGTACATAATAGCATAATATTTTATGGCCAGCTTGGGACCAAGACATTAAACACAAATGAAAATATTGGCATCACATTGTTTTTCTATATTCCCAAGTATCACTTTATTAACTTTTTATAAAGACTAGTGTGAAGATGAAAACATGAAATATTAACAAAACTAACACTATAGTCTACATCAATGTGGTAGGCAGAATATTGGGCCACCCCAAAGTTGTCCTCACCCTAATTCCCAGAATGTGTAAATACGTTATTTTACATCGCAAAAGGGACCTTGTAGATGTGATTAAAATTATAAACCTTGAAATGAGGACACTTTTCTGGATTATCCAAATGGGTCCAATCTGTGTAAATGAGTTCTTGAAAGTTGTCAGTTTTTTTCCTGTGGTGATTAGGGACAGTTGAGAGTTCCTTGTCAGACTCTTGACCTACACAACTGCAAAATAATGCATATCTTTTAAGCAACCAACTCTGCAATAATTCATTACAGCAGCCATGGGAAATGAATTTGGTTATTCTGCAAATAAAATGTCGATCACTAAAATCTACAGTTGGGTAGTAGATGTGGTCAGATCTAAGTTAAAAGCAGTGTGATTATTACTGAAATTTGGAAAGAAAGTGATATAATGAATTTGGAGAAGCATGAAAGTAGACTTGGTTCAAGGAGTAGATAATATCTACAAAAAATATAAAGGAAAGTGCATGATAAGTAGGATCTATCAAGGGTGGGTCAGGGTGCTCTAGCAAGCATGTGTCATTGTTGGGCAGCAAGAGAGCACAGCATGTGGTAGGACCTAAATTAAGTACCCTACTGTGAGTGCAGTGTAAGAATATCTACGCCAGCCTGTCGCTGGCGAGCCTGGAATGTACACTGTGGGGGTGGAATGTGTACTGTGGGGATGTGTTTTCAGCAAGCATGCAACAATGTTCTAGAATTGAGTCATTTACATTGGGATCCTCGTGTGTTGTAGAACACAGAAATGCCAGTTTACCTTTGATTTCTTTAGTAATAACTGATAAGCTTCTTTTTGTGTAACAACAATGGGAGACTTTGCTTCTTGCAAAACTAGAAAAGAGCTTCACTATTAGTGAGAGCTTTGAAATATCAAACTGTTTTCTTTTCTTTTCTTTCTGTCTCACAAACCTATCTTGTCATATTAAAAAAACTAAATAATAACAGAATACAAGCTATTTTTAATCTTTGGCTTAAATAGAAATTAAAATAACTGTGAAAAATACTCATAGCATTGCTGATAACATAATATACACATAGCTTAGAATGACTACGGAACTATTCTCCGATAAAAGAGGTTCCAGGTCAAATCTTCACAAGTTTGATCTATGCATTGTCTCTAATTTAGGTCAAATTAGCATGGATAGCAGGGAAGACAGCTTACATGGTTGAGCACAGGGTGGGAGAAGTACTGTGCCCGTGTTTTGGACACAAAGAAGAGAAATCCTGAATCTTTCACCTTGAAGAGTTTTATACTTTTGGAACAGAGACATGGATATGTGAATAAATCATAGATTATCACTTATTAGGTTATTATTTCTCTTGGGTAAGTTACTTAAATAGCTTACCCAAGCTTTTTAACTTCTCTGGCTCCGTCATCCACACACGTTCAGTGTTATTCTTATTAAATGTTATTCTATAATGTCTCAGGGTGTTTTATTGGAGCCTCAGAAGGCGCTTTGTGGGAGGGGGCAGAAAGGATGAAATATGGAGCACTACTTCAAACAGAAAAGTTTCATCAGTGTTTGTTTTACTGACTGTCATTTATATACTTAACAAAATTCTATTTTTAAAAACATAAAGATTTGACAAAGCATTGCAATGCTTTGATCTATTAAGTGTCTTCCAGGACCAAGGTTCTGTGATGCAGGCCTATTCAGGGTTTCTTTGTTTTTTTTCTTTTTTTTCTTTTTTTTTTTTTTTTGTGTTGTTGCAGTTGGCCTTTTGATACCATTTTAAATGGGTATGAACAGGAACTCCCAGTAAGATTTGCTTTGCACTTTCCTTGCAGGAAAAGCCAGAAACAGCTATGAGAAACAGATTTGATGGGAGCTTATCATGTTTCCAACACCAAGAAAAAAATTCTAAACTTAGTTTCTAACCATTTCAGGTAGATTTATAAACAGAAATGAAACATTACATTGCATTAAAACGAACATTACTACAATCACGGTTAATCTCAGAGTATAATATTTTAGATTTCAGCACACCATTCTCTTCTATCTTTTCTCTACATGTATTCAGTTACCCCTTTTTGATCATTTCACTGCTCATTAACACTTCCATAAAAAATACAGACCGGGAAAGGAGGCAGATGTCTAAAAAATACATTTAATGTTGTGTATTATTAGCAACTTTTCCTGAAAGTTAGAATGGAGAAAAAGTTGAAACTAGGAGCTAATAGAACTTTGGGGTTATTTATCATTTTCATTTGTTGGTGCCTTGCTACTATTCAGTGAGCTAAGCATGGATAATTGAGAGTCTGTCATCAAATAAGGGTCCTTGAAATTACAGTTTTAAATATAAATGATTGTTAAGTCAAGTCATACACACACTACTAACTTGCAGTTGTAACAGATGGATTCAAAGACCTTTTTACTTATTCAGGAATATGCTATTTCCTTCCAGTCAGCCACCATTTATTTAGTTGCAAAGCAACTGGGGATATGAAGACATATACAGTAGGAGAGTAGGAGAAATACTATCTTCTTGGCTGCAAGAATATCAAAAAAGGAAAACTAGGACAGAGAGAGAGAGAGAGAGAAGGAAATATCCATATGAACCATAGGCCAGAGTTTATGAACACCCTTTACCTACTACAATAGTGCTTGGTTGAAGGGTTCGTGGTCTAACAGAAAGTAAGCTTTCTAAGGAATAAAATAACAAAATATCATTTACGGCCAGGTGCAGTGGCTCACACCTGTAATCCCAGCACTTTGAGTGGCTGAGATGGGAGGATTGCCTGAGGCCAGAAATTCAAGGCCAGCCTGAGGAACATAAGGGAGACCCCCATCTCTACAACTAATAATAATAATAACAACAATAATAATAATTAGCCAGGAGTTGTAGCACGTGGTCTGTAGTCCTAACTATTCAGGAGGGTATGCAAGAAGATTGTCTGAGCTCAGGAGTTCTAGGCTGCAGAGGCCACAGCCTGGGTGACAGAGCAAGACTCTGTATCTGAAAAAAATGTGTGCGTGTGTGTGTAAAGTATTAAAATATATATTATATATATAATATATATTATAATATATTATATATATAATATATATATTATATATATTACATATTGTATATATGTATGTGTGTGTGTGTGTGTAAAATTGAGAATTATTGGTACTTCAATTAAACATCTTTTGCTCTATTCAGAAACAGTCAAGCTTTTTGTTTCTATTTCAGTTTAATGTTTATTAATAATTACATGAAATGTACATTTAGAAACTTTTTCTTCCTTCTGTTCTTCCTTTCTGTGGATGACTTTGTGTGTGTCCAGTTTCTTTTTCTGGAAACTGTATAAGATGGCTCTGTCTCTCAAATAATCTCATCCACTTACTTTGGGACTTTTTAGATAGTTACCAATCAATTATCATATGACAACATTAAAATATATCTCATTTTTTTATTAGTATGTCAAGATAATTTTTATTTACATTACTTTTTATTGCAAATCCATTACTCAGTGATGAGATTCAGATAAGATCATAAAGCCTTCCCACTTCTATTATTTTCTTTTGCTTGATCAAATTCCTATTTGTGAAATCTTGAGCATTCACAGGAGAACATGGCTGTAGTCTGGGGGATCTGGTCTCTTTGGCTGTTGTTTACACATACCTGAATTCTCAGACAATTAGTTCTAAGCAGGGACGTAAAGGAACCCTGCAGGCAGGAGGGTAGCCAGCCATTCCTCAGATGGCCTAGAGGTTCATCTCTTCATATGAGCTGTGTCTTCTCACGTCTGCAAGACAAACATGCTGCCTTTTGATCTTTACTATGCTTTGCTTCTCCTGCAGGTTCATTCCTACAGTCTTTGACAAACATGCCCACAGGTGCTGTATCTCCTGGATCACGGCTCCCTTTAGAGCTGTTCTGAATCGTTGCTGGAGTCTTTCTTACATGGTCCACTTGTTGTAATTTAAAATTGCTGTTTGGAGACGCAGATTCCATTCTCAGTTATCTCTGTTTCTTAAGTGCTTTTTACTACAATGGAACGAGAAATTGTTCCACAATTCAAACACTACTTTGAAGGGATTTCCAGCCATACATTTTTATCTTCATTTTAATGAAAAGTTTAGCCAACATTTTCTTGTGTTGTTGACTACAAGAGGAAAAAAATAGTCCACTAAAGGATCTCTGTTTTATGAAAAATAGGTTTCTTGCTGATGAAAAACACCATATAACTTCAAAGTAATTTCCTATATGCTTCAACTTGTACCTTGCACTGCAGAGCAGTGTTTTCCTCCAAAGGTGGATATGCGGAGCTGTGAGGAGGATCTTCTTTGCAGTCAAGTATGAAAAGAATAGAGGAACAGTGCCTTCATCACAATCATAATAAATCTTTATTATGTATCCTTGTATCTAGGACATTGTAACAAATTAGTACTTCTACTATTGTTAAGAAAAAATATGAAAAGTATCTATTGTATATAATAAAGGATGGAGAAGACAGATAACTGAAGAAATGTATGTAAGCAATACATTGTGTAATCTAGGCATGTGATGAAATTGTACTTTTTTGCATTAATGTATATAAATAACTTTTAAAAAGGATGTGGCCATTATGTGTTCATCATAATATGAAATACACTTCAACTTTGTCATTTTGCTTATCTTCCTAAATATTTACGGTAAGATTTTCAGTTCTTAGAGTCCCTGAGGCTACAGGTAGTAAATTCATTCACTTACTTAGTCATCTTTTCCTTTACCAAATAATAATAGCCAGCTTATATTGAACGCCTCGTTCGTATAAAGCACTGTACCTGTTCATTACAAGATGGGTGATTTGAGGCAGGCCAGTTAATCTCTCCATGCTCATATCCTTATCATTAAATTTGGGAGAATAAATAGGCCGTTTCTCATAGTTTCTAGGATTCTTGTGACAATAAAATCAGACAGGATTCTTAAAACATATAAAACACAGCTGACACTTAGTGCAAGTAAATATCAATATTATCTTACAAATAAAGAAACTCATTTAATTTGACCCAAAGCCGTACAAAGTAATTATTGTTCTAAGTCAATGAATCTCATTTCCAGATGCCGAAATTAAAGCTCATATAAGTTATTTAGCTTACTCAGTCTCAGAGCATGAAGATAGTGGGGTTAGAATTTAAATCCTACTTTGGGTTGCTACCGTCCCTATTTATACCTTGTCTCTCATTTCTTGAACAGCTGCTATACAGAGTGCTTGCCTGATCTTAGGGACTCATGCAGAAAGGGAAGTTTTAGTAGGATGAGTCCAAGCTTCACAGGCAGCCACAATGGTTCATATGTTGGCTTTGTTGTGGTTAATGAGAACTTGTTAATTAATCTCTCTGAGTTTTCTTTATTTATTAAGGCAATGCAGATGGTAATAGCTATCTTCCGGAACTGTCATTGTGTGGGGCACTTAAGGTGAGATGAAATAAAATGAAATGTAAAATAGTTGTTTCTTAACATGATGCACTCTGCCAGGTTGGCCTACTTTCTGCCCTTATGAAGCCAGGGCACTAGCTCTGAAGACCACTTTTAAAGTTACTACAGAATGGACTACATAAATACAATTCTGATAAGTACCACAAGGAAGGACAAATCAATGAACATGTATAACCAAGGGAACAGATCTTGTTGGTTGGTACAATGACTGGGAAAACAAAAGCTATAAGGTAAGTTACACAGAAGGATATCAGGTTTTTACTAAGATATAGAACAACAGCTAAAAATAATTTTAGGTATAAAACAGGGTATGAGTTTGTTCTTTCTCCTGAGAAACTCAGCCAGTAATTGAAGTACTACTTCTGAGGGGGAACTTTATCCACTAGGAGTAGAGTTTAGTTCATTTCCTGGATACTCAAAGATAAAGACTTATAATTGGAGTTATGGAAATTAGAAACGCTCCATTCAGGACTGTGTTTCATTTGGTCATAAAAAATATGAGCCCTGTTGCCTCTAGAACTGATAGACACTGGTACATTCCAGTTTACCTTAATATAGTATTTTAAGCTGTTGTTTCTGCTTTCTTCATCATTCCTGCAAACTCCCTTATGGATAAAGAAAAGTATTATTCTTTATATAAAGACAACTAATTCAATTGCAGTATTCTAGAATGCATGTAAGAATATTGAATCTTTTTTTAAAAAAGTATTAGTTCACTGTTTAATATTAATGCCCACTAAAGCAAAATAAGTGCTGGAAATGTTATAGTCATCTTATTCTGAATATTGAGTATGAGTGTTTTCACTAAAATTGAACATATATAATTTTTTTCTAGTAGCTCCATGAATTATATCTGTTGTACTCTCTGATGGGATTATTACATAAGCTCTTAAGAAGGAAGCTCTATGATTTGTCACTTTTAAAATTTTAATAAGTATAATTTAATCAGACTGTGGAATCAAATAACAAAGATTCTCCTCTGTATTCTTTGCACATGATTACAGTTGAATGAAAGAGAATATAAATGATTTATAAGAGTTTATAACCTCAGTAACTGAACTTCTACATTACCATAGTAAGGAATGACAAGATAAAAATAACCATATTTATTGGAGCATAGAATTTCTTTTTTGAGAGACTTGATTTCTTGAATATATTTGTAAGGAAGTTTTCCTTCTAAAACTTGCTTGATTTAATATTTTTAGTAAAAATGATTTATAATCCAGAAAATTACACAAAAAGTAATGTCAATTTTTGCTCTAATTACCCAGAAAAACACTACTGTTAAAATTTGGAATAAGTTTGGAAAATGTAGATGAGCATTCAAATAGGTTATAACTCCACAGATCCTTCCCTCTTGTGATTATAAAATTTCTACTCATGCCTTTGCCTTCGCTTTTGTTCTTAATACTGCTATTTAGTTCTTTTTCCTTTATTTTCTTCAGGTCCTTGCTTCATTTGAATCTATTTACTGGTATTTTTTTCCCCAAAAGCTCAATTTGTGTTTTTTTTTTTTTAATAGACACATAATAATTGCTTTTATTGGTCAGATCTTTTTCATGTTTTACTAATTTCTGTTACTAAAATATTATTCCATTTTTTCTGTGGCCTTTATATTTACTATACCTTTCCAGCTATTTATCTTGAAAGTCTAAGATTTATTTTCAATAACTTTTATTATTATTATTATTTAATAATACAGGCTTAACTTTCATTTAATTCCAGACAAGTTTGAGATCTAGTACTGAGATGGTTAATGTAATGTGTCAACTTGACTGGGATAAGGAATGCTCAGATAGCTGGTAAAATAATATTTCTGATTGTATTTCTGTGAGAATGTTTCCTAAGAAATTTAACATTTGAGTCTGTAGATTGAGTAAAGAAGACCCACCCTCACCAATGTGAGCTGGCATCCTCTGGCCTATGGAGGGTCCAAATAGAACAAAAGTCAGGCAAAGGGCAAACTGCACAGCAATGACTTTCCTGATTCTCCAACTTGCAGATGGTAGATTATGAGACTTTGCGGCTTCCATAATGTGTGAGCCAATTCTCATAATAACTCTTTATATATCTCTTCTTATATACAGATGTGTGTTGTTGGTTCTGGTGCTGAGGAGAGCCTGACTAACACAACTAGTACTTTCATTGTTTAAAAAATGGTGATCTCCTTAAAACAAGCTACTTAGAAGATCACATAAACATTTTTAAACTAACTTTTAAATTTTTATTTCAAAATCAAATTACTTGTAAGAAGATATGTTGTGTATTACAGTAACTTGTTGAATTTCTTAAGGCTTTTCTTAGAGTTTACACTGCCATTTAATTAAAAACACGTCAAATTAAAAATTATAATATATATTAATTTTAAGTTAATTTATAAAAATATGTAATTTCTATTCACTTAGTTCAGCATTTAATACCTATTACGTAAATCTGTAGTTTTGTTAAAACTTTGAGAATTATTTTTTATTTTTGTCTGCATGATCTTTTTTATGAGATTGTGTTTAAGCCAGTCACAATCATAAATTTGTCAATTTAATGTATATACATAATATTATGCTTTCCATATTTGATTCTGTGTTATTATTATTAAGTAAAAAGTATCAGATTGAATAAAGAAGTACTCTCCCTAATAATAAAAAATTCAACAAGAAATAAGAATGATAATATTCATCTCAGTTCATTTAGGCTACTATAAAAAAGTACCATAAACTGGGTGCCTTACAAACAACAGAAATTTATTTCTCACAGTTCTGAAGGCTACCAAGTTCAAGATTAAGGCGCCAGTAGAGTAGGTGTCTGGTGAAGGCCTGATTTTTGGTTCATACATGGCCATCTTCTCACTGTCTTCACATGGCAGATGGAGCGGGGAATCTCTTTGGAGTCCCTCACTAATCCTATTCCCCTGTGGCTCCATCCTTATCCCTAATTACCTTCTTAAGACCGTACTTCCTAATACTGTCTTCTTGCAGGTTAGGATTCCAGCATATAAATTTTTGGGGAACAAAAATTCAATCCAATCTGCTAACTCATATAGAAAATGAAATATTTTATGATAGTAGTAATATCTAGTATCTTTATGACATTTAATAACATATTTTTCATTTTTTATTTTTATCTTATTATTTTACTGTATAATATAGTATGTAATGTTAGTAAGCAACATACAAATACTGATGAATTTGTTTTCAATTTTGAAACATGTATCTTTATCATTTATAGATATATTTTGACAAATTTCTGCCATCATATATTTTTTCTGCTTAACAATTGGTTTGGTTTATTAGTTCTTTTCTTCCATTTTTTATATTTATCTACTATATTCTTCCTTAAAATTTCTAGATTATCTTTGTCATGTAAATGCCACATTTTTATGAACCACTTTTCCTTATTGCCTTTTATTTTTCTCCTGCTCTTTTGAAATGCATAGATTGTTTATACAGCATAGAAGATGCTTTTTCTTTCATGTTTCAGTTCCTTTCTTCTACAAAAAGGCTATGAAACTTAAGGATTAAAAATAAAGAGTTAATTTAAATTATCATCCCATCGCATAATTTCTTGTAAAACCGTTTCTTTATCTTGGGCTTTCTATCTTCACTATTTTGGTGTCACTGCATCTGATTTTCTTTCACAAGAATATTATTCATAGGGATTCACTTTCTTTGTATATCTGCTTGAGCCTCCTAAACTTAGTTGTTGTGATGCTTTGTCAGACTGATTCAAATAATAAATGTTTTCCTAAAATTATTTCCTGTTTCACTTTTTGATTTTTTTTTTGGCTGACTTCTTAGAAGATGATTTAGTATTTAGTTTAAACACTTTTGTTGTTATGAATTTTACAAATGTCTTGAAGGCAAAAATACAAATATGAATAAAAATGAAAAATGATGAACATCTCTAAGAGGAAAGTTAAAATCTCTAAAAGAAAAAGTTAAAGTGGATGAAGTCCCAAATACAAATCAACAGTCTAGAAGCCCATAAGATCTATGGAATGATTGGGCACTCAACATGGGCGTTAGGGAGTTCTTTCACCAAGTCGTTTCAACTTTCCTTAAAAACCCAGTGTCTTCTACATATAGCTGGCAGGTGTGGGATGACAAAGCAGAGAAGACACAGCTCCTTCTTATACAACTGAGTCTTAGAACAGCATACATCATATGAGGCTTATCCCGATGATTACGAAATATAATCCCTTGACTGGACTCCTAGAAACATCTGCCCACTGAGAAAGTGACATTATTTTTTAAGTGTCAGCTTGTTGACTCTGCCACAGGTCCCTTGAAATAAACAAAAACCACCCTGAATAGTACCTTTTTAAATTGAGCAATTTTAATTTAATCCACAATACATGATAGGTTCAGGTGAATAGGTAAAAGTTGTTCAAATCCAAAGACCTGTCTGGCTTTGCCACCCTCTGAGTATAGAGCCCTAGGGCCCTGAACAACCACAGGCACTAGCCAGGGAGTGGTAACAGTAGGCCTTGGGTGAGTGAGACCTGGTGCTGTTCTGGCTTCAGGTCTGACCCAGTGTAGTCATAGTGGTGGTGGCCACAAGAGTGCTTATGTAATTCTACCGCCAGCTTTAGTTAGCTGAGGACAGAAAGATAGACAGCTTGTTTGGGATAAAGTAAGAAAAGAGAACAAGAATCTCCACCTGTTAATTTAGAGAATTCTCCCAGATCGTGTCCAAGACCTAATTAAGGCAGTTACTCTGTGAGTCCACAAGAACCACTGCAATACTGGGCTTGGAACACCCCCTAAAGCAGACACAGCTTGGCTCACAACATCCAAGTTGTAATCTGAATTCTATAAAATATCTGGAAATTCCTTTAAAATATCTGAGAAGTCTTTCAAATATCTGGAAATCCTAGCCAAAAAAGATGGGCACAAACAAGGCCAGATATTGAAGTCTACAATAAATACCAAACCCTTCAATGCCCGGACACCAAAGAACATCTACTGGCATCAACACCATCCAGGAAAATATGACCTCACCAAATGAACTAAATAAGGCATCAGGGACCAATTCTGGAGAAACAGAGATATGTGACCTCTCTCACAGAGAATTCAAAATAGCTGTGCTGAGGAAATGCAAAGAAATTTAAAATAACACAGAGAAGAAAGTCAGTATTCTATTGGATACATTTAACAAAGAGAATGAAATAATTTAAAAGACTCAAGCAGAAATTCTGGAGTTGAAAAAATACTGAAGAATGCATCAAAATTTTTTTTATAGCAGAATTTATCAGGCAGAAGAAAGAATTACTGAACTGGAAGACAGGCTATTTGAAAATACACAGTCAGAGGAGACAAAAGTAAAAATAATGAAAAACAATGAAGTATGCATACAGGACCTCGAAAACAGCTGCAAATGGCAAATCTGAAAGTTATTGGCATTGAAAAGGAAGTAGAGAAAAAGACGGGGTAGAAAGTTTATTCAAAGGGATAGCAACACAGAACTTCCAAAACCTAGAGACATATATCGGTACCCAAATACAAAAAGGTTATTGAACACCAAATAGATTTAACCCAATAAAGGCTACCTCAAGGCATTTCAGCTCAGTAATTCTTTCTTCTGCCTGATCAGTTCTGCTATTAAAAATTTCTGATACATTCTTCAGTATACTAGTTGCATTTTTTTTCGGAGAACAGAAAGAAATAAAGGCCATCATACAAACTGGAAAGGAATAAGTGAAATTATCCTTGTTTGGATTATTAGATAATCCAGTTAAAAATGGACGCAAGACTTGAATAGATATTTTTCAAAATAAGACATGTAAATGGCAAACGGGCATATGAAAAGATGTTCAACATGATTGATCATCAGAGAAATGCAAATTGAAACTACAATAATGTCTTACTTCAGTTCATATAGCTTATATCCAAAAGACAGGCAATAACAAATACTAGAGAGGATACAGAGAAAAGGGAACCCTCTTTCCCACACAGTTGGTAAGAATGTAAACTAGTACAATTACTATAAAGAACAGTTTAGAGATTCCTCATAAAAGTAAAAATAGAGCTAATATATGACCCAACAATCTCACTGTTGGTTATATACCCCAGAAAACGGAAATCAGTATATCAAAGAGATACCTGAACTGTTATGTTTGTTGCAGCTCTGTTAATAACAGCTAAGATTTGGAAGCAAACCAAGTGTCCATCAACAGATGAATGGATAAACAAAATGTGGTACATATACACAATGGAGTATCATTCAGCTCTAAAAAGAATAAGATCCTGTCATTTGCAACAAAATGGATGGAACTGGAGGTCATTATGTTAAGTGAAATAAGCCAGACACAGAAAGACAAACATCGCATGGTCTTACTTATTTGTGGGATCAAAAAGTCAAAACAACTCATGGACATAGAGAGTAGATGGATGGTTAACAGAGGTGGGGATGGGGGTGGGGGTCATTCCTGGGTAGGTGTGGTTGGTTAATTGGTACAAAAAAATAGAAGGGATATATAAGACACAATATTTGATTGCACAACAGGGTGACTATAGTCAATAACAACCTAATTGTACATTTTAAAATAACTAAGAGAGGGAAATTGGATTATTTGAAACACAAAGCATAAATGCTTGAGTATGAATACCCCTTTCTCCATGATGTGATTATTTCACATTGCATACCTATATCAAAATACCTCATGTACTGCCAAAATATATATACCTACTATGTACCCCCCCAAATAAATAAAAATAAATAAGACAAAAGAATCTCAAATAACCTCTTTTTTTCTAAGGATCCACTGTCTACTTCTGAAAATTATTCTCAAGGACAATTCTAAAATACATTTACTATAAATTATAAATCACTGATAAGGTAAAAGGTTTAAACTAGACATCAATTTTTACTCTCAGAAAAATTATACTAATATTAAGTAAAATTGTGATTATCCTACTATGAAGGTAATTAAATAGATGTGGAGACCTGAGAAGAACTTTCCAGTGACTCTGTAATTACCTAGGCAATAATGTTGCCACTGAACTACTACCATGATTTTGTTGCCCTTTGGAGAATCAACATTTTTTTTCTTGGTTAATGACAAGACTGTATGTAAACTTTGTAAATATTAGAGAGTTTTTTTTTTTATTGTTTACTCTATTTTATACTTCATTTAAATTTATTTCTGGTAAAGGCACTGAAGACAGAAACTTGTAACAAAAAGTCTTGAAGTTAAAAAGGCATATTTAAAAACACCATTTGATATTTTGCATGACTACATTTAAAGTTGTTTTTTTAAACTAAAAACACAAATACGCGTAAAGGTTGTTGCCTAAATACATTCCTGTTACTTATTTCTAGAACACGAAATTTGTACACACCCTTTACCTGGGATAACATGTTGTTCAGGAATACATTAAATTGGCATTTTTCCCAGTATTATCTTACAAGACTCAATTTTTTCTTTCTAAGTATCCATCTCCCATTATAAGGAGTTATTCTCATTCCTTAGCTGTTCAATAGCAATTTAAAGGTAATTTAAAATTTAAAAAGTAATTTATGAAGAAAAATTAAAATAGTAGTCTTCACATTACTCACTATATGAATTAATTTTCAAAGTAAAAAAAGTATTTTTCATAGTAACAGTTTCTCTGACATCATTTCCTAATATAAAATGCATATAAAATATTAATGCTAAAAGCTAAAGAAATGGCAATGAGAACTTTTGAGAATTTAAAGCTAATTACCATGATTAATTTAGCTTCACCATTAAGCAATACCGGAATGTTTCAAATGTGAACACCATTCTCACTCATCTTTTGTCTTTGTTAAAAGTTAATATTTTGAGCACCAATATCTTGAGCTTTCTTTATTTCTACTGTGTTCTTTTCAAAGCAGGGCATTTTGGAGGTGATTCTACCTAATAGAACGGATTTATTAATGCAATATATTTTTATATCCTGACATTTATGTTATTACAAGCTATCTAGGTATGCATTCTACATATATAAATGTTTTAAAAATATACAACAGAATTGTCTTATATTCCAAATAATGGGATTTCTGTATCAAAAGAATGTGAAATATTATTGCTTAGTACCACTTATTCTAGCACATTCCAGCGTGTCTTGCTTTTTCACTCATAGATGATACAAAATGAAATGTGGAAAGTACAGTAAATTAGGAAGAAGACCTGAATTCTAACTGTGTTTCCCTGAATTAGTTAGCTACGTGTCATTAAGCAAAAAATTCAAGCTCTCTGGATCTCCTTTTCTTCACATATTTTATGTCAAATTCACTGGTGTGTCAATATGATTACAATTTTCAAAAAAAAATTAACACGTATGTTTATGCTGTTTAGAAATGTATGTTTGTTAACAAGAAAGTTATAAATTGTGTTCCTCATTAATGATAACTTGTAATTGTTCAACATCATCATTAGTGTGCATGAATATAAATTAAATGTCCATCCTCCAAAAAGAAGGATTTATCCGTAAGAAGGATAAACACTAAGTTGTTATGAATCATTTCAAGAGATTTTTTTTTTTTAACAGAATGTTGCAATTATAGGGGAGGTTTGATTTGGCACAACTTCATTTATATTAATGTGATCATTTCATTCACTTCTAGCTATAATTGTATGCGGATTAATGCATATGTCACCTTTCTTTTAAGATGACAGAGAATGAAAAAAATGCAAAGAACACTAATACCTAAGAAAATTATGTATATAGATAAAATAACACAATGTGACTAGAGTTTACAAAAATGTTAAGAGAATATATAAAAATAGTGAGCACCCTTGATGCCAGCCAGTGCCTTCCACATGTAATCATATTGTCTTCATAAGTCTTATCAATTTATTTTTAGTTTATATTTTATTTAAAAAAACATCGTGTGCATAATATTTGATTAATCATGATGACATAGGATTTTTCTCAATCGCTTTGCCAGCAGAAGACCACTGGCTGGTGACTCTCCAGTCTGGACCTTGCTGGGGCCTGGGTTCACCGCAGGAGGCGCCCATCCACTCGGCCTGCCAGGCTGCACACGGCTGCACAGTGGCCCGAATACCACAGCCCCCAAACTGTGCACTCGGCCCCCAGCAGGAGTGGGTGTGTATGAGAATGAGGGCAAGGTCCGGCCAGCTGTTCCAAGCGCCAGAACAAAAGCAGGCCCCGTGCAGGGCTTGCAGCTGAACCTGGCGTGTCGCAAGTCTCTCCTGCAGTGGACTCTGGCGTCCAGATGAGGGAAACATGGTGGCACCAGGCAGGCGTGCCCTGGAACCCAAAGCCCCAGAGGGGATGTTAGAGGTTACTCCTTAGCTCTTCTAGTCCCACCATCGCTGCCCAATGGAGGGAGACGCATTAACACATCTGCCAGACCCTTGCTCAGCTCCAGCCTGCGTCTCAGGTGCTGGCGTGCCCAGCCATTGCTTCCTGTCTCATGGGGTGGCTGCCCTCCACTGGCAGAGGGCAGAGGGCCACAGTGTTATAGCCTTCTGTGTACCTGGATTCAGTGGGTCCTGAATTATTGTCCCCATTTCAAGAAGAATGAGGTTACACGGACAATGGAAGGGTGAGGAGGGTGGAGAAGAATTTTATTGAGAGACAAAACAGCTCTCAGCAAAAAGGGGACACACGGGTGGTCTCCCACCCAAAGTCGGGCAGTTTATCTTCCAGTGTGGCTGGGTACAGGGCTTCTACGGATTCAGAATGAAGCGTGCATGCTGATTGATCTGTGAGTATTAAAAAATAAATAAATAAATAAATAAATAAATAAATAAAATTTTAAAAAAGGCTAAAACAAAGGCACCACTCAAAGGTGGGCTTGACAGTATTAAAAAAACCAATTAGGGAAAGGTAATTATATGTAAAATAGGTGAAGAGTGGGAATTATCAGAGGAAAGCATGCCAAACCGCAAGAGAGGTCTTAATCTCGTCTGTGGGTTTACCCGGGACTTGCAGCTAGGCTTTAAATGTCTTCAGTTTGAAGGTTGGGTTTCGCCCAGAACGCGACCCTGTCTGCCTAGTATATGTCTGCCTCCTGTTGCTATCAACAATACTAGAATAATGACATATTTTCAACATTGCTGCATATGTGGACTTCTTCTTTTTTTCTTTTTTTTTAGTTTGTTATTTAGTTATTCACTAAAAATATATTAATCACCCACAAACTCATTACTGCAAAGGAGAGATAGGACCTTAAAAATAATCTCCATGTCCATCTACTTGACTCCTTAACCCCTATCTAGTCCCTTCCAGAACTAATTACTCAGCTGAATTCCACATAAATCATTTGTTTTATTAATACAGTTATTGTATCAACACGCACCTCTAAAAATGAAAGACCCCTTAAAATGATATATATTTATAAAATTGTCTCATGCTAGTATCACTTGTGAAAATTAACTTTTTTCCACTTTAACATTAGACTGCTAAGATTCATCCACATTGCTGCATATTACTGCGTATAATACTACTGCCTATAATTTTGTATAAAAGTTCAGTGTGTATTAATAAATGCATAATAATCATTTTCATAATTCACCTTTCAATGGACAACAGCTATAACCTGTTTCCAGGTCACTGCTATTATAAATAGTGCTACTGTCACTATTTTATTCTATGTACTGGTTTGTACAATTGCAAGATTTGCATTTCACAATACAACTGAATATACAATTACTAGTTATATAAATGTTCAACATTAAGAAATAAAGCTAAATAATTTTCCGAAGTGGTTGTACCTATGTATGCTTCCACCAGCAATAGAAGAGTACCCACATGAATTCCTTTAGTTTATTTTCGGACATTAATCACTTGTCCACCAAATGGATTAAAAAAAAAAAGATACCTCAGTATGGTCCATAGTGATATGTTTGCAAGTTTTGCATTTGATTTGCATTTCTCTGATTATTGATGACCTTTAGCACTTCTTTGTATGTTTAGTAGCCTCTTATGCTTCCTTTGTGTGAGATATTTATTCATACATTTTGCCAATTTTTTATTAATTATCTGTGCTTTGAAAATTTCACTTGTAAGAATTTTTAAAAAATATTTTTGGTGTTTCTGTGTAACAGACATCTTTTTATTCGTAATTTTCCTTTTCATTTTATCTAAAGTGTCTTCCAATAAGCAAAGTTTCACAGTTTTTTAGAGTGATAGGCATTTTTTTTTTTTTTTTTTTTTGGTCAACAGCTTTTGTGCATTGTTTAAAAATCTCTCCTTACTCTAAGGACTAAGCAGTATTTACCTAAAACTAAAATATATTTGTCTTTATTGTCTACTAAAATTGTCAGTTTTATTTAGAAATACTTAGAAAATATTTATTTTAAAAATACATTTGGAGTGTATTTTTGCTCATGGTATGAAATAGGGGTTTGGTTATATGATTTATCTATGAACAAATATGTGGTACATTTTAAGATACTGAATAGACTATTTCTAAAAGTACTGATATACCACTTTGGTTGTACATCAAAATCCAGCAAATTGGGACTATTTTTTGACTGCTAATCCTACTTCATTTTTTAAACTGTTCAATTGTCTAAATATTAGGTCAGTGCAAAAGTAATTGCAGTTTTTGCAATCTCATTACAACAGCTCCTTAGTGTATCCTGATGTTTGGTAAATTAGCTTCTCCCCACTGTGTTTTTAGATGTACCTTGGCTACTTATGACCTCTTGCTCTTTTTCACTTCTTTTAGATTTTTTTTCTATATTTGCTGTATGTATTTTCTGAATAAGTGACCCTTTGTGTCTCCTTTACAGTCCCGGGGACACTTATTTTTTCTTATCAAACTGGCAAGAATATTGATTCTAAGGTACTGAGGAACACCTTTTTCTTATTCCCAATTTTAAAGATTACAATGTATGATAATTTAAGCTGATATTTATCTAGAATATTTAAAGAGCTTTTTTTTTTTTAGTTTTATTTAAGTTATTCTCTTCTCTTACTAATTTCCTAATTAAACAAATCATATTGGGTTATAGCTTCTATTTTTTGTGTGTTTATTGAAAGGATTATGTTTATTTTTTCATATAATCTATTAATATGAACTACCATTTATTATGTTGTATAACAGAATTGTTGACTATCTAATTGGTTGGTTTTGTATTTTGAGCAGTTTAGAATTTGATTTGCTAATATATTGTATTTAATTTTTTTCATTTATACTCTTTCTTGTCTGTTTTCATATTACAGTTATATTCCTCTTATAGAAAGATTTGATGACATCCTCCTTTTTCTATAATTATGATGAAACTTTATAATATGAAGTGAACTATCATGTAAAGTTGGACTCACATTGGCCTGCTGCAGTAATGGTGCAAAAATTCTGGCAATTGTTTCTATTTTATCCAAAGTCATAGGCTAAGATAGCTTTTTATTTCTCATTGAGTAAGTTTTAATTTCATCCAAGTATTCTAAAATGGTCAATGTACAGTTGCTGAGAGTAATATCTTTTCAATCTCTAATGCGTATTATATTTTACTTTTAATTTAACATTTTTATTGTTTTCTCTTTTGTTTAAAATTAGGGACTGCCTATATCTTTATAATATTTTTTAAGAAGATCTTTCATATTGCAAACCTCTTTTTCTATTTCATTAATTTCCATTTTTATCTCTCATCATCTATATTCCTTGGGTTTATTTTTAATGTCAAAAATTTCTGCTTAGCTGTTTTTAAAATATATATTTATATGTTTTCTTTCACTGGCTAATATCTTCCTCTGTTAGGTGATTCATGCTAATTTTAAATCTCGATCTTTCACTTTTAGTATTTTTGTGTCTGATGAAATACAACATTGAGCATGTTTTCCTTTTGAAATATTTTGTTCCTTAAGTGTCATATTCTTTTTATTCCTTACTCTCCTACCTCAACCCTATGTTAGTTACTTTTTTTGGCACTGTCAATTAGGGATGAGCTACTTAGCCACAGGGACCTCAGTGGGAAGGATGGGAAACAAAAGAATCCTAGACTGGGGAGCCCCAGGCAACAAAACACATTTCCCACATTTACTTCTCATCCCATACAGCTCTCTGGAAAAGGTTTCCATCTTTGGTCCCTGGGACAAGTAGCATTAGAAGGAGATACTAATTTGACTAATATTTGTGAGCTCTGGAGTGTTAGAGAGGGAAATGTGAAAGAAGTCTTGTTTTTCCTTCATGTATTCTCAGGTTCAGGTCTCTTACTATTGCCCAGAATTTACTCCTGCTGCATTTGTGTGAAGGTTTGCATCTACACAAGTGTGGGGGCCGTCACTGTTCTAAGGCAAGGGCTAGATACTAAGTGGCTTCTACACAGCCTTCCTGAGCTTTCTCCTAACTGGAGATGAAAATTACCATCTCAAATACACACACACACACATGCATCAGTCTAACAAGGCCCCTTAGCAATGGAAGGATATCTTCCAGATTTCTCTGCTATATTTTCACATTTCTCCATTTCTCCTCCATAACACCTCTATGAATGTTATGACAGTGGCAGGCAGCAGTCATGTTAGGTATGCATCTTTACAGAAGCAGAGCCTCTGATCTACTGCTCTTCTATTTCCATTTTATTCATGAAAAAATTGAGATTCTAGGCTGGGCATGGTGACTCATGCCCGTAATCCCAGCACTTTGGCAGGCTGAGGCAGGTGAATCACAAGGTCAGGAGATGGAGACCATCCTGGCTAACATGGCGAAACCCTGTCTCTATTTAAAATACGAAAAATTAGCCGGGCATGATGGCACACGCCTGTAATCCCAGCTACTCAGGAGGCTGAGGCAGAAGAATCACTTGAACCCGGAAGGCAGAAGTTTCAGTGAGCCGAGATTTTGCCACTCTACTCCAGCCTGGGTAAGAGAGCAAGACTCCATCTCAACAACAACAAAAAGAAATTGAGATTCTAAAAGGCTGTTTGTTCATGACTATAGATCTATCGAGTGGTACAGTCATAGAATAGCCATCTTCCAAAGCTGATTGGTGTGTCGGACTTCCAAACGTGCATTTCAAATACCTTTCTGCAATTTATTTCTAAGAAATTGCTGTCCTATGAATAAGAATGGTAATTTTCTTTACGAAGTAAGTAAAATAATAACATCTAAGAGATTCGAATATCGTGATTTTATTTTCAACGAGTAATCAATTGAATTAACAGCCACTAATACAACAACAATTCTACATCTTTAGATTATTCTTAAATCTAGTAGGTTTTGCCTAAACCAAAATTTGACTTTACTCTAAATCAAAAATCGGCAAAATGGTGGGGTGATTGACAGTGGTGCCTATTAGTAATTTGTCTGTTCTTTTGTGCTCTTTGTTTCTAGGATTTTTGGATTTTATTCTTGTTTTTATAATTTGAGGCTGTGGATAAGGGTAAAATAAACAAATAATGTAAGACTGAATAGTCAATCAAATTAACTGAAGATGAAGATGTTGCACTTTTGAAATTCATATAGCGGAATAGTTAGGGAGTTTCAACATCATAAATGTTCTCTCTGTAATTCTCAGCTTCAAAGACAGAGATGATGTAAACACTTGAGAAGTGTGATTATTCATCCTGGCTTGTTTTTTTTCTTCCCAATTATACAGTAATAAAACAAAACAAAAAGCAGAAAAGAGATCCCTTGTCTTTCTGAGGAAAGGATATTCTTAGTCCTTCACTAAGACCCAGATGTAATTTTTATTTTGTAGACCAGAATCTGGTGAAAAGAGTATAATATAATGTCTGTTAAAAGAGCAGATGTTGATTGAAGAGTCTAGTAAACCAGGGTTTTATATCCCTGCTAGGCTAATATTAGCCAGATCGTTAGTATAAGACACGTGATATGGTCTATACAGTCACTAAATATGTGGCCAGGGAGAGTTCTTTCTACCCATATGACGTGAGAGTTCTTTTTAGGGTGAATCTGATAAATAAAATAGGCTTCAATAAGCCTATTTTTATTTTGAATGGAAAATATGTTTTTAATTTGCTCTTTTACAAAAAAAAAGTGATTTCCTATTTATATTCTTTCTTTGTATGCTAAAAGAAGCAAAACACTTGGATAATGCCTGAACACTGAAATAAATGCAAAAGTGACTTTCTAGCTTAGGTATGCTTTTCTGATTTACCGAATACATTAAACTCAAGGAAGACGAAGGAGCTAGGAAAAAAAAAAAGTAATGGGGGAGTTTTACCATTTATTGCTGCCTTAACGGATTTTTGGATCTAGGCAGGAGCCTACACATTCTGTCAAACAGTTGCTTGGTCATAGATACCTGTGACTGTGTGCTTCAGAGTAATATCTAACTAAAAACGTAATTTTTTGAGGAAGGATAGAAATGCCTCATGGAAGAGAATGCACCCTAATAAGAGAAAGCCAAACTGGATAAGGTAAATCCAAGATCCAGTCTTTCCCATCTTGATGACTGCCACGTGACTTTGTCCAGGTCCTGATAGGATCAGAAGTGTTTTGGGTGAGAGGAATAGAAAGGGATATAACATATAAGATGTCATTGGGAGCATACATATTACTGTTCTACCCTATCCTTTACAGTATTTTAACCTGAACTAGTAAAAGTGCTCCCTGCCCTTTACTTCACACTACGATGCAGCCCCTGAGGGCTCCAGAGGCAGAAGCACTCAGTAGACATCCTCCTTGCGAAGTCCCGGCACTCAACAGCAATGTGGATATTCTGTAGATACAGATGTGTCCACAATCAGCACAGAGGTTCACAGGAAGAAGCTGCGGGTGTCCAGTGCTCTGCTGCCTGTGGACTCCCTTAACAGCTTTGAGAACTTGTGTCCAAACACATTTGAAATTCCCTTAGGGCATCTTCTAGGAAGCCAGGAAAGGTTTTCTTCAAGATGCTGTCATATGTACAGGTAGATGGGGGCCAGAGACGATGACACGCAGTTTATTTCAAGAAAATACTCTTATTTGAAATCACAGTCTGGTAAGATGCTGAAAAACCAGACACAGAACATCTCCCAGGCGAGGCTCAGTGGCTCATGCCTATAATCCCAGCACTTTGGGAGGCCAAGGTAGGCAGATCATGAGATTAGGAGTTTGAGACCATCCTGGTTAACATGGTAAAACTCGTCTCTACTAAAAATACAAAAAATTAGCAGCCCGTGATGACACATGCCTGTAATCCCAGCTACTTGGGAGGCTGAGGCAGGAGAATCACTTGAACCTGGGAGGCGGACATTGCAGTGAGCCAAGATCATGCCATTGCACTCCAACCTGGGTGACAGAGCAAGACTCTGTCTCAAAAAGCAAACAAACAAAGAAACAAAAAACATCTCACATCCTTCTTCCCCTTTCTTTTCCCAAACCCTCTTCCTCAGCTCTTTGACTTCATTGGAAACCTATTACTGCTGCCTTATTTCAGTGATTATTACCTTGAATAATGATAGTTTAATAGTGTGAAAAATATCACAGCCACATATACAAACAGAGGGCATATTTAAATATATCAAGAGGATCAATTACAACATCACATTAATTTTGAGCATTTCCATTGCATATGGATCCAATATAGCGTACGTTAAAAGGCAAATTTTTATCTCAATTATCATAAGCAACAAAAAGAAAAGTTTATTTTTCAACAACAACAAAAAAGCTAGACACAAAACATCTAAGAATTAATAGCTAGCTGTAAAACACCAACAGAAATAATCCCCACAGTACATACATCAGGTTGGGAAAAGATAAATAGAAACCAGCAAGCATCTTAGAAATATCATATAAACATTTAATCATCACAAATAAGCTATAGAGATAGTTCCCGGAAGAATACTGCAAGAAAAATATGTTCCTCACATAGATCCATTGATCTTCAATGGATTTTCAGGACTGAAATATTTGGTGTAAAACTGACTGGTGAAGCCATAACTCTATTGAAAGCAGGGAGACCATTCGGGCAATTTTCATTTATCCTTTAAGCTATGGTTCCTTAAATAATAAAATTGCACCTCTCCTTATGCCCAGTAGAATATTGATTTCATCCTTCTTTGGAAAAATAAGATTGCTATAATTTAGAAAATATCTTCTCTTCAAATACATGTTGTTAACATTAACACACTTAGCAGAATTGATCAACAGAGCAAACATTAGTTGCCTAAAGTGTGGTATTAGTCTGTCATCATATTTCCCCACCATAAGCTCCTAGAGAGGAAGAGGGATTAAATTAATCAGTAAATATGTGAATGAGCATCTCTTTTTACGAGCTTTAAAATCTGCTAGGTCCTTAGCATAACAGTAGTTTCTGGGATGTTAAGAATGCAGAAATAGATTTCATCTGAACCTACGATGAGCTTAACACTTAAGAAGACAACACAATCGAAGAAGAACAAGTGAAATCTGATAATACATATAAGTAGGTGGCATATCTTGAAGTTAAGGGGAAACAGAGAAAATAATTGCTAAGTGTCACATGAGGTTGATCTTAGAAAGGTTTGGAAAAGTGAATAAGTGTTTGGGGAATAAAACCACTTTCTTTAATCCAGTTCTTCAATTACTATCGATAAACTGTGGAGTGGGAACTGCAGTGTGGAGGTAGGAGGGTGTCAATGACTTTGCTCAGGAATTCGTGTTCTATGTGGCCTTTGTCAAATCTCTCAACTGCTCAAATATTCATTTTTTTAAGTGAGTAAAAAACAGTATTAAATTATATTTTAAAGGACTATCTTGAGTGAAAAAGAATTAAAATGTAAAGGGCTATTCTGAAGTTCCATTGAGGTAGAGGGTATGGATTCCTTTTATAAACAGATAAAAGTATTACAAATCTGTGTTGCTATTATTATTCTATTATTGGACTTTAAATACTAATAATTCTAATGATTGATATGAATAAAATATTTAAAACTTCATTCTTGCTTTAAATTAAAAAAATCTAAACTTATATTATTGACCTATAATATTTTCTTCTAACACATTTTTATTTGAATAATTTAGCAATTCATTCCTCCCATTAAATTATATGCCTGGGCTGTGTGTGCATGTGTCTGTATACACTTTAATAATTTTCTTCACTGAAAATAATAATTAAATTTTAGTTAAACAGCTGCCTATGTACTACAGATGATCATTGTTAGATGTTCAAACTAACAAATTGAAGTGATGTTTCCAGACCTATATTTTAGCATCATATCCAGCCCACTGAAGGTATATCAGCTGGGTCCTGGCTAGCTACTAGACAGTGATTTAAGGAAGGATCCTCACAGCAAATGGCTTTCATTGCAGGCATCGGCTGTGTTACTTCCTTTCTGTAAAATATACATTTGCCCACCTATTGTCATTTTGAATTCCTTTTGAACATCTCCACATCTGTTAACTTAGGATACCCTTATGTAAAATATTTGTCCGTGAAACTGTAGCAGCATTAACTTTACTTGATTCTCTATTCTCTCTAAATGGATATGTAATCTATATTTTCAGATAATCAGAGAAAACATTTCTTATGTTCAAAACTCTGGCTAGCCACAAAAATAAGTAATGAGATTTTAAATGAAATATGATTTGTGAACTACAATCCATGAACTATATCTCACAAATTTACTTAATTCAGAAAATTTGGTTTACCCATTTCTATTTATTTCCACTTTAAAATGAGACAATGAGAGAAATCAAGTGTCTTGAGAGTAAATAAATCACCACTGGAAAAATCAGTTCTGAATTTTTTTTCTTTTTTCTGCCCTGAGCAAATTTGTTTGAATTTAGAGAAACAGAAACGTGTATTTCAACAATGTTTCGGCTGATTAAGAAACAGTACATTTTTTAGTGAGTTGCTTGAGATTAGGGACAGGTGAAGGGAGGATGACTCAGGAGTTACCTCTGGCACAGACAGTTGTAGCCTTTAGTTCAATAAAAATTACATTTTCTGGACTAAAAATTTCTGCTGATATTATTGCCCATGCACCCATCTAACTTGTCTAGGAATGATTTTTGAAACACTGTATTAAACATATTTGCTATTTGGACAGCATGGCAATCTATAATATAGCAAAATAGACGAAAATATACATAATGGGAAGTGGCTTTGAGATTAGCAGTACGTGAAGCAAACTGATGAATTATAAGTAAATTCATAAACTTCATTTTCAAATTTTCGTTTTCTATGTAAAAAATCATACAAATTTCCTTTATTGTTGAAATTGTTCCTTTTATTTATTTGTTGTTCATTTATTTTGTTTGTGTATATGCATCCATATGTATCTAAAGGTTTGGATAAAAAATCATATTCAAATAAGAGATTACATTTTAGTAACACCACAAATAACATATTGGTTCTTTGAAGATGATCACCCCATAATGTAGCTTGCCCTTAAATCCAGTAAATTAAACAGCAAACGTAATTGGCATAATTGATCTCTAAAATGCATGATAACAAAGGAATAAAGTTGAAAAGAAATGCTTCCTAAGATCACACTTAATTACACTGTCAACTGGGTATCGTCGAACATAAAGTACCAAAAAGGAACCAAGTGCTCTCATTAGATTTCATTTAAATGTTAGGAAGAAATAAGACACTTCATTACGTTCCTAAAGTCCCTTAGGAGAAGATTTCTTTCCTGTCTTCATCACTGTTGCCCCCTCTGAACTGTGTACAGTTCCAACTTAAGTTGGCTTTTATTAAGTATTTGTTTTAAAGTGAATCAATAGTTACATTTGCCCTTTAGCTCTACGGAAAATGGGGAAAGGGGAGAGTTTGGAAAGTGCCAGTGATATCCCGCATATATTCTCCAAAAAAGCAAGCAGTTTGTAACCACTGATATAGTATTTATCAACAAGTAATCACTAATAATGGATGAAAATATTTTGTTGTCATGATTTGGCCATACTTGATCAATAGTGTCAAGCGACTAGTATTTTGTCTTTTCACTTATCTTTCTACACTTATGCCAGTAAGAAACATTTTTTTCCCCACCTAGGGGATTCTTTCCTTGTAGCATCTCACCTCCCTTTCTATGAAAACACCCTTCTTTACAGTGTCTTATCAACTGAGGACACTTTTTTGAGCTTTCCAAAAGGGCAACAAGTTAATATTCTAAATAGTTCTCTGCTACTATATTAATAACATTACAGTGTACATATTAGTAACTACAATGAAATTGTATGTAACATGATATGATGTATATAAGTGACACAAAACAAGCATGGTATGATTAAATAGTATTCTACCTAGCTTCTAATCAAATTTCTTCCTACTGAGAAATCCAAACCCTCTCATCTCACCAAACTTTACAGAGCAGTGTTGATTGCACAGGGAAAGATCACACCAGCTGCCAAAAAGAATACAGAAAACACAGCTTTATTTGCATGCTAAGGGAAAGAAGGCTCTCTCATCATAGATCTCATCCACAAAGCCACATGTGAACTTACAACAGTAAGTTTTTCAAAGTGTAATTCGTTTCTTTGTTATTTAGCCCACATAGCCTAGAACATGGAGGGGTGCACTAATAAAGGCACCTTCAATTCAGTCTCCTTACTCTGCCTCTTTGCAGCTTCTTCTGACTTTGATGTGTGGGAGGTAATGCAGATTTTCACAGTCAGGTTAGGACTGGAATATGGAGGTGTTGACTCCAGTTTCCTCCCGAAGAAAGATTCAAAAACTCAGGGAAAACTGATTTGTTTCCTGACATACTCAAGGAAGAGGAATCTGTGTATTTTGCCCCCAAAATCTGCCAAACCACCAGCTTATTTATTTAAAGCATAATTTTACTTTCACTTATACAAATGCTGTCACACATTTGTAAAAAGTGAGAAAAAAAGCAGATGTCAGTTGATGTCACTTAGAGGGTGATAAACACTGGAATGGAATCAGTGTTGATTAAATGATTGAACCGAATCAGTTCCCATGGGGGACTGAAAATGCACTCCTTAAAATTTTAGAAGACAGAATTATTTATTCTTTCTCTATCCTTTTTATTCTTCAAGCTTTTGAATCAGATGGATAAAAAAGGGGGGAGCTGAGCACAGTGGCTTATGCCTGTAACCCCAGCAATTTAGCAATTTGGGAGGCTGAGGCAGGTGGATCACTTGAGTCCAGAAGTTTGAGGCAAGCCTAGGCAACATGGTGAGATCCTGTCTCCATAAAAAATACAAAAATTAGCTTGGCATGGTGGTAGGCACCTGTAGTCTCAGGTAATAGGAAGACTACAATTGGAAGATCACTGGAGCCAAGGAGGTAGAGGCTGAAGTGATCCAATATTGTGCCACTGCACTCCAGCCTGGGTGAAGGAGTGAGACCCTGTCTTAAAAAAATAAAAGGAAAAAATGAATAATTTTAAGGTATTAGCATCTTAATATTGTTGACTGTCTATCTCTTAAAAATATAAAATATATACATTTTAAATGAATTTCTGTGCTTCCTCTTACTATGTAAAAAAGAACAACTCATTTTCTATTATAATTTTGACCAAGATATGAAAGGTCATTTTAATTCTTGGTTTCAATTATCTGATCCCAGCAAACTTCTGTCCATTGTACCCTACATGACAGGACCATTTTTATGTAGAAACGCATTATCTTTACACTAATTTCCCTCATATGATTTTACTCTTGTGTTTTCAGATCCAATAATAAATCTGCTATTGGATATGTGAAGTCCTGCAAGGTAGTTATTCTTGACACCACTTTTTTTCACCCTCCCTCCCTCCCTTCCTTCCTTCCTTCCTTCCATTTCTTCTTCCTTTCTTTCTTTTCTTCTCTCTCTTTCTTTTTTTCTTTCTTTTTCTTTATTCTTTTACTTTCTCTCTTTCTTTTCCTTCTCTCTTTCTGTTTTAAAGGGCAGGTCTCATTATGTTGCCCAGGCTGGAATCAGGCTCCTGGGCTAAGAAACCCTTACACCTCTGCCCACTTCTTAGTGGCTTCTAAGGTCTCAGCAAGGGTGCACACCTGTAGTCTCAACTACTTGCGAAAGAGCTGAAGTGAAAATCCTGAAGCTCAGCGTGAACAACTAGCCTTTGGTACACAGACAATGGAAACAGATCTGGGATTTAAAGATACCCCATCTCCTAGGCTTCTTTTCTTTCCACAAAACATGTCCCTTTAATATCCCAATCCTTTGGCTTCCTTCTATAAAGTTATGAGAATTATACACCTAAGTGACAAAACACTTTTAAATTTAAGTAAACATAAACCCATACAAATCTAAAATTATATATATCAATTGTAAATTAATATTATTCTTGGATGATTGCTGATTTTTCTCTCTCTTCAATCTCCTATTAATAAATGAATAACTTTATCACTAATTGTGTCTATCCTTGGGTTCTAAACGTTAAAGAGAAGTGGACTTTCGTATTTTAAGTGTTTAAAAATTACAATTTCTTGCAATTAATAAATATTGTTCTTTTAATTCTTCTATAACTCCTTGACTTTCTTCTGAACGCTTGAAAAATCTGGGTAATTTCAAAAAAGAAGTCTCTCTGTCCCTACTGAGAAACTGAGAAGAAAACAAAAAATTCCAACACTTAAATTTCTACGCTTAAATGTGTTTTTCCTTTCCTCATGTAAAACATAGGTATAAAATATTAGATAAATGAAAAAAAAATCTATACTTATAAGTTTTAATCAAGCATTTTTATAAATAATTTGAACAGATGCAGACATTGCAAAGTAAAGAATATTTACATAAATCTGTGTGAAAGCATTTCTATATCACAAAATATCCACACAAATTAAAGTTCACATGACAATTTTTTTTTAAAATAAAAATGCAGAATTGACAACTAAATGTGTTTAATATAGAGAAAACTTTTATAAATCCAAAAGGCAAATATTTAATGAGAGAAATTAATAATGACTGTGAAGAAATAATTTATCAAAGAGACATAAACAAATCCCTACCAATTAAACATAAAACAGTATATCATCACTAGTAAAGAAATGTTTGTTAAGTTTAATGGGTAATATTTCCATTCACAAATTGATAAAGATGAAAAATAATAAAAGAAAATAATGCTACTAAAAAAAAGTTTGGGAGATGAGCCATATGAGTAATAAACAGTGGGTACATACCATAATTTTATTGAAGCTTTCTAGGATGGGAATTAATTATAGTTTAACTAATTTGACAGACATTTATTAAGCACATACTCTGTGCCAGGATCTCTGATATATGGTGAGCTACAAAAGCAAAGAAAGAGATATCATGTGCTCAAGGAGCTAACCTTGCAGTCTAAGAAGATGATAGAAAAGCAAGAATGTAAGAGATGCTAGCTGTCGTGAGGAAGCAGCAGGCTCATCATACGAGAGGAGAAGTGGCAAAAGTTTCAGATCGTGTAGCCTGTAGCCTGTGAAAAAATGCTGTATATTTCACTCTGAGTGAAATGGTTTTGTGTGGAGAAGGACCATGACATGATTTGAATTTTAAAGGATTACTCTGGTATTCTCTATGTGACAATTTGTCATAGGTTAGGAAACATGGAAACTGAAACCCGTTGAGAAGCTGTGCACACTCAAAGCAATAGGAGTGCAAATGCTTAAAGCCCTTCATATGAGTTGAGTGATGATCCCCATGAATATATGTCCCCTGGATCTTGCAAATTCAACCTTATGTAGAAAAAAGCTCTTTGCAGGTGTAATTAAGTTAAGGATCATGAAATGAGATGACTTGGATTTACCTAAATGGACCCTAAATGCAACGAGTGTCCTCATAAGAGACGTAAGGAAGGGCACACAAAGAAGAAGGACACATGACACTGGAGGCAGAGATTGGAGTTATGCTATCACAAGCCAAAGAATGCTTGCAACCAGCAGAAGCTGGAAGATGCAAGAGGATGTTTCCCCTAGAGTCTTTGGAGGGAACACAGTCCTGCTCACATCTGCATTTAGGACTCTCTGAGATAAATGCACAAATGGTACAGATAGATCAAAACAGAGCTACACTTAGAAATGAAAAGAAATAAATTATTGGCACATGCAGTAACTGGAATAACTCTCATGGGCTTTTTGCTGAGTAATGAAACCAATCTCAAAAGGTCACATACTGTAGGAGGCCATTTATATAACAGTTTTGAAATGGTAAAATTATGTGGATTAAAACTGGTTGCTAAGAGTTGAGGATGGTGGCGACAGAGCAAGGTGGGTATTATTATAAAAGTTCATGTAAAAGAGGTCTTTGCTGCAATAAAGCATCTTGAGTTTGGTGGTGGTTACCCAAATTTACACGTGATGAAATGACATTGAACTACATTCACAGCTTCACCAATGTCCATTCCGTTTTTGATATTGTTCTATAATTGTGTAATGTGATCACTGGGAAACTTAGGGAAGGGCACTATTTTATAATTTCCTATGACTCTATAATCATTTTATGCTGATATATTTCTAAACAATTATCAAGAAGCTCCAGCTTTCTGGTTTGTGTGTCCCAAACTTTTAAGAAATATACAAATTAGGACCAATTGATTTTATTTTTTGAAAATTTCCTGGATAATTTTTTTTGTACAAAGGTATACCTATAAAATGACTCATTACATTTTTAGACATATTAGGAAAAACTTCAATAAAACAGGAGAATGTTATTGTTGTGGCATACTGCACACATTTTACAATTCTACTACAAAAGTCTGCACAGTTACATAAAAATGCAAATAAATTACCCATTTGTGTTGGAATTACTAGGCTTTTAAAATTTTCATTTGATACTTTTTCTGATTTTCATCGATCTCTTTTTCATTATTATAATTAACAGAAGACAAATATTATACTGTTTATTAAACACATAGCATATGTTAATTTAGCTCATATAATGAAAAATGAGCCCTGGTCTTCTCCCCAGGTCATGTGTCCTGGGGGGATGTTTAATGATGTTTCCCAGGAAATTTCATGGCCCTACAGAAATGGAGAATCCCTTTTCATCTGTTCTCATTAAGATCCTTTCTATATACAGAGAATGTACTACAGAAAAAGAAAGTACTCTATCCATCTGATCCACAGAAGCTGATATTCTCAAACAGATGCTTAGCTTAGAGAATACTGGTGCTGCTGTCACAACTCATGCCTAGGCTAATGGGTAAAAGTAAAACCTACTTTTGAGCAACAGCATGAACTAGACCAACAAGTACCTAACAGAGGCACTCAAAGCTGTCATTAATATCCTGCTATATCTCAGATGACCTGAACAAGAGTTGAATGTAACTGTCACCAAGCCCATTCACTCAGCTGAAGTGATTAGTGCTCTCATTAGAAATGAGAAACTAGAGATTTATCATGATCTTTTATGTATTGTTGATGTTTCTGCACATTTATTACGTATTACAAGTTTTATACACTGTTTATGGATTTACTAATTTGGTCAAGTTCACAGAACACTTGCAGGCATCATTATTTGTAGGTAACTGAACTTAGAGAACACTAAGTGACTATCTTATTTGAGATTCAAGTACCCAAAGTCAAATGAAGTAGATGAATAGTCCATCTTATTTTATTCTCTATGGATGTGCTACACAAAACTCAGATATATATATTTTTTTCTGTATCCTCACCACGTAGGGTTTCCTAATGGGAAACAATAGAACTCAAGAAAAGAGAGCTTTTTCTCTTTCCTCTACTGTATGAAAACCTCTATTCATTGAAGTAGGTTAGAATGTATGCACTTAATTGGAATACTTCCTATCAGAGTTAGGAAGACCCTTATCAATAAAATTGTGCCAAATCCATATTTCAAGGGTTTTAATATGATAAGAAAAGATAATGGGGTCTTTCGTTTAAGCCAGAGACAACAGGATTGTTTATATATAATAATGAGTTCATTTAGAAAAGGACAGGTCTTAGTGAACAAGATTAGTTTTTACTTTAATCAGATATGACTTTCCTTAAAACTTATCTACTTATGAACAAAGAAGAAAAACAATTACAACATTAAGGTTAAATATGCTGGTTTTCTAATGTCAAAATAAAGGCATACAAAGGAAAATACATGTGAAAATAATTCTAACCCTTGAATTTTGCATGAAATCACCTTTATATATCTATGTATTTATAAATGAGGTATACAAAGCACTAATTCATTAAATATGATACCATGTAAATGTGGTATCTGTAAATGTAATAATAAACTTGAGCTAAAGCAGTACATAAAGGAAATTTATTAGCAAATATATTAATAAGAGGCAGACTTTTTAGTTCTTTTGTAAATTATAATTTTTCTAACTTAAATATGTTTGTAAGTACATATTTAGAATTACATTTATATGATTATATTGACTTAATATATAATCATTTTAAGAAGTTAAAGATGTATACAGATTAAAGGCACTGGACATTTTAAGCATTGGTAATTACTTTTCTTTTTGACTATATGAACATTAAAAAAGAGAAAAACTCTCATCTTGCCAAATTAGATTACCTTTTCCAAGTGTTTTAAATGTTAGAAGACAAATACAGTTTTAAAAAGACACTCTAGAGTAATTTTTTAAAATCTTGACTAATTTAAAGTTGATGTGACCTTTTTAAAGGTGGTGACATTTCTAATGCTCAGAGAAAAACTGAAGAAGTAAAATTTAATGCAAAAACTTAGCACATCTGTTTGAAAACTCTGAAACTGCTTTTTGGTAGCAACCTGCCACATTTTAACTATTCTGTTATTCAGGTATCTATATGATGCACTGTTGTGGAAATATACAGTAAAATAGGTGTGATGGATGTTCATGAATTGTGGGCTACTTTTGTTTCACTGGTATCCATCCTATTAAATGTGCAAGCATCAGAGACAGCAAAAGGAGTAGCCATTGGAATGAGTAAAAATCTAAGTGAGGCAATCTAAGGAGGGGTAATACAATGAGACAGACTGAAGCCATTGAAGGCTTCAGAGTGGACAACTTTGGTGTGAAAACTTGGAGGAAGTTGTGATTGATCATAGTATTATTCTCAATACTCCTTTCATTACTTACAGAAGTAACCTTCAATCGAACTTTCCAACTGAATATTTTACCATCAACCCCTGGCACCCACCTTGATCCTTCCTGAATAAGTAATGCAATGTCCTTCTTTTGTCATATTATAAGGATATGTCAACATCCCTGAAATGATCTCTCTCTCTCTCTTCCTTTCTGTTTGTCTGCCGTATGCACACATTTGCATACACACACTTGTTCTTTCTTTTTGCCTATGAGAATTTGATAATAGGCCTTTGTAATAAAAAAAAAGTCAGAAAATATCAGCATAATTTCTTAATGTTTTATCCATTTTTCCAGCCTACATTGAACTTTGGGTCTCTGAACACTGATATCTTTTGTTTAAAACATTACATTTAGCACTCCACCACAGAGAGAAAGGAACTAGCATTCATTAAGCATGAGACAGATGCTGTGCCCCTCATGTATGTATAATAACTTAATATTCTCCAAATACTGTGAGGTGTTATTACTTTCATTTTATGATAATGAAGAAATTAGGTCTCAGAGATGTTATGCACAATGACTAAAGCCTTACACCTGATATAACTTGGTTCTTAGATTAAATATCCCTGTGCTAATATAATGATTCAAAGACATCTATCTAAATTGGAAAGCTGAAACAATTAACGGTACAGTATAATACAATATGATATAGCGAATATGTTTACGTTTTCTCAGTATAAATGGTTTACTATCTCAAAAGCTTCTCTTTTTTTACTTCTTAAAGGTAGTAATAATGCATGTAATGTATGTAGCACACCTACTCTCATGTCTGAAACTAGTAGCTCAATAAATGACGAATATACAAGATCTTCACATCTCACAGACATGAGATTAACTTCTCAATGGCAGCACACTAAGCATTGTTGCGTGCAGACAAATTTGCAAACAGTATGCTTTGCCTGTGCCTCACTCCAAATGGGTTAAATACATATATAAATATATATATATATGTATATTTATATTTCTATCATATGTGTGTGTATATATATATATATCATAAGCTTATCACATATCAGATAACTCATATTTTTCATTTTGTGACTTTGATTATAGTTGTTCTTTCTGGTTGAAATTATGTATGCCCTTTACCCCACCCATTTTTAGCCAAAACAATTGACTAAGTTTGAAAATCCAGTCTATTCCATGTCTTCCAAGAAAAATTTTTTAGTGTTCTTAGAAACTTTTAGGCCTAGTGTTCACTGACCTTTGGGGCCAAATTTTACTCTTTCCATGTTAACTATGCACTTATCTGAAATATTTTCTGTGCTGGTTACTTTCAGCACTAAATTATAGCCTAAAAAATGCTCTGGGGCTGGGTATGGTGGCTCACACCTGTAATCTTAGCACTCTGGGAGTCTGAGACGGGCAAATCACAAGGTCAGGAGTTCGAGACCATCCAGGCCAACATGATTAAACCCCATATCTACTAAAAATACAAAAATTAGCTGGCTGTGGTGCAGTGTGCCTGTAGTCCCAACTACTTGGGAGGCTAAGGCAGGAGGATCACTTGAACTCGGAGGGCAGAGTTTGCAGTGAGCTGAGATCGCACTACTGCATTCCAGCCTGAGCAACAGAGCAAGACTCCGTCTCAAAATTAAAAACTGAAAGTAACCAGCACCACTCTGGGATTTGGCATGCTTGGGTTTCAATATTGATTCTGCTCGTTAGCAGCTGGCCAAATTAATTTGTCTGACTTCAGTTTTCTCATCCATGACATGCAGGATATGTAGATTTGTGCGTGTGTGTGTGTGTTTGTTTAATAAACACCCATTACAGGCCACTCATTTATGGGCCTGAGGCGTATAAATGGTAGGACCTCTGGGTTGCTTCTGCTTAACAGTGTTACACAGAATGTGAGATGGCACAAACAGCAGGATATTGAATTGAACTGAACTGCTCTCCACAGTAGAGACCTAATTATAGTTAATTCTACCAGAAAAAAAAGATGTCCAGTAGGCTACATGAAAGTTTTTGAATACAATAATTTTGATACACTCAAAATTGTTTGTAAGTAACATGTAAATGGTGTTATAAATAATAGGGACATTCCAGAGCCAGCAGTAATATGCACTTTATTTGCAATATTCCAATTTAGAAGAGACTTATTTGACATCTCTACTCTAGAGAATGACTTGTGTCAAGGAATACAGCAGGGAAATTAAAGACATCACAAACTATAATAAGTGGGGAAATAATGCAGCCTCCGCTGGATTATTGAGAAAATGGTAGAAAATGTCAATGGATAGACAAAGAATGCTTTAGGTAGGAGCACCTGTGTGTGGTGATATGCACAGCTTTGGGTTAGACAGTCGAGTTACTAGCCAGCATTTTACACAACCCTAGTGTTCCTGATGACAAATTAGAGTATTTGCAGATGCCGGGAGCAAGAAATATCTAAAAATAATTAACTTAATTAAATGTTATCCCATCACTTAATGCAGTGAGAGAAATGGGGAGATTAGATAAATTGGGCATACTGAGAGTAGGATAAAAAGGGAAAACACCCACTCGGAAAAGATCAGAACAGAAGCACTGAGACAGCAGGGATTTGGAGCAAGTCAGATAAGATCATTCTTTTAATTATAGTGTTTTAGAAGTTATCATCAGATGCTCAATAAGAAAAAAATGGAATTTTTATTGGAAGATTTTATCTATGAACTCGAGGTTCTATTTGCAGGTTTCTCTCTAAGGACTAGTGTTTTCTATCTTTGATGTATGAAACTGCAATGGTTATTAATTGATCCCTTCTGAGGTTCTACATATATGTAGACTTGCATATATATAAACACATATACTATGCATGAATCATATATAATACATATATAATATCAAGTATTGTTAATAAAATATGTACTATGTAAAAAAATACACACCCGCACACACACATATATATATAGGCAGACAAATTTCCAAACACTATGCTACACCTCTGCTTCAAAGTGGGTTAAATATTATATTATATTTTATTATGTTTATATCGTGTATTAATAGAATGAAATTTTATTAATCTGATATTAATTTTACATTTTATTGTTATGTATTATTATATTAAAATATATGCTACTATACATAATATGTATTTTATCCAACATTATGTTGTATTCTGGTATTTAGAATGAGCTGTTTTAAATAATTACCATGCAGAAATTTTTTAAATTATAATTCCATGTGAAGATCCACACTTCATTTTCGCACCTTGGCTATATATGGTAAAAGCCTATTGCTAAACAATTATTTTCCAGTTAATGCATACGAATTGTGGTATTCAGGGACAAATAAGAAATTCTAGCTTTTTTCAAAGAATTTATGATCTATTTTCAGCTGACAACTGTAGTGTTAGAAATCGACTAGCTTCTCTTTAAGTAATTATTAATCAACTTGGCATAGTTTTCACTCTCTTCCTTGCGCCATCTAGGCTGAAGACACGGCCAAGATTTAAAAGAGTAAGTGACAGTAGAATGACAACCCCAGAGATGGCACTTGCCTTCCTTATTTGCTCAGGATCTATTTAGAAAATATGTAGGCCACTCACCTGACGGTATTCATTTATTTGTTTATTTCGACTCGTGCATAGAGTACTTTCAGGGGCCTTGTACAGTACAGGGTATGCAGTGTTGCAAAGATGAAAATACGAGTGGGTTTGGGGAAATATCATGGAAATCAACACTTTCAACTTCAGAGCTAAGCTCTCCGATCAGGAGCTCACAGGTGCTAGAGTAATACGTGCCTCTGTGTGGAGGGACACAAAGCATGACACTGACAAGGACACTTGCGCTTTTCCTTTTTTTGTTGGGAGCCGTCAATCTGGAGGGCAGAGGTGAGGTAATTTCTGGCAAGGTGAATGTCATATACAGAGGCACTGATGCATGAGAGATTTATGTGAGAAAAGGTAAATGATTCAGTACTGATAATGTCAGGGAGGGAGGCTGCAATGGACAGAAAAGAATGGCTTGAGGAAGAAAATACATAATGAAAAGGAATTAGGTGTGAGAGGACAGAGACAGGAGCATGTTCATACATTAAGTAAAAGATACTTTTACCCAGGGATGGGAGACAGTTGATGGAAAGAAGGTGAGGGAGAGAAAAGGGATACACATTTGATAAAGCAAAGTGCCAGAGAAGAGGCTGGGCCAGCTCTATTCAGAGATGTTGTCTTTTCTCTGTGGAATAACAGGTGCTTGAGAGGAGTGATGACGCTGTGGAAGATTGGCATGGGGAGTCTCAGGGAAAGTGAACTGCAGGTGACTGAAGACCCATCAGAAAATAACAGGCGGGCAGAGACTGGAAGACATAGAGTAGCCACAGGGCTGAAAGGTGGGAAAAAACAGATTTAAAAGGAATCACTGGGGAAAAACTGACACTTTTTGTTACCAATAAGAAGAATAAGCATTAGTGTGGAAGTGTGGGAGTTGGCAGGGAAAAAAGAGGAATAAAAATTGAGAAATGAGAGTTTTTCCATTAAAAGTAGTGCTTTATTTTGCATATGTTGGTATACAAGTGTTAACTGGTTTAGACTAAAAAAAATCTGTTTCAGAAATTCAGCTATCTTATAATAATTTCATTCAAGTTAAACTGGCTGTCTATAGAGCTATAGTACTGATGTTTCTGGCTACAGAATAGTGCCATAACTTAGACCTTAAATAAAAGAGAAAGAAGCGGGGGGGGGGGGAGGGGGTTTGGGGAAAATGATGAAAATTAACACTTTCAATGTAAGAGCCAAGCTTTCCCAGAAAAGAGAAAGAAGGTAGAAACTGCAGATGTAGTTAGCGCCAGTGATAGAGTCTGTTGAACTAAATCCCAATGCAGCTGAAAGAAAAAGAACGTTGGTGAAAGATCCAGTGAAATCTGAGTAAATTTTGTAGTTTAGTTAAAATAGCATTATCCTAAAATTAATTTTTTAGTTTTTATAATTTTCCATTTTTTGTTCAGATGTTAACATATGAAGAAGCTGGCTGAAGGTTGTATGGAAATTGTCTGTACTATTTTTGCAGTTCTTCTGGAAGTCTAAAATTACCTCAAAATAAAATGCTAGAGAGAGAGAGAGAGAGATGAACAAAGAGAGAGAGAGAAAAAGAGAGATTAGAGCTAAAAGATCGACTTTAAAAATCATTCAAATCTAACCCATGATATAAAAACCTACCTAATACAGCTAACAAGTATAATGTGAATATAAACATAAAGTAAAAGAAGATTTTTATTGAATGTGCAGGTCCTTCCTAATCTGAACATAAAAATTTGTAATTTTTGTCATGTTTTTACAGCTTTATACAGTACTTAAAATACTAACAGAAGTGATCTTCATGATTAAACAGTAAATGGAATCACATGACATATAGAATATAATTAAAGAACATGCAGGACTTATATATTCTAATGAAAATACAATTTAAAAATAAGAAAGAATGATAATTTTCCATTGTTTCAAGAGTCCCTAATGCTGGAAAGTGAAGAGAAATGGAATGGAAAATATTGTGCTTCCTGCATGCTTCATGAAGGCTTTCTGTGTAAGCAATAACAAAGGCATAAAGAAATAACCTGGAAAGGCCACTGTTGGAATGTTAATAGATGAAAGACCATAGTACCAAGTATAGCTATGAATAATCAAAAGCTCTTGAATCTAATGGCATCCCACAGATATTTGAGAAAGTATTATTTAGAGTTCTTTATCATCATGAAGTAAAAATGCAATTAATTAGTATGTAATATATTGAACAGTGTCATGGTATAAGTAATTTTAGGCTGGGCGTGGTGGCTTACACCTGTAATCACAGCACTTAGGGAGGCTGAGGGGGGGGATCACCTGAGGTCAGGAGTTCCAGACCAGCCTGCATAGCATGGCAAAACCCCATCTCTAACAAAAATACAAAACTTAACCTGGATGTGAGGGTGTGTGTCTGTAATCCCATCTGCTTGGGAACCTGAGACAGAAGTATCCCTTGAACCCAGGTGGCGGACATTTCAGTGAGCTGAGATTGTGCCACTGCACTCCAGCCTGGATAACAGAGCAAGACTCCAGCTCAAATAATAATAATAATAAAATAATAACTTTATTATCAAAGTAAAGTGTTTCTATTCAAATCTTGCTGTTCACATTGAAATTCAAGTTCAGTAAAGGCTAGAAAGAGAAAGACGAAAATCGATCAAACTGTCCAAATGATATTCTCTTTTCCTTTAAAAATACCATTTTTAAATGCCTCAAAATAATGTTTAACTAATTGTTATTATAAAATCAAACTTCTTTTGTATAAAATTTATTTCTTATATTTTTATTGTCAAATTAGTTTTTAAGTGCCTATTATATATCAGAAACTGTTCTTGGCGTTTGAGATAAATTAGTGATGATTTAAAGGCAGCATACCTCACAGAGCATATAATCTATTTAATTAGTTAGAACTTTTTTGGTTACAAGTAACTGAAAACACAATCCAAATTAGCTCAAGCTGAAAAAGTATTTGTTGACTGAAATAATCCCAAAATTCATGGGATGGGACAAACAGCATTTAAGCCTAGATCCTCCTTTCTCTTCATATTTGAGCTCCGTGCCTGCCTCTTGGATTTAATCTTAAGCATCAAATAGTATCAGATATGTCATATCAAGGCTTTCGTCCCTACACCATTTCAGATTTACAGCTTATTGATAAAAAGAGACATTGATTTTTTTCCTGAGAACTCAAATTCACAATTGAATTTGAATTCTTACGTATTGTTCACAATACATAAGAATTGTGAATGGAAGCACTTATATCAAGAAAATAATAATTTTTAAAAAAGTTACAAAAGGATTTCAAGACAGAGTTACAGGAGGTAATCTGAAATGCTCATCAATCAAATCAACATAGGTCATAAAGTAATATAGAAGTATGATGATAATAACGTGAAATACAGGACAAGGTTACCATCTTTTGTGCCAGCTGCTTTTTAAAAATCAGTTAATCTAATTTAATTTAATTAATCCATTAGTTTACAATTTTTAAAAAGATATCTTTTCGCCTAAGTATTTAGTTTTAACCATTACAATTTAATGGAGGGCTTGTAAGTATGTGTTTATATTTGTTATCCTTAGGACAAATCCAAATAAATATATATGTGTGTGTGTATATATATATATAATGTTTGTTTTTTTGTTTGTTTGAGACAGAATCTCACTCTGTCATACAGGCTGGAGTGTAGTGGCGAGATCTCAGCTCGCTACAACCTCCACCTCCAGGGTTCCAGAGATTCTCCTGCCTCAGCCTCCCGAGTAGCTGGGATTACAGGTGTCTGCCACCATGCCAAGCTAATTTCTGTATTTTTAGTAGAGACAGGGTTTCACCATGTTGGTCAGGTTGGTCTTGAACTCCTGACCTCAGGTGATGCACCCGCATCGGCCTCCCAAAGTGCTGGGATTAC
Organism: Sapajus apella; assembly: GCF_009761245.1. Lineage (NCBI taxonomy): Eukaryota > Metazoa > Chordata > Mammalia > Primates > Cebidae > Sapajus > Sapajus apella. The sequence goes on along the minus strand of NW_022436970.1, from coordinate 10,912,144 downwards.
AGGTGTGAGCCACTGAACACAGCCAGATAATTTTTACTACCTTTATTTCTGTATTTAAGGTAAAGGACAACACAGTAAATCACAAAGATAAAGAAAACCAGGAATGTTGATAAATGTATACATAAATTTATCATAAAAATTAAGACATATTCAGAAATACTAGGCTTTACCTCATTTAAAATATAAGCTCAAATGTTGAAAAGTTATGACAATACCTTGGAAGTTCCAAAGAAAATTTCAAAGCATAAAAAGTTTAAGTAACACACAAGATCATAGAGATTCATGCATTCACTAACATCCTAAGAAAATTACAGTTTTTGCTGCCAAATAAAGGAAATGGGATTAATAGGTATTTGACTTATAAAGTTTAATAGACTAGCAGATAAAATTGGGGAAAAATTAATAATTTTTTTTGGAAACATCTTGACTTTAAACATTTTTTTGCTTTCATAGGAATTGGAGAAACCAGCAATTGTAATTTTTTTAAATGACCTGTTTGTTATAATCTGTATTACATGAAATATTTTTTACTTTGGCTCTCTTTACCTAAGCTCCACTTACTTTCACCCACCTAATATTGTGTTTATTACACAGAACATGGAAAATAATTTAAGTGCTTTGAAAATTATTATTTTTTCTAAATATCTAGAGTATTGAATTGCATGGATTTTTTTCCCCAGAACATGGATAATTTGCTTTTTGGTTTGAATTCCTCATGCAAGTTTCCCTACATTTACCATTCCCCCCTTTAAGTTGAATAAAGAAACACACACACACACACACACACACACACACACACACACAGTTTTCAATTAACTGGGGCTCTCATTAATTATGTTTAATGAATCAAAGTTTTACCATGCTTCAGAATTTGAATGTATCTAATGCATTAGAGATAAAAGGGACAATTTCCACATGTTTTAACCAATTATTAGCAAGAAAAAATTATCCGGAAAAAAATATACTTCATCTCTATAACATATCATTTCTATCTACCCAACTAAAAAAAGTGAAATAGATCCTGTATTTTTGAGTGAATAGTGAGCAAAATTACTTTAGATAACTACTTGTGTTAATTTTCTATTGCTGCTATGACAAATTACCACAAATTTAGTGGATTAAAAAAACACAAATAAAGCAGGAGTTGCAATTCTCATCTCTGATAAATTAGACTTTAAAGCAAAAAAATCAAAAGAGACAAAGAAGGACATTATATAATGGTAAAAGGATCAATGCAACAAGAAGAGCTAACGATCCTAAATATATACACACCCAATACAGGAGCACCCAGATACATAAGGCAAGTTCTTAATGACTTACAAAGAGACTTAAACTCCCACACAATAATAGTAGGAGACTTTAACACCCCATTGTCAACATTAGACAGATCAACCAGACAGAAAATTAACAAGGATATCCAGGACTTGAACTCAGACCTGGACCAAGCAAACCTAATAGACATTTACAGAACTCTCCACCCCAAATCCACAGAATATACATTCTTCTCAGCACCACATCACACCTACTCTAAAATTGACCACATAATTGGGAGTAAATCACTCCTCAGCAAATGCAAAATAACAGAAATCGTAACAAACAGTCTCTCAGACCACAGTGCAATCAAGTTAGAACCCAGAATTCAAAAACTAACCCAGAACCGCACAGCTTCATGGAAACTGAACAACTTGCTCTTGAATGTTGACTGGATAAACAATGAAGTGAAGACAGAAACAAAGATGTTCTTCGAAACCACCGAGAATGAAGACAAAACATACCAGAATCTCTGGGACACATTTAAAGCAGTCTCTAGAGGAATATATATAGCAATAAGTGCCCACATGAGAAGCAAGGAGAGATCAAAAATTGACACCCTATTGTCAAAACTGAAAGAGCTAGAGGAGCAAGATCAAAAAAACTCAAAGTCTAGCAGAAGACAAGAAATAGCTAAGATCAGAGCAGAACTGAAGGAGATAGAGACACAAAATACCCTTCAAAAAATCAATAAATCCAGGAGCTGGTTTTTTGAAAAGATCAACAAAATAGACAGAGGCTCAACAAGAAAAGAAAACTCCAGGCCAATATCCATGATGAACATAGATGCAAAAATCTTCAATAAAATACTGACAAGCCGATTGCAACAGCACATCAAAAGCTTATCCACCATGATCAAGTAGGCTGCATCCTGGGGATGCAAGTCTGGTTCAACATATGCAAGTCTATAAATGTAATTCACCACATAACAGAACCAAAGACAAAAACCACATGATTATCTCAATTGATGCAGAGAAGGCCTTTGACAAAATTCAACTGCCCTTTATGCTAAAAACCCTCAATAAGCTAGGTATTGACGGAACGTATCTCAAAATAATAAAAGCTATTTATGAAAAACCAACAGCCAATATCATACTGAATGGGCAAAAACTGGAAGCATTCCCCTTGAAATGTGGCACCAGACAAGGATGCCCTCTCTCACCACTGCTATTCAATATAGTATTAGAAGTTCTAGCCAGAGCAATCAGGAAAGAAAAAGAAATGAAGGGCATTCAAATAGGAAAGGAGGAAGTCAAATTGTCTCTATTTGCAGATGACGTGATTGTATATCTAGAAGACCCCATCGTCTCAGCCCAAAATCTCCTGAAACTGATAAGCAAGTTCAGCAAAGTCTCAGGATACAAAATCAATGTGCAAAAATCACATGCATTCCTATACACCAATAACAGACTTAAAGAGAGCCAAATCAAGAACTAACTGCCATTCACAATTGCCACAAAGAGAATAAAGTACCTAGGAATACAACTAACAAGGAACGTAAAGGACCTCTTCAAGGAGAACTACAAGCCACTGCTCAACGAAATAAGACTGGACACAAACAGATGGAGAAACATTCCATGTTCATGGTTAGAAAGAATCAATATCGTGAAAATGGCCATACTGCCCAAAGTAATTTACAGATTCAATGCTATCCCCATCAAGCTACCAATGACCTTCTTCGCAGAACTGGAAAAAACCACCTTAAACTTCATATGGAACCATAAGAGAGCCCGCATAGCCAAGTCAATTCTAAGCAAAAAGAACAAAGCAGGGGGCATCACACTACCTGACTTCAAACTATACTACAAGGCTACAGTAATAAAAACAGCATGGTACTGGTACCAAAACAGAGATATAGACCAATGGAACAGAACAGAGGTCTCGGAGGCAGCACAACATATCTACAACCATCTGATCTTTGACAAACCAGACAAAAACAAGCAATGGGGAAAGGATTCCCTGTTCAATAAATGGTGTTGGGAAAGCTGGCTAGCCATGTGCAGAAAGCAGAAACTGGACCCCTTCCTGACACCTTACACTAAAATTAACCCCAGATGGATTAAAGGCTTAAACATAAGACCTAACACCATAAAAACCCTAGAAGAAAATCTAGGCAAAGCCATTCAGGACATAGGTGTAGGCAAGGACTTCATGACCAAAACAGCAAAAGCATTGACAACAAAAGCCAAAATAGACAAATAGGACCTAATGAAACTCCACAGCTTCTGCACAGCAAAAGAAACAGCCGTTAGAGTGAATCGGCAACCAACAGAATGGGAAAAAATTTTTGCAGTGTACCCATCTGAAAAAGGGCTGATATCCAGAATTTACAAAGAACTAAAACAGATTTACAAGCAAAAACTAACAAGCCCATTCAAAAGTGGGCAAAGGATATGAACAGACACTTTACAAATGAAGACATACATGACGCCAACAAACATTTGAAAAAATGCTCATCATCACTGGTCATCAGAGAAATGCAAATCAAAACAACATTGAGATACCATCTCACGCCAGTTAGAATGGCAATCATTAAAAAATCTGAAGACAACAGATGCTGGAGAGGATGTGGAGAAATAGAAACACTTTTGCACTGTTGGTGGGAGTGTAAATTAGTTCAACCATTGTGGAAGACAGTGTGGCGATTCCTCAAGGACCTAGAAATAGAAATTCCATTTGACCCAGCAATCCCATTACTGGGTATATATCCAAAGGATTACAAATCGTTCTACTATAAGGACACATGCACATGAATGTTCATTGCAGCACTGTTTACAATAGCAAAGACCTGGAACCAACCCAAATGCCCATGACGATAGACTGGATAGGGAAAATGTGGCACATATACACCATGGAATATTATGCAGCCATCAAATACGATGAGTTTGGGTCCTTTGTAGGGACATGGATGAACCTGGAAACCATCATTCTCAGCAAACTGACAGAAGAGCAGATAAAACACAGCATGTTCTCACTCATAGGCGGGTGTTGAACAATGAGAACACATGGACACAGGGAGGGGAGCACTACACACTTGGGTCAGTTGGGGAGATATAGGGGAGGGACGGTGGGGGGTGGGGAGAAATAGCAAGGGGAGAAATGCCAGATGTTGGTGATGGGGAGGAAGGCAGCAAATCACACTGCCACGTGTGTACCTATGCAACAATTTTGCATGTTCTTCACATGTACCCCAAAACCTAAAATGCAATAAAATAAATAAATGGGGAAAAAAAAGAAAGTAGGGTAAGTGCCACACATTTATTAAGTCTTAAACACACTTGTAAGTTTACCTAATTGCTAAATAGCCCATTTCTCCTTAAATTAACTTGCAAGATTAATTTAAAAGCATTATTAATTAATTGTTAAAATTATGTCAATTTCTGCCCATTTATTTTTACAGCCGCATAAAGAACACACAGAACAGAACTGGGTCTCCTTCTGCAAAAACTCAATTTAGTTGCATCATGGTCATGCAGGTAATTCTGATTCCAGCAGAGTGTTCAGAAGCAGAATTCAAACTTTTCTCTGATCATGCCAAAGAAAAATCACACTAGACAAGGTTAAACAGGTAAGAAATACTTAAATAAAGCTAGTAAAATAAGAGAGAGGATTCAACTCTGCTGAAACAAAAGGCTGGAAGGATTTTCATAGCTAAGGGGAGTGTAGAAATACTGGAAGGCATAGAGAAGGGAATATGATCAGGGGAACGTGTCACGCATGTTGAGTTATTCCTGAGTTTGCAAACACTTTTCTCTGTGATGAGGCCATCTGTGCTAACTGGAGTTCAAGGTAAGGCTCCTCCCCTCCCACAGAGACTAGGAGAGAGGGGTGCTACTTCCTTCCTTCGTTATTGCATTTCCAGTGGATGACTCCCAGGTTCTCATGAAAGATATTCCTAGGTTGTAAAACTGTCAAAAATATCTTGATGATATACTATTTGTCTTTCCATCTATTTCTTATCCAAGAGTTTTCAAAATGTGTGTTCCCCCAACCACTTGATGACACAAAAGCAGAGAATTCTGTGGTAATTAATGCAAACTTTTCACTGCAGGTAAATTTTTCTTGTATCCATCATTATGGTATTTTTATTTGCCCTGTAGATAGCAAATACCCATCATGTGGAAACCTTCTGACTTTTTTTTTTTTACTTCTGCCAGAACAGACTCATGTCTAAAACAAACATATTCTAAAAAACTAGTAATTCAAGAATGCCAACACACCAAAAATTACCTAATCAGAAAACATTTTAGAGAAATGCCAATGTAAATGATAGGTATATAGAACATATTACATTCATTTTATTAAATTGTATGTAATTATTTATATTTGAAGATGAAGTTGATTTTTTATACATTTACCTTTCCGAGGCCTCCCATATCCTTTTATCCAATCTAAATAGTTAGGAAAATAAAATATTAAGATATAATCAAAAAGTTAATGTATTCTAATTCTGTTTCTTTTTCTTTCCCATAAACATGCTAAATGTACAAATAATGAACTATGTTTTTTAACAAAAAGACTAAGAGGATGTATAATATCTAATTTTAGGACAAGAACGGCTGAAGTATGCCTTATTTTATAGGCATTAAGAAAATTCTAAATATATAAGAAAATAACATGTATTATTCAAGAATAACAGATCAGTTTATTTTTAGTATTCACTTGACAATTAGAGAAAATGTCTGGATTACAGACCAAGCCCTTCCATATATTTGTGACCTTGGACTATTTCCTTTTTCTTTTAAATCACTTTTAATTGTGGATGTTACTTTTCTCTGGGGGCTCAGTATAACAATTTTAACAATTCCATATCCATATCTATTCTTCTGATGGGGTTATTCACTGCCCTTTAACCATGTAATTGACTTTTATATGCTGTTAAATGGTTGTGAAATAATGGTTTACTAAAACAATTGGTCACATGCATTTGTCTCTATCTGTAATCTGAATCTCCTAAAAATACTTTCTTTTCCATTCTCTAATTACAGAAATGTAAGTCTACCTTCAAGGGTGAATAATTAGAAAAATGTAAGGACACTACTGGAACAATGAAAACATGATATCAGATATGGGAATTTCACTTTAAGCATGGAGTTATTTTAAATAAAGGGACATTAAGGTATATCACTGGAAATTAAGTTTTTGATCATTCAGGTGTTTTGCTGTGTAAATCACCTTCTCTTTACTAGTAAGAGAAGATAATAGATAAACAATTTTTTATCAGGGACTTAAAACGCTTATATATTTTTCTCCTCCACCACCCTTTTCTCCTCTCTCTCTTATTTTGCCACTTACTTAGGTTAAGAACTCTCCAGTGAAGCTGAAAACTTAACCCTACACTATCAGACTTGATTTTCTGTATCAAATTTTCTTGTTTTTCATTCTGAAAAACAAAAACACAAATGAACTATTACTTGCTGACAAGTAATACTGTTACTCATCTAAATACAAATTTTATGACTATCAAAAATTATGAAACGTTTATTAAGTTAAGACAGATCATAAAGAATGACTGCCTTGATAAATTATAATGGTTAAAGATTATAATCATTGTTAATCCCTTCAAACGTATTTACATTTCACAAGACTGCTGAGGTTTTCTGCCTAAAGTTCAGCTTCTGTGCCTCAAACAATAAATAAACAGAAACAGTTTTAAGATGAACATTACAATTCATTCAATTTTGTGAAAAAAATTAAAAGTAAGCTTGAAAGTAATCATTGAAAAAGTGTTTCCTACAGTCTTAAACTTATTTACATCACTTCACCTAAATACTGATCTCTTTCGTAGCTTCCCATAGGTTCCTAAGGAAATGGTTTTTCCTATTACCATTATTATTACTAATCAAAGTTAGTTATTCACTTCTACTGTTTTGGTACTCTCCAGGAATATACACAGAAGATTTTCCTCTTTTCTTGTGACGAAGGCTCGCAAATAAATTCAACTTGGGAAGTGTTATAGTAATGGTATACAGTACACTATATGATTCATATAACAAAAGTGTTTAGCATTTAGTATTCAACGTTGAGTATTATTATTTGGATAGGCGTTTTGCATATGTCCCATTTAAATATTTTCTTGAGAGCAAGGATTATAATATCTATAGCTATGTGATATTGAAAGTGTTTTTGATCTCTGTTTAGCATTTTGAATTTGCACAATCAGGATGGTAAGGCATCTATATCATTGGGCTGTTGGATAAATTAAATAATCACTTAGGACACAGACCAGAATATAGAAGGAGCTGGTGGGAATAATAGCAGTATTATTCTGCCAATAAATCCAGGATCATGAGGATGCCTTGTGCCTTACAGATATTTCATACATTTGGTTGAATGAATAAGATAAATTGTTTCAATACAAAGGGGCATTAAAACATCCTGTAAAGTGGGCTGAGCTACATTCAACTGGTTTTGAGCACAAGCTCCATAAGCCCAAGCTTGCTAGCCCATAAAGAAGTTTTGTTTGCTGTTTTAATGTTCTCAGCTGCATTGTCTGTGTCTGTAAAATGAGAGATATACTAAAGCCTGCAGCAACAGATGGTGTAAGGCTTAATTTTATTAATGCAAAAAATAATATAATTCTTAATATAAAATACTATACTCATCATAAGCAGTAATGATTTTTATTAGACTACTTAAGTAATTTGGCCCCCTGCTTTTTCTGAATTTAATGCTACATAACATGGAAAAACAAGATAGTGCTGTTTTTGTTGTTCTTAAATTTCTTGTGACATTACTTTTCACTTTCTGTTTTTTAATAAGGTAATAGTAACTGTTGTTTTAAATGTTTGACATTTCATGACATTGTTGTTGCCAAGAGAGACAACACTGAAGCTGTTATTAGTCCATTTTCACACTGCTATAAAGAATACTTGAGACTGGTAATTTGGAAAGGAAAGAGGTTTAATCCACTCACACAGTTTGGCATGGCCTAGCGGGGGTCTCAGGAAAATTACAATCGTGGTGTAAGGAAGACAAAGCGAAGCAAGGCATGTCTTCTTATGGAAGCTGGAGAAAAGAGAAAGCATAGGGGAAACTGCCGTTTTTCAAACCATCAGACCTTTCGAGAATTCCCTCACTTATCATGAGAACAGCATGGGGGAAATGGCCCATATAATCCAATCACCTCCCACCAGGTCTCTCCCTAGATATGTGGGGATTACAATTCAAAATGGGATGTGGGTGGAGGACACAGAGCCAAACCATATCAGAGGCCTAAACAAACCTGGCCTCAAAACTAGCCACAACTTTGAAACCAGTGGTGTCTTCCAGAGCCCAGGCAGAATGCTGCCAGTTAGACTCTCCTGACTACCCATGCGTGCCCCCCTTCTCCTTGAGATTTCCTAGCTCAGATACCGAGGCACCACTGAGACCTCTGAACATATCTTATCCTTGTTTGTTTCTTTCTATCCCCAACCCATTCACACAAATTTGCTCTCTCTCCTCCTCAGGCCCTTGTACAACCCATGTGAATATGTATTTGAGAATGCATCTAATTGGCAAATACTATATAGAAAATTATAGAACTTTTCTTTTTATTCTTAGAAGCCTGAGCAAATTTCAACTATGGTCGTGGTTTAGGAATGAACTGACATGGCACTTTACACATTTAAAACATATATTTTTCTTTTTTTATTTTTTCCCATTTATTTATTTTATTGCATTTTAGGTTTTGGGGTACATGTGAAAAACATGCAAAATTGTTGTATAGGTACACACGTGGCAGTGTGATTTGCTGCCCTCCTCCCCATCACCTACATCTGGCATTTCTCCCTATGCTATCTCTCCCCAGCTCCCCACCCCCCACCGTCCATCCCGTATTTCCCCCCAACTGACCCCAGTGTGTAGTGCTCCCCTCCCTGTGTCCATGTGTTCTCATTGTTCAACACCCGCCTATGAGTGAGAACATGCGGTGTTTGATCTTCTGCTCTTCTGTCAGTTTGCTGAGAATGATGGTTTCCAGGTTCATCCATGTCCCTACAAAGGACACAAAGTCATTGTTTTTGATGGCTGCATAATATTCCATGGTGTATATGTGCCACATTTTCCCTATCCAGTCTATTGTTGATGGGCATTTGGGTTGGTTCCAGGTCTTTGCTATTGTAAACAGTGCTGCAATAGAATATATATTTTTCAATCAATCCCAAAAGGCACATCTACTGGTCAGAATTTTTTTTTTTTAATTTCCATTGATTATTGGGGAACAGAGGTTGTTTGGTTATGTGAGTAAGTTCTTTAGTGGTGGTTTGTGAGATTTTGGTGCACCCATCACCTGAACAGTGTACACTGCACCCTACTTGTATTATTTTATCCCTCACCCCCTTCCCACCACCTCCCCTAGAGTCCACAAAATCTATTGTGTTATTCTTATGGTAGTTAAGGAGTTCTTCTGCATCCTCATAGCTATGCATTCTTATAGCTTAACTCCCACATGTGAGTGAGAACATACAATGGCTGATTTTGCATTCCTGAGTTACTTCATTTGGAATTATAGTCTCCAATCTCATCCAGGTTGCTGTGAATGCCATTAGTTTATTTCTCGTTATGACTGAGTAGTACTCCATCAGATAGTTACACCACAGTTTCTTTATCATGGGCATTTGGATTGGTTCCACATTTTTGCAATTGTGAATTATGCAGCTATAAATATACATGTGCCAGCATCTTTTTTGTATAACGACTTCTTTTTCCTTGGGTAGATACTTAGCAGTGGAATTACTGGATCAAATGGTGGTTCTTTTAGTTCTTTAAGAATTCTTCACACTGTTTTCCACAGTGGTTTTACTAGATTACATTCCCACCAGCAATGTGGAAGTGTTACCCATTCATCACATCCATGCCAACATCTACTATTTTTAGATTTTGGTGATGGCCATCCTTGTTGGAGTAAGGTGATACTGCATTGTGGTTTTGATTTGCATTTTCCTGATCATAGTGATGTTGAGCATTTCTTCGTTTGTTTGTTGGTTATTTGTATATCTTCTTTTGAGAATTGTCTATTTATGTCCTTAGCCCACTTTTTGATGGGAGTCTGTGTTTTTTTTTTTTTTTTTTTTTTTTTTTTTTTTGCTGCTTTGATAGAGTTCATTGTAGATTCTGGATATTAGTCCTTTGTCAGATGTATAGATTGTGAAAACTTTCTCCCACTCTGTGGGTTGTCAGTTTGATCTGCTGACCATTCCTTTTGCCATTCAAAAGCTTCTTGGTTTAATTAAGTCCCAGTGATTTATCTTTGTTTTTATTGCAACTGCTTTTGGCTTCTTGGTCATAAAATCCTTGCCTAAGCCAATGTCTAGATGGGTTTTTCCAATGTTATCTTCCAGAATTTTTATAGTTTCAGGTCTTAGATTTACGTCCTAAATCCATCTTGAGTTGATTTTTGTATAAGGAGGGAGATGAGGATTCAGTTTCACTGTCCCACCGCCATTTTTTGAAAAGGGTGTCCTTTCTCCACTTTATGATTTGTTTTGCTTTGTCAAAGATCAGTTGGCTGTAAGTATTTGGGTTTATTTCTAGGTTTTCTATTGTGTTCCAATCGTCTATATGCGTATTTTTTTTTATACCAGTACCATGCTGTTTTGGTAACTATAGTCTTGTAATACAGTTTGAAGTTAGGTAATGTGTTGCCTCCAGATTTGTTTTTTGTTTAGTTTCGCTTTGGCTACGTGGGCCCTTTTTTGGTTCCATATAAATTTTAGAAATTTTTTTTCTTATTCTGTGAACAATGGTGATGGTATTTTGATGAGAACTACACTGAACTTGTAGATTCTTTTAGCAGTATGGTCACTTTCACAATATTGATTCTACCCATCCATGAGCATGGGATCTGTTTCCATTTGCTTGTGTCATCTGTAATTTTTTTCAGCAGTGTTTTATAGTTTTCCTTGTAGAGTTCTTTCACCTCCTTGGTTAGGTATATTCCTAAGTATCTTTTTTGTTTTTTTGCAGCTCTTGTGAAAAGGGTTGAGTTCTTGATTTGATTCTCAGCATGGTTGCTGTTGGTGTATAGAGGAGCTATTGATTTGTGTGCATTAATTTTGTATCTGGAAACTTTGGTGAATTCTTTAATCAGTTCTAAGAGCTTTCTGGGAGAATCTTTATGGTTTTCTAGGTAAACAATCATATCATCAGTTAAGCTTGACAAGAGGGATATTAGATATTCCTTGAGGTGAATATATTTGGGATTAAAAGTATAATTTTATTTAAAAAATACAATAGAAACAACAACAATAAGCATACTTTATTATCAGTAAGTCTCTAATTCACCTATGTAAAAGAAAATTCCATTAAGTAAAAAAAAAAATTTAATGGTATGAGATCCCATGTTTTGTGATGGATACAATTTCTACCAAGAATTCACTTGACTCATTGTATCCAAGTAAAATACATTAGTTGGCTTAAGTAAATTGCTTTTCTCTAGAGAATGCCATGACAGTGTGATTAATGAAGCAAGAATCTAGGGTAAGTGATAATATTAATGTAAATGCAGTAATCAAATGCATTGATCTCTTCAACTTTCTGCAAATATAAAATCACAAAATTCTACTCATTCATTACTGTGTCAGTTTCCCTCATTATGAAATTTATCATCAGGTTTCTATTATGAAAAAACTACAGTTCATCTTCAGTGATACATTATACTACCCATCTCTGTTTGGTTAAAAGCTATGTTTCCATCCCATGTAATGTAAAATAATCAAACACTGTCTCTATTAAAGGCATTATTTTTCTCTTCTTTATCACCTCTAGAATTGGGAAAGTTTTTAAATTACATATGATGAAGAGAATCTTTATCATTTGGAATTACAAAGTTAGCACAAATCTCCAAAGAAGCTATGCTATTTAATCATGATGCTACTATAACTTGTTACATTTCCAATATTTGCACTATCCCCACATTCTTGATGCAGTGTCCCACAGAAAGTGCATGCTTAGGAGATATTTACATGAGAAAATATTTATCAAATTTGTTACAGAGAAGACTGACTCTCATCTCTGATTTCAACAGCAAAGAGAAGTATTGGGAATTAATAGCCTTTAACATCATAACATCATAACCTCACAATTTATCCTTCAAATTAAAATGTATTTATATATCATAATATTAGTTTTTAAACTCATATAAATTATTGGTATAGTTCAATTGACTTTTAAAAATATTAAGATACATAGAATTAAAAATTTAAGTTGGCCAGGGGCAGTGGCACATACCTGTAATCCCAGCACTTTGGGAAGCTGAGGCAGGAGGATCACCTGAGGTCAGGAGTTTGAGACCAGCCTGACCAACATGGAGAAACTTCGTCTCTACTAAAAATACAAAATTAGCTAGGTGTGGTGGTGCATGCCTCTAATCCCAGCTACTCGGGAAGGTGAGGCCGAATTGCTTGAACCCAGAAGGCGGAAGTTGTGGTGAGTTGAGATCGTGCCATTGCACTCCAGCCTGGGCAACAAGAGCAAAACTCCATCTCAAACATATATATAAACACATACATATTTATATATGTGTGTATATATATATTTGTGTATATATATGTGTGTATATACATATGCACATATATATGCACATATATACATACACACATATATATGTGTGTGTGTATAGATATGTGTGTGTATATATGTGTGTGTATTATATGTGTATGTGTGTTTATATATATATATATATGTTGAAAGTTGTTTTAAGTCACCTTTGCCAGCAAGAAGGCTATGTGTACCTAAGTAATAGATGAAAGGCAAACTACAAACTTAAATAATGGGGTAGTAGGCCCTTAAATAAGGGGGTAGGAGGCACCAACCCAGCCATGCAGTTGAAAAATCCATTTATAGCTTTTGACTCTCCCAAAACTTGACTGCTCATTGCTTATTTGGATGGTGAAAAAATCATTTCACAAATTTGAAATTATTGCACATTTTATTGCATCTGATGTTTTGTCCTTATACATAATATTCGATGAATATCTTTATAGATAGCTCTTTCAGTATATTTATGCCCATTTTTATTAGGTAAGTGAACTTTAGTCATTTGTATATTCCCAACAATTTGTTTATTTTTCCAGGTTTGAAATTTATTAGTATAAATTTGACATCATAAAAACTTACAACTTATAAGATTTTCAATCTGAGTATATGACTGTTTTAAATTTTCAAAGCATGAAATTCGTTTATCTCATTGTTTGAATTACACTTAGCAGAGTTGGGTTTGTTTTTATATCAATTCTAAAAATAGTGCTTCTATTTCTTTATTAGTCCTTCTGGATTTGTTATTGTTTTGCACTTAAAATTATAAATTTCCATCAAGTATTACTTTAATGGGTTTTTCATGTTTTAACACATTGTATTCTCATTAATTTTATTTTTCAAACATTACATAAATTTCTTGTTTTAAAAGTATATGAAGGGTGGGCATGTTGGCTCATGCCTGTAATCCCAGCACTTTGGGAGTCCGAGTTGGGCAGATCACTTGAGGTCAGGAGTTGGAAACCAGCCTGGCCAAGATGGTGAATCCCATCTCTCCAAAAAAAATGCAAAAATTAGCTGGGCACAATGGCACATGCCTGTAGTCCCAGCTACACAGGAAGCTGAGGCAGGAGAATCACTTGAACCTAGGAAGTGGAGTTTGCAGTGAGCCAAGATGGCACCACTGCCCTCAGCCTGTGTAACAGAGTGAGACTCTCTCCAAAAAAAAAAAAAGTATATGAAAATTACTGATAAAACAAATCACCAAGATTCCACCACTCACCAATATCATTTAGTAAGTACTGTTGAATGAAAATTGAAAGTTTCATCTCAGCTTTGTTTGGAAGCATTTTTCGTAGGCACCGTGTTATTTTTCTTGGTTTGTTTTCTCTTAGCCTCAAGCATGGTAAGACCTATACACACAGGGTATTTGTCTAACAGTGTACCCTTTACCCTACTTATGTAGCCAAACTTTGCACATTTAAATAGTAGTTTGGCTACTACAAATAGCTTTGAGTAAATTAGAGTAGGCATTGACAAGTTGCAGTTGTCTTGGCAAAGTGGCCTCCTCTTTTTGCAACTTCTTATTCTGATTGAATACATCTTATTAATTACTTGAAAAATGTTTACTCTCTTGAGGCTGTGACACTGGGGTCCTTTCTATCTCAGTTCCATATCATGCCTGACGCATGGCTTCTATTTTTTCTGGGATGCCAATCTACTTTCTCTTTTCCTGCATCTGTTTCATAAGGTTTTCATTCTCTGCGTAAATTTAGAAATATTGTTTGGCATGAGATGAGAGAGAAAAAGAAGGAGTACATTACTGACTTCTTCACAAAGTAGCCCCTGTGTGGTTCTTATACTTAGGTTCTATACCAAAACTTCCTAACTAGTTCTGTGAGAGAAGAGTTGTAAAGATCTAAGTCATCCGTGATGTAAGCAGTTACTCTCCTTTGTATTCTGTACTGTTACTAGGTGTGTACTCTTGTTGGTATAATTGAAAAAATAGTCACTTCTATAATTTGCTGTATTCAGGGCTTCACATGAGGAACTTTATTTGACAAAGGCTGGTTGTCAAGAGCATAGAGATATTCTTAATCCTGTGCTGCCAAGGTGGAGAAACCACGGTTGTAGAGGGACAGCAACCCAGCTTTCTTGTTACAGAAATTTATCTGGGTATCTAGGTCTTAAATCAGACTTGGAGAGAAACAGAAAGTGTCAGCTTATCTTTTTCACATAGATTTTTATGAAATGAATTGGCTTATGTTATAAAGTTGTGCCCATATACGCTTTCCTCCATTAACGAGTTTAAAAACATTTTTCAGTGACTACTTACTCTGTCTGGACTCTGCTTTTAAAATTAATTGTTACTTTTTTTCAAGCTGTAATTTCTCTCTTTCTTTTTAACTTCTTCTTTTGTATTTTCCACGGAAGTTGAAAAAAAAAAACTTTCTTCAAAATTACTCTCTATGTAGCATTCATTAGTGTAGCAATTTCTTAAAAGGATGAGAACTCAATATTCTTTTAATTTCTACCATTAATCCATGTTACTCCCAAATGAGAGGAGAGTTTATTACTTGAGTTATTTGATTGATTATTTTTGCTGTTTCAATTTAATTGACAAAGAAGAAGAAATTAGTGCCAACCTGTCTGTTGGTAATTTTACCCTTATCATAATCAGTAGCATATTCTTCTAGGAGAATTGTTAATAAATTATATAATTTATTAACAGTTTTTAACAGAAACAGCTTTGAATTTTTCATTTTTCCTGATATAGTCCTACGAGCAATAGCTTCTCATATTCTAACTGAGTTTGTGTCCCCTCCATATCCAGTTTCATTCCACTTGTTTTTGACCTCTTTCTCTATAAGAAGTCATTTTCAATCTATGTGCAGACAATGCAAGGACACTATTCTTACATTCTGATGTCAAGATACTAAATTTTGATTGAAGTTCTAGGTCATAACAAGTCAGAAAACATTATGTACTGTATTTTCTCAGCTCAGAATCAAGTATGTTTGCCATAACATCTCTGTTCTTGCTACAAATATGTTAAAATACTTACTACTCTTCTTAATTTAACCTAATCAATTCACTATTTTCGCACCTGTTGTAATCCACCAAAATTTCATGGAACAGGCGCTTGGGAATTTCTGAAGTTAAAATTAAAAGTGTGATACATATTCAAAGATAGTTCCTTTGCTATAACTATCTACTTACTAGAAATAGAGAATCTATACTTCTCAAATTATACTGAATCATCAAGAAGGTTTTATTCAGTTGATGGGACAATTACTAAATAGCAATGCTATGATTTCTACTTTTGTTTAGAAGATTAATTTTCACGTTTGATATTTGTCAAAGCAATCACCTCAATGGCTACAAAATAAGCTTGTGATCCCATGAAATGTTTTATCCATATGTTAGTTGTATTCCAGTGTGTTTTATATATATATATATATATATATATATATATATATATAAAATTATGTGTGTGTATATATATATATATTCTATGCAGTATATATATATATATATATATATATATACTCCCTATGTAGCATTCATTAGTGGAAGTTCTGTATAGAATATATATACACATTCTGTATAGAATATATAGATATACACGTTCTGTGTATATATATGTTCTGTATAGAATATATATGTACACATATATATAAAAGTCTATGTATATAGTCTATATATGTATATATGTAATATTTTAACCATTACTAACAAAGTGGGGCATTGAGATTTTAAACAAGAAGTGTGGCATTAATTGGAATAGCCCAGTAATGTATCATTGTCAAGAAATGAGATGAAGAGGAAAAGCCAAAAGACACCCAGAGTGGAGTCAGAAGGCAGAGAGTAAGAGGCAGCAATCATCACAAAAACTGTGAAGAAAGCAGAAGCCATCTCACCCGGAGGCTGAGGCTGCACTCAGGGCAGGTTGTTGTAGGAATATTATAAACGGAGATGGAAGAAGAGATGGCAAAGGACAAGGCATCAGTGATCTGACACCGAATGTGTCAAAACCGCATGAGTTTCCTATTGCTGCTCTAAGAAATAACCAGAAACATAGTGTCTGAACTTGAATCTATTATCTTACAGTTGTATACGTCAGAAATCTGCAAGGGGTCTACAGGACTGCATTTCTTTGGAGGCACTAAGGAATAGTTTATTTGCTTGCCTTTTCCAACTTTTTAAAGTTGCCAACTAGCTGCCACCACCACCGTTTTCAAAGCCAGCAACATCGGGCCCACTCACCTCTGGTCACATAAAATGTAGTCAAATCAAACGAGTGTGGCCAGGTTGCTTGTGACGGCAATAAAGTGCAATAACAGCTACATAAGATGTGTTTACAAGAAATGGTACAGTAAACAACCATATTTGTTTTGTTTTTTAATATATTCATTTGTTCATTTCTTTATTTGACTTATTATAGACCATGCACCATTGCAAGTGGCAAAATTAGTTTGTCTTTTTTTTTTTTTTTTTTTTTTTTTGAGGCAGGGCCTTGTCTTGTCATCCAAGTTGGAGTACAGTGGTGTAATCATGGATCACTGCAGCCTTGAACTCTTGGGCTCAAGCAGTCCTCCCACTTCATTGTCCAAAGCAGCTGGGACTACAGGTGCATGCCACCGATGCCTGGCTGATCTCCAGATGTTTTTGTAGAGACAGGGTTTTGCTATGTTTTCCAGACTGGTTTTGAATCCCTGACCTGTAGTGATTCCTTACACCTCGGCTTCCTAAAATGCTGAAATTACAGGTATGAGCTGCTAAGTCTAGCCTTTTATTATGTATGTAGTATGTATGTATGTATGTACGTATGTATTTATTTTTGCTTCTTTGCTTTCTTATATCTGTTTTTTTTTTTTTTCTTTTTTCTTCAGCAAATGGCTACTCTAAACCAGGCCATCTGATAAAGATGAGGATAGAGTAATAAACCAAGATGTGCTGTTTTTTTTTTCTATTTTCAGCATTTACAACCTATAAAAGAGCCAGACAATGAGGTAAGTTCTCATAGAAGTGTGAAAAGATGATAAAAGTAGTTAAAATTCATGAAGCCCATAACAAAATGATAATCCAGATTAAGGTTAAGGAATAAGAAATGCCTTTTAGGAAAAGTTACGTGTAAATTGACACAATAAAAATGGGAAGGAGTTATCTAAGCAAACAAATGGAGAAAATAGTATAATAGCACATGAGCCAGAATTCCCATTCAGCGAAGTGTTCCTTTCTTAAGATAGTATATCATCCATGCTTTCGAAGTGAGGGGATCTGACTCTCTCTGATTTCTGACCAGTCATTATAGTAAGCATCCAATAATATAATTTTAAATCAACAATATTTTAACAGGATGATGTTTTTATCCTATAAAACAATTGAAAGGGAACTGTTTATAGGCTAATCAGCAAACATCGTCTTTGCCAAAATGTTCAACAAAAGAAACCATGTTATTATTTAACACACACATTCGCTACTATCAGTCTCCATAATATGATCATTACTGTTTCTATAGTGGCTATTAATTTATTTCCATATGCTTCCCTCATGAGAAGATGCTGCTAATTAAATGAGGAACATTTCTGGTTTTTATGTATTCTACTTTTAATAGTTTATTTTTAAAGTATGTAACAAAATATATTTCTGCCAGTATATTTTCAAATAGGATATTATAGACATACCTCAGAAGTACGGCAATTTCTGTTGCAGACCACTTCAATAGAGAAATACTGAAATAAAGCAAGTAACGTGATTTTTTTTTGTTTCTTAGTCCATATAAATGTTATATTTACACTATACTGTAGCTTATTATATATGCAATAGCATTATGTCTAAAAATACAATGTATATAGCTTATTTCCTGTTTGTTCCGAGGAGAATATTCACCCATGGTGCTTGCGGCTGCAGCATTTACCCCAAAATAACTTTGCCACGAAATACCTTGCTTTTATTATTATTTTCACAAAACTCTAGTATATTGACTTTGGAAACAAAAGCATTCTGTTTTTAGTATGATATTTCCATTCATAAAATGTAGTAATTCTCTGTCACTAAAAACGCCAAATCCTAAAAAACGAATCATTTCTACACATGATGTCAACAGTGTTCTTGAACAGTTGGCTGAATATTCACTTGACGAATCTGAGTTTTCCAAAGTAGACAATTCTGATGAGTCACATAATTCTGACATTAGTTCTGTGTCGAATTACCTCTAAGAATAGATTTTATATTTCATTTTCACATCAAAATAAATCAGTCAGATTTGCTTCAGCTTCAAAGAACATGTTTATGTAAAATTAAATGAGCACTGGCAGTGCACTGCACTTTTTTTTTGTCTAATCGGGAAAAGGGTTAATCAAAAATACTTCATTACTAAAAATGCTAATAATCTTCTGAGCCTTCAGCAAGTTGTAATATTTTAGCTAGTGGAGATTCTTTCCTGATGCTAACAGCTGCTGACTAGTCAGATTGGTGGTTGCTAAAGTTTGGAGTGGCTCTGGCAATTTCTTAAAACAACAATTGAAATTTGCTGCATTGATTGTCCCTTTCACGAAAGATTTTTGTGTAGCATGCGATGCTGTTTGATAGCATTTTACTCACAGTGAAATTTTCCAAATTGGAGACAATCCTCTCAAAGCCTACTGATGCTTTATCAACTAAGTTTATGATATAAATATATTCTAAATCCTTTGTTGTCATTTGACTTCTTTCTAGCTATGAAAGTTCTAGATGGCATCCTCTTCCAACAGAAGACTGCTTCGTCCACATTGAAAATCTGTTGTTTAGTGTACCCATCTTCATCAATTATCTTAACTAGCTCTCTTGACAACTTGCCACTTTTCCTTGCACTTTTATGTTACGGAGATGGCTTTTTCCCTCCAACTCATGAACAGACTTCCGCTAGCTTTAAACTTTTCTTCTGCTGCTTCCTCTTTGAGTCTTCATAGTATTCAGAGTTAGGGCTGTGCACTGGATTAGGCTTTGGCTTAAGAGAATGTTGTAGTTCGTTTAGTCTTCTGTCCAAGCCATTCAAACTTTCTCTGTATCAGAACTAAGGCTTTTTCTTGTTCTTACTTTTGGTGTTTCCACTGAAGTAACAGTTTTAATTTCCTTCAGACCTTTTCTCTGCATTCACAGCTTGGCTAACTGGTGCAAGAGGTCTGGATCTCAGACTACTTCTGCTTTAGACATACCTTCCTTACTAAGCTTCATCATTTCTAGCTTTTGATTTAATGTGAAAACCTTTGAACTCTTCCTTTAATTGGAACTTTCAGAAGCCATTGAAGGTCATTAATTGTCTTCATTTAAATATTGTTGTGTCTCAGGGAAAAAGAAGGCACAAGAGGAGGGAGAAAGATAGGGGATCAGTCGAATATTGAAGAACCTATTAATTAGGTTCACTATTTTATATGGTCACAGTTCATGGGACTGCAAAACAATTAAAATACTAACATGAAAAATCCTTTATCACAAGTCAACATAATAGATATAATAAAAATAAAGATGTTTGAAACATTATTAGAATTACCAAAATGTGACACAGATACATGAAATAAACGCATGCTGTAAGGAACTGTCAGAGATGGATGCTCAATGCAGGGTAGCTGCAAATCTTCAATTTGTAAAAAATGCCATCTCTGAGAAGTGCAATAAAGCAAAACTCAGTAAAACCAGGCCTGCCTGAATTGTGAAACTTATTTCAATTAAAAATGTCCCTGTCCCTTTATTTTGAAAACATTCAACATAGGAACACATATAGGACTTTCAGGTGACATGTTATGTAATATAATTTGGCTGCAGAAATTAAAAATTTTACCAGGCAAAATTAGATGTACACTCTAAATTTGAAATAATATTTTTTTACTAACATGGATCTTTTCATGTGTAATTAAAATACTTTAAAAATTAAAGATATTTTAAACAAATAATGATTTTAAGCAATATATTATTCTTCATAAATTACAGTTTTCAGAGAGTAAATTATAAACAATTAGTTACATGAATAATATGTGTAACATAATTATTTAATATTAAAAATAACATTGGGAATAAGTAATACTAGCTTTTATGTAGACTAAAGAGAAAGCAGCAGATGTTTGGTGGCATAGGAAAAATGATACCAATGACTATTTTGGTTTTTTAGTCTCATCCACTGCATATAAATTAGGAAGAAATAAGTCTATAATACATAGTGGGATTATGGACCTGACATAAGGTAAATACGTGCTTGCAGTAGCCATTACACATTTCCAACATTCAGTTTCCCAAAAAGAAGAGAATCCAGTAAATTAAAATTTCCAGAATAGTTACCAAAATCAGAGGGATTATGAGTGAAATTTTCCAATAACTTCAAGTTTGGCTTGTTTTTCTAAAATATAGAATAATTGAAGAATTAAAATATATCTAAGACTAATGGAATATTATTAGTTGTTTTGGGAATCAAAATCAAGATAGTCCTTTTGAGTTTTCTAGTTTTTCAGAAGACACACTCTAGATTTTATAGACGTATAATGTCATGTGTGCACGTGTTTCTAAATATGTAGGGAGAGAAGGAGAGAGAGAGACAGAGAGAAATAGAGAGAGATTAAGAAAAAATAATAATAAGCAAAGATAGGTCAACTGATATTAATCCAAAAACTATAATTATTTTCAGCAATTGTGACTCAACATAAATTCTTTTGATTGCATTTGATTGTCCTGATATTTTCACTAACAAAATATCTAGCCATCAATTTTTGTAATATTTGCACATTCAAAGTCTTATATGAAATTTAAGCCTGTGATTTAACAGTGCTCTGTTTTTTTTTTTTTTTTTTTTTTTTTTTTCTGAAATTGCACGGGCGTTTTAGTTCTTATCATACTTGATGAATGGAATTCAGGACAATCGTGCATAACACAATATTTTTCAGTGTCCCACATGCACTCCTAGTGACCTCTCAACCATTCCTGTATATGAAAAACACTTTATTTAGATGAAATAGGCTAGATTCTAATTTTGGATATTTTCAGAAATTCATTGTGGAGCTGTTCAGTGTTGGGGAAACCAGGAGGTCATTAGCAGCATTTCTATCTGTGCTTGCATTCTTGTTAAAACACACCTGTGTCCACTCAACAGCAATTGCGTATACACCATGGTTCTATATTTGGAGCAAGCACTTGGCTCTTTTTGTTTTTGCTGGTCTAGGAAAGTGTGAAAATTTATTTTCCTATGGATTTTGTTTCTGAATGGAACCACTGAAAAACCGTTATCAAAAACACATTTGATCTCTTAGGTCAAGGATCATGGCTATAATTACATAAATGTGGGGAGTGTAGGTATTACTTTGATTTTAAAAAATAAGTCTTAACATTTACTTAAAATTCACTTTACAATAAGTGAACTTATTCTACTGAATTAAAAAGAGTGCTTTTCACATTTTTTTTTAAAAAGTGTGTGACCATAAAGTTGTTTAATGGCATTTTGCAAGTAATAAGTCCTCTGCAATAAAATTAATCTGTCTACTTTTAAAAGATGTCCCTTAGAAATATGATTTAAAAAATCATTGCCTTCGTAATTCAGATATTTTTCTGTTAAAAATTGAAACAAAATATTAAATAATTCTTTATAGTTTTGCACCCCCAAAAAGATGTATTTAACTTTAAGTTTCTTACTTAAGTGATTACTTGATATTCCTAGGCTATTAAAAAGAGTTAACAAGAAAATAACTTTAAATGATGACTAGCTTTGTCTAATATCTTAGTTTTCAGGAGTAATTTAGATGAATTATTAAAAACAAAAAAAATGGGTACATGTAAATGAGATAAATCTTGCAGATAAACTTTTTGTTTAACTTCAGATCTTAAAATTATTTTTGATGCTCATTGAATATCTGGGTTATTGCCAATTAAGAAAGGATTATGATATGGGGAAATATGTTTTTAAAAATTGTGAAATGTTCTCATCTATAAAATGCAAATATCTGATAGTTCGGAATTCCTTGCTTCCTAGGTTTTAAAAGAAATGTAAGTTTACTAAGAATAGGAATTCTAGTTAATGTATAATTCTGTATTTAAAATATTCTTATTAAGAAAATAAATAATTTTATCAAATTCAGAAGTTATTTAAAGATTAATTCTAATTATGGACTTGAAAACATTATTTATGAAACAAGGCTGAAAGGAATCAGTAAGTATGGGACATAGACCTGAAGAAAGTGATGGATATGGTGATGCAGTGTGATAAGGAATGACTTAAAGAAAAGAGAATAATTTTGTATGACTTGTATGATGAATTTTTGTCCTAAAGTGAAATGACTGGTAAGAAGAAGAGGAGGAGGAGGAGGAGGAGGAGGAGGAGGAGGAGGAGGAGGAGGAGGAGAGTGGGGAAGAAAATAATTTAGAACAAAACAAAGTCCAGGCATGTCAGAAGTGGTCTGTGTACATCACATACAGATCTATTTCTCTGTTTGTCTATCTTCATGCACACACAGAGAAAATGAAAAGAAGAAAAATTTAGGTAGTAAAATATTCTTTAAAACCTGATGGAAAATTGGAGAAGTTTGGCTAATTAAGGTTACTAAAAATAAGAATTCTAGTTAATAGATAATTTAAGGTTACTAAGAATTTGAGGTTGCTAAGAATAAGAATTCTAGTTAATATATAATTATGTATATAAAATATGCCAAAGAAGATGTATTCTTATTAAGAAACAAATAATTTTGTTTAATTCAGAAGTTATTTAAAGATTAATTCAAATTATGGACATGGAAATGTTATTTATGAAACAAGGCAGAAAGGAATCAGTATGTAGGGAAGAAAGATCTGATGAAAGTCACGGATATGAGAATGTAATTTGGTAAGGACAGTTATAAAGAAAAGAAAATAATTTTGTATGAGAAAAGATTTGTATGGTAAATCTTTGTCCGAAAGTAAAATGACTGGTTACATAAAAAATAAATATAATTCAGGACAAAACAAAGTCCAAACATGTCATAGGTAGTCTGTGTACATCACATGTAGTTTTTGAGAAAATAAAAGGTGGAAAGAGTTTAAGTGTAAAATACTATTTCAAACATAATAACAAATTGGAAAAATTTGACTAATTGACATTGTTCATAAAGCTCTTAGTCTTGATGAAGGTTAACTAAGAAATATTGTAAAGAAATATGTTAGCAATTTGGCAATTCTTTTTTAAGAGAGTTCAGCATAAAGCCAGATTTAGCATGAAGGCAAATTTCACGTAAATGTTTGCATTGCTTCACACCATATTTGCTATTCTGCATAGTTAGTACTATCACTAATATCCTTACTGGTCATGTGCCTGAAGTGAATTTTTTAATTCCACAAAATGCATACTAGTATTGGTATTGGTATATTTAACAACATTAATTTGTATATCAGGAACAAAATATTTATCACGTGTGTTTTTATTTATTTGATTAGTTTATTTAAGGCTCTGGACAACACAGTAGTCTCCAAAATAAACCGAGTAGAAGAAAATTTGGAGTTTTTTTGGTTGTTCATTTACTTTTGCTTTTCATTTTCATTTATTTCCTGTTTGTTCTCCTTTGGGTTTTGCATATATATATATATATATATAGAGAGAGAGAGAGAGAGCCATTGATGCTTTTAAATTACTAATGGAAAGCTTTTATTTCTTTCTATGAATAGTCATTTTGTTTCCTATGCATTTCCAGAAATTTATCATTTTCTCTATTTATCTAAACTTCATAAGCTATCTTCATCAAGCATCCAAAAATTGACAGAGCATACCACCTATTTACAATTGGATTGGTTTCAATTACCTCTGATAATCCAGAGAGCTTTAAGATATTTAAGATTCCTTGTAAAAAAACAAAATGCTTATACTGATAAATTATAAACAGAAATCATATGTTTTTGTTTCATTATTTAGAAAAGTCAGTGAGAACAGGAATGTTTAAATCATAATTATTTCCATGGAAATTCAATTCAATCAATAATTTGAACTGGTTTTAGATCTTTTCCTTTTGGTCAGGAAGAAACACTGATATGAACACAACATTTTAATGTTCAGGAAAAATTGGCTTTGTCCTTAAGAAAATTATATTGGTAGGGATTTCTCTAAAATTACTTTAGTTGTATCCACTATTATTAAAATTAAGTGACGTTCACTTGGATTACATAGTAATTTTGTTAAAAAATTGAGACATTCTAGTGATTTTGGATCCCAAGCCATTTATTACTGATGGACCTTCGTGTGAGTACTGGAAAAGAAAATAAGTACAAGTTTTGAACTGGTAGGAAGATTTCAGTGGTTAAAGTTACCTAATGAGTTGTTAGTACTGTATCTAGAAACCAATCCTGGAAATTTGTGATAATGCTATTTTAAATAGCAAAAAAAAAAAAAAAAATGTGTTTGTTCTTACTTTGCTCTGAGTTTGTTGTTTATATAAAAGGAGAATTTTTATCCTCATGTTAACTCTCCAAAACTGACATTTGCATTTATCATTTCTGTAAATGATGTGGAGAAAAGTTGTGTTACTTTGATAAGTTTGGCATGGAACTTACTACATATGTGATATTTTGGTCATATTTCTGTCTCTAGAATGATAGCAACTAGACGTGGGCAATGAGTAATTGAACTACTTTAATACAGTGGCTTGAAATGTTGCAGGCAATAATTTCTGGACACCAAATCACAATGTTTTAACCTGTGACATATTAGAGAGAATGAAAGAGTTTCTGCAGTACAAATTTTCTGTTAACTAATCCCTGTGCTGTTAAGTTACAGAGTGTTGACATCCAGATCTGAAAAAGGCACCAACATCTGCTACATCTTGAGCACTGACACTTGTCAATGCCTCATCTTCAGACCCGGGAGAAGATGACAATCAAAATGAACTGCTTTTGTAAAACACAGGTCCAGAATTTAAACTATTCAAGCCCTGTAGGCCCAGGGACCTCCACAGAAGAGGCAGACATATGAGATCGTAAGAGCCAATTTTGAGAACTAAAATTAGTTCAGAGTTTTTCCGGAAATTAAACATTAATATCAAAACCACACAGTTACAAGCTCATTGTCTGGGCCACTGTGTCGGAATAACAGGGTCTTCTTGGGGCATTGATCTGCTCTTTAACAAAAAATTATAGAAGGTTATAAAACGTTTAAGGAAATCTTAACAAATTAGATTGGTTTATTATAAGGTTTTATTAAAATTATCTTCAACGTTAATTTATGAGATACTTGAAATTCTGATATGTCTTAGTATATGTTGTCAGTAATGATTATGATGGTAACTTGATGTATGTCACCTAAACAACCACGTTTTCTTGTCAACTATGTCTTTATGGCTAAGATTTTTTTCATCCACAATTGTTTTGCTTTAATGCTCCTCAAAATGCAGCCTAGAATTAGCTACAGTCCAGGGCTTGCTTCTCCAGGGAGTTCATGAAAAAGACTCTCAAATGCAGGTTTCTGATAACCTTGAAGATTATGCCATAGAGCTACACAGAAAACTTCCACGACTTTAATTGAAAGGCTGACAGATTCGTAAAGATTGCTAATCCCATATGAAGCAGAGCAGAAGTTGTTTGCATAAGTATGCTAATGGAGGACAGAAATACTTTTATTGCTTTTTTTTATTATTATTTGAAACATTGCTTCTTTTTTTTTTTTTTTTTTTTTTTTTTGGTTTTTTTTTCCAGGGTTTGATTTTTTTTTTTTTCTTTTGAGCTCTATATGGCCTTTAACAATTGAATAGTGAATATTTTTTTTTAATAATTTGAGGAATATTCCTCTCCTCTGTCTAATTTTTCCAGAATTTGTAAATTTTTTATAAATATTGTTAATTCATGGCAATGTGGTTGGTGGCATATGTTCAAAAAGAATTTGTCTTCATTTATTATGGGACACAATTGGAGGAGCTGGTCATTTTCCCAGGGATTTGGTTGAAATGGCCTTGTGAGAGGTTCCAGTCAAGCTAATTTAGGACAGCCAATGTGGACAATGATTCTTGCTGTACTTTGTGTGGGTAATCAGGTCAAGTATAGTGGGACTGAAGCTTATTTTGCAGATAGGTTGGTCCTGCTGTGATTTATCCTTGTGGAAATGAGGGACTGGAGAAAGATTACGTTTCAGTACAAAACTATAGTATTAGATTGACTTTTGTTTTCCAGGTGGCCACATCATCACCCATGTTATGGAGCTACCCACAATGTCCCTTCTCACGGTGAAGCAGCAAGAAAGATCCATGACCAAATTTCCCAAGAATTGATAAATAGAAAGTAGGGGGAGAGAAACTGGCCCAGTTGTTCCATAGATCTGACGTTTATAGTTTATTTTGAATAAACATTGAAATTGACCCACTCAGTGTTAACGCTTGAGAAAGCTACATTTATCTTATCTGAGTTCCTTCCTCAGGAAACCTACCATAAGTCATCCCAGATACTATCAAGGAGCTGAAACTCACCAGATCCCCTCACTGGACAATAAGATGCCAGATCTCTCACTGGTAATGGTGGCCTAAGCAACCACCTGCTTTCTGGTGACCAACTCCTCTTCCTTACCCCTCCCTAATTCCTGTTTTCCTGCATGTAACTCCATTTCTTCCTTGCTATACAAACCCTTAATTTTAGTTGGTCAGCGTGAGGGATGCGAGACTGATCTCCCATTTCTTTGGCTGCAGCACCCAGTTTAAGCATTCTTCCCTGGCAGTACTTGTCTCAGTGATTGATTTTCTCCACGGTGAGCAGCAGAACCTAGTCTGTACCCAGATGGTAAGAAAATCATTGATGATTTCTAAAAATTTTATAGGAAATGCAAATAAATCAACAGATTATCAATTGATAATTTAAGAAGGGAGGAGGCAGTGTTGAATATGAAACCTGTAGCCACAGACAATTCACAATTTTGAGGAAAAAAATAAATTTGTGGTGCTCCAGTTGGAAAAGATTGATAACAGCAGAAACAATACTCAACACCATAGACATCTGAACTGTTTCAGATTACACAATTCTGACTAGAAGATTAACATTGAGTGAACTTTGTACTCATGGGTGTCAAAATGGTCCATGCAGATTAGCTGCAAAAAGAGCAGAGTTTTCAATGGAAATTTAAAACAAATAATAAATTTCAATGAAATTATTTTACAGTGCATTTTTCATAATTAAGTGGCTATCTCATAAAATGTAAAATAATAAGTTCAATGTTAATTTTATAAACTATGTTTCCTAGTACAATCTTGATTCAGCCTAAAGAAAAGATCACCTCCAAAGGGACAGAGAAAACAAAAAATCCTGAAAATCCGTCATACTTGGAGGTTGGTCTTTCTTCAGTCTACAAATTTGTTTTTAAATTGTTTAGTATACAAATGAATGTTTAGTTTATATATATAGATGTGTGTGTGTGTACGTATATATGTAGAAAGAGACCATAAATATAAATATATTCATCTATCTATGATTTATACAACACTTTATAAAATATTTCTGTATTCAAGGTTACATTAGATCAAAAGAACAAATAAGAGCACTTGCCCAGAAGAAAAATATAATATTCTGTAACATTCTGAAATAACATTTTTAAGCTTATTCTTCTAATTTATATATATGAGATTTTGCAGTGTTTAGGAAACATTAAAAAAAAAGTAAAAGTATTCAAAACAAGTTAGAGCAATCATTTACTCACTAGAATGTGCTAATTAGAGATTTATTATCATGTACCCAGATTTCAAAAATTAAAAGATTATCACAGAAAAAAAAGCACTGTGATACTGTTAAATTTCAGAATTGTAATTGCGTTTAAAAATTCCTTGGCAGAAATACAACTTAATAATACTGTTATAACTAAAATATACTAGAGAAAATACAGATATTTTCTGATTCAATCCTGCTTTCTTGTTAGTTTAATTAACATTCATTTATTGCATTTATTTAAATGTGTCTTTAAAAAATAATCTTTTGTGCTATTCATAACACAATAATAAAAATAAAATATGAGAGCAAATTTGATACTATCTTATTTCTGTACAAATGCCTTTCTTTGTGTCTTTAAAACTGCTCCTTCTCTGCTGATGACAGATCTACACAAATCACAGAAGCTGAAACTACAAAGTTGGGATAAAACGTTGACAGTGCCCCAATGAGAAAGCACATCATCAGGCTCCTAATGATGCTAATGTAAACTGCCAAGAGCTGTCACTCTAACAGTTATGGCAGGCCCAAAGCAGAGAGCGGGGAATAATGACACATTCTGAAAGCTGACAAAGGAAAACAAATGCATTATGTATGTGGATATAAGAAACTGAACAGTTGTATCTTCAAAGGGAGATGCCTTTAAACCTTGCTATCAAGTAGGCTTGTCTGTGACACTTTGAAGCTAATATGGACAAGATCTATGTTCTCTGCAGATCCAGCCTACCTTAGCATGACCATTCAATAAAACCCAAAATGATCTCTGCATGCATTTAGTACAAAACACTCCATCAAACTCAAATGTGAAGTGACAGATCCTAAGAGAATGGAACTTGGATTCCCCTCAGTATAAGATTTTTTAATGCTTCTCAACAGTTTCCTGGATCAATGCAATTCTATATGGAATTTGAAAGAAATGACAAAAGTAATAGTTGCTTCTCATGTAACAAGAGCTCTCATATTTCTCCCCTGCTAATGCTGTATTGTGCATGAGCATATGTTGTTCTTGAGGGATTTTATTTGCAGTACTTTCTTTTACATACTTGGGAGAATAATCACTTAAAGTAAATGTTACTTAAATGAGTCTTTTTAAAGTTGTATGTCTGTTCTTGCAGGTGTGTAATTCTTGATTCAAGATATTATGGTTAAAGCCAGAATTTTGCTTCAATTTCTGCTACACATGAATGAAACTAGAGTAGAAAGGTTAATTGATTTATTCAGGGTTATAAAGGAGCACACCTAAACCTTGGGTTTAACCTCAGGAGACAAGTCTGTGATCTGTTGTCCAGTCAGTTGAGCCATCCAGAGACCAAAAGTAATATATTGCCTGTTGGTATTAGGGTAAAAGGTCAGTACAATATAGTAATTTGGGTATCACATAATTATATTTACATTTGAGACCACTATATAAGAAAACTGATGCAGTCCTTGTCTAGCAAGGATTTGGATTTGGTAAGTGCATTTTATTTTCAGAAAATGTACAGAAATAGCATTATCAGACATCAATTCCCCATGTTTCCTGATAGATAAAAGCACAGGTTATGGAAGTGAAATTTTTTGTACATTGAACCGTTAGCGTGACGAAGCCCTGACCAAGAGAAATTACCTGTGGATACAAAGGGATTATTTATTCTTGACACACAGTCTTTACATTCTCTTGAAGCTTGTGGCATTGGTGAACAAAAGACATCTATGCTTTCAGAGCTCAACCAAAGCATCCCTTCATTCCACAGAACCCAATACATGTCGTTAGAAAGTAAAAACTTCCATCATCCTAGTGTGAGCAAGATTTATGCAAGTGATTTTGAAATTAATGAAAATCTCCTAGGTTATCTAGTCCCCTGGGAGAATATGAGAGGAGAGCAGTAGATGGCAATTGGACATTTATCAACCTTATCTTCCTATTTGCTACTCAATTTCTGTGAGACCTTGGGAACACAAATTACAGGAATCATTTTAGTGATGTTTTTTACTCATTGGGACTGAATAGTGACAAAGTAATATTGTAACATGATAAATAATAAAAATTCTTTGATGTTAATACCATAAAGGATATTGGAAGTAGATTCTTAACTAGCAAACTAAAAATATGCAAGTTATAAAGCAATATATTAATGCGGTAAGAACATCACAACTTTAGTCAGAGATGCAAATACTGTATTCATAATCTATTATTATTTTGTATAAGTTGCTGTGGCAAATTTAGTGTGATTAGATCAACAGCTTTAAAAATATAAGATGCACTTGCACTCATCCAGACTTAATTATTCACTTTCAAATTATGTTTTCCTGGAGTTTATTTACAAATAATGTTAGGTGTTAGATAGCAGAAGCACCCTATATTATTATAATAATACATCTTGACATCTGATTTCATTTAATATGTTAAGAAGGTGTAATGTAAAATATTACAAAATTATTAAGGTGCAGCAGTGAGGAAATGTTTTCTGGAAATCTAGTAATAATTGAAAGTTGGCTTAAATTTCGCTTATTTAAAGAATAAACCTACATGTTACAAAATAATATGCTAATTGTAAATAGGCACAAAATTAAAAGAATTATCAGAAGAGAAAATAATCATATATTCTAACTCTCCAGTGATTTCCAAAGTTATTTTTTGGGGTAATTCTACTCAGACTTTATTTTTTATATGCACATGTTGAGTTTTCTCAGTTTTGATCATGAGTGATATAACTTTGCCTTTCTATTTTACATTCATTTAAGGCATACTTTTCAGAACTAACAGATGACATCTCGCCTGTTATTTTGAGTATGAGGCTTGAACAATTAAGGACATGTCATTAAAAATATTCACCTTAAAAATGAGAATCTATATTAAGTTCAAACACAAAGCTCTATGCACTAGCAAAATAGTGGCTTAGACAATTACCTCAACCTTTCCCCTCCCAAACACTACTGATATTATAAGCAGCATAAATGGATTATCTCTCAATTTCCTTCAGAGGAATCGCTGGGAGCTGGTGTATACAATTACAACAGACATGCCAGTTTCCTCCTGAAAGAGTCAAGAAATTATACCAATACATCCTGAGCTGGTTGGGAGTTTGAGGTATCTTGGATATCATTTGGATATTTTCACTTCTGCTTCTTCCTTCTCTCTCAAGCTTTAACACTAGAGATTTATCAAAAGCAATTAAATGCGCCATGTTTTTTCTTAGAGGTATCTTTTCTACCATGTTGCACAGAGATAGACAATGGTCTTTGGTAGGCCCAGAGATGTGTCTTTTCCAGGAGTGGTCTAAAGAGACAGAACTCTGTGATGGTGTACTTTCTCAGGGGATGCTATTTACTGGGTGGGAGAGGGGTGAATTACAAACCTGAGAAAATATGATAGTCACCCTGGCTTTATGCTACTATCAAACTGCCCCCATTACCTTCATCAGCACCAATCCCCAATACCATTACCACTCTGGGCTCATTCCTCCTTCATTTTCTCCCATTTGTTCCTTCCTTCCACTACTACCTGTCCCACTGAGCTAGCCCTAAACATTTTGCCCTCTTAGTTGTTCCTCATCTTTCCCATACAGGGTTCTGCATGACAGAATGGCTGTCCAGCTTTTGTGTCAGCTGTCTTGTGTAAGGATTTGATAATAAGAGGTATCAAAGAGCGATTAGATGACAGAAGAAAGGAAGAAGCCAGGATACTTTCCTCTCTCCCTTGTCTTGGATGGTGTTTCCAGCAATGGACACATACTTTCCATGCCTCAAATGCCCACAAACAGACCTCCTAATTTCAGCTTCCTCCTGGTGACCCATCAGGCTCTTTGGATCCAATGTCATTGCCTCTTTGCTTTGTGTTATTATTATTTTTTTCCAGGCTAGGTGTAGCGGTGATAACCTGCTGTTACTAATCTATGTGTTTCTCAACAATCTCCAATCATCTTCTCAGTATCTTTTATCATGTTACCTGTTTCCTGTATCAATTTCCTCTGATCTCAAGTATTCAGAGAAGTGTACGTATCCTGGTATGACACTTACTGTTATATGTAGAACTTTATCTCAGCAGTGGTTGAAGAAAAATACCTCTCATGATGTGGTCTCGGGAGTGAGCTTATCACCTGTTTGCACATGAACACAATCATGAGGACATGGCAGTTGGAAAATATGAGAATTGTAATCTGTGTCATGCAATGACATGAATTTCAACAAAAGAATTTTCTATAGATGCTTGAAACGAAGGGCTGGTCAAAATCAATAATTTGGAAAATAAAGTTGTTGTTACATTCAACATCTATGGAAATAAGGATAATTACAAAAACAGAGGGGCATGATGCCCACTTCTATAGGTAAAGAATAGCTGACAAAAAAATAGGCTGATGTCTATAAATTTTCAGTTACAACTAGGCTTAGGGCACATAACTTTAGAAGAGTTTATTATGGCCCATAGCTTCAGGACAGACATGACTAAGGATTAGAATAAACATTTAAATCTTTAGAAGCATAAAGTACAGGTTGACTGTACAGCACCATTAATGCTTAACTATCAGCTAAGGTTAAGCATTAATGCTTTTGTTTAGGTTGTTAGTGAAGATGTATCACAACCCTGAGATTTGACATTTGTGTGCACTTGAGCAGAGCTGACCACCAGAGTTCACCCATTTTTCATAATATTGACACAAACTCCAACTTCATTGTTATAAAAGTAGGCTTTCTTCAAACAAATGTTATTTAATTATTCCACCTGATTCAGATTGTTCATTCACAGTCTCTTCAAACCTACCCCATAATCTCCAACTGCCTTTAAGGCTGTAACAATAATAATTTCCCAATATGCTTTAAGTAGAGAATGAGTTCTAGGAGTCTATGGTATATATGGCAAATAAATCACAAAATAGTTTTTACTTTTATCTACACATGTCTGGAAAACAATAATGGTAGTAGATTCACAAAGTCTGGGACTCCAATTGCATATGTATTTAAACTGTGAATTCAGCTCCACGTATCTTTCACGCTGTTTGTCCACATTTCATCTATGTATCAAATGTGCCACTTTTTCTGAACTTCAAGTTCAATACTTCTTTCTTCTGTGGTATCTAAAATATTTGAAACTTACCTATTTTCACCTGAACTACATTATATCTTTCTTTAATTCTGGAATTCTCATTTAATTCTTTTATTATATATAGTTTTATTATAGATTTCTTTATTTTTTAGTCTAATCTTTTAAATTTAACTATATATTTAATTTAAAAGCTCTTTCTCTGTGATGGTTAGTTTACTGAGCTAAGGTGTTCTCAGATAGGTTGCAGAGCATTATTTCTGGTTGTAGCCATGAGAGTGTTTCCAGAACAGATTAACATTTGAGCCAATACACAAGGTAGAAATGATGACTCTCAGCAATGTGGGTGGACATTCTCCAATCTGTGGCCTGTATAGAATGAAAAGATATAGGAAGATAGAATTTACTTTCTTTGCTTGAGCCTGGACATCAATCTTCTCCTGCCTTCAAACACTGGGTTTCTCTTTCTTGGCCTTTTGACTGTAGCTGAGACTGTATACCACTGGCTTCCTCAGTTCTCGCCCTTTCCATTTCAAGTGGAGCTACACCAGCAGATTTCCTGGGCCTCTACCTTGCAGATTGCAGACTGTGGGACTCTTCAGTCTTTATAGTTGAGTGAGCCAATACTTTGTAATAAATCTCCCTCTATCTATCCATCTATCTATGATGTATCTATGCACTTATGTAACTATCTATGTATCTATTTATCTGTCTATCCTCTATCTATCATCTATCTATATCCTTTTGGTATTATTTCTCTGGAGAATCCTGATTAACACAGTCTGTTAATTCTTTTATCTGGACCTCCTATGTATGTTTCTTTCTCTTCCTCTCTCTCTCTTCATTTAATCTTCTTTCCTGGCATATTGGTAATTTTAAGTGGATTCTGGACATTGTAGATTAAATATTTTAAAAATAGTTTGAAGCTATGGGATTTTATTATTGTTCTCTAGAGACTTTTAAAAATGCTGATTTTGGAAGGCAATAAATTGTCATCAGTTTGCCTAATCCTAACAGAGATTGCATTATTATGGTGCAGTACTTCAGTCTTTATGAGAACTGAGTTGTTTTGTTTTTTCCTACTATTCCAAGGGTGTAACTCTTTGGAAGAACGAATTGGTAACTTGAGAAACTTCCTATGGTCTTTAATGGACGGTGGAGCTTTGACCCTCTAGCCTCATAAGACAGCTGGAAGCTCTTCTTACTTACTCAGCCTCTCTGCTGTTTGGAGAATTACAAAATTCCGTGACAATTATCATGTTCAGTTCTTTGTACTTCTCTTTTATCTGGGGTATAATCCTGTAGTCTGTACTGTCCTAGTAATTCTCCAGTGTCTTCAAGCAAATAATTTTAATATTTTGTCTAGTTTTTATAGTTGATTTTGTAAAATGTTTAGAACTCAAAAAATATTTTGCTCTTTATCATAAGTAAAATATTATGATTATTCAGACTGAGTCTCTCCTCCTTGTAAAAGGGGTATAAGTAATTTGGTTTTTAAGACAGGAAGTTTTCTCAGGTTAGGTGATACCATATACCTTTGTTTCATAAATTAAAATTGGTTGATAAGGGAGAATGTTGCTGACTAGCAAAATAGGTAGATAGTGCCTATTTGGTGACCCTGTTTGCTGTTTCTCTTTTCTTCTGCTTTACTCTGTTTCTTCTAAAAGGAAACAAGCATTTCAGCCTGCATTTCTTAGACTTCGATGTCTCTCTCATTTTTGGAGGGTAACAAGAGAAATTGAAAACAGATAGAGAGCTGGAGGAAAGGAGAGTGAGAATGAGAGCATTTCTTGCTTTCTCTCTTGTTGGCAAGGAGCAACTTCATCAGGGCCAGATCTCTTTCCTGTCATTTTCTGCTGCGCTCCGGGACAGGTGACTCCTCTCTCACTCCTGATAGCCCAGGATGCCAGAGCTTCCTGTGCTTGCTCATTTCTGGCTTGCCTTCCTATGCACTGACTGTTTGCTCACTTTCTCCATATACCTGACCAGTACATTGTATTAAAATCCCTTTATCTTAACTAGAAAAAATAATAAGGTCAGAAAATGGAAACATTTGAAGTGATTCTTTTGTGCAAAAGAAGGAGCATCCAACTCTTTTGAATTTTGACATGGCTTTATTATGAAAGACTTACTGCAAGAAGGGAAACACGTTTGTTAAAAAATGACTTTATATTTTCTTGCACTTTCAAAAACATGCTTGCTGTTCCTTAGTAAACAAAGCAACATGCCATGAAGAAGGACAACCTGATTTTGCAAAGATTTAAAAGGATTCAACAAGGGATAACTAATAAGATCACTGAATTAAAATCTATGATGGATGTTGCAACTATTAGATTAAACTTTGAAGGAATTTAGATTAATGAGCTAGTATATAAATGAAAGTTTCATTTAGGGAAACAACTTAAAATGACTCCCAGATTGGATTAACAAATAAACAGTAAGTGACTTCATGTAGATGAGACATCTTTTAAAAATTGACCCATCAAGCCTAAGTGTAAAATGAAGGCTGAAATTATATTAGATGAACATAAATGAAAGAAAATAGTGATGGCAATGTTGATACTGAAGCACAATT
Source organism: Sapajus apella (assembly GCF_009761245.1). Classification (NCBI taxonomy): domain Eukaryota; kingdom Metazoa; phylum Chordata; class Mammalia; order Primates; family Cebidae; genus Sapajus; species Sapajus apella. The sequence goes on along the minus strand of NW_022436970.1, from coordinate 10,876,124 downwards.
GAATAAAATATTAAATAGGGAATTGGTTTCACATAGATAATATAAACACTTGGCAAATGTTGTAGTGTTGAAAAGTATAAAATAGATATGATATTATTAAGAAAATAAGAGAGAACATAAAGAGTAGAACAAGACAGAGAGAGGGCAAGAAAGTGAGAAAGAGAATGGAGAGGGAAAATGGTCAAAAAGTGGTCACATGGAATTTGGTTTGCTCCAAAACTTTGAACTAGCATCCTATATTTTGAAAATTCATTACATTGTGAAATATAGTTTTTAAAGTTGAATATGGAAAAAATTATCCAAGGCTCAAATGAAGTTGGTTGAAACATATACATGAGACTGATTCAGAAGTAAGCTGCATAAAGAAATTGCCTTTTTTTTTTTTTTTTTTTTTTTTTTTTGAGATGGAATCTCACTCTGTCACCCAGGCTTAAGCGTAGTGATGGGATCTAAGCTCACTGCAACTTCTGCCTCTCAGATTCATGTGATTCTCCTGCCTCAGCCTCCCAAATAGCTGAGATTACAGACCAGTGCCATCATGCCCAGCTAATTTTTGTATTTTTAATAGAGACAGGGTTTGCCATGTTGGCCAGGTTGGTCTTAAACACCAGATCTCAAGTGATCCACCCACCTCATCCTCCCAAAGTGCTGGGATTACAGGAGTGAGCCACCATGCCTGGCCAAGAAACGTACTCTTTATGGAAGATTCACTTTGTTGATTTAAGTTATGGTAGAAATTCATGGCTTCAAGGTCAGAGTCTACTTTATCATGACAGTTCTGTATGTGGTTCAGGATGTTAGAAGCTCAGCCTAGAATCTTTCCCCCTGGACATTCAATGATTTTATGGGTAATGTAATATCCACTCTTAACTAGAGTGACTTCCATAATCTTACCCAATAATGCTGGCAAATGCAGTATTTTTGACAAGAAGGATTTTCAGACAATATTTTAGCAAAATAGAAACATAAGAATTTGGCTTTCAAGCTTGTGTATCTTTTTAATGTGGTAATGACCTGTTCAGCATTACAGAATCGAGCACTGATCATTTTGGCAGATATTGATAGCTCTATTAATGCAGTTATTGAATCATCACTGGTTGTTACCTGAAATAAAATTTATATTTAGATCAAGACTTTTACAGCTCAGTGGATGCCACTATTTCCCATCATAAAAGGCAGAGAGGATATGATTTTTCAGGTGGAAATTTTTTTTTCCTGACTCTGAGAATTTAAAAATAAAAATAGCAAGTAGAAATACAACTTGGGGTTTTGTCAAAGAACCAGAGAGCAACTATGACCACTAAAAAATAATTTTCTATGTATTGAAGCCAAAAGGTTCATGTATCAGAGGTATTATAAAAAGATAAATCCTTCAGATATTTGAATTATGACTTACAAATTCACAATGTTCTAGGAACATATATAAAGTTAGAACAACAACTTGGTGACTATAATCTTCAAAACTAGAATAGGGTGTTGAGGAGGATTAGAGTTTTTCAAGAATCATAAACCTCTGTATTCTACTGAGTGTTGCTTGCAATATAATCCAGTAAGCCAGGTTCAAGACTCTGTAATGATTTCATCTGAGGTAGATTGCTTTTGTTCTTTGTTTGTTTTTGTTTTTGGAAGAAAATGCCAAACTTGGTTATGTCTAGCTCCAATTACTTTACTTTGACCCTAGGCTTCTTACTAAACTCCAGTTCATCGTAACCAGATAGTTAAACCCAGGAAGAGAAGATGTAAACATAAAATGCATTTATAATTTAATATTGGTGCAAGTGTGGGGAATATGTGTGACATAGATTGGAAGATGTTATGCACTGGAATGCATGTGATACAGGTTTTGATGCTTTTATACAAAGAAAATATATTTAGATTGGTATGGTTTTATCACTGAAAAATTTATCAAAAGTTTTTGAATTCTTTAGGATATATAGAATGACTAAAATAAATTCTGCTTCTTTATCTGAATGACTTACTTGATTTTAGGTAATCTAAAATTTAAAATCCATGTTAATCTATGATAGATAAAGTTGAAAAACTAGGCTGAGTGTGGTGGCTCTTGCCTGTAATCTCAGCACATTGAGAGGCCAAGGTGGGCAGATCACTTGAGGTCAGGAGTTCAAGGCTACCCTGGCCAATATGGTGAAAACTTGCGTCTACAAAAATACAAAAATTAGCTGGGCATGATGGCGAGTGCTTTGTAATCCTAGCTTCTCAGGAGGCTGTGGCAGGAGAATCACTTGAACCCAGGGGGTGGAGGTTGCAGTGAGCCGAGATAGTGCCATTGACTCCAGCCTGGATGACAGAGTGACACTCCATCTAAAATATAAACAAACAAAGGAAACAGCAGACTATTGAAATAATCTAGGACAGGAGCCCAGAACCTTTTTCTGGAAAGGTAAATAGTAAATATTTTGGGTTTTGCAGGCCATATTACATATTTGATGCACATTCTTCATATTTTTCCTATTAAAAATCTTTTTAAAATATAAAATCCATTTTTACTTGGAGTTCAAACAAAAATAGGCCATGGGCTGTGTCATAGTTTTCCAACCTCTTATCTATAACAATAAATAAAACAGTGGAATGAGAATGCTATAGTGTTTAATCACGAGTTTACTTACCAAATAAGTATGTCTCTTGAGAAAGAAGAGAAGATAATTAATTCATCAATGCTTTGATAAAAATGTTGGTTAGTGATCATGAGCATCCTCAAAATATTTAAGTCCCTGTAGTCTCTGTATTAGGTATGCTAGCCAGCCTCAAAAATAATTCTTATCTCCTGAGTTACACTACACCCTATAATCCTCTCACCAACTAAATAAAGTAGATTCTTCTAACCAATCAGATATTGTAGAAATGATGATGTGTGACTTCTGATGATGGGTTATAAAAGACATTGTAACTTTTTCATTGTGATTCTGGAACATTAGCTCTGGTGGAGGCCAGCTGCCATGCCATAAAGATATTCAGGCAGCTGATGAAGATATTGACCTGATGTTGAGCTATGGCCTCCTACCTGTAACTGGCATTAACTTGACAAGGATGTGAGTGAGCCACCTTGGAAGTACATCCTCCAGTGCCAGTCAAGTCTTTAGATGATTACAACCTCAGATGAAAATATGACCATAATATCAAGAGTCTCCAAGCTAGAGCTACTCAGCTAAGCTGCTTCTGAATTTCTAACTCAAAAAAACTGTATAAGATAATACGTTTGTTGTTTTGTACTTCAAATGATACCAACAGAAGAATGAACAGACAATTCACGGATGGAAAATATTGGTGATTTATATTACTTATAAGGGACTGACATCCAGAATGTATAATTAATTCTTAAAATTTAATAATAAAAAGACAACCCAATTTTAAAATGGACAAAAGATGTGAAGAGGCATTTATTGAAACAAAATATACAAAGAGACAGGAGCATGTGAAAAAATGCTCTGTGTTATTTGTCATTAATGAAATTAAAATCCAACACCAATGAGAGCCAACTTCATACAAACAAGAATGGCTAAAATAAAGACAGAGACAATAGCAAGTGTTGGTGAGGATATGAAGACATTGGAACATTCATACACTGCTGGTCACATGCTAAAATGTCATAGGCATTTGGAAAAACGGTTGGGCTATTTCTAAATATGTTAAATATATAGTTGTCAGTATGCAATTCCATTCATGTATGCGCTTGAAAAAATTGAAAATATGTTTACACAAAAACTTGCTATATACTATATATGTTTACAGACACATTATTTATTGCTAGTAACAAAGTAGAAAGAATTCACATGCCCATTAACTAATTAATAGATGAGCAAAGTATGATATATCCATACAATGGAATATTATTTAACCATAAACATAACATCTACTAAAGTATGCAACTTTGAAGACATTATAGTAAATGAAAGAAACAAGAAATATAAGGCCACATATTTCATGATTCTACATATGTGTCATGTCCAGAACAGGCACATTGATAGAGACAGAAAGCAAAGTATTAGCTGCCAGGGGCTGGGGGGAGGAGAAATGGGTAATGGCTGGTAATGAGCACAGTTTTTATTTATGGGGGTAATGAAAATGCTCTAAAGTTAAATAGCAGTGGCACAATGCTGGAAAAGTACCAAAAAATCACTGAACTGCACATTTTAAGAAAGTGAATTTTATGGTATGTAATTTATATATCAATAAAGCTGTTTTTAAATGACTATGACAATACTGCCACAATCTCTTGCCCAGTTTCTATATCTGAATCAGCTTTATGTTGGAATCTGTATATATATAGGGAGGTCAGATCTTCAAGAGGAAACACTCTTACAATATTTTGCCAAGTGTTTACAAAAAATAATTCTCAGTTCTTCAAAAAACATGGCTATTTATGTAAGAAATATGCAGTCAAGAAAATATAAAGCCCAATTATTTTGAGGATTGTTGGGCACATTGTTCAAGTTTACATTAATCTCCAGTGTTCTAAATCTCATCCTGGTTTCCTATTAGAGTGGGGACATACAGAGTTCAGGAAGCAAATGAAATTCTGGCTGCGATGTAGCTCACAGTTAGTCCGTGGGACCCATGGAGCCGTAGCTATTTATTTTTCCAGTTCCTGAAATTATAGTTGAAATGGGATGCTTGGTAGTTGATAGAATCCCCAAATTAAATAGTTTTTTTTTTTTTTTTTTTTTTTTTTACCTGTGGGGTAAGAGCTATTGAAATAGAGACGGGCATGTGGAAGTCCATGAATTAAGATCTAATACAGAGTTGAGCTTGAGGTAATACAGAGTCATCTTTCAGGATCCATTTCGCTTTTGTTGAGTCCATTGGCAAATTAAAATGATACATAATGAGAACCACTGTCCCTTTATCTTTTTGTTTTAGGTGTAATACTGATCTGCAAAATACTTTGTTTTCCTGCTGAAAAGAGGGAAAGCAAATCTGTTTAGAGACACTCTAGGTAAATGATGAACACAGATTTGGCTCATTATACGTAGACATTGATATGGCAAATGCATTCCTTTTTATCTCTGTCAGAATGGAGAATCAAAATCCTAGCACTTTGGGAGGCCAAGGCAGGGGGATCACGAGGTCAAGAGATCGAGACCATCCTGGTCAACATTGTGAAACCCTGTCTCTACTAAAAATACAAAAAATTAGCTGGGCATGGTGGCGCGTGCCTGTAATCCCAGCTACTCAGGAGGCTGAGGCAGGAGAATTGCCTGAACCCAGGAGGCGGAGGTTGCGGTGAGCCAAGATCGTGCTAATGCACTCCAGCCTGGGTGAGAAGAGCGAAAAACCGTCTCACAAAAAAAAAAAAAAAAAAAAAAATTACCTTCAATAGAAATAAACATAGAAATGTATTTTTGATATTTTTTCAAAAGTTTGTTTATTCTGCTACCCTTTGTTATAGTCCACAGGGACCTAGGCAATCCATTCTGTGGACTATCACTTTGATCCACTGTATTGACGACACTGTGTTAATCAGATTGGTTGAGCAAGGTGGTGGCAGGTACATAAGGAAACTTCATAAGACAAATACTCTCCAGACAATGAAAGATAAACCCTTTGGAAATTCAGGAAATTGTCACAAAATACAGTTGAAATACTCTTTTCAAAACAGGAATATACAATTGCAAGACCCTTGCAAGTTGCAAATACAATTGCAATTGCAATCACTTGCACCTTCCACCAGTAAGACGGAAGTACAATGCCTGGTAGGCCTTTTTGGATTATGGATACAGTATCCTCCCTTAGGAGTCCTAAAACCTACGTGATGACAACTTACCTACATGAGCTGCTTCCACATTTTATGAAGCAGAAGTAGTAGTAATTTCTTCATTATTGTATAATTTTACTGAAATTGATACTTTAATTAATACAAATATGCATTTGTTACTTGCAAAATATGCCTCAGGAAGCATTATTATCTGAGGATTGATAAACATATTTGATGAAGCAACACACTATCACACATAATATTGAAGCTGATCAACGTTTATCACTTTTGTTTTGTTTTTAGAGCAAAAGAGATGTAACATTAAGCAGATGACAAAGGGATTCACTGATGTTGTCACATGGTCACCATCCAGCAGCTGCCAGTCTAGTAATGAAACAATTGAAGTGCTTTCTTGGAGATCAGTCTGCAATATTTGGTACAACGTTCATTCTAAACCAACGGCCATTATTGAATTCTGTGTCCATAATAAGTAATAAATAGATGTGTCTTGGGGCCCACTTACTTGAGAAATTTCGCTTTTTGTTCTTACAAGTTTGGGCCCTGCAGATTTAAAGATTCTGGTCCCAGAGGGAAAATCCTTTTACCAGAGGACATAAAACAATTCTCAATAACTACACCTACCAGCTACTCATTTCAATATCCCTGTGCTAAGAGATGGTTGGACAAATAAGTCTATATCTGGCAATGGTACATGATCCTGATTATTAGAAAGGGGAAGATCTGTTGTTATGCAATAAACAGGGAAGAATATTTTGTACCTTGGTGATATAATTGGATATTTCTTTGTTACATCTCATTTATTTTATTTTAAATGTACCTGACCACTAGTTCCAGCTTGATAAGGGCATGTTTACTTGACTGGTGGATCAGATGCCTTAAAGCTGAGGGTGTAAGTTTAAGTCAACTTGATTGCAAGGGACATTAGCCAAAGATAGGTAGAATGTAGAATGAGCACCAGAAGATGGGGATAATGCATATTAGCTTTATCTGGAGAAAAAATACAACAACCCATTAACCATTCTCTTTGAGGATTCACCAGGAAAAGTGGTCACCAGAATCACAGTGGATCTGTTCCTGAACTGAGTAGAATACTTTAGACTATGGTGGGTGCTGTGTTGTGCCACTCAGAAACTTCTCCACTTTTAGGACTGACACATTCATTCTTCTATTTTCTGTTCATGTTGGTGGCTGAGAGCTTTTAGATAACTTTCTATTTAAGTATTTCTTCCTCTGAAAAGTGCTGTCATTCTCAATATCATACCTCTTTCTTTCTACAACCCACAACCAATGACTGGTGATGTTGAATAATGATGGCCTAGTTCCTTTGCTTTAATACGTGACAATATGAAGAATTATCTCAATTCCAGAGCTCTCCACAATGTTTGCTGAGGTCCTTTGGCAATTTCTCCTTTTGAACCCTTTGTCACTTAGAAATTTCTTCTGCCAGATACTGTAAATCATTGCTCTCAAGTTCAAAGTTCAACAGATTTCTAAGCCAGGGGCAAAATGCTACCAGTCTCTTTACTAAAGCATAGCAAGAATGATCTTTGCTCCAGTACCCAATAAGTTCCTCATCTCCATCTGAGACCACAGCCTGGACTTCATTGTCCATTTCACTATCAGCATTTTGGTCAACGCTATTCAACAAGTCTCTAGGAAGTTTCAAACTTTCCAACATTTTTCTATCTTCTGAGCTCTCCAAATTTTTCAACATCTGCCTGTCACTCAGTTCCAAAGTTGTTTCCACATTTTTAGGTATCCTTACAACAGTGCCCCACTCCAGATACGAATTTACTATATTAGTCTGATCAAATGCTGCTGTGAAGAAATAACCAAGACTGGGTAATTTATAATGAAAATAGATTTAAATGATTCACAGTTCTGCAAGGCTGAGAAGCCTCAGGAAACTCACAGTCAGAATGGAATGTACCTCTTCACAGGGCAGCAGGAGAGATAATCAGAGCCAGCAGGGAAAATATCAAACGTTTATAAAACCATCAGATCTCGTGAGAATTCACTATGAGAGAAAAGCATGGGAGAACCACCCTATGATCCAAACACTGGGTCCCTTCTATGACACGTGGGAATTATGGGAGCTACAATTCAAGATCAGATTTGGGTGAGTACACAGCCAAACAACCTCAGACATCATTAGGTAGAAGAGTTTCACCAATGTTTTTAAGACTAATTTTCTAGAACTTCATCTTGTGCCCACTTACCTCCATGCTGACTCAAGCATGTGAAGTCTCACCAAGTATATGTGGGAAATAGATTATTCAACCCAGATTATATTTCCTTCTGGGAATGTAATGTTGAGGATCCACTTCACTCAAACAGCATGAACCAAGACAAGCACAGGTGTTTCACATAATGAAGATGAAATAGATGTTACAATTTTCTTTACTTGGTAACATATGCCCATTCACCTCACCATTTCAACTTTCCCACAGTCAGTTTCATAAATGTCATTTCATTACTTAATGCAACAATGTTAACATTTGCAAACAATACATTCAGTTCCTCTCTGCAAAAAGAAAGGTACTTGAACACAGCTATACATCTACTTTGAACAGGAAAAACAAAACATGAGTTAAATCTTTCATATTTCTGAGTAGAGTTTAGATCTCAGAAAACATTAAAAATGCAATAGGTTAAAAGTATATGAATAAAGACATTTTCAAGATGAGCAATGCAAATAGCTTGCCAGCATTTCACAAATGCTCCCCTCTATAAGCAAAAAATAAAAAATAAAAAGCTCATTACATCATCATAAATAATCAATGTTCAAATAGGCAAGGATGAAAAAAGAAACTAAGCAAAATAAGGATTTTGCTCAAAGCACCTGAGAGTGTCATCCTAAAGACACTCTAAAATAAAAGGAAACAAATGTGATATAGGCACAGTGTTTGCAGATATACCTTTTTAGTGTATCTGAAGAATCATTAAAATTGTAAGATGCATTGAACCAGTAATTCTATAGCTAAGATCCATTTTAGATAAAATACTGTATAATTATTTTCATACAAATTCTCATCTTGAGAAATTTACCTAAATGAACTAATGTGTCAAATGATCATAAATATTATTTGTAAAATAAAAATATTCAATCTATATTCAATAAATTATGATTTATCATGTAGAATAATACAATTTTAAATATTTTAAATAATCTTTAATAATATATGAAAATGAACATGAATATAATATGAAAATATGTATACATTTTGTATCATGGATTTATTGTGCCTGTAATTCAAAGGGAAAGATCAACATAAACAGTAGCAAAAGGAAGAGTTAAGAGCAAAAGCTTTTGCCACAAAGATTTGCAGCAATTTTTGAATGATAGGTTATATAATTTTACTCTCTCTATACATTTCCACACTTCCAAGTTATCTTTATTAGACAAGTGTTATTTTATAATGTGTATTTATACATATTTATGTGTATTCATGTCTGTATATGTGTTTGTATGTACATATGTTTTATGTCTTTATTGTTTATAGGCTGCTAACTCTTGATTGTTTATAGGAATAAAGAAATAGAAAATACAAACTTTATTTTTTGTTTAAAAATAAATGCAGTCACAGGAATGCATTTGTATTTAAAAATGTGAAATTTTTGCTCAGCACCAATTCCCATAGTCTCAGTATACCTTGTCCGTGTTGTACCTAGTTATGTTTTCTTTGGAATATAGTTTTCATTACATTAAAAAAAATCAACATGAGCTAGATCTGGATATCTAAGCATATGTAATACTTTTCAGCCAGAGCCATGCATGGGCTTGTTTTGTTTTGTGTATAGTAGAGAAGTAATGAAAACAGTGGAAACAACTGGGAAGATAAATAGCAAGTCAAGAGCAACAACCATTAAGAATTGGTGATTATTATTTATTATAAGGGATCCTCTCTTAAGAACCTGCCCTAGAGCATCTGATAATCACAAATGGCTAAAAACTTGAGATTAATGTCAGATGTAGAGAGAAGTACTATAATTATTTTTTTCTAATGCCATGCTCAGACCTTATTCCAGCACTAATCCTTAGGGGTTAATGTCATATGTTGATCCTAGAAATCAAGTTACGGTCATTTGGATGTATTGCTTGGAGGTTTCTAAATTAGTAACAGATCCTGTATGACAATTTTTTTCAGTGAAAGTGATTTTAAACACAAGCTGCCATGGCTACAGGCAACTTTTAATTATCCACCAAGGGGGAAAAAAGAGAGAGCATTACAGCAAAATGTTAATCCTTCCCTAACTTCATAAAAAAGATACAGGAAATAAATTGCACAAGAGCCAAAAAAAGGAAATGGCAAAAAAACTATTGGTTAACTTTGAGTAAAGAGTTTTAGTTTACAATTTATCTATGTGATGCTTCTTTTTTAGATGTCCCGAAATGGTACACAATTATTTTTATGAATATATATTTTAATATTTAATTTTTATGGACACATAATAGTTGTACATATTTATGAGGTACATGTGTCATTTTGATACAAGCATAAGATGTGTAATGATCAAACCTGTATAGCTGGTACATTTATCACCTCATTAATTATTTACTTGTGTTGGAAACATTCCAAATCTACTCTTCTAGTGTTTTAAAATGTAGAATAAATTATTGTTAACTGTAGTCTCATTGTGCCACTAAACACTAGAACTTATTCTTTCTGTCGAACTCTGTTGTTCTACTCATTAACCAACCCCTTTTATCCCCCACTCCCCTCTACCTTTCACTGACTGTGTATCTACCTCCAATAAAATACAAAATTTTATCCCCTACCTCCAATACAGTGTACCATATGTAAGTGTTTTTGTCCATCCAAACATGGACAAGGTAGGTTGAGGTTACAGGAATTAGTGCCAAACACAAATTTCCCATGTTCAAATGTGAATGTATTCCTGTGACTGCATTTACTTTTAAACAAAAGTTTTGTATTTTCCATTTCTTTATTCCTATAATTAAGAGCTAGCAGCTTATAAAATTAAACTAAAAAACACATATGTACATACAGACATATATAGACATGAACACATCAATATGTATAAATATGTATTATAAAATAATACTATTCTAATGAAGATAACATGGAAATGTAGAAATGTATAGAGACAGTAACATGTACTAGATAGTAATACATACTAGAAATATGTATAATGTTCTTTTGATGCAATGCTTAACTCTGAAAATGCAAGAGTAGACCAAAAGATAAATTTAAAGAATAAAGAGACATTAACAGAAATACAAAATACTCAGGGGGAAATCACCTTTTGAGAGGAAACTTTTTGGAGATCTCATATATTACAGGTTTTTTGTTTGTTTGTTTTGCCTAGAATATGTGGTGGAGATTTAGGATATGGAAGGAAGTTGAAGCAACTACAGTATTCAGGTAGCTAAGATCAAAGGCTTATTCGCTTATGAAGATGTTGCCTTTTGAAAAAAATCTCTGAAAAATGATTTAAAAAAATCAGGGAGTGGAACTCCATACTATGACTCATGTTTTAGACAAAGCATTTGTATTAGGTTGTGAAGAATGAATTGAAGCATTCCAGGACAGAGACAAGGTGACAATTAGGAACATTTCCAATAGTCTCAGGGGAAACTTGAGTATCAAAACAAAGAAAGCTGCAGGAAGAGCATGGAAGAGGTAGAGATAAAATGAAGTAAAATTAAAAGTAAGTGATATTTTACTAGGGATATAATGATAATGAAAAAAATTTCTGCTTTAAGTAGTAATAGGTTTGATTATAGTACAACTTTACATGTTAATAAAGGAAAGCAATCAATTTGGTGGGGAGAAGTAGCCACTTTAATTATGGACATGCTGAATTTGAGGTGATTGTAAGACATAAAGATGGAAGTGACCAGGGGTACATTAAATATAAAGCTTAGAGTTTAGGGAAGAATTAGAGTTTAGAGAAGGGTTAGAGAAATGTAAATACTAGCGTATAGTCAATATCTTCATTTATTCCAGTTTTTTTCTTACAACACCAGAAAATACGACCAGTAAAATATATTAGCAAACAAATAATGTAGTAGAACACACGGCAGTATTTTAAATAAAGTAAATTTTAGCCATGGGATAGCTATAGAGTTTTGGATTTAAGTAAAGGAATTTGATTATCTCAAACTGTCAAATTCTCACTGTTTGCTGTTTATCTACTGTAAAAGACAGCTGGGTGTTCAGTGACCTTCAATTTTCATTCCAGCCTGAGACCTACGCAGAATACAATCTTTGCTCAACTTTGGGAGTTGTTAGTTATATCAAAAAATTGACTTGACAGTTGCTGAGTCCTAGATATTTGACATTAGACAGTGCCTCATTCATTCGAAAGTTGCTCTCAGGAATGATTAGACTATGCAATCATTCAGATTCTTTTTAGATCTAACATTTGATCTGTTCATATTTTTTCTGAAAACTTATATAATGTGGGAGATAAGACTTTCATTGCTACTAATTAAAACATTCAGAGTGGTACTATCAAAGTTGTTTGATTTTTGGAAAACAAAATGGGAAATAAACTATGCTAATCTATATTACTAATTAATTATAACTATGAACAAATTGGCCTTCTGGCATAGATTAACCAAATTGCAAGGTGGAAATAAGCAGTCTCAGGCATATGTATTCTGATAGCCATACATGTGCTTCATGGATTTTCTAGATAATTCCATTCAAATTACCTCTGTAAAAGAAACTGGATTCCATACTTTCAAGTGACAGAGCAGCCAGTGAATATGTGTAAATGCTGGGAAGGTGAAGACAATGTGTTTTCTCTATATAGTAAATAAAATGTAAGTAATATGTGGTATCTAGGTATCTTTCTTGAGATACCAAAGAGCCTACTTAGGCTTTTTTGCAACGCCAAAGGTATCAAGGCCAGTCTACGTACATATGTATGACTATTACATATTCCAAAAATTTAAAAACTCTAAGGCTATCAGAATGCACGTTTCTGTTCAAAGCATTTAGTGAGTAACAAACACAAACTTACAGGACATAGAAGTTCAAAAAGGGCAAAGGAAGTCATTTCACCACACTAGCAATAAGCATAACACCTGCAAAAGAGTAGATTCTAGAAAAATGTTAACAGCTAGATGGCTTCTGAATGACTTAGAAAAGACATTCATGCCCACTACAAGTTCAAGTGGAGTTATTAGCAGACCTTATGATCAGCAGATAACCAAATTAGCATATATGGAGCATTCAAATTTAGGCAAAGTATTCATTATCTTTCTTCATAATGTAGATTTAGGCAACACAAGGAAATACCAAGCACATAGTATAAGTAAGTGGATTAGTGATCGAGTATATTTCTTAATGCGCTAACAATACTTGAAGTGAGCTAATAAATTCATGTGAACTATGAATTGTCTTTTTTTAGAAATATATGACAAAATCATTTCTATGCCATTTTTAGAAATCTGTGTTTCTATGTTTTAAGAATATTTGCCCCAATATATGTTCATAAACTGATTTATCAACTAAATGAATGATTGGGATAAAAAATGGAAAACATGAATGTAATTTTTGGAACTATCATTAGTTAATACTAGCAGTAAGTATTTTGTGTGACAAGATTAATATGTATGTGTGGAATGTATGTAATCATACCACATTACATGGGTTTGTATGTGCCAGAACGTTGATTCAAAACACAGTGTGAATAAAATGATGATTAATATTAGTTCACAATATTGGGTTTTAAAATCTAACCACAAAACAAGAAAGAAATGCATTTTGGATAGGAGGAATATGTGAGGTTTAAGGGTACATGAAGACATGCTGTCAACTGAGAATATTTGAGAAAATTTTTATCCAAAATTTGCCTAAAATTAAAGTAATATTACTATAAGTTAAATTTGAAATGGCTATCTCAAGACTTTATATAAACTTAGGCTTCAATTACAATTAGATTATCTACAATAATAAGAAGAGAAAATATTACTCTTTTTCTGTTACCTAGACCATGCTTAGGGTCTGCATTTATTTCTTGACATTTCACAAGTGATATTAGCCCTATTACTACCTTGCTTCACTGTATAAGTAAATAATAACTGTAATACTGGGGAATTAAAAATTTATTTAGGTTAAAAAATAGACATTTATCCTATAAAACAAAAGTTTTTGGGCAAATATGACAAGGGCTTTCAAAATTTGGAAGGAATGTTATTTAAAGAGGATATATATGTTTTCTCTATAATTCTCATTGATGGAAGTGGCATTAGGAATGCTACCAGAAGATTGATTAATTAATTAGTTAGCTAATTAAAGATTTAGAGTTTAAAAAAGATTAAAATATACCATTGCTTTTCACTAGCTGCTCTTAATAAATGCATAAGATATATAGGCAAAAACAATTATAATACAATATAACTAAGAGGACTTTAAAAATCTGTCCAAAAGCTCCAAAAAATAATGATCAAAAAAATGGAGCTCCATCTGTGTCCATGACATTCAGGGGAAGCTTTAAGGTGGAATGCTTGAATAAGCGTTCATTTTCTAATTTCAAATACATTAAAAAATAGCCAAGTGGAAGACTTTTAAATAATTGTATTTGTCAATTACATGCGATAGTCCTCAATTTTGTAATACATTTAAAAGCTCTCAAAATATATGTAATATGGAGCCTTGCTATTTCCATACAAACATAACTATTCTCTTTATTCAAGTAACTTATATGCAAAAGATAATGTTTTAAATACTTTCAAAATTTATTTATTATTTGAGCAAATATATGGACCCCTTCAACCTTTCAAATGACATCTAGTCAAGCCTTGAGGTTTAAAACCTATTGTTATTTTCCTTTGTTATCTTAGATAATTTTTCTGGCCAGATGCATCATATTAAGATTTTCAGTTTCTGTACAGACTAACTGATGAAATCAATGCAGTATTTTCCCACTTGAAATTATTCAAGAGAGAATACTCAGGTGACAAAATATATTTGGTCACTTACATAATGAACTTTGATAGAAAAGACCACTCAAAAGAGAAAATATTTGATACTGCAAAGTCCAATATTTGTTTGCTTATGGAGAATAAAACAGGAAATTACAAAATTAAGGAAAAGTATTGATTTATAAACAGACCATTGCGGTGACTGTCAAAAGCATTTTACCCAGTGACATGTTCCATTAACTAGATACAACTGTAAGAATGAAAGTCTATTTTTTTATGTTTAGCTAAGGAACAAAACAGAACCTTACCAAAAACTGTGGCTTGTAACATTTTTAAAAGATGATTTCCATTTTTGGATCTGCTTTTTTGTTATTTGATTTTTAAAAGCTAAAAGATTGGTATTACCATTGTTCTAAAATTATACAATCATATTTCTGAACTGCTCACATAATTGGGCACTAAAATAAAAACAGAAAACTTGTCATTATAGTTGTTTTAACTTCTGTGGATACTGTTTACCTTTCCTTGATCTTGAGCTGCTATATTTTCTACTTATATGCCCTTGTATAGCTATTAAGTTATTTTTCATTGCCATTGAATTGTGGGTTTCTTAAGGAAAAATATATACAAACCTCTGTAATAGATATTGAAAATATACAGCCAAATAAGGTAAAATGGCAAACTCTCTAAGAGCTCGAAGTAACACAGGGGAGAAAGGATTTAGATGAATATATTATTAAAACCTATGATAATGGGCTTGAAGTATGGAGAAGGGAATGAATTAGTGCAAAGGGCTCAGATATTAAGCCTGAGTCCATAGAAAGGGAGACCTTTCTTAAGTGGGTAGTATTTAAAATAGGTTTTACTTGATATCTATCCAAATTTCAGAATTAATATAGTGACTATTTTTACAAACGGTAAACACAGATATGATGATCAAAAATAATCTAGTTTATTTTCAAGGTTCTAGTTTGTGATTTGATACTTGTGAATTTTATAAGTCCTCCTATTCACCTGTCTTTAAGTTCTTCCAGTTTCCCTGTGTCATCAACAAAATTAAAAACTTTTTAAGCTATACATATTTGAGAAATGAATGCATGAGTGAAGTAATAAGTAGAAAACACAAAGGTCACATGTCAAAGTTTTAGACTGACCCTGTTTAAATAATTTTCTTATCGTAATAGAAAAATGATGTTTTGAGAAAAATGTACAATAAACATGCAAACGACATACTTTGTTTCTAAGGTAAAATAAAAATCCTACATTAGTTTTCCCTGCTATTGAAGACATTGGTTGACCATATCAAATGAACTCAGAGGATTTTCCCACAGTATGTGGCATGGAACAGAGGATGGGCAAGGCAAATGATGATGCTGTACCCAGATACTGCTCCATGTCTGAATTCTGCTTATTGGAAACAGCTATGGCATTTGTCTCATCACAGGAACATGCTCCATCCTCTTCCAGACATGTTGAGATCATAATCTTCCCAAAAGGAAAGATGAGATACTGGTATGCAAATAAAGTTCCCTAGTTTTTTTTCCCTTGCATGAAATAACTCTGAGACATGTTCAGCACAGTTTCTCCAAGTCCACCAGTAAAACTGAGCTGCCATCATTGACCACAGTGGTAATTTGTTTGACAATGCAGCTTTCTGAGCTGCCTTCCTTTCCCTGTGTTACTTCCTCCCCTTCCCTACTGGTGTAGGATCAACTCTTAAATAGGATGCATGCCTCTGAATCCTTCTTCAGAGTCTTCTTAGGGAAACTCAACCAAGATGGAATGGAATCATTCATTCATATTTTTAAAGGGAAAAGAAAACAATTATTTTGTTTCTTAAAAAGTTTGTAAAATTTTAGGTTAAAAATATTTTTTAACATTTCTTTACTGTATTACCTGATGAGGCTGGTGGTAGATGTTATATGACATGAGCCAGTGTATAATGAATAATAATGTTTCACAAACTTATTTGGCCACAGATTCATTTTTAATTTTTGTTAAATACATTTTTAGGACCATTCTATGATACAATCTTTAAATCGAGTTGCTTTTAAATAAGAGTGAAGTTTTTGTCCCTCCTTAATGTTGTTAGTGCCTCCTTTCAAACTTCAAGACCACGGACACACAAATGTACCTTTACTGCCTTTCCCTGAGTCTGTCTCTACTACTAAAGTCACCAGTCCATCCTGAATAAAATTAAGAAACATTTCTGTCACTTAGTCTCCACTTTACTATATTGTTTTTGAGTGTGTTTTTAGGTTGACCCCATCATGTTGGCCTTAGTTCTGATGTGTTCCTGCATACACTGGCTCTTCATAATCATGGAATCATTTGAAATTTTCTAGGATGTCTAAAAGTGCTTTTATTCATATTAGCCCAAATGAGAAATAAAGTTGGAGATATTTTTTTATTCTGGAATAAAACAGGAGATTTGCCTCCCAAATTCACATGTCACCTCTATCCCCTCATGTATGCATTTATCTTCTCTCAGAGTTTAAGTTATTCTTGAGGACGAGTAATGACCGATATATTTTTATTTCTCAGGTTGTCACTACAAAAAGAATAATATGAGAAAGTATTGCAAAAGCAAAATGTCCTTTCCTTCATCTCCTTCTCCTTTTTCTTCTTCAATAATAAAGGATATTACCGTGGCAAATAATTCAATGTTCCAGAACCTGTGAACAATATTGAGGTTTGACCTCTTTGTATGCTATGAAAGCAGGCAGCTAGAACAAACACAAGGGATGGTTTGAATAACGGCAAAAAATGGGTAATCTGATAGTTACATTTCCATTAATTATTTCCTTGCTATATTCAATATCAACTACCTCCGAGATATCCTAATAGTCCTTTAAATAATGGACTTTAAAATGGTTTTATAAGCTTGTTATTTGGCAAATAATGGAAATACATCATTTGAGATTTAATTTCATAAATAAAATATAATACTTATATTTAATATAAAAATAAATAATTTGCAAAAGGTTTTATTTTTTAGTGCATTATCTTCAACAATATGTGCCCCAGAATTTCTTAATAAATTTTGGGTTCTTTTGAATTACTTGTTATTTTCCTCCAAAATAAGTACATATACCAACCTTCTTTCTTTAGGTGAGTAGAACTACCAGACTCTTGAATATCATTTTATTTAATAATGATTTAATAATAAATTATTAATTGAATAAATATCTTTTATATTTCACATTTGTGCCTGGAATATGTTAATATTATAAGCAGTTAAATGGAAACTAGGTTAACATTTCAAGAATAAAGGAAAAAATATTAAAGACATTAAATCTCATGAAAAAAATACAGAATATGTTAGAAAGCCAATATTGTAACTCAAAGGTACGTAGATCTGTAACTTGCATTATATAGATGACATAAAATGGTCTGGAGTTGAGATTTTGAGAAAACTCAAAATTATTTTAGAGATTCTTAGGCCCTCAAGATTTACAGTGTGCCTCTCTTCAGTCTCACATATACAAAAAATTGCTTCCAGGAGATAAAGTTAATACAATAAAGGAGGAGTTATTGTTGGAGAAACCTGTATAGTGATCCCCATTCCATCTACTGAAGAAGAGGGAACAGAAGCAGCTATGGCCGCAGGTCAGGAGAAAGCAGATATAATGAAATCAGTGGAGAGGTTCACTTGGGTCACCTACGGGAGGTACAATTCACTGCTAGTTAGCCTGTACTTGAGGTATAAAGTGCTACGGGAAGTGGTCTGTGACAAGAAGAGAAGAGAGGTTTGGAAAGTTACTTTCTTTCCAGAATTTGTTGAGATAAGAAACACATATGTGTTTCACAGGAGTAAGTTCAGGCCATATAAAAGGAAGAGCCAGTCTGTATGTCTTAGACTGTGTCCAAAAACACTGCATGGAGAGCTGAGGTATTTATCGGGGAGACAGATAATGGTGCAGGGCCCAAAGTTGCCTAAATCTACTGGGATGTGTTATGGATATCTACCAGAAAAGAGTTGGATTTGCATCTTGGAAAGGACAGAGGAGAGATTCCAAGCAATGGAATGAACTGCAAACCACCCATTAACATGACCCAAAGAAAAGCTTCCACTTTAAATGTCTGTTAATTGATGCAAACTTTTCACAGCAGTTCTTCTGAAGAAAAGATCTTCCTCTTCTTCCTTGAACTTGTTCCAAGCCCTGGAAACTTTCAACTGAGATATAAGTAGAAAAGTAGAGGCCCAGAGTAAGAAGAAGAGAATATATTGAATACATCTCATTTTTGCCAAAGCTGGCATTTCTGAAGGTACATGCAATTTGAAGGATGGTTAACACCTCAAATTGAAAAGGGTTTTGAAATTTCTACTATAATTGAGCATTAAAGCTACTAAACTAAAACTGTGTTCTGTGACGTTAAATTGTAATACGTTTAATTACAAAAGATTGACCAATAGCCTCATGGAAACTACCTAAATTTTTATTTAAGAACAGGTGAAGAACCAACTCCACTGAATATATTTATGAGATGAGGGAGACATGCATAGAGTTGCTTCCCACTCTCTGCTGCATGTCATGCCCTGTTTTTCTGTGACTATTTTGCTTAGCACTGAGAATGTACTGTTTGTTGTATCTGTTACTGCTTCTGCTCTATAGCAGCTCACAGACTCATTTAAATTAACATGTTTAAAGATGCTTAGATTATTGTGTGCAATAAATGTAAGTAATATTTGCTGCAGTTATAGTAAGTGGAAGGTGTACAAAAAATACATACTAAATGGTATCTAATTGGATGGAGGATAGATTTTAAAGGAACTCCCTACTATTATGGTTATCTTAGAATAAGGTTGTGCAGGATTAATAAGACCTTTGGATGCACATAATTGAGCAGGTAATCCAAATGTCATGTGCAAAGATATTAAACACAGAAGAGGAGGGCATTTTCAGACATGTTATAAGATTTTGCCTTGTTTGCATACTGCTCTTTCATAATAGATTAAATAATATCCCATAATAGATGCCTTATTTAAAGTAATAATTTATAACCAGAATAATATTTTAATGGGAAGAACAATATGCTTAACCATTAGCCCTGAATTTTTCCACCAGCTAACTTTCGACTTTGAGCAATTTATTAAATATCATTAGGCCTTCATTTTCTTATCTTCAAAGTAGAACAGCTGTCCAGAGTGTTTTTCAACTCTATTTATTCACAATTATTTCATTTTATTGTTTGGTGGTAAGATAGGTTTTTAGGAATAATTGAAATTATCACTATGGTATTAGTGAGATATGCCTTAGAAAAATAGAAAGGGATATCTGATGTTTAAGAGAAAAACGTTTCATTTAAACCTTTGTTATCATCATAATGTATCTATTAATCAGTTTCAAGAGTAATCAAAATCATCCATGGAAATAGATTATTTCCTTGTTTCTGCCAGTGACTGTTAACAAAAGCTACGATATTTCAAACCTTGAGATTGCAATAAAATGCCATAAAGAAATTGATCATAAAGGTAAATTAGCTTATATTAGAATTCCCCCAAACTCCTTTTTTCTTTTGATAAGAAAAACAAATCAGGGGAACTTCCTTGAACTACAACAAGAATAAAAAGTAAATCAGGACACTTCTTTTCTTTAAGAAAATTACCTTGCTTGGTTAGAGACAATGAGGTAATCTCAAATGCAACAATATTCTGCTTTGTAGAAATTGCTAAATAAGTTAAAATCAGTGGTACCAGTGAAACATGGTTTATTTAGAGCTCGCTTAATAAGAATTAATACAGTATCTATCACCAAAGTAAGAATAAATTCAGTCCTGCTGTTTAGGATGTGATAATTTTCTTCAAATATTTGTCATTTATTTAAGCATTTATTCACTTGACAATACTTTTTGAGCAACACTGTATGACCAGCCTTATGCTGGATCTTGGGAATGTAGTTGTGATCAAAGCTAAAAGGATCCTTGCCCTTACATAAAGAGCTTGCATTATATCCTGGAAAAACTAAACAAGTAATTATTTTAAGTTCCAGTGTACATGTGCCGGATGAACAGTTTAGTTATATAGGTAAACGTGTGCCATGGTGGTTTGCTGCACCAATCAACCCATCACCTAGGTATTAAGCCCCACATGCATTAGCTGTTTTTCCTCATGCTCGGCCCTACTCCTGTGCTCCCCAGACAGGCCCCAATGTGTGTTGTTCCTATCCCTTTGTCTATGTTTCATATTGTTTAGCTCTCAGTTGTAAGTGAAAAAATGCAGTGTTTGGTCTTCTCTTCCTGTGTTAGTTTACTTTGCTGAGGATAATGGCTTCCAGCTCCATCCGTGTCCCTGCAAAGGACATGATCTCATTCCTTTTTATGGCTGCATAGTATTCCACGGTGTATATGTACCACATTTTCTTTATCCAGCCTATCATTGTTGGGCATTTAGGTTGATTCCATGTCTTAAAACATGGAATTATTTAAGTAAAAAGTTATGATACATGCCATTAAAAGTATAAACAATGTAGCATACCTCAGGGCACTTGATTTGCAAAAGGACATCTTAAAAAGGGCTTTAGGGACATCTCCTTGAGGAAGTATAATCGGAACTGATAAGGAAAGGTAGGGATGTGTCAATCCTGAGAAGATGTGAGTCAAACCAAAGAAACAAAAAATAAACACAAACTAGAAATAGATCAAAATATAGATTAGGTCATAGGGTAGTCTATCATCAGCAAAGTCTGTAACTTAATATTCTCTGTCAACTTGCAACTGGCAATAGTAAATTATTAAAAATAGAAAAAAATCATCTCTTTAGTATCTCATTCTATTGAACAACCTTAGCCAAAGCAAATTCTGTCAAAATCTGAATGGTGTAAGCTTTTGTTTGTTGTTTTCCACAATCATTGTTAAAACCAATGTACTATATCACATCACTGAGATAAATAATATCAACAATTAGGCATCCACTGCAAGGAAACCAAAGGTATATGGAAGAAAAATCGCAAAACCTTCAGATGAGCTTTGTCACTAACAGGTGAAACTACTGAACACATTTTCCTTTCTCAGCCCAGCATTCATCTCTCCTATGCTATTGAGTTTGCCAGTTGTGTTGTAATTATTCCTAAACAACCTTCAGTGGTGTCATCTATGTTGTGAATGACTTAATATAGCAGAGAAACATTTACAGTGGATCCAGAGAAATCCTGACTTGAATAAAAGACTGCATTATTACCAGCTATAATGAATCCAGAGTTTAATTATATACAAGAGCAGCAAACATATTTTTGCAGTGTTCTGACAGTAATAACCCGAGGTACTGTACATATGCTTGTAATTCTTGTCCCAGTCAAGCTGGAATTCATAGTTGATCATTTGGTATTTAGATTAGAGGCCAATTATGAAAATATAAGCTGGGTATGGAAAAAGTCACACACACAATACATAACACAGATGGTCAAAGAGGTATCCAGCTCAGTTATCTACTAAGTTTCGCTTCTGTCATTTAAAAAAATACATATGAAAAATCATTTTTAAATAGTTTAAATATATGAACAGGCACAAGATTAGTCCAAAATTAAGAAGTGGATTAAGGTATGTGTTTTGTTGTTGTTGTTTTCCAAGACTCTTTTTGTGGAATGTATCAACACAGCATACAAACTTTACCACTTTACAGCTTTCTGTTTTTCAGCTTATTTCAGGGAAGAAATAACTTTTAAAATTTGTTTGAAATGAATTGCATGTTTTCCATTATTTTGTTATTTATTTGATTTTTAGTCAAGATGATATTTTTGAAAAAAATTCTATTTTAGGCCTCATAACAAAGTTGTGACAATTTTGATAAAAAAGGACTATAAATTTTAACAGTCAAATTGAAGTAATATTTTGTGATCTTCCTTATCCCTTTAAAATAGTCCCATGACACAGATTTGGATAATATGCATGTTAAGAAAATATTTTCAAATTCAGTATAACTATGATTTGATATTCAGAGATTATAATATCAAATATTATCAATATAAATAAGAAATAAATACATATACAAAAAAATACAAATACAATGAAAAAGAATAACTGGACCCTGTGAGTGTACTCTCTTGGGAAACATTTATTCCTATAGGCATACCTTGGAAAGGAATTTTTCAGAACTGTCATATCATATGTCTTTCTCAGAAGAGAAATCACAAAGAAAAAGTCATTCCACACAGAAAAAGCACTATAGGATATGCAAATATAATGAAGAACGCAGTCCTTTCTATTCTCCCAAGGGTTTGTTACCCTTTGAGTACAACTGTCATGTCAAATTCTTGCCAATGTAGACATAACATATACTCGATTTTATTATCAATATATTGTCCAATAAAATAGATTGAAACTCTTGTTGGGAAGGAAAACAACATTTTATAAAACACTTGCTTATAATTACTGTCATCATTATTGACCATTTATGGGAAGATATCTTGACTTTTGAGTTATCATGTTATACATTATATTCCTATATAATCTTCTTTTTCCCCAGAGTACAAGTAAATGCATCTGATGAAACTTGGATCTAATAAGATCGTGAAATTTCATTTTACCAGTCTTTTATTTATGTTTCACATTTGGTAGGGCACATTTCAGAGGAAGCAATAAACATTATTTGTTAATTAATGAGCTGCCAGAATTTCTTCATCTTTAGAAATATAAGATTTATAAACATCCTAATGAAAAATAAATTAATAAAACTATTCTTAATTGGCCAGGTGACTCATTACAACTGAGAATAAAAAGCAAAGAAAAAAGTTGATGTTTATTTTGTTACATTCTGATAACAGACATTTGGAACTTTTGTCTTTATGTATAACATTGCAAAATAAGCAAAAAGATAGCTACATATTTTTATTAAGCTATCTGCACGCTCCTACCCACCGAGGAGAATTTCCTAGTATTTTACAAATGTGAAGATTCACACTTAGCCCAGGATAGGAAAGTGAGTGATTATGATTATCTGTCGTTGTTAAAGCTTTCAGTGTTAAATTACCATGAAATATATGTATGGAATCCCACTGAATAACTCTAAGACACTGTTAGATCTGTAAAATGTTACCCATTCAAATGGGTTATTTTCACAATGTAGTAATGAGCACATGGAAGACATAATCACTTGTTGAAGGAATGTTGGGCCATGTGATCTACTTTCATCATAGTACATTTACATTTCGACTCAAATTGTTTTATTACTTGGCATTTTTTTCTTTTTTTAAAAAATAAGTTTTCAGTATTCTATGTAGGAAGCTTATATCTTATGCTATTGTAAGCTCACAATTACTACTAAGAATATTTTGAAATACTTTATCAAAATTTGTAGGAAGGTCAAAAAGACAAGTAAAAGGTATGTCAAGTGGAAAATATTCTCCTGAAGCCAGAAAAATAAATAGTGCTTGCTATCTGAAGACTAGCGAGGCATACCAAAAAAGTCTGTCTAGTTCACAATTTCTCTAAAGCTAGAACCTATTTTTGAGTATCTCATCCTTGAGTATGTGAGTCATTCAATAGGGTTTCTTCAGTTAACTAAAATTACACATAATTATATTCTAATTTAAACATTCATTCACAGTTAAAATTAAGTATTCTATGTATACATTATGAATAAGAAGAAATTAAAGAGTAAATTTAGAAATAACTTTATGACCTATATTTATTCACCCAATCAACAATTATTTCTTAAGCCCCCATTGTGTTCTGGGCCAATGTTTGGCATTGGGGACATAAAGAGGTTAGAATATTGCACAGGTCAGGCCTTTACATCCTGCTTGTGATTGGATCTCAGCTCTTCATGGATTCATCTATATCCCGTGATATTTCTATACAGTTTTTCAAAGACTTGTATAGCCATACATTATGGGCTGAAGATTTGTGCCCTCCCAAAATGCATATATCCAAATCTTAACCTCCAATCTGATAGTATTGGGAGGTGTGGCCTTTTGGAGGGAATTAGATCATGAGGGTGGAGCCCTCATGAAGTGGAATTAGTGCCCTTATATGAGGGGACAGAAGAGTTTTTTTCTCTCTACTGTCTCTCTCTCTCTCTGTCCCCCTCCTCTCTTTGCCATATGAGGACACAGTAAAAAGATGGCCATCTGCAAGACAGAAAGAGTCCTTACCAGACATTGAATCTGCTGACACCTTGAGCTTGGGTTTCCTGGCCTCCAGAGATGTGAGAAACAACTGTTTGTTGTTTAAGCCACCTAGTCTAGGGTAATTTGTTATAAACCTTAGCTGCTTAAAACCAAAATAGTAATCAGACTGAGAGAATGTTCTTCTGGATAAAGAACATGTAATAGAAGAATTTGAGCTCTGACCTTAAGCAGAAAAGGTATTTTGATGGTACCTGCTCCTAAAATAGGAAGAACCAGTCATTATGAATGAGCAATCTCTATAGCTGTCTATTATATGATGAACTTACTAGTCTATATTTGCTGACTCTAATTTTCACTTGTGAATTCTCACATCTTTTTTTCCTGAAAGATCCAATGAGTGTCTCATGTGCATAAGAAACCTCATCCTCTGACCATGAGCCATTTAATAGTATCTACCTCTCCCTCATGCTACATCCTCCCACCCCCAAATGATGAGTACTAATAATTCTCTTTTCAGAAGCCTCAAACTGTCCACTTTAGCTATCATTCCAGTTGGTCCATGCCCCACTAAGGACCTCCATTGTCACTGTTTAATACCACAGTCATGTTTGTATTTTCCTGGGTTCAAAATCCTGTATTCTATCCAAAAGTCACAAAGAAGTTATATCATCTTTCCTTAGTATTTCAGTAAACAGCTACTAAAACACATATGTTTGCCTTCAAAAGCTTACAAGAATTTTAGTCAAAGTCAATTCCATTTTTACTTATTTCAGCCTATCTCCACAGGACTCAACAAGGTGTGTCTGTGAGAGAGCTGGCTCCAAGACAAATTTGAAAAACAAAAACTGTTTCTGTATCTATAGCATGATTTCTCTCCTAAAAATATTGTTTTGTCTGATACAGAGTGTGTTTTAAAAAATGTAAAATGCCTCATAAATGATTAGTTAAAAATGGTGGATGATGTCCAAATAATGTGAGAAGGACCCTGTTGGTTCAAAACTGATTGTTTTAGAATATTCTTTTGAAATAAGCAAGCGAACGTTTTTTCACATTAAACAACAAGCATTAGAAATAAATGAAGACCTTAACTAGGAGCCTGAACAATTCAAAATGCTTCCAGAAATTCTCTTCTAAAGTCCAAGTAGCAATTAGCTTAGTATCTTCCAGAAATTCTGCATTACATTATCTTATCTAGGAAAAACTATGACTGAAGATAAATAAGCTATAAAAAACAACACACATTTTTTTCTCTTTTACACATACTGAGAAACTAAACAAGTAAGAAAGAATGGAGGTCTATATATAAGTCTATTTATTAACAAATGTTAAATAGAAGTATGTAAACTAATGTGAACTCTTCAAGAATGTGAGATCTTAATTCCAGACCTAGGCAGACTTATGGAACTAGTCAGGGGCAAAACAGACTGGATTTGTCTTCTCGTGTTTGTGTGTGTGTGTGTGTGCATGAGTGTAGAGGGTTTTAGAGATGAATGTGGGAAATATTAGTATGCTGATTAGCAGAGCAGAACTCTAGTTTTTCCTTGAGAAAAGGGACAGGACTAAAACATGCACCCCAAGTTATTCTTCCCACATTTTCAAGAAATGCAGTATAGGCTTTATCAATGGAGTCATATTTTGTAAAACTCGCAGAAACAATGATTTTAATTGCTATACACACAACAAAGGTCTCTTTTCACATAGACTTCCCTTGATTACACTTACCCATGTTCTGGGTAAGTTTCCAAAGGTATAGATTTGGTTTTGGATTAACCAATGGGAAATTGAGTTGAGGGTCATTTACTCTGAGTTTATTGGAATTTAAGGATGTGGTTCAACTTCATGTATAGTTAGGTTAGTGGTAGGCATTCAGGAAGAGGAGCATAACTGTGCTGAATATCCTGGCATTTTGACATATTGCAAAAATCAGAGATCATATCACACCCCATGGCATCTGAAGCTGGACCAATGAGGGGAGGTGGAGGAGAAATAGAGTTTGAAATGTAGAGCCAGCAGTTAGCTTGGAGGAAGTTATGTTAAATCTTACACTATTGAGCCAAGTGCTGTAACTCATGTCTGTAATCCCAGCAATTTGGCAAGCTGAGGCAGGTGGATAACTTGAAGTCAGGAGTTCAAGACCAGCCTGGCCAAAATGAATAGAGACCATCTCTACTAAAAATACAAAAATTAGCTGAGTGTGGTGGTGTGCACCTGTAATCCCAGCTACTCAGGAGGTTGAAGCAAGAGAATCGCTTGAACCTGGGAGATAGAGATTGCAGTAAATTGAGAGCTGAGATTATGCTACTGCACTCCAGCTTCGGCAATGAAGCAAGACTCTGTCTCAAGGAAAAAAAAAATCTTACACTGCTATTATGAAACATGTCAGAGGTTTTCTCCTATTTGACAATTGTTTTAAAAGTGTATATGACATCATACTATAAATTGTAAAGTTGAAACACATAATCCTCAGCTATCAAAATAAATAAATTATATCTTTTTATCTGTTTCATAAACACACTAGAATGACAAAATTATTTTTCTATTATTTCTATAAAAATGATATCACACACTGTTGGTTATGAAAGGGGATGATCAAAGAGTATGGAGCCAAGAAAATGAAATGGAGTTTTTATAGAGGTATGGAGCTATTATTTGAAAACAAATATTATGCTTTTTTGAATTTTTTATTTTTAAGGTCACTGTAAGCCTTTTAAGATGCAAAGTTTGTTGTGATCTCTTTTTTCAAGGTGAATATATTCACTTCTGTAAAGCCTTTTGTATTGTACACTTGAATTTGGTAAGAGGACCCACAGAATTGAACAGGCTTCAGGTTTTGAGAAGCCTGAGCCAAGACCTGCAAATAAGTGACTGCAGCTGCGCTTTCTCTTCCCTGTACCCCACAGAGCAGGGAAGAGTGCTCAAGAAACACTCTGACCAGCCGGGAGTCAGGAAAAACCTCTTCCTCTGAGGAAGCATCAGAATTGAAAAAAGACATTTTCTTCTTGGAATCTTTTGGATGTTCTTATCCTAACCCACTCATTTTATTCATTTAGCCAGAAAAAAAAAAATCAAAAACAAAGGTGTGAGTTCCCCCAAGAATGGAAATCAGGGTAATTCTGCCTGTACCTCTGTAAGCCTTTGGGCATCTTCTTGTCCCTCTGGTAGCCAGTTCAGTCACTGATGGGCTCTGAAAGACTCTATAACAATGCATACATCAAGTTCTCTCTCAGTCCATATTAAGGCTGGAAATGAAGGCTGTAGGACATTTTCCACCCAAATTATGTACAGCTGCATTCCATGACATAGGGTACTGCTTCAAACTGCCAATGTCAAAATGCCAATGTTCCCTGGCCTTATTAAAATCTCCTAATTGTGGTTTAAGCTCTAATTTTTACTTTCGGTCTATTTTCCAACTTTCCTTGTCCATTGTCTAAATATCGGTGCATGAAAATGTCACACTTTTCTCCATTTGAGCTCTGACCACATTAAAAAAAAATGCAATTAAGACTATAGAAGCCAAACAAGTAATAATGATAATGACAATGATGATAACAGTGTCTTATATTCATATGGAAAAGTTTTCTGGGTCAAGCACTCCTCCTAGCCCATTATATGCATTAAGTGATTTAATTTTCACAGCACTCTGATATTAGGTACTGTTATTATTTTGTTCACATGGATGAGAATACTCACAGACCTATGTTTAAGTACCTTACTCAAAGCCATGCAAGAAAAAGTGTTAAAACCAAGACTGAAAACAGGCCACAGATCACCAGAATACGATCTTTTCAACAAATGGAAGTTACTATAGACCAGACCTATGGCAAGGGAAGGCATTGTGGCTATCATTTGGAGGAAAGTGGAGAAATAATGGTTTGGAGAGGCTTGTAATAGTCGGGATAATATTTCACAGTGGTGGCCTCGCTGATGTTTTGTATATGTAGCTGACTATTCTGAACCTCCAATACTTATGGTGCTAGATAATAAACACAATGAACAAACAAATAAAATGACACTTAGGTTTGGGAAGACTAGAAATGTTATGGCTGTTTACAATTCAGAAACTGTTTTTGTAGAAACTTAAATGTTCTTTTATGTTTCTACATATCTCTGCTATGGTCACAAGTTTTCAGATGTGTGAGCTAATTTACTCTTGAAAAGAACATCTACACCCTCCAGCAGATATCAATGTTCAGCTTTAGATGATAAAAGCATCAACACAATACTATTCCCAACTCCTACGCTCATTCAAGAAACATT
This sequence comes from Sapajus apella, assembly GCF_009761245.1. Lineage (NCBI taxonomy): Eukaryota > Metazoa > Chordata > Mammalia > Primates > Cebidae > Sapajus > Sapajus apella. Next base: position 10,847,167 of record NW_022436970.1, on the reverse strand, counting down.
TTCTCAGTCTTAATACAGTTTGTAATATCTCCTTTTTGTAAAATTGCTTTTTTTCATAGTGTATTACTTCATTTGGACTATGTAGAAAAAATCATAAAAATCAAAATGTTTAATAGTATTTTGTTTCAATTTGTGAACACAAATATATATATGAGCTTTTTATTTAAATTTTAAGGTCTGCTCAGGTTAGGAAAATAACAGAAAATCTAACTTAATTTAGTATACTGATTACACATGTACATTGATAAAGCTTTCTTTAGTGCATAAGATGTGAGAAACACTCTTCTAAGCACAATGAAAAGCAACTAAACACAAAAGATAATATGAAAAAGAAAAGAAGAAAAAATATGTCATGTTAAGCCTACATTATAAAATCATTCATTCTCTTCCCTATTGCAAGGTTATTCTTTGGCCAATTGCTCTGTTTTATTATTTTAATAATTGTCAGTAGCTGAATATCATGAGTCAAATTATGTGTTTACTTGGCTATTTCTTTGTTTTCTGTTTCTCCATATAATGTAAAACAACATAGCGTCAGAGTCCTATTTATTTATGGCTACCTCCTCAACAGGTAGAACAGTGCTGAAGTGACTAATAATATTTGTGAGAGGCATATACTTGGGAGATGAGTTTCAGTGAAGAGAAAAGAAATCAGGGGATAAAACCAGGTCAGGAGAGGAGAGAAGTCTTGAAAGGAGAGAAGAATTGGACTTCAAGATGTCTGTGTGCTAATATATAGAGGAAGACCAATACTGATGCAGGTATTGTCTACATCTAAAGAGACAGTCCCAAAATCTTATATAAGTTATAGTTTATTTTTCATTTCTACCTTCAGAACCTGGCTCTCTTTAAATGGTGAGTCTCTCAAAAAATAATCTAGACTCAGCAAATTTTAAACAAGTTGAACTTTATTAGTTAACTTTTACTATTACCTAATTTGTTTTATACCTGAAAATACTTAAATGAAATGCTATCAGATAAAATTCAAGTGCTCTGCTATGGGGTTAAACACTTCAGCTTCAGAAATATTCCATCACAGTCTTCTAGAATTGTAATATTATGATGTGGCTTTGAATCTAGGAGATATATTCATGTATTTTCTGTTCTGAAACTTCTTGGCCATTTCCTGACTATACAACCTCTATAAAAACACATGGAAATTAATGTTCTCATGACCTGAGTGTGAACTCCTGGAATACTTCATGTATCTTCAAGGGTATATTTAAATATCAGCAAAAGATGTACTGACTTAGAACCATCATAATGAGCTTTTAAGTTTCCAAGTTAACTACTGTGGTTAATATTGCACAACTTACTTGTAAAGTTCAAAGTGTTTGCATATCCTTTTAATGATTAGATTTACATCTGCCTCAGCCTTAGCTCACCTCAGCAAGTTGATTTCAATGTCATGTATGTCTACTGCACTGGGACTTGTATCCTGGATGGGGTGTTGCCCATTCAAGTTCACAAAAAGATATCTACGTACCAATTGCTAACCCTTGGAAAAAAGAAAAGGAGAACAAGGGAAGTCCATTTTTAAAGGTCTAAATATTCAATTTCAAAAATTAGCAACACATTTACGAATTTTGAAATTATTTAGCCTTTTTGAAAACTAATCAAGGGTAGATATAGCTAATTGTCACCTTTCATTGGTTTAGTGCAAAAACTACATGCTTCTTAAAAGTCAATTGTGTTTAACACCGTGTGTAAAAAGTCATAATGATTGCAGGACTTTCTTTGATATATCTCATTCAGACAATACCTGCAGAGTAAATCCTCACATAGAAACAATTAAATGTCTTGAAGAGCAAAAGCAATAGGGCGGAAATGCCTAATATCCTAAAGATATGTATCACCCATTCACTGAGCAGTTTGCCTCCAAACGTAAAGAAGCCTTGTAATAACTGGCCCTGTATCCACTAAACCTAGTCATGTCCACTCAACACTTGCATCTCTGGTGCTTCTTTCTTAACAACTGAAAAGTGTACAGAGGATGATTGCACCACCCAGGAAAGCACAAGATTACCCTTCAATGCAGTGAAAAAGTGTCTGGGATCACAGCTGGTCAGAATCAGACTTCCACATGGCAATTCCAACTGTGGGGCAAGATCAATATGAAATTTGTCTGTATTTGTTTATTATTTTTTAAAAACATGTTTCATTTTTCGGTATACACAAATGATTTCTTCCATAACAAAGAAGACATATTTTAGAATCCATCTAGATGCACCTGCTAACAATACTATCCTATTCCTTACGCGTAATGGAACAGAGCCATATATCTATGACATGCCCAGTCACCTTTGTTGAATGGTTTACATGATTACAATACAAAATTATTTTGATCAACTCCAGTGCTTTATTGTTTACATATTATATAGCATAGGGCATGGCTTGTAATGTTAAAATATATTAGAACAAATTCGTCCAAGAATAGCTGCAAGAAGTGGAAGCTGGTTCCCAAAATATAACTACACGTTCATCATGCCTTGCCTTGAGACTTATAGGAATGATTGAAATAAAAGATGATTTTCAATCAAATATACATTTTGACATAGGTGGTCTTATTGTTTATCTTAATATTTCACTGTGACCGATATATATTATGTTCTCAAGAAATGATCGTTGTTAAATTTTGGATGGATTTTAAAATAATGTTTTTAAAGGAAATGATTTTTTTTTCTTTTCTTCTGACAGCTTTGTCCATTGATGAACCAATAGTCTTCAACTCATTCTGTTGCCTGTGGCTAGAATGAGTTGAAAAAGTATATGTGCATCTGATTATGTCAGTCCTCTGATTTACTTCCAAAAACAGGTCAGCATTGCCTTCAGGATAAGTCTCAACTCCATGACAGGCTTACAAGTCCTCTCTATCTTGATTATTCTCATTTCCCTGGCTTTGTTTCTCCCTATGCTAAATATTAGATATTATGCTCCACATATAGAAAATAGTTTTATTTTTCAAAATAATTATATTTTATATGCATTTAAACTAAAATCTAATGTTAGACAATTATATAAAATTTATACTATTATAAAAATAACAATTACGTCACTGCATTTGTCACATCTTTGAATATTATTCAATTATTTTATTGTGAAGAATTTGTAGATGTCATATTAATAAATAAATACCTGCTTGTTAGTATTTTTGATATGACTTATCAGTTTGCTCTGAAGAAAATCAGTCTCAATTTTTGCCGTATAATCATCTTACACCTGTGTAAGATGACTGTAATACAGGAATTGGGTATCATCTACCAGGTGTAAGTAAGAAGATACCCAATTCCTATGTGATGGTTATATATGCATGTTTATTCATTTATTTATTTGTTGTTGAGACAGAGCCTTGCTCTGTTGCCCAGGCTGGAGTGCAGTGGTGCAATCTCTGCTCACTGCAACTTCCACCTCCCAGGTTCAAGCAATTCTCCTGCCTTGGCCTCCTGAGTAGCTGGGATTACAGGTGTCCGCCACAACCGGCTAGTTTTTGTGTTTTTAGTAGAGACAGGATTTCACCACATTGTCCAGGCTGGTCTTGAACTCATGACCTCAGGTGATCTGACCACCTTGGCCTCCAAAAGTGATGGGATTACAGGCATGAGCAATATAATATGCACCCCCAGCTATCATTATTTTAATCGGCATTTCTATAGCAATCACCTTTCATGCCTTTATTTTTTGTTGGTTTGTGGCCGGGTAAATTAACCCCCACCAAATTAAATTAACCCCCACCAAAAAACTTAGTTGTATATTTTTGTCTTATTAAATCCAATACATACATTAAATAATTAATTCAAGAAAAAATGTGAAAATGACTGTATATTGCACTATTGTGTAATTAATAGAATTTCTGATTGGTAAACAGTCACTACACATAAACACAGAATTTGTGGTGATATAAATCAAATGCCATTTAATGAACCAGTTACTCAAAAGTAAGCATGTTTATAAATGAATAAAAAATTTTAAAGAGTTATTTTGAATGCATGACATAGAATGCCTGCAATAGCAAGTAACGCCCAACGCAGAAAAACTGGCTTTATTGGCTCTTGAAACTGAAATATTGAGAGGTATATCACGCTTCAGGTACAGTTTTATCAGGGTGCATTAATCTGTTCTCATTCTGCTAATTAAAATACCTGAGACTAGGTAATTTATAAACGAAAGAGGTTTAATTGACTCACAGTCCCACATGGCTGAGGAAGCCTCACAATGACAGAAATCAAGGAGGCGCAAAGCCACTTCTTACATGGCAGCAGGCCAGAGGGCAGGAGCAGGAGAACGCCCCTTTACGAAACCATCATATTTCATGAGACTTATTTACTATCACAAGAACAGCACGGGAAAGACCAGCCCCAATGATGCAATTACCTCCCACCAGGCCCCTCCCACAACCCATGCAGATTACGGGAGTTACAATTCAGGATGACATTGGGTGGAGACACAACCAAACAGTTTCACAGGTTTTCTCTGTGTGTCTCTAGTTTCATTGCTATTTATTTCTGCCTCTTTTTGGGCTAGTTGCCTTATGTTCCCTAGATTGTATAATAAAACCATTCCTTTTCTATTATGTTATTACACTTTATGTTTTTAAGACTTGAGAAACTTCATGACATTTATCTTTTATACTTATCACATGAAGGTGAATGTTCCAAGATATTTGTTACAGGAACAAATCTCTCATGGGAAGATGAATGGCATTACTATCTTGGTCTTGCGTTGAAACAGAAATTAGAAGACTTTCAAGAAGTTTACTTAGAGGAAGCTTCAGTGTGCCCTATTTCTATATCAGTGTGTGTAATTCTTATTACTAAAGCCATTTCAAGTTATTAAGAGGAAGTTTGCATTAATGCAAACAGGAAAACAATAATTTAGGAAAAATATGATGAGAAAAACTCTAGATTTTAGTCAGAGTCAAAGGATATTTTATTCCAATATGATTTTTATGAACATTATTATGAAGGCGGATCCAAAATCTCTATAGCTTCTAAGATAATAAAATTAATATAGCAGGAGATGAGAAAAAAATATGTGAAACAATTTGATTGAAAAGGCATTTTTCTTAAAGTGTCAATAAAATATAAACAAATAATTATTAAAGTACATGACATTCAATTAGATCATTTAGATTTTTTTTTTGTAAGCAGAATTATGTGAGGAACTAGAAATGTTTTAATTATGTCTTCTTCACGGTTTATGGAAAGCTATGTTAACCTGGACCTGTTTTAATTTGTAATTCCTTTATTTTGCCTCTCATTACTCCTGAAACATGCAGCATATTCAGGTTTCAATGACTGAGGTCAGTACCTGAGAGTCAGGTTTGATGGTACTGATAATTTTGGGAGGTTCAAATTTTGGGTAAATTCCCATGGAATTGATTTTACCTTTAATAAATTGTTTGTTTATGACATATTTTGTTTTATAGTTAAGTTCTTAAGCTTACTTTATTGCAGTTATGAAGAAGATCAAAGTTTATCAAACACACTCTGTCTTTATCAGTAAAGGTTCACAGTCCTGTATATAATGTTATGGTATCTGTCATAAAATCATAGCTACCAAAAGAAAAAAAAAGGGCTTAAGCATACACATTAGAATGGAAATCTTTGAGGCATTATTTGAAATTAGGGACTATTAACCACATTTTTTCAGGCAAGTTTGTCCCCTAGAGGGATAGATTAAACACAAAGATCATATTGGTAGTAAATTATCTTTCTCTAGATCTCCTACTTGCTGAAATTGAGGCACATCTAGTCCCATTTAAATATCATCTGAATATTTTTAGAAATTCCTAAAGCATATCTCCTGTGGTCATTCCTTCACTGGGATTCCCTGTTTCTTCTGTTTTTGTTGATTGTTTCTTTTTGTCTTAGTTTACCTATTCAGAGGGAACTGATTCTAAGGTCACCCCTGTGGCCTCCCTGGTAGAGAGATTCTCCCCTTCCTTGAAAATCTGAAAACAATGTTTATAATCAGACCCTTTCAAAACAAATTTCTGGTGTAATATCTTAGTTCTAGATAGGCAAATTATATTGTTTGCAGAATAACCTGGTCATAGCCACAAGACAACAAAATGAATATTACAGCATTAATTCATTCAAATTACGAATTGGTTCTACAACAATCGCTTCTGAGAAATTTTATAGATGATGGTTTTAAATACATGCTGATAGAGCAAACTGCCAGGCTGATCAATGAAGATGCTTTTATCCTTGCAAAGAACTTTCAACATTCTGAACAATTATCCATGATTGAATCAATGCAGGAAAACTTACCTTCTTACACTACAATATTGAAAGTTGGTTCATGGTTACATACTTTTAAAAACTATCTTGGGAAGAGTAGAAAACACATTTGAAGGAAGACAAGGGAACAGGCATTTCCCTAAAATGATCTAGGTTTTAATTTCCTAAGCAGGTTGTTACAAATTGCTTTTCTCTTGGCTTTTGATTCTTATTTTCTTGGATTTCTCCTATATTACCAATATTTTTGTCTTCCTCCTCATCTGTAGGGATTTCTTTTCCCAGTACATTTCAGCCAGAAGGCAGGAGAGCAGCTGTCTCCACTGGAGAAACCAATTATTTGCCAAATGGATGGGCTTCTGCCTGAATTTACTGGCTGCTTCTACCAGCATCTTGAGGTACCATGTAGTCAGTGCAGTAACCAAAGCCTTCAGCTCTGTTGTACAGTCATGGATTTACTCTGCAGCTGATGAAGGTCAGAAAGACCAAAAATTATATAAACTACATCAACACAAAAATCTGGATCTAACCTTGCAATTGGAAATTCAGATCTTATTTCAATGGAGTGTAACATCTTTTTAATCAATTGCTACTTAAACTTGATTTTTTTGGCTGTTGGTTTGATACTTCAAAGGCAGAACCGTGAAAGAAAAGTTGGAATAATGCTCACAAATACAACTAAATAATTCAGATTTAAACATACAATATTGAATGAATTATCTCAACACAGAAAATAAAAATGTTCCTTAATGGATTGCTCTATAAACTTAATATAATTATGGATAGTCGTTCATTATCTTTAACACAAAGTATACATTTAATAAATATTCGGTGAATAAATAAGTTGGTGGGTAATTAACTAAATTTGTCTTGCTGGTAGATGATCTATATAGACTCTGGACTATTTTTTGGTTTTTATATCTTATGTTCCACTAATTAATGTATCAAATTATATAAATCATATTTAATAGAAAACATCTTTTTTTTACTAAAGTCCTATTTATAGGCATGTATTTAATACCTCAATAATTATTATAAGTTTATGTCACACTAAACAACAGCAACAAGTACCTCTGGTTGAAAAACACAACATAAAATATTCTGTTATTAAATAATGTCCTTCCCTTCTGGCACAGATTTTTAATATAAATTTAGGTTTAGAACAAACCTTCTGTAAAATTGACACTATTGTTTTAAAAAATGTATTTTTAAAATATTTCCAGAGGTTGAGAGCAGCCATCATTGTGGATTGGATTTTTTTTTAAAATAAAAATTGCCACATTATATAAGCAGAAATAAAGGAAATACATATTTCATATTTTTAATATTTCTAAGAAAAGAAAGTACTTATTTTTTTATTATATTTATGTAAGAATCAGAGGCAAATGACCTGGGCAGATATATACACAACAAAGTGTGCATTTTTAGGGAACTAACATGAAAAATTTGATTAGATGAGAAAAAAATGCACATAGTCTCAGATGTAACATAGTTGCATAGAAAGGAAAATTTTTCGGTATTGTTATAAAATATACAGAGAGTTGCACTGAAATTGACACTTGGAAGAATCGGAAAACCATGACAATAGTTCTGTAAGGGGATAGTAATTTGGCTATATAATTAAATTGGAATGTGTTCAGTGAGCAGATGTGTGCAAATAAAGAAGAATCTGAGCTTCAGGCTTGCACTTCTTGATCTTTCTTTTGTTTGCTTTTTTATGAGGACACCCATGGCTTTTTGTTGTTGCTGCGTTGTTGTTGTTGTTTTTCTCCAAACTAAATTAGCTTCCAGCCTAATACACTTCTTAGGGTTTACTCAAAAGCCTTCCAGCCTGCAGAATTCCATGTTGTCAACAGATGGCGTAAGATGTGATTCACCGTGCTCAATGACTTCAAACAATTTGCTACTGCTGTCCCAAAGTTGGTTTGCAATTATTTCCATGCTACACTTGAGTGGAAACAAACTTCATGCGGTTTCAAATGTCATTGAAATATGTGACATTATTTGGGAATAAAACAGAAACAAAGGGTTTTTTTTAATTTTTGTTTTCCTTTAAAATAATGGCTTAAAGAGAGGAAACATGAGTACATATTTCTTCCACCAGCCACAATGGACTATCTATCAGTCTTTTCACTATTTATATCCTACGATGCAGGGCTCAAATGACCAACAATATGTGGATAGTATTTTGTAAACAGACAATTCTCAGCAAATTTGTGGTGTCTATTATTTTGCTTGTATAAACCAATATAGTTGTGTGTAGTGCCAAAATAACATATGGAATTTGATTGCAATATACATTTGGACATAGCCATAAATGATAAAAACTTTAAAATACAGTAACAGAGAAGAAAGATAATAAATGTGAAGAATTTAGAGCTACAAGTTCCTTTAGACACCTGTAAGTCTAAACTGCCGTTAATTGACGAGTACACTGGAAATAGGAAGCACAACTTATTCCCTATTATACACTACTATATTGCGATATACTATTTGCATAATAATGTTGAACATTTATGAATAACTTACCAAATTCATATTCACTGTCCTCCCTAATGACAACATTATTAGCTTGACTTTTTAATACAGAAACACCGCATGAGGCTTTAGAAACATTAAGCCTAGAAAGAGAAATGTAAAATTCAATAAGCAAATCAAATAGTTATTTTCCTGCGCACGGGATATGAAAACCTTGGCCTATCTGTTCCTTTTTTATCTAGGCTTATTTTCATTCTTCTCATAACAACTCACATTCAACGTCTGTTATATTGGCCTTTGAAGCAAATGTATTCCATAAATAATCAAAAAATAAGAACTAGCTATTTATATATCAAATAGTATATACTTTTCTGTTTTTCAGGAAATAAACCACTATTTTGTAAGAAGATATGAATATGTTAGAAAAGAACAATTGATCAGGAAGTTGTCAGATTAATTTAAAGGATGTACCCCTGCATATTCTAAAATCAATCTTGCACATTACACATTGAAAATAAACGGTAAGGCTGGGCGCGGTGGCCCACGCCTGTAATCCCAGCACTTTTCAGACCGAGGCGGGAGGATCACGAGGTCAAGAAATCGAGACCATCCGTCCAACATGGTGAAACCCCGTCTCTACTAAAAATACAATAATCAGCTGGGTGTGGTGGCGTGCACTTGTAACCCCAGCTACCCTGGAGGCTGAGGCAGGAGAATAGCTTGAACCCGGGGGACAGAGGTTGCAGTGAGCCGAGATCGAGCCACTGCACTCTACACTCCAGCCTGGGGACAGAGTGAGACTCCGTCTCAAAAAATAATAATAATAAAAATAAAAAAGATAATAAAAGAAACTCTAAGATGTAAAATATAACTTCCTAAAATTAAACTGGTTATTTATACTGTTATGAATGAATTGTGGAAAAAGAAAGAGATCGTATAATGAATACCAGGAAGGGATAAATGGACACTGAAATTGCTGTAGACAGTAATGAATAGACGCATTCTATGATATTAGGAATGCACCATTTAAGCCCAAATGTGTGACAAATCTCTCTCTTCTATGCATGGAATGAAAAAAGAGTCCAGCAATTTCTAGTTTGTTGGTTAGGAGTTGGGAACATTTGTGTGATTAGGAGCATTTATTTTAAAAATGAAAAAAATATGTGAACTCCTGCAATAGCTTTTTGTTAAACAGTCAGAAATAAAAGTTAATAATGGAATAAATTTAAAGTGCAAGGATCTTGAAATGACTTGCATCCTGATTATTAGTGGTTTCTCTGCAGGATTTAGGTATGAGTTTTAAGAAGCAAAGCTACTCCTACTCTCAAAATATAGAAGCAAAACCAACTTGAAAGCTCATGAAGAAACAGCTCTCGAATTCTCCTGAGCTCTCATTCTCATATTCATGTAGGAAAACCTACAAAGCAAAATCATCTTTGTTCAAGTGTCTTATACAGGCAGTAAATTAACTAGACAAAACTTATACTAACAACAAATAGATGCAAAAATTATGTATATAATAACCCAGTTATGAATATTTTCATTATTTCTTAAATTTGTAGATTTAGAAATAAAAATATTTACAATAAAACAAGATTAAAAGTTCTTTCTTAAGGCCAAGCACTGCTTAAAATCTACTAGGTAATCCACAGATCTTTATTGAGTTAATTTTCTAATGAAGTGCTATAAGACTGTATGAGATGCTATGAACACGTCAAAGGATAGGACAAATACCCACCTCTTTCTCTAATCTATTAGGTTGCAATTACATATTATGAAAATTGTGAAGTAATTATTCACATTGAGGATTGGGATTATACACTATATTTTATTCAAAATGAAACTGAATTCATATACATAGAGAACAATGGGATAGCTAAGACTTTAGTGTTTTATCTTGATTTAAAGTTGAAATACTTTAAATTAGTGTTGTTTGATTTAGTTTTAATGTTTTTCTATTTGTTCCAGGTTCTCCTGAAGTAGCATAGTCAATATTTTTCCTGTGTTTTTAAAAACATTATTATTATTATTTTAATTTTTATTTTAAGGACACATAATTGCAATAGGAAGAAACTGATGTTTCTACTACTGGGGAGTGAAGTGACCAAGTATAAATTCTGCATCTGCTATGTTGCTTCCATGAATTGTTCATAAAAATATTATAATAAAAGCTAATGAAATTTCATATCATTGCAAAAATTTCATGTAAATTACTCATAATTAAGAAGGGGAAATACTTTTTTATGTCATATTTTACTGTTTTTATTTAATAAAGATTACTGGAGGCTGGGAATGGTGGCTCATACCTATAATCACTTTAGTAGGTTGAGGTGGGCAGATCACCTGAGGTTTGGAGTTCAAAATCAGCCTGGCCAACATGGCAAAACCCTGTTTCTACTAAAAATACAAAAATTAGCCAGGCATGGTGGCAGTGCCTGTAATCCAAGCTACTCAGGAGGCTGAGGCAGGAGAATTGCTTGAACATTGGAGGCGGAGGTTGCAGTGAGCCAAGATTGCACCACTTCACTCCAGCCTGGGTGACAGAGTGAGACTCCGTCTCAAAAAAAAAAAAAAATTACTGGAATAAAGTCCGAAAAGATATTTAATAATTTAATAAGGCATATTGCTTCTAATTAACTTGCTGAAAGCAAAATCTTTCCTAATTTTTATGTCATTCATCTTCTTGTTCTCCATTTAAATATAAAAGCATGTTGTGTACAATAATTATGTTTGGCTGTCCAAAATCAATTTCTTCTTTCTTCTGGTAACAGAACAGATATATCCTATATTTTTCTCCATAAGAACCAATTTCAGATGGTCTCAATGGACTGACTCTTCCCACAGTTACTTTATCGAGACATTGTCATCAGACCATCCGTTATTAAACCAACCTGACTGGTTCAGTAAAGGGCTCATCATTCAAGTTAAGTAATTCAAGAATTACTTGAAATTTTTCTACATGAGTTATAAGGTAAGACTGTTAGCAAGACTTTATTTCGAGATGGTTTGATTCAAGTAGTAAATTATGTGACTGAGTCTTCAGGATAACATCATGTCACATATGGATAGAGGTCACCTGAGTGTAAAGCTAACTAGAGGTTATGAAAGGCAAGAAATGGAGAAAAGAAAAAGCTCTACCATTGAATGAACAACATATTTCACCTTTGCCCAAACTACACCTTGGATTGGTCAAATAAATAATTTCTGCTTCGTATATATGATTGCTGTTATCATTTTAACTTTGTTTAAGCTAATTTTGATTGGAATCCAGATAAAGTCAAAAGAAGATACATTATTAAAATAATGTGAAATTACAAAATAATAATAATAAAATAAGATAAACAACATGTGGCTAAATTCTCACATCCAGAGATATACAGATTCAAGTGCTAGAACTCAGACTGTGAAGAGATAGAATCATCATCCTATAAAATACCTTATTATCTGAATCCATAAAAACTTGCCAGTTGGAAAACCTAGTAGGGTCTAAAATGCAAGAGAACTGAGAGATGGGAACTCTTTAGGAACTTAGATGATTGCCAGACTTTCTTTCAGCTAAAATTGTAGTAATGGGTGATTTGGGGCAAGTTATTAATTATTATAAGCCTCTTGATTTGTTTATAAAACGACAGTAATAGCACCTTAGGACTGTTTTCAAGATTGGATGAGCTAATAAATGCAAAAACAAAAATGTTGGCACAATTCCTGGAGGCATTTAAATAAAAATAAAACTACTATTTTTTCCCTAAGGAGTCAATGTTATAGTCCAGTGAAGCAGAGAGCACAGAATGATTTCAGTTCCAACAGAGACATTGGAGAACTCTGCATAAACAAGACAGGAGCCTCATAAGGACACAGCAGGGTTGAGGAGAGGCAGTCTAACTGGAACCCAGATCACAGCCTTCAAGAGTAATCAGACAGAAACCTGTGGGCAATGAGGCAAAATCTGGATACGCCTGCTGGTGAACAATGGTGTTTAATATATCATCTGCTTGGTTGAGGAAGACCCAGGGCCATCTATTGGGCTAGAGGAGTCAAGGCTGTGAGTGCAGAAGTGAATTCTTAGCTATAGGGATTAGGAGAGACTAGAAACATTGATCAAAATGATTCTATAGGGATTAGAAGAGACTAGATTCATTGATCAAAAATATGCCTCACCCCACATGCACAGACCAAAAGCTTACGCTCTTTTTAAGGAAGTGGAACTATTGATTAGTGTATTGTATGAAGGAGAGACCACCAATTATCCCTTCCCATATTCTCATGCCTCCACTTTCAGGTTAACATTTATCTCCCAGAAATAATGTGTCTCAAGATAAACAACAGTTCACCTCTCTGGCTAGTCATTGACTCCTATGCCTGGAAACAAAAGGAGAAAATGAGGTTGAGGCTCATGGTATCTTCTAGAAAGGATGAAAATCACAGCAAGGAAACTCTCCTTACCAATCACCTGGACTCAGACCATTTAGAATCCCTGCTCCTAATTCTCCTTTCCATGACAGTGGGGCTTTACTTCGACTAATTCATCTATTTCACAGCTGTCATACCAGAAACTAAAAATTCTATTACATTGGCTTTCTCTTGTTTAGATTTGCTTGAAGTGTTTTTTAATCATTATTTATTTAACCAAATCATATTGATTATAAAATTATAATTTGAGCCAAATTAGGAGTGAAAAAAGTTGTTGTTTGTTTTTTGGGTTTTGCTTGTTTGTTTTGCTTTTATTTAATTGACCAGTGCAAGGCTGACTCTAATTAATATACTAAAAATAGTATTTGTTAAACCCAAATTCAAAATTATTTATATTTTTTCCTTTAACAAATATGATAAATAAATTCACAATTATATGAAATCCCTAAACACAAGCTATATTTTGCCCACTGTCCAAGGTTGAGGTCTTCATTGAGGGAGTAACATGGAAGGATGCTTTTCGATGCTTTACAATACAAGATGTTACAAACATAAGTTGTCCCTCAGGGAACACAAACTAACCAGGGTTGAAATCTTCACAATAAGCACAAGAATAAGACTTTCCCAGGACTTATTCTTTACATTTTATATTTGAAAGAAAATGGTTCTTAGGTGGAGGAAGTTCCAATTGTTTTATTAGAAAATGCTTTTAAATACAACGATTTAACGCAATTCCAAATCTCACGTAAATAACACTTACTTTTATTGTCTATATAGATGATCTCTATATCCAGGAAGAAATGTCCTTATAATATATAACCTCAATATTAAAATTGCCTGTAATAAGAAGAAAACATTATTGATTTCTAAAATAGATATGAAACATAGGAACATATTGAAATAATCTCAAAATGGAAACATCAAAGAGAATTGAAAAGCTATCCCAATTTCCCTGAATCCAGGATGACCTGCCTTTATTTCACCATCAGTGACCAAGGTGAAATGGCCAGATGTCTCAGCTTGAGGGGCCAATCCTTGCTTTTTAATAGGCTGGCTCTTGGTCCGCTGCGTTTTGTCAGACTGCAGTACATTTGGATGTTATTTCTCATCAGTTCCCTCTGTTAGTGTTTCTGTCTGCTTCCCAGATCCTGACCCTCTGTCCCTGTAAGCTGCACATTTATATAGGTTCATCAAATGTCCAACAACTCTAGAGCAGCCCAGTCTGGCACCTGAAGAATATATTCAAATGATGAGCCCTGAAGGTTGAAAACCTTTTGTTTAGTGCCAGAGCTCTTATTAAGCCAACCACCTGATTCCAAAACATATCTACCCGGGGCACAGAAAGCTGGTTATAAGGAATCCGCATGAGGTTTTTTTGTATGACACTAAGTTTTCTAGTTTTGTTTTTGCCTTGGATGATCGATCCTACTTTATGTGCCTACAATTGTTTATCTTCCAATTACAGATTTTGCTTTGTTACCAAATGGAAATATTTGTATGGACAAAGAACAGATATGGACAGAAATGAGAGAGGAGAGGATGTGGTTTTGCAGTCTCTTAAATGTAAAAGAGTTTTCAAAAAGAAGTGTTTTCTTGAATATAAAATAAGGGTGATATTTCAGGTTTAACAAAAAGTGTTCAGGTTTGGAATAATTTTATTCTGACATTGTATCTTATTGGAGAATGTCCATAAAGAGGAAAAAAATCAGTAACCACTACCTGCCATATATTTAAAATTTTGCTTGATACTCTGGATGATATAACATGTATGTCAAATAGACACTGTGATATCTTGCAGTCTTTGCTAAAAAAAATAAAAGTGCCAAAATTTTGGAACATAAAAATAATACTACCATTAATATCTAATTTTACATAATACAAATTATGAATACTGCATTTGTTTAGAGGAAAGAGACCAGAGAAAACTCAAGAAGCCCAAAAACTTCATGATAGTACTTAAATGGGTAATGAGATATTAATAAAATTTGAAGAGGTAAAAGAGAGAGGGAAGAGTATCCAAAATGCTATTGGCCTTGAGAGACCCTAAATGGAAAACACAATTGAACACAAATATCTGACCTCCGAATTTTGAGATAATAAATAGATGCTGTTTCCAGCTGCTTGGTTTGTGATCATGTGTTACAGAGCAGTAGATAATGAATACACAAATCACAGCGTCATCCTGAGCGTAATAGACATGTGCTATATCACCTAGAAATCATAATTTCTTCATTTTTATTAACACATACAGTATCATTTCAGGAAATTTTTTAGAAGAATCTTTAGTGTCACACTTGAAAATCTGCAAGATGCTCTTTGTTTTCCTAATCTAAGAGTTGGCTTGTGACACACATACAAGTCCCATCTCATTTTCTATCTGGAATTTGTCTCTAAGCAAAGGGATAAAAACATTTGGAACTGACTCCTCTCAAAGTTGGCCTTCTTACAATCTGTCACATTAGTTATAAATTCCCTTTGACTTTCAACTTCTTTATATAATTTCAATGATTTTTTTTCTATTAAATCATACTGTGTTCTGTTGCTTGCACCAGATAAGCCATACTATTATAGTGAGCTTCTTGTGTGAAATGAATACTTTAAAATTTAATCCTACTCATTTGTAGCACATAAAACATGGTACCATTGCAGTCATCACTCTCAGTCTCTGTAATATATGATTTTGAGGTCATTAAAGAAGGTCAGCAGGGCTGGAAATAAAACTACACTTTAGGTTGTGAAAAATATTGAAAAATTAAAAAATATTGAAAAATATGAAAATTGTATCTCGATTTTATAATTTGGGCAGCTGATAGTAGCCCCAGTGACTGGCACAGAACTCACTGTCTTCTAAATCAGTTAAAGTTTTTGCCTTCCTTGCAGTCTTTGCCACAATCTCCAGCTACCACCTAACTCATGGCAAGTGCTTTCATTTCAGAGGAAGGAACTGAGGTTGAGTAAATTGGAGCTCTCTTCTTTTGATCTAGGCAAATATTAGCATGGTTTAAGATAAAATTTTAATTCAACTATACAAAATATTGGAGAAGGCTCTTTTCTTCCTTGGATCCTTCTTAGTCATGGAAATTTTTTGTCCAGCCAAATTTCTGTCATTCTCAATTCATATTAATACATTTCAGTTCTATTATATGAAATAAAGTAGATTATGAGTTTCTAAACTTTCATGCATGTTTGCCAGATGGGAGTGTTTGGGGTCATATCTCTTTAATCATTGAGGATTTGCAAAAACACTAGAAGTGTTCCTGTCTCTCAAAGAACAAGCCTAGAGGCCCTAATTAAGTTGTTAGTACAAATTTACATTAGAAACCTGTGTAGATTTTCTTGTCTAGGGACTCTACAAACCCAATGCCTATATAATTTCTTTTCCTTATAGTCCTTAAAAGAAGAGGTAATATTACTCTTCTAACTTCTGGGAGCATTATCTCTCATGCTTACTGGTTACAAATTATAAATATTTTCACTTGAGCCATAAGCTAATTTAATTTTATAACCTCCAAATTTACTATATCAGCAAGTTTCTGCATACTGTCTCCTGAACATAATAAGTAGCCATTGCTATCTTTAAATGTAAGTGAAAAACTCTTTGATATCTTATTCCTCTAAAATCTTTCATGAAACCACAGGAATTCCACTTTTCCAATATTTAAGAAGAATGGAGTCATGAAGAAGATGTGAATTTTTGCTGAGTTTAGCTGTTTTGTTTTTGCAGGTCATTCAGTCAGAGCTGAACAGGTAATCTAAGGGATTTTTATAGTCAAACGCCTTTCTTAAATGAAAATTAAAATGGTAGACATTTTTAAAAGGATGTATCCTTTTTTTTGTACTCAAGGATAATATATTTCTCACATTCTGGCATGATGGGAAGTCTGTTGAATTTATAATCAGAAAATCCTGTGTTTAAATTCCTGCTTGCTCATTAAACTGTGTTGTCTTGTATTAAGTTCTTCAGTTTTCTGAATCTGAGTTTCCAATGCACAAATATGACTACTAATAATTTATGCATTTTTTAAAATAAAAAATACTGAGTTGAATTTGCTACAAACTTTGTAGACAGAACTCATTCCCTCAGCTGTTGCCTCAATGGGGGAATGTCTCAGATCCCCATCTCTCTGGTGTTATCCATGCTGCTGAAGAGAAGAGCACTTGCCTCATAATGCTGAAAGTATGAAAGTATGGTGTAATAATTTCAAAAAAAATGTTAATTGAGCTACTCTAGGAGGAGCCACTATTAAAGTGTTAACAATTGAATCTAGAACCTCAAAGTTCAAGTGTCCAATTGGTTTCTTAGAAGCTGAATGTTCTAAGCTTAGTTATTAATCTTTCTGGAATTCATCTTCTTTAAAGAAGACAAACGGAATGCAAATCTCTTTGAAATCAAAAGCCTAATTTAAGACATTAATTTCAGGTGTTGACATTATTATGTTATTGTTATTATCATTACTACCTTGTAGTCAATCTATCACATACAACTTATTGTAGGTTTTCTTAATCTTGGTCATTAGCAAAGTGTTGTCCAATATTCTTGTCTTTCAAAGATTCACTGCTATTTCCATTAGAGAACAGTGGGTGGAATGTAGTTGCCCAAAGAGGGGTTATAACACCTAGCTCCCTTTCATCTGGGTGGGTCTGTGTACATAGATCCTACCCATGGAATGTGAGTGGAAGTGAATAATTGGTTTCAGCCAAGAAAGTTAAGGACTTTCTTAATGAATAATATAATCAGTTAAAAATATATACTCTCCGCATTGAACAAAAATTGCCCTAGATAACAATAATTTATCTGGGACCTTTTCATGTGACAAGGTCAAAAGAAAACTGTCCTGTATGTTAGGCCACAGAGGAACTTCTCCCAAAAGAGGGCCATGAAATCTTCACTAATGAAGGATGAATAAGAGTTATACAGGGAAGACGCAAATAGGGCTCAAAATAGTGTCAACTGATGACAGAAAATATCTGAAAAAAAAAAAAAAATACCACCTCTAAGACATAAAGGAGATGGCTGAGACTGATTAAGAAAAAGCCAATATGCTTGGAACAGAAAGTGAGACAATGTACTTTTAACATATAACTGAATTGCTTAATTATTGTTATTTTGTAACTTTTAGTTTTAAAAGGTAAATGCAAATGCATTACTATAACCATTTATTTTGTCAGCAAAAAATTAAATGAATAAAGACAAGAAATTCGGTAGAAATAAATATGTTTGTACAAATATACATATATACACACACATATATGTGTGTGCTAATCTTGAAATTTAGTATGAAAGAGTCTGAACTGAAAGATACCACTGTACCAAAGAGCTTGTAGTAAATAAATGTAAATTTTTTGTGATAGAGTATCACAGAGGCAATAATTGTCACAGTTCATAATTTTCTCTAAGTAATTATAAAAATGAATTCATCTTTTAATTATAAACAAAAACATAGAAAAAATAATTGGACATTTTTCATAGAAATCTTTGAAATAATTTTGAAACAATTGTGAGTTCTAATTTTCAAGTTAACAGTCATTTTATTTCAAGTTACCATTTCAAGTCACTGTTTTAAAATGCCACAGAAATGGACACATTCCCATTTCCCAGTTTAGTCACATAGAGAAATATTTAAACAAAACCTGCTCATTGGTGTGCTGAACCAATGTTGAGATTGTTGTAAACACATTTTATATACAATGAGTGAAGTATCTATTCTTTCTAATGGTGGAATAAACCTAATGGGAATTGCTTTTTTAGTTGGGAGTAACCAAGTCTCTCCACTCACTTTTGAATATGCTAAAGTGCTTTGTCCTGTTTATTCACACGTGATTATTTGTTCTCTTGTGCAGCCAAAGAAGTTCACATTCAATATAGATTTTATTATTCAAAGTAATTGTTAAAAGTAGAGTTTCATTGTTATAGAAATAAGCAGTCAAAGTTTAGGGGATCCAAAGTCATACAACTCTTTAAGCGTCAAGGCAGGGATAACAACTACAACAAGAATAATAACAGTTTGGGTTAAACTGTTAATGCTAGACACTGTAAGAGTACTTCAGTGGGTTGGCTCATTTCATCTTTATAACAACCCTATGACCTGTTTCCTGTCATCCCATTTAGCAAAAATAATCTGACGCATACAGACACATAGTAACCTGTCCAAGGTCAAACTTCATTTTGACCATCTGGTCTGGTGCTAGAGGCAGTGAATGACTTCTCCTACACTTTCACTCATGAAACAGAGGCTTCTCCCTTTGTAAAACAATGAACACGGGTAGAAGAGAGCTGAGTTTCATTGGAAAGGAAATCAAATTCTTCAGTACCATTATCCTCTGCAACAAAAATATTAGAAGCATAGGCACCAAAGTGCTGGCCTGTTTTTAAATCCCAAAAGGCAGATCTTGTTTTTAATACACTGACCTAATTGCATGTGGTGATCCAAGGTCAGCATAAAACTCCAGAGAGTCCAAAGTATCAAGTAAGTTTATGTTGGGCAGAGAGAAAGCAGAATGATCTCGAGGTAGCATTCCTTGATCTTAGCTTTAATCACTCACCCGGAGCCATCACACTCTATTAGATTAAGCTGACAATCTCCAGTAAAGGGTGGAAAAGGAATGGGATGATGAAGAGAGAAGAAAAAGACTAGGTTAGTATAAAAAAAAATTCCTCAACTTTTCAGAAGTCGGCCAGCATTATAGCTAACATTCCACAATAGCAGCATCAGAAATCTCACTCACAGTATTCTGTATTATTTCTAGGGCTTTAAAAAAGTGAAAATAACAGGTAATTTTAATTGTGTCAGTGAGGCCAATCTGTATTAGATATCAAAAATAAGAGACATTTCTGTTGAAGTCTGGAACAAAAAAAGGATATTCACTATTCTTACCAGTTTTTTGTAACTGTTTATGAAAACATTTTATTCTAATATAAAGAGACATAATAAATGTAGTAGATGAAGAAACTAACACAAATAATTTGTGATGATGTTTATGTAACAAACTATGTTAACAAATATGAAAGTTCATTACAATGCCAGGTTCACCATGATTATACACACACACACACACACACACACACACACACAGCTTTTTTATGTACCAGCTGTAAACCAATAAAAAATTTTTTTAAGAAGTGTATACCTGTATGTCTTTGCATATCTGTGTGTTATATATCAATTTATTCTAAGCTTATGACTTCTATATACAAATCTCTACTTGATATGTGTTCTAGTATATCTCATGGTCCAAAATCAAAGCTGAATTGTTAAATATTTTCATTGGTCTCATTAATTTGGGTGAAAATTTTTTCACTGATTCATCTGTAAGTCTAGCTTTCAAAAACTGTCAATGCCTTTAGCACTTCCTTAATACTTCAAGGAAATTCATATGAGGACTTGATGATACTTTCTCCTGCATTTCTGTCTCTCTATTTACTTGCAAGACACATCGTAAATATCTCTCTTGGTCCGCTCTAAGCTTCTACCTAATCTCCCTGCCTGCCTTTCTTTTGTATCATTATCATATAGCCACTGGAGTGATCTTTTCAAATTATAAATCATAAAATGTACTTTGCAGCCTACAACTTTGTAATGGTTTCTCTTGGACTTAATAAGATATAAATATCTCCTCATGGCCCATGATGGTTTCCATAATCTTGTCCATAATGTTTGATGACATCTTGTATGATATTCTCATCCCCCACATGCTGCTTTCTCCACTGGAGACACATTAATTTTATTTCAGTTTTAAAAATATAACCAAAATTTTCTCCAATATAATTGTTACAGATTCAATGTCTTCTGTCTGAAATGTTTTTCTCCCTACCCTTCTGTTAAGCCTTTTCCAACTCTCATTTTTCCATTAGGTTGAGACTTAATGTCACTTCCTTGGAGTAACATTAAAATATCCAATGTAAATTATATACTCCATGTGATTACAACAGGTTCTTTCTAGTCATCACTGTGCATGTGTATTAAAGTTCTACACATGTACCCCAGAACTTAAAGTCTAATTTAAAAAATGCAAATGCTTCTAAATATGCTATGATAGTTCATTACTTCTCGAATAAATATTAGATACGGCAGTTTATTTCAATCACAGGAAACTCTAGAGGAATTAAATGTAAAATAAAATGATAAAAGTATTATAATAAACTATTGTCAAAAATACCATAAGCAAATCTAGTAGTACATGCTTAACTATTGGGAAATACTTATAATAAAACAGTATACTGAAACACTAAATTTTAAAATAATGTGTTAATAATTTTATTATATAAAGAGCCTTTACAAATAACTTAGAAACAGATTACCATGTCAAACTAAAAATGGGAAAACAGAAAAACATAACCCCGTATAACAAAGAGTAGGAATTGTAATGGCCATTACAGTTTGTAAAATATTGTATATTCCTTTGCAAATTAAATAGCAATGTGAATTTATTGAATGCCTAACATTTTAATTAAAGTAAAATACTAACTGTCAATGTTTGCAAAGATTCAGGGAAAATAATACTTTCATAGATTTCTAGCATATGATGTAACTAAACAATACTAGAGAGTAGTAAGATAACATCTCAAGGTGTAAACAGATATTAATATTGCTATGGAGGGATTCTGCTTAGAAAGTTCTACCTTTCAAAATAGACACATGTGAGTAAACTACACATGTGAATTACTGTTATCTTTAAAATGCAGTTTTTATAACCTTAATACCCCCTGCCCACCCAGTGTTACTTTTTAAATTTTTTCTCACCTTTAAAAAAATTTATAGATTCCAAATCTACTCTGATAAAATGTAATCATTTGAAATCTTACAGAATAATTTTATGGGCACATTTCTATTGTAATTTTCTATTATAAAAGCATTTTCATCACATAAATGGAAGCCACTAAAAATATTTTTGTCATGTCTTAAAACCTGTGCTAAGAAACTAATCTTCATTATCAGAATAACAGAAAGACTTAAATAATATAAACTCGAAAGGGATATTATCAAATTTAATTTTTTCAATGGGCAAGAGTATGGAAGCTGTTTTAAAGAAGGCAAGAGGGGACTTGTGGGAGACTGAAAAATAGCCATAGCTTTGCCGTAACCCAAACCAGGTATGAAGATAGCTTGAACTAGAGTAATGGGTATGACAGAGAGAATAGAGAGAAATACTTTATTTGACTGATTCAGCAGGTATGAATCAACAATTTTTAAGTGATTGATCGAATTTGAGGTTGAGAGTTAGTCAGCAGTTGCTGACATGACTCTTACATATATGGCTGAGGGGTGAAAATTCCCTTTACCGAGATAAAAAAATTTTTGCAAAAGAAAGAAATGGAGAAATATCAGTTGTGAAGTTGAATGGGAAGTGGGATAAGACACTGAATTATGCTTGAAACTGTTGGTTTTTAAGTGCCTCTGAGGAACATCAAGAAGTGAGTTCTGGACAACAAATATAGGTTTGAAGGTCATTGGGATAAAAATCATGTTTGATCTATATACAGCATACACAAAATCACTAAGGCGATAGCATGAAATAAAAAGAAAAATAATCTAAGATGGTGCTTGAAACTATAACACTTAAAGATTGTTTAGAACTCTAAAAATGTTTCTGTATGTGTACCTAAAACATTTTCATCTTGTGAATGGATATTATCATAGTAACTATACTAAAATCAATAATTTTAAGCTCAACATCATATTTTTTATGACCACTAATATATATCGTGCTTGAGTTCTCAGTATACATCCATTAAAAGCCTGATTAACCACAAAGCACAATTTGAACAGATAGTATTATGTAGAAACAAAAGTGATAGGTGTTTGTGAACACAATCCAGAAGCATGAAAGGGGAGTTTTAGGGTATCTATGTTGGAAGGGGTTGTAAAAGCAAGGTTTGCATCATACCTAAAGGCTAAGCAACAAAATGGATAAACAGAAAGCATAGAATTTATGCAATATATAAAAGTGGACAGCAGAAACCTATGAAAAAATGTACAAAGCAAACATGAATATATGTATTTTTTCACGAACAAAAAGAAACATTGAGACTACATTCAATTCTAACATAAATTGCTGTGGAGGCATATAAAGAATGTTAACCTGATTTCAATGTTTTAATTAAAATGTGTGATCTCCAATTTACAACCCATGATACTTGGAAATATCGCACTCTTGCTTTCAGTATCTAATTAGATTTTGTAAGAAAATTGTTAATATTAGAGAAAATGTTGCCATATTCCCTCTAAGTCTACCATAGAGTTTTCTGCATGTAACACAAAGTGACGTATTAAAGTGAAACAAAATATCACATTGGATAACCTTGGGAATTTAAAAAAATTAAATTAGCAGCAGGTGCTCAGAATGGAATAGCACAGTTCCACCAGCCACATAGAAGTACAAAAATAAATACTGGGGCAGGAAGGAATTCTTCCCTAGATAGACTTCTAAGGAAGATCTTTCAAGGAGAAGAATTGCTACTACCCAGTTTGTAGCATTTCAGGAAATCTGATTCTAGAGAGCTACAGGCTTTATGCAGACCTGGATTCCTGGGAAATCCACTTATGACTCATTTTGAACACTAACTAAACTATTTATAAGCTACGTGACCTTAGGTAAGTTTTTTTTCCCTCACAAATGTGTGTTTCCATTTTCCCTTCTAAAAAACTTATTTCATAAGATCATCATGAGGATATAATGAGACAGAATATGTAAATTCTTATGTACTGAGGACTAAACCTTATGACTGTATTTGTAAATAAAGTTTTACTGGAACACAATCATGCCAATTCATTAATGTCTTCTGTGTGCAAGAGTTGGTTGGTTATGACAGAACAGAATGTCCTACACACAAAATGTATAAACAACAAGAACAATGCCTGACACACATATTTTGTCATATTTTAAAAAATATAATTTATGTTTTTGTCTCAGTAAGTACTCACAATATACTTATGCAATAAATTACTCACATTAGAACACTGAAGCACATGTATTTTAAAAGACATCTGATCTAAATTACATACTCTTTAAAATATATATGTCTGAGGATTCTGTTAGTCTCTAAAATTAGATTTATTACAGGAGTATACCACTTTATACTTGAGTATTATATGGAAAATTTTGCCTCTGTTATTATACTATTGAAATAATACCACAGCACTTGGCTAACCATGGTGAATATAATTCTCCTAGAAATGCACTTGGCTGTACTACTTGGGGTAAGAGAAGCACATTTCCACATAAAAATGGAATCCAAATATATTCATGCTCATTTGCTTTGTCATGTTATCGCTTGTTTTGTGGTGTGGATTGGAAGGAAATAGAGGAACAATAGATATTAAAGTGACCAAATAGTCCCATTAATAGTTCTTTGACAAATGTAGAAATTGCCTATTCTAGTCTTCAAGCATGAAACATATATGTTTTTTACCTGAGATCCTTCCTCAGGAAAGGACCTTGAGGCCTCTCAAAAGAGTATCAAATCCTGACGATGGATCACCACATCCTGACGATGAGA
Source organism: Sapajus apella (assembly GCF_009761245.1). Lineage (NCBI taxonomy): Eukaryota > Metazoa > Chordata > Mammalia > Primates > Cebidae > Sapajus > Sapajus apella. The sequence continues at coordinate 10,822,543 of NW_022436970.1, read as the reverse complement.
TGCCAGACACCTCATTCATCACGACTGCTTCACTGCCCATCCTAGTTCCTGTTTTCTTACACATCGTTACACTTATCCTCTGCTATATAAACCCCTAATTTTGGTCAGGGAGATGGATTTGAAACTGGTCTCCCATCTCCTCAGCTGCAGCAACTTCTTCCTTGGCAATACTCATTGTCTTAATGATTGGCTTTCTGTGCGGTGAGTGGCAGGATCTAGACTGCACCCCTGGTGTTTTGTTAACACATGTAAACATGAATTATGGAACAAAGTCACATTTGTCTACATTTCATATATGACAACAGCAACTACAAATGTCTCTTGGGTATAATAAAGCATTAGCAATGAATGTCGTTCTGCAGTGAGAATTCCAAAAGAAGTTCTAGAGGGAGCACTGAGATGTGGTTTAAAGCAGGAGACAGCAAACATTTTCTGTAAATTGCTAAACAGTAAATATTTACATTCTGGGCCATATGGTTGTAACTAGTCAGCTGTGGCATAGACAACACACAAATGAATGGAAATGGCTGTGCTCCAATATAACATTCTTTACATAAACAGGGAGCAGGCTGGATTTGGCCCTCAGGACACAGCATACTAACCAGTGGTGGTTTAGAACGTGAAGACTGGCTTGATGAGACCAAAGCTGAAGCCACAGGAAAGTCAATGAAGAAGGGAGTTGCAGGGTCAGATCCCATTCTGGGATTAAGTTAGAAACTGAGTTGTATATTAGCCATACCACAAGCTAACTAAGAGAGGAATAGTCTAAATAATGTATAAACTTGCCAAATGAGATGGCAATTTCAGTGATATACACGAGTAATGAAATCAAGTATAAGACTCTTATATAATTATATATCACATACAGTTATGAGCTATTACAGTTGAATTTTATATTCAGTTAATTAAGGCTAATTCCTAATGAGAAAATGGAAGAAATTATTGCTCCAACACCTCTGATGGTGACTATTTATGTTCTCTGTAAATTATACTAGCAGACATATTATTTTATAAGATACCACTTTCTAGCAATTCATAACTCTATTGGTGATTCATCAATTGAGCTAAAACTTCTCTCCATTTGATTACTATCTAATCAATATGTAACTGATTCTACATAACAGTCCTTCAGTTGTTTAAAGGTCATTGTCATGCATAGTTTCTCTGACTTAATATCCTTGGACAAACAAGCAACCTTCTCTTTGTTTGTGATAAATAGAATGGAATGGAGTAAATACATACCTATGATTTCAAGGCATCTACAACATTTGTTTGCATAACACTGCCCTGCCAGAGTATAAACCGTGGGCAGGAATATTTGTCTATTTTGTATAATAATGAATATAAAACCATGAATGATATAAATCAATAAATTCTCTCTATATATTACTAATTTTCATTTCTTCTGCAAAGCATTTTGGCCTGTTTTTCAGCCAAATAAGATACTTTGTATGAAAAAGGGAATGCATAGACAAGCATGATGTTTGGCAGACAAAGCAGTCTGCATTTAGAGGTGTGTGTGAGAGTATAGAAAACAAAGATGAAAGGTGACCAACAGAGATGTCAGATGGATATATATTTTCATTTCTAAAAAATAGCTGCTAGTGTGATGACTTGTTACTCAGGACACAATTTTAATAATTGACTACACTATAGGAAACAGTATGGAGACACCTAAACAACTAAAAGGAGAAGTACCATTTGATCCAGCATTCCCACTACTGGGTATCTACCCAAAAGAAGAAGAAGTCATTATATGAAAAAGACACTTGCACACTCAAGTTTATAACAGCAAAATTGGCAATTGCAAAAATGTATAACAAACTTAAATGTACATCAACTAACTAATGAATAAAGAAAATGTTATATATATACATCGTAGAACACTACTCATCCATAAAAAGGAATCAAATAATGACATTTGCAGCAACCTGGATAGAGTTGGAGAGCATTATTCTAAGTGAAGTAACTCAGGAATGGGAAACCAAATACTGCATGTTCTCACTAATAAGTGGGTGCTAAGCTACGAGGACACAAAGGCATGAGAAAATACATTGGATTTTGGGGACTCAAGGGGTAAGGTGGTAGTGGGGTGAGTTAAAAAGACTATACATTGGGTACCATGTGCACTGCTCAGGTGACGGGTGCATCAGAATCTCAGAAATCACCACTAAAGAACTTATCAATGTAACCAAAAACTATGTGTTTCCCAAAAACTATTGAAATAAAAAAGAATTAACTAATAGTAAATGTAATAACAGTAAGGGAATAGAACTCTCAACTAATTAGCATGCCCCAAAAGAACTCATATATACATGTTAGGACATCACTGATAAAGATGAATATTGGCTAAAACTATTTGGTTTCAGAAAGAAATGTTTTTGATTGTGAGTTATCTTAAGCATGGTTCATATTAGCTGTAAACAACACAAACATTTTAAAAATAGTTAAAAATAATTACATTCACACAACTTTTCACCTCAGCTTTGTTTACCTCTCTGAGTTGTCCAGTGTATTTCCTCATATGGTGGCAACAGACACCCTTCCCACAGTCCCAACCCTCACTGGCATTTCATTTACTTTTCAAATCTTGATGCTATTTGAGTTCCCCCTTAAGGCCTTATTGAATTCACTTGATCAGAATTAATTCTTCCTTCCTCAGCACTGTCATGGCAAAACTCGTATTTTGCAAATTAGTTTTCTTATGGTTTACTTAGTTATGTATGTGCTTATGTGTCCCACAAGAGCTTAAGTTGTCAGTAGCAGTGACTATTTCTAAAGCATCCTTCAATAATCACTAGGCCTGCTTCAGAACCATGGACAGAGTAGGTGTCCAAACCATATTAACAAAGTGGAATTGCATCTCAGAGATATAGTTTTAGCATCGCAGCATTCTGTTTGATTAGGTGGCACTTTGGCCGTGAAAAATGTTGTATAAGATGTGTTTTTCAAAATTGAGGCTAATTAAAATTAATTTTCTTCTGAGAGTCATTGTAGAATTTTACAAGAGCCTGTGTGATAATTAGACACCCAGGGGTGTCACCAAACCTGTAGTGGGAGTCACTGTTCTATCAAACATGACTCACTGAAGTAGCTCCCGTGTGGCTATTAATATCACTGACTTCAAAATATGTCAAGGTTTATTAAGTGAAAATCTCATAAAGGTTCACAAACAAAGTACTGCCTATGCAATATGGATATCATGTGGTTCAGCTCCCTTAAGAGGAAGAGAATTAATAAACAAACTAAAGCACTCCTGTTTATTCTCTGGAGTGTCCTCCAAGGATGTTAATAAGAAGTACAGAACACTTAATTCTGGCATTTAAAAGAAATATAACATGAAGAGTTTTTGAGGAATAGAGTCAATGAGTCTTTTATATTTGTAATGAAGTACAAAAGACAGATCTGTGTTCACATAAATTACACAGGCATCAATATTTTAATTTTAGCTCTAATACAATACAATATTTTTCTATTATTCTTAATTTTCAATGTAGTCTGAGGGTTACACTCAGGCCAATTGGGGCATAAAAAAGGGAATACTACTAGGGCAAAAGCCCTCTGCCTAAATCAAGGAGCCCTTGGCGTTAGGCACTTGCGTCAAGAGGTCTTGAATTATCTGGGCTGTAGCTTTTATAGTGTGGGAAATGGAGAAAGGTGAAGGGTAACACTTCATTAAAGCTAAAAGGTGAAAAGCTATGGATTTAATTGAATTAGATGACAGCACACATAGAAAAAGTCAGAAAGCTTTCCCATAGAATGAGTGCTCTCTGGAGGAAGGCAGTTTAATTCTTATTGTCATCAGGCTGAGGGCTTGTGTAGCCTTAGTTAATTTGATTTCTCTCAGGAGGGAAATGTATTTGGGCAGAGATGGACATATGGTTTAGTGAAAGGAACCTGGTAGCTGTCTGAGATGCCTATGTACCTAGGAAAGAGGCTGCCTTGGCACCAGCTCACAAGAACATACTTTCTACAAAAAGCCTGAAATAGTATAGAGAATGTACTTAACTAATAAGGAACTATTACTTTATTATTTTTGTTTAACCAGTTTGATCTACCCGTCTTGTCATAATATGGCCTATGAATTGGCAACAACAGTAGCTGCCACATCAGGGAGGTTGAACAAGGAAGGTTTTACTGCCTAATTAGTTTAAGAATTGGTTTTAGTAGTCAGAGATAGTACACATATAAGAACATAGGGAAAATTATTCTTAGTTTATACCATAGGACTTATCAAAAAACTCTTTTAGCATCTGGAGGTTAGTTTTAGATAAAAATGTAACCAAGAGTAGAGCTGCAAAAACAACTCTAAGAAATGAGAATTATTTAAGCCAAGTCAAGGATTCAATAGCATTTTAAGAGCTATTAAATTATTCATTATTACCCAGTCTCTAAAAGCAAAAGCAAAACACAAAACAAAGCAAATCTTCTCATGATAAATGGAGTTCTATTATTTGGTCAAACATTTTCCAATTTGATAGCAGATTTCCAAAGTTCAAGTATAAACAACACAGTATTTTAAACTATCTCAATGGTATTCAAGTCTCAGCATGCTAAGAATTTCTAATGTATTTTAAATTCATGAATTTGTTCTAAATGAAAAAAAAAATGGGTGCATCAAGCAAGCATAAAAGGTGCTAGTTAATTTCCACTATGTTTTCAGAGAAGTAGGGACTTTGAAATAAACTTATTTATGCAAGTCAGAGATTTGTCACGTCCCCTTTCACTGGATAGAAGCACAAATAGAAGAAAGATGAGAAGTTAACAATTTCATAAAATTATGGAACTGTATACATTTATGTGTTGTATTCATTATATTACTAAATTCTTTGATATGTGTAATTGAAAGAAAAAAGAGCTAAAACTTGTTAACATCACAAATATACGAAGAATTTTTCAATTAATAGCAACAACAACAATAATAAAGCTAATAATAATAATGATAATGAAATATCAGTTCTCATTCCTTGATAATTATAAAATATATTTGCTATATGAAATGTTGTACCTATATATGTACATTAAATGTACATAGAAGCAGACATTTAAGAAAAATGAGAATATTAAAAATATTAAATTATTTTATTCCATGTAATAATGATTAAAATTATACCTATAACATTATCTGAAACTATGTATAATTTTAACTCATGGCTTCCAAGCCTATTGAAAATATTCATTTAGTAGATATTCAGAAGTTTAGATAAGAGAGTCTTTATAGTTTTAATGTGTGCAAATACAGAGACATACTTTGCAATATAAACCTCAGAGCATCTCTGGCTACTCTTAGGATATTTTCACAGTCATTTTCCACTTAATGCAAGATATTAAAATAATCCAAATAATTTTACAGTCTTGTTTTCATAATTGATATGGTTTGATGTTGTGTCCCCTCCAAATCTCATGTTGAAATGTGATCCCCAATGCCTCAGGCAGGGCCTGGTGGGAGGTGGTTGGATCATGGGAGTGGATCCCCCATAAATGGTTTAGCTCCATCCCCTTAAGTTCATAATAGGCTCTTATGTTCCTGTTTATATTTCTGCGGTATCAGTTGCAACGCCTCCTCTTTCATGTCTGATTGCACACAATTTAATCTTTTCTCTTTTTTTTCAGTCTAGCTGATGGTTTGTCAACTTTGATGGTTTATCTTTTTTAAAAATCAACTCAGTTATTGATTTTTAAAATTCTTTTTCTACCTTCTATTTAATTTAGCTGGCCTGTGATATTTATTATTTCCTTCCTTTTGCTTATTTTCTGTTTAGTTTATTTTTTCTGTTTCTTAAGGTATAAGGTTAGCATATATATTTGAGATCTCTATTCTTTTTAATGCAGGAATTTGTCACTATAAATTCCCTCTTGGTGCTCCTTTTGCTACCTTCGGTAAGTTTTGGTATGTTTCGTTTTTGGCCAACTGACCTTCCACGGGTGTGACACAAATACACAATAGGAAGAAGATGATCTATTTAACAAATATTGTTGGGAAAACTGTATATCTGTATATCAACATGTAAATGCATGTAACTGGACTTTTATCTCACACCATACACAAAAATTAACTCAAAATGGAGTAAAAACTCAAACCTTAAACTTAAGACATAAAACTATAAAAATTTCCAGAGGAAAATATAAAAGAAAACTTCACGACGTTAATCTTCGAAATAATTTTATAAATATGACTCTCGAAGTTGTTTGGAAAAGCAGCAAAGGAGAAAGGGCTCTCAGAGTGCCTGCAAAAATTGGTTATGAGTAACGCATAACAAGGAAAACGAAACTGCAGAAGGCCACAGGAGGCCTCTGGGGAGGAAGGCCTCTCCATGCCTCATGTTCCAGTGCGGAGTGACCTAGGCTCTGTTACAATAAGCACTGTGCTCAAGGACATAAAATCTCTTTGTAGCACTATGACGTAGCCAGACTTGTAGGCTCCTGACAAGGTCCTTATTTCATCAGTTGCACATAGATAATAGGCTAAAGATAACCACATGTTCTCGTTTTGTGAAACTCCAAATTGCCACTGTTATCAGTCCCTAGGAAGACACATCAGTTCTGGCTCACTGATTCATTTCCGCTTACTGATTCACTCCACCATCACTCCAACCCTGTTGTATAGATCAAAGTGGTTGTAATCAATAAACAGAGTAGCTGATCAGAGCTTGGGGCCTTCCCTCCTCTGGAGTAATAAGTGATGGCCCCCTGGTCCTACTGTATCTCTTAATTTGTCTTTTTCTCATTCCTTTGTCACAAATGAACTTGGGGTACCCACTGGTGATGTAGGGCTGGCTCCCTATAAAAGTAGAGGCAACAAAAGCAAAAAAAAAAAAAATTATATGAGAACCTATCAAACTAAAAAGCTCCTCAAGGCAAAAGAAATAATCAACAGAATGAAAGACACCTGTAGAACAGGAGAAAGTATTTGTAAGCCACCCAGATGATAAGAGGTTAATTTCTATAATGTATTAGAAAGTTATGTAACACAGCAAAAACAAAACAAAACTAATCTGAACTAATAACCAGATAAAATTAATGGATTAACAACATGAATACACGTGTCTCTAAAAAAGGCCAACAAATTTGAATCTCATCAATGTCACTAATCAGAGAAATGCAAATCAAAACCACAATGAGATAACCCCTCACACTGGTCAGAAAGGTTAGTATCAAAAAAAGAAAAAGAAAAAAGATTTAAAGTCCTGGAAAGAATGTGAAAAAATTGGAACCATTGTCCATTGTGGGAATGCAACATGGTGCAGCAAGCATAAAAAATAGTATGAAAGTTTCTCAAAAAATTAGGAACAGAACTACTATATGATTCAGCAATCCCACTTCTGGGTATTTATCAAAAACAGGATTTCAGATATATTAGCATTCCCATATTCATTGCAGCAATATTTATAATATCCAAGATGTGAAAGCAATTTAAATATTCAAGGAAGGATGAACGAATGGATGGATAAAATGAAGTATATACATATAGGGAAATATTGTTACTCAGCCTTTAAGAAGAAGAAAATTCTGGGATATGTGACAACATGAATGAACATTAAGGACATTGTGCTAAGTGAAATAGATTAGTAACAGAAAGTCAAATACTGCATTATTTTTCTTGTACAAGATATATAAGATAATCAAATTTATAGAATTAATAGGGTGGTGTTGCCAGGAGCTGAAGAGAGAATAAAATGAAAAGTTAATAGTCAATGGGCGTAAGGCTTCAATTAAGCAAGATGAATAAAATCTAGAGATCTGCTATACAGCCTTGAGCTTACAGTTAACAATACTGTATTTTACACTTAAAATTTATTAAAACAGTATATCTCACGTTACATGTTCTTACTGCAAATAATCTACACTTTAGAGAAGATAAAACATAGCTATTAATAGTTGAATACTGAAATAAAATAAAATAAAGCTACATTTCTTGTTAAGAATAAATATTTTATAATTATAGGAGGCAATGATATTTTTTCTAATTTTAATGAGAAAAATTTAAAACTAACCAGAAAGAAAAATGTGTCATTCTTTTTTTTACTCATATATTTTCATAAATATAGTGACATTCAGAGAATTTTAATAATGTATTTAAATGGAAACATTGCAGAAATATGTCTACTGTATCAAATATATCAATATTTATGTTATATGTTTTATCTCTTCATGACAAAGAAAGAATGAACATTTACCTTTCTTATTTTTAAATTTGCTTTATAATAAACTATTTGAAAATAAGTTATGTGTATTCATATCTTCCAAATTGAAATCTAATATTTTATATTAATTATAAGAGATAGATGATCAACTCTCTATGGTGCTGCTTTGAAGAATTCTCAAATGTTTTTTATATTAAGCTCTGATTACCTTTTCCCTATAGAAACTCAGAGTAAAAATTATATTAAAACTATGGATTTTTTGCTCACTTTGAACAGTAACAGAGGTAAAGTGTTAACATTTGCCTTAGGAAGTAAAATACATGCCATACAAATGACAAATGTTGTACCCTCCACCTCTATTATGCTGGTCTTTTTTTCCTTCTACAATACTGCTAACTAAAGCACTAATTCAAGTAGTTCTTTTCAGAATTATTAGAATATGATATACGTAATATGAGACATAAAAATGCAAACCTTTAACTGTTCCTCATTTTTATAAAAATAGTTGGTAACTATTTTCTGTAGAAAGTCTACTTAAAATAATTACATTAAGTCATAAAAACAAGAATTTCATACTTTTAATTAGAAACCAGTATATATTAAGCATATATACCAGTGAGCTTATTTCATAACCCTAAGTTAATTACAGCATCTTTCTGGCTCATTGTATTTAAATAAGACATTCCAAATAAAATTGTTCCTACTTAATATACTATTTGAAGACAGAAAAAGCAACTACTTATAATCATGATTAAATAAAGTTTCAGAGAACTGACATTTTTGCAGATACTAGCCTAGTAGTTAGACATTTCTTTATTCATTTATTCTTAATGTGAGCCATTTCTTCATTTATTCCCACTCATTTATTCATTCGTTTATATATTTAAATAATATATATTAATTGTTTAATCACTAGGATGCTTTAGAACCTATGATGCGGACTACAGCAGTAAAAAAGGCAATATATTCTCTAACTTCAGAGAAATTTAGTTGGGAAAGAGTGATCAACATTAAATTAATACTTATGCAGATAACTCTTCTGGACAACAATAAGGTAATTTGGTACCTCATTATAAGAGGCACCTAAATTCTTCTTGGGGACAGAGACCAATGCATTTCACATACATTACAAGTTAAATTAAGAGAATATAGGGGAAGATTTTTCCAACAAAGGAATTCACATTTGGGGCAGCATGAGACGAGACACAACTTTGTACAATGATGAGACTCCAGAAATTTGGCATGACTTGAGGCCAATGAATGAAACAGCGTGGTGACATGTGCTGGCGTGGTTAACAGAAGCCCATGGTGCAGGCCACATTTGGGCCTCTGTGGTTATGCTGAGAGATTGAAAACTATTGAAATATTTTAAAATGGGATGTGGAAAGCCAATATTTTATTTTAAAGACTGACCAAGGTCGATTGGTAAAAAAGATATAGCAATGGTCCATAAATGGTTTGGGCAAGTTAATAATAATTGCTCAGTCTCACCTAACACTAAATTTTTATGTGCCAAGCAGTGTGTAAAGGGTATTTTTAGGTATTATTTTCACGCACGAACATTAAAAAACAAACAAACAAACAAAAAAACACCTACTCATCACTCTTCTACGTATGGTAATACTGAAGCTCAGAGAGACTAACAATTGCTCACTATCAGAGAGCAGACAAATGGGTTACCTGGGAGAGAAGAATAAGTAGTCTGTCTCTGGAATTTTTTCTCTCAGATACTATGTGGAACAGAATTTGGGCAGAGAAATATTGTGAAGTAGATAATTTGAGACAACTGAAAGTTAATTGATCTATTGAATATACGAGGTTAAGAGAAGCTTCAAATTTCAGAAACAGGGCGCATGACAATAACAGAGACATGAGATACACTAGTGCATACATGTAATTAAGAGGAAATTATGAATTATAAATTATGAATTGAGTAATCAGTGAGATACCAAAGAAAGATGTGAATGAGACCATTAGCTACAGCATTCTGCAGCTGAGAAGAGATCTTCTTCTTCAAAGTAATGACTTGGAGAAATGGATGTATAGATGGTCTTCGTTTCTTTAAGTATAGCTGAAAGCAGAGAGTGTAGAGAGACAATTGGCAAAGATCTGGCTGTTAGAAGAGAAAGAACAGCCAAAATAGTTATTGACAGGCAACCAGTTAGATCAAAACCAGGAAGGTACTTGTCACCCATGCCACAGTAACAGGCTGTTTGAAGAAAGAATTTGGAATCAGCTTTGTCAGGATTCCCAGTAATATATCTGAAATAGAAACACAGGCCTTTTTAGTATGTGATCAAGAGCAATTTTCTGTGGGGGTTGCAAGGGCAAAAAAATGAATAAACAAGTAGGAAGGATGTGGCACCAAAAACTGTAAACCATCAGCTTAAGAAATGTACTGTGAAGGGGCAAAAAATAGAAAGGCAGGGGGTATGCCAGTTTTCAAAGGGAATGCTTCCAGCTTTTGGCCATTTAGTGTGATATTGGCTGTGGGTTTGTCGTAAATAGCTTTTATTATTTTGAGATACGATCCATCAATACCTAGTTTATTGAGAGTTTTTAGCATAAAGTGCTGTTGAATTTTGTTGAAAGCCTTCTCTGCATCTGTTGAGTTAATCATGTAGTTTTTGTCTTCGGTTCTGTTTATGTGATGGATTACTTTTACAGATTTGCGTATGTTGAACCAACCTTGCATCCCCAGGATGAAGCCTACTTGGCTGTGAAGGTCAAGCTTTCTGATGTGCTGTTGCATTCGGTTTGCCAGTATTTTATTGAAGGTTTTTACATCGATGTTCATTATGGATATTGGCCTGAAGTTCTCTTTGTTAGTTGTGTCTCTGCCAAGTTTTGGTATCAGGATGATGTTGGTCTCATAAAATGAGTCTCATAAAATGGTCTCATAAAATACAGAAGATTTCCTCCTCTGTATTGTTTGGAATCATTTCAGAAGGAATAGTACCAGCTCCTCTTTATACGTCTGGTAGAATTTGGCTGTGAACTCGTCTGGACCTGGACTTTTTTTGATTGGTAGGCTATTAATTGCTGCCTCAACTTCAGACCTTGTTATTGATCTATTCAGGGTTTCAACTTCTTCCTAGTTTAGTCTTGGGAGGGTACAAGTGTCCAGGAATTTATCCATTTCTTCCAGATTTACTGGTTTATGTGCATAGAGTTGCTTGTAGTAATCTCTGATGGCAGTTTGTATTTCTGTGGAATCGGTGCTGATATCCCCTTTATCGTTTTTTTTTTTTATTGCATCTATTTGATTTTTCTCTCTTTTCCTTTTTATTAGTCTGGCTAGCGGTCTGTCTGTTTCGTTGATCTTTTCAAAAAACCAGCTCCTGGATTTAATGATTTTTTGAAGAGTCTTTTGTGTCTCTATCTCCTTCAGTTCTGCTCTGATCTTAGTTACTTCTTGTCTTCTGGTGGGTTTTGAGTTTTTTTTATCTTGCTCCCCTAGCTCTTTCAATTTTGTCGATAGGCTGTCGATTTTAAATCTTTCCTCGCTTCTCATGTAGGCATTTATTGTTATAAATTTCCCTCTCGACACTGCTTTAAATGCATCCCAGAGATTCTGGTATGTTGTGTCTTCATTCTCATTGGTTTTGAAGAGCATCTTTATTTCTGCCTTCATTTCGTTGTTTATCTAGTCATCATTCAGGAGCCAGTTGTTCAGTTTCCATGAAGTTGTGCAGTTTTGAGTTAGTTTATTAATCCTGAGTTCTAATTTAATTACACTGTGGTCTGAGAGAGTGTTCATTATGATTTTCATTTTTTTGCATTTGTTAAGGAGTGATTTACTTCCAATTATGTGGTCAATTTTAGAGTAACTGCAATGTGGCGCTGAGAAGAATGTATATTCTGTGGATTTGGGGTGGAGAGTTCCATAGATGTCTATTAGGTCCACTTGGTCCAGATCTGAGTTCAGGTCCTGGATATCCTTGTTGATTCTCTGTTTCGTTGATCTGTCTGATATTGAGAGTGGAGTGTTAAAATCTCCCATCATTATTGTGTGGGAGTCTAAGTCTCTTTGCAGGTCACTAAGAACTTGCTCTATGTATCTGGGTGCTCAGAACACTTTTACACTGTTGGTGGGAATGTAAATTAGTTCAACCATTGTGGAAGACAGTGTGGCCATTCCTCAAGGATCTAGAAATAGAAATTCCATTTGACCTATCAATCCCATTACTGGGTATATACCCAAAGGATTATAAATCATTCTATTATAAAGACACATGTACACGTATGGTCATTGCAGCACTGTTTACAATAGCAAAGACCTGGAACCAACCCAAATGCCATCAATGATAGACTGGAACATATACAGCATGGAATACTATGCAGCCACAAAAAACAATGAGTTAGTTCATGTCCTTTGTAGGGACTTGGATGAATCTGGAAACCATCATTCTCAGCAAACTGACACAAGAACAGAAAACCAAATACCACATGTTCTCACTCATAGGTGAGTGTTGAACAATGAGAACACTTGGGCACAGGGAGGAGAACATCACACACTGGATCTCTTGGGGAGTGGGGAGCTAGGGGAGGGACAGCGAGAGCTGGGGAGGTTGGTGAGGGATAACACAAGAAGAAATGCTGAATGTAGGTGATGGGGGGATGGAGGCAGCAAACCACCATGGCATGTGTATACCTACGCAACAATCCTGCAAGATCTGCACATGTACCCCAGAACTTAAAGCACGATTAAAAAAAAATCATTATGCATTGAAAAACAAAAAAAAAAAAAAAAGAAAGAAAGAAAGAAAAAAAAAGGTAGGAGGTATAGGAGACTTACTCTTTTGCTTTACTTTGAAACAATACCTAACTAAGCATGTTACACTTCCCACATTAATACATTCAGGAGAGAAGAGGAGTTTAAGGGTATGGGAAACAAATGGCATAACAGAGGAAAAAGTTTTCTGAAATCCTGGTGGGGAGGCAGGGTTGAGGTAGTAGTGATGGAAATCCAGGGCAAGATGAAAAAATGATTTATAATATTGAATTTTTTAAATATATAAATTAATAGGTTTACACTTTTATGCCTGAATTTGCAAGATAAACTGTACAATATTTGTTGATGCTCCTCTTGATATTTATTAATAGCTGGTAAAATTTGTGCAAAGGATTCCTTATCTAATCATCTTTCCTTTATTTCTAAAATTAAAGAAATTTTGGATCTACTTTCTTTGGGCTTTCCACCAAAGAAGTTGAGAGGAGTTGACATTTTGCCAGACAATGAGTTAAAACACAAGGCTGAGCATCACTGGGAAGAGCAAGCTTCAGACAATCAAAAGTATTATTATTTTCAATAACTAATTGTGTGGAAACATATTGACTTACCTGAAATAATTTGGTGGCAAAACCAACTGGCATGTAGTTCTTTCTAATTAATGAAGATATGTATATGTTTTTATATTTGGTTACAAGGAGCTTCTCCAGACCCCGCTGGGGATACTTCTTGATAGGTGTACCTTTCCACAATTCAGAAGCTTCTACAATCTGAAAGTTAATTCCAAAACACTTCTGGCTGTAGGAGTTTTGGACAAGGAATTACAGATGTGTCACATAGTTTTGTCACTCAGGGCAAATGAGTCTTCATTTCATTATTCTAGCCTCTAAAAGTTGACACTTTTTTTTTTCTACATAAAATTTACTTAAGTATCATATCTACTAGCAATCTATTGTCACCTTACTGTGATTAGATATGTCATGAAAGCATATATATAGATCTAACATGATTCTCAACATGAATATTAGGATATTCAATATTTCATGGTCTGGATAATGTAAAAAATCTGAGAAATTTGAACAATCTTTGAACCCTTACCAATGTATTTGGTGATTTTCCATAGTCAATGCAATAACTGAAAGAAATGGGCTTCATAAGAAAGAAATCACATTTATGATGCCTGTTATAACAGGCCAAAAAAAATAAAAAGAAAAAAAAAGAAAAAGAAAAGCAAGTTTGGGCATGGTGGTTCATGCCTGTAATCCCAGCACACTTTGGGAAGCCACGGCAGGCAGATCACCTGAGGTTAAGACTTTGAAACCACCCTGGCCAACATGGTAAAATCCCATCTCCACTAAAAATACCAAACTTAGTCAGGCGTGGTGGCAGGTGCCTGCAATCCCAGCTACTAGGGAGGCAGGAGAATCGCTTGATTCCAGGAGGCAGGGGTTGCAGTGAGCCCAGATTGCACCATGGCAGTCCAGCCTGGGCCACAACACCGAGACTTTGTTTGAAAAAATAAATAAATAAAATAAAATAATTTTTTTTAAAAAAACTAATAAAATGTTACTTGAATTCCCATACTTTGCTACTTACAGCTATGGTTCATTCATTTTCATAAACTATGTTATCTATAGTGTTACATATTTTTTATTAACATATTTTAGAAAAGTTTTAGATTTAGGGAAAAATTGAACAGATGATTATACATGGATTTCTAATTCCCTATCCCCTCTTCTTTCACGTAGTTTCTCTATTATTGACATCTTTTAATAGTCTGGCACATTTGTAATAATTGATTTGCCAGTATGGATACATTATTATAAACTAAAATTTATAGTTTTTTAAGATATCTTTAGTTGTTAGCTATGTCTCCTTTTTCTATCACAGTATCACATTCAGAATATCATATTACTTCATTTGTCACATCTCCTTAAGCTCTTCTTGACTATGATAATTTTAGATACTTCAGAGTGTTGGCAAGTACTAGTTGAGTACATGGTAGGATGCCTTTCTATGGAATATTTCTGATGTTTTCCTCATGATTAGACAAAGATTATGGGCTTTTGAAAGGTGATCAAAGTAAATTGCCTTTTCAATATATCCTATCAATGATACATATTATCAACATGATTTATGATTTTTGATGTTAAGCTTGGTCCATTGGCTGAAGTAGTGCTGTCACATTTTTCCACTGTAAAGTTACGTCTTTTTACTCCTTTTTCATACTTCACCCATTGGAAAAGAGTCACTGTACATAGCTTACACTTAAGGAGAGGGAGTTACACTCACCCGTCTTTAGGAGAGTGTATCTATGAAATATATTTGAAATTATTTTGTCTAAGAAATTTGTCCATTTTCTTCTTTTAGTTAAGTATAGCCACATACCTGAATGCGTTCACAGATATTCCATAATCTGGGTTATAATCTCATACCATTTTATCTATTATGTTGCTCAAATTATCCTAAGGTTCAGCATCAGAACATCTTTTAATTATCTTCTGTGCCCCTCTGACATACCTCCATAAATGAAAGCTTTTTTGTTTAGTATTTTTGGTTGTAACACTTCCTTACTTTCTAACACTATAGAATGCTGCAGGTCCATCTTGCATACTTTATTCCCAAACTCTAGAATCAGATGTCACTCGACAGAGCCCTGATTCCTTCTACTGAAGAATGAGATTAGAAATCAAGATCTGGGTATTAGATTTTCTCATTGCTGCTGAGATGTCATTTCTTTTAGTTCCTATCAGCTGACAGAGTAAATAAGTAGATGTGTCTATAATAATCCATATACGTGTATGCACACACATATCTGTAAATATTTCTATATGTAGCCACCTGTATCTATGTTAAGCTAGTTATGAGTTCTTTAACTGATATTTTTAAATCTACATTTTAGAGAAGATAAAACACAGCTATTAATGGTTAAATATTAGACTCAAGAACAAATACACAGAGAAAGTGAATTGAAACCAAGAATAGTCTAACTTCAAAATCTATGCTCGTAATGTCTCCTATCAGTTTCCTGGAATTTTTCAAATAAAATATACATTTCTTTTTCGGTTTCAATATATAGTATATAATGATATCAACCAAGCTGCAGAAATAAAAGCCTGAAGGAGACATAATTATGCTTGTTGTTAACTCACAGCCAAAGCGTCCTTTTGGCATCTTTTATTAATCTGGCACATTTTGACAAAAGACATGCAATGGGAATACTCTAGGTGGGCCGAGCAGCTTCGCTCTCTGTGGTTATTTAGAGACCAAGACTCTATTCTATGTCTCTGCTTCATTATACTCTGGGACTTGTCATGTCATTAAATGGAATGTTATATTTTTCAAGTGGCCTCACCACTCCACTCAAATTCTAGACGGGAAAGGAGAAATAGGAAATCTGTGAATAGTGGGTACAACACAAAGAAGTTCCAGAAGTTGCAATTATCACTTTCACACACAAGGCAGTCTAAACTTAGTCACATGAACTGCACTCATCTACATAAGGGAGAGGAGAATGTGGTCTGTCACTGGCAAACCATATCAACAACTGTGGCCTGAAGCCCATTGATTGTAAAAGAAGAGGAGAATGGGCACTGGGGGTAATTAGTTGTCTGTTCCACACTCTGATTAACTTTCAGTTAAAAGATAATTCTCATTACTTATTAAAATTAATCAGATATTGATGTTCTATGACATTAGAGGATCAGCATAGTAAGTACCATATTTTCTATTTACAAATAGAAACATAAATACATAATGTGCACTTAGGCTTAGAAAGCAAAGTTGAAGAAAATGGAGGTAAAAATATGAGACCGGTAAAAAAAGAAATGAAATCCTGTAGACAGAAAAGAGAAAAACAAAGTTCAGTGAAAAATGAAAAAAAAAAATTGGTGAAACTAAATTGATATATATGTATTAATATAAAGTATCAATAAAAGTTATTATTTAATGTGAACTAAGTATTGACATTTTACATCAATAAATAGATACTGTAAGTGCATGTTGGTTGAATTTCCCACAAAATTACTTTTTGTGGGAAATACATATTCAGGTTCTAACAAAGTACATATTATCATTGATTTCTCTCAAGCTCTTTATTTTCAAAGATAAACATATTTTGGAAAATCTACAGTGATATAAAGCAATGTTATTAATGCCTGTTTTTTTTTAAAATAAAGTTTTTGGTATGTTCAGAGTCAACTATAAAATGTATTAAACAGGCAGCAAACAGATTTTGAAGAATTTAAATATTTATTCTTGGGATGTGGCTGTACAATAGCAATTGTTGAATGTCACTGTGAAGATGCATTGTTAACGATCACTTAAAATACAATGCATTATGCAGTTCTTACTGATGAGATCACACATGCCCATCTACAAAATGCTTAGGAGAGAGAAACTAATTCATCTTGATTTTGTGCAATTGAATACTAGGGATTTAAGAAAATATTTTCAGGAACAGGAAAACATCCATATTCAAAAACACTGTATCTCAAACAATTTAAATGCAAGTCAAGCTGACATGGAACGCTTGGTAAGACGACTTAAAAAGTAGGTTTAGTAATTTTTAAAAAACAATTATATTGAAGATGCTCATGTGTAATTTTATCAAATATGAATGGAAAAAAGCAATATTTCAAATTGATTTTTATCTTATATCAACATGACCACATAGGTCACTAAATTCCCTAATTAATTAATGTGATAAATATTTATTGAGCACTCTTTGTGTGGTAGGCAGTATTCTAGAAGCTGTGGAAACACTGGCAAACCACAAAGATGACTCTCTTGTGCTCTCATTTTAAAGTATCTAAAATTCATTACTATAGTAAATGTTGTATTAGGCCTGTGACTCTTTCAACCTAAGACCTGCACATTTAAAAAATTTCTGTCATCAGGAGTTGGAGATCAGCCTGGCCAACATAGTGAAACCCCTTCTCTAAACAATAACAAAAATTAGCTGGGAGAGGTGGCATGTGCCTTTTGTCCCAGCTACTGAAGAGGCTGAGGCAGGAGAATCCCTTGAACCTGGAAGGCAAAAGTTGCAGCGACTGAGACCACGCCATTGCACTCCAGCCTGGGTGATAAGAATGAGACTCCATCTCAAAAAAAAAAAAAAAAATGCCCTCAAATTTTATCTTTTGTATGTTGCATGCAATTTCCAATTGTAAACATTGAAAATATATCTTGTATTTTGTGACACATGACATATATGATACTTACAGAAATTAAGTGCTAACTCAATCTTAGTTCTGCATTTGAGCTAAGTTCAATGCAGTTCTTCCATCTACATCTATTTTCCTTCTTACTCCATAAAGGGAATCAATTGAGACACAGAGAACCTATAAATACGAAAGCATCAATTATTTTTCTTCAAATTTTGAAACACTTGGTTTAAAACTAACTCTGCTTTTTCTTTAGCTTCCAGATAGCAGAACTCTAATACATAATAGAAAATATATTATTAAGTCACTGAAGGGAATTTTGAAACATTATAGTCTGCTAGGGCTCCCGTAAGTAAATACCACAGACAAGAATGCCTTAAACAGCATAAACGTATTTTCTCAACCTTATTGTCTGGCGAGGCCTCTCTCCTAGGGTTGTGGATGGCTGTCTTCTTACAGTGCTATCACATGCTCTTACCTTTGCACTCTCCTGGACAGAGGGAAATCTCTAGAGTCAGTTCCTCTTGCTTCAAGGACACCAGCCCTGTGGGATCAGGGACTCACCTTAGGACTTCATTTAATCTTTATCTTCCTTAAGGCCCTAATCTTCAAATACAGTTACACATTTTGTGTTAAGATATCAACATATGAATTTGGCAGAAAGGACTGGGTTAGGGCACAATTCAGTCCATAGCAATTAGTAATCAATGCTGGTCAATTTTACTAATAGGTAAAATATTTTGATAATTTTATTTCCAGTTATATTTAAAAAGAAAATATGCCTAGATACTTGTGTGTGTGTGTGTGTGTGTGTGTGTGTGTGTGTGTGTGTGATGCAATTTCAGTTAACAGGGAAAATTTTAAATTATCAACTATAATTTTCAGTTTTAAGTATCTGAAAAAATCATAAAGAAAACATTTGTATAACTTAGAAGAATAGCTATTTGAACATTTTTCTTTCTAATTTCTAAGGACAAAAATAGATGAGAAAACCAACATGATATACAAAGAAAAAAATATCAGAAATAAATACAAGAAGGAAGTTGGGAGCCAAAAATTCTAATTTAATAAGTTACTGAAGTTACTGAACTTATGCATTTTAATTATAAAGAAGGCAAAACACGTTAGGGTTGTTTAAAATCAATAACAATAAATCCAATGAATTAAAAACTACATTAACAGCTAATAGAAAACCAAATGCAACTAATGACACATGTTCCAGAAAAATGTTACAGTTTGAAGTGGGAAAAGATCAATATTTATTCAAAGAGTTTGATCTATCTACCAAAGTCCACATTCTGGTATTTGTTTTACTGCCACAAATAATCAACACTTTAGAATTCACAAGGGTATGGCTTATTTATCTTTTTTTAAAGAATGATTTAATTGTTATTTATTTTCACAGCAAGTGAAATCATCTTGCTAATCACCTCAATGAACTTTGATTTTTGTCATCAAACACTCATTTTTGTTTATTTGCTTTGCAATTACTTCTTGCTCTTTGGTTTCCGGTGGAACTATTTGTAACTTAACAACTTTGAGAAGGGTCATAGTGTCTCTTTGGAGATCTATGAGGAAACTCTTGGCAGTGTATTAGCTGTCAAGACTCTGGTGGATGACAAAGACGCAACCTACTGTCTCTATTTTAGAAACTTCAAGAACATCATTTCTGTAGAGCCGCTGGTCACTGTCAGTCTCTGGTATTAGAAGTGAAGTCCATTAGCTAAATGTGGTTCACTCTTTCAGCACATTTTATTCTCTGTGGAGGCCAGGAATAGTCATAGAGAAAATATTTCAACCAAACGTAACTGAAACATATACAAATGAGGTTATTTCTTCACAATCAATGCAGGTATAACTACCTACAAAAACACAATGATATTTTAATTCTGCTTTTAGTGAGGTAAGACTAATGGAATTAACTATAAGCGCTTCAGTCTAAGCTCAATTTGTCCTCTTTCGTTCTCTTTTCTTCTTTCCCCTCTTCTCCTCTCCTTTCTTTATTCATCATTTTCTTGGTTTATTCAATCTTTATCACTCTGACTTATGATAAAATTGTCACAAACTGCATGATACGGGAACTGTCAGCTCCTTTAACTTTGTTGTTTGCCCATTCATTCATTCATTTTTGGTCAGGTTTCTTTTTAGTGATTTCAGAGAATTCTGCGTCTCTGCATTTGTAATACAGATTTCTTATTTACTATGTTTACAGGAAAGCTTTCTTCCCAGATGCCTTCTTACTGTGTTACTATGTTTTCTTTAACTGTCACTGGAAAGAGCAGAGGTGGGTGGGGTGGGGTCATTTAATCATTTCATTCCAGCTCTTCCACAGACATCATATGCCTCCCTCACAATAAATGAAGCAAGAAATGGGAAGTTTGCTGAACTAACAAGACAAAAAAAGTAACAATGACATTCATTTTATTTCTCATTACACAAATCAGAGCATACTGTCTGTCTAAAAATATTAGAAACTAAAAGAACATACAGTTAGTAAAAGTCCCAGTAAATACAAATGTCTCAGAAAGCTACTGGAAATATGGGCATGTATTTTCAAGTTTGTGTATGTTCAAGCCTGTCTTGTGTCTGTGTGTGTGTACATATGCAATTTCTGGAATTATATCACAAACATATATATATATGTTCATACTATACATACTGATGTGTAGTTTTCATATTAACAGAGTATTTGGATATGTTTACACATGAAAACTTACATATGTCTCATATATTTTAAGAGCTGCATTAGGGTCCAGCTTTGGGACTGACTGAAAAATGCATTTAGTTATACTTGCATTTAATTGTGCCTACTTGCTTTATATTTAAGACATTTCTCATTTTGTATTATTGTGAAAAACTATTTCAAGAAACATTGCAATGTATATTTCTTATGTTTGAGAAGTTGTTTCAGTTTATGTGTCCTAGGAGTAGAGTTTACAAAATCAGTTGATAAAAGGGATGTACGTTTAAAATTTTGAGTAGTTAAATTTTAAAAGATTTTATTACTTACACATCCAGGAACAGTGTGTGAAAATATCCATTGAGTTATATATGATGGATTGAGAAATATTCATTTCCTAATATAGAATATAGTTGAGTTGTGCATTCACACTTCGGCCTATAACTAACAGTATTAATGACTGAGCAAGATTGTTTCTTTTTTCACATTTATTTGTCATGTAATTTCCCCCTGTGCTTTGGCCATTCACATCCCTTTCTTATTTGTCTTATAGATTTGTAAAAGATTTTCACAGAAAAACAACATTAACTCTTTATGTATTATAAATCTCACAAAATTATAAAAAAAATTGTTCTTGAGACTTTGTTTTCTCAACAGAAATTTTTAATTTTTAAATTTTTGTTTTTTATTCTTATTTTTTTAGGCAGAGTCTCACTCTGTAGTCAGGCTGGGGTGCAATGGCACAATCTCGGCTCAATACAACTTCCGACTCCCCAGTTGAAGCAACTCTCCCACCTTACAGGCAGGCGTCACCATGCCCAGTTAATATTTGTAGTTTTAGTAGAGATAAGTGTTCACCATGTTGGCCAGGTCTCAATCTCCCGACTTCGTGATCCACTCGCCTCAGCCTCCCAAAGTGTTGGGATTATAGGCGTGAACCACTGCGCGCAGCCAGTTTTTAATTTTCATATAGTCGAGCTTAAGTACTTTCCAACTATATGGAAGAATTTTAACCCAAACTTCCTAAATTTAGCTTCATTCTTTTAATATTTCCTGTTTTGCATTTTAAATATAAAGAAAGTTGATATATTTAGAATGTGAGGATGTATGGGCAAAGCATGGGGATGGTTAGGTAGAAATCCAGAGTAGTTCAGGGAACACTTTCAAATTGCAGTTGTTCAGAAAGAAGTAGATTACAGCCATATCTTGGAGGTTGGCGATAGAATAACATCAAAAGTACAGACATGAGACTATTTGAGATGATTTTCATGACTGTTATTTAACGAATTTTACTTGACTTATTGATAAAGGAAAATAATGGAGCAAAGACTGCCTTCCAGGAACATTACAGTAGGCGTTTGGAACAATAGAATTGTGTTGTTTGTTTGCATTTTTTTTTTTTTTTAAACCAAGGATTTACATAATAGAGGCAGCATTTTAGCAGTGATTTAACATAAAAAATCTATCCAGTCAAACTCAAGTAAATCAGATTTATATGACTCACAGAAATAAGATCAAGCTTTATTAGTAATTCCAACAGTATAAATTCTGTTTCAGGAAAAGCAAGTGCAGGTCCAGAGGATTGAGAAGAACTTCCTTTGTCCTTCCTTCCAGCATGAAACATTTATTCCCTGACCTAGAGTAGATGACGTCTCAGAATGAGGTAAATGGGGTGTCACCAAATACCAGAGAACATTTTAGTCTAGGAAATATTTCCATTTCATATATAAGCTTATAGGTTTTCCAGGTAACCATGTCTCTTAAATGCATAGATTCTGGATTTATAGTAATACAAAGATTTTTTGAATACGGACATCTTATTAAGAACATTGCATAGGTAAGGGACCTAAGAAACATGATTAGTTTATTTTTACGGGTGTTCATTTATTATGTTGGCCAGGAAGTCAGACTTGTTCCCTGATTCTTCTCTCCCCCAGAGAGCATCCTCTGGTAAAAGGTGTGAATGGATCACAAGATAGTCACTTCAACTCCTTCTGACCCAAGAGTGATGAATGTGACTTAGATAAAGAAGAGTTCATACCCACCAAATTGTGTCAGGATAGGAGATTAGACAATTCGGTGTGGGTAGCTGTAGAGAGCAGAGGCAAATAAATGTGTTATTTCATTTAAAAGGTGTTTTATGATCCTCTTAAAAACAACGAAACAAACTAAAACTTTCTAAAGCTACATTTCCATGTAATAAAAAAGCATTGACAATTAAAGTCAATCTCCATCCTCTTTATACAGGAGTTGTATATACTTTCCCTAACAAATTATCAAGAAAAATAAGTATGCACATGAAATTATGTTAGTTTATACAAAATGTGAATAAAACTGTGAAATAAAAGAACTATCAAATACATAAAAGTTAGCACTGCCAAGTTTTCACCAATCCTGACATTTTTCATCAATAAATTAATTTGGCTCAGAGATATTTATCTGCCTGCAGCCAGATATAAAACTTCCTTCTTTCCAAATGTTGGGTTGAAATCTGAATTAAGATATTAACAGGGAATTGGGAAATAGGGAAAAATTGTAACTATCTGTTTTATTTGAGAAAAAAAAAATCTGTCTCCCAGAAGAAAAGTCCGTTCTACCTGTTGCTAACAGCAGTCAAGCAGATGTTTAAAATTTAAAAAAAAAAAAAAAAAAAAAAAAAAAGGGAAGAAGAGGAAAAGAAAAAAAAAACTTTTTTTTTTAAACTGGAGTTTAATAGCCTTATTTTGGCTTTAGCTATTACTGCTGCAGGTGCTTTGATTTTTTGCTTCTGCATTATAATTACCTCTAAAGGAAATGGGAGGTGGTAAAGCACTATTCTGTCTAATTTCCTTTGATTTTCTTCTTCAGAACTTATTTTTTCCTTTAAACCTTTGCTCCACATATTTTATTTGTGTTACTGCACAAGCTGTGGGACATAATAAGCGGCATTTTAGCACCATTCTGTTCCCTACTCATGGTGGATAAATCACAGCAGAGTCGCTAACAGCTTGTGACTGACAATCTTCCCTGATAGACAATCTGTGATCCTTTCAGCCTTTTACTAATAAGCTCATTAGGCGAGAATGGCTAGAAATCCTTTCTGGGATATGGCAATGAACCACAGCAAATTCAGTGCATGTCTGACCACTCAAACTTTAAAGAATCAATCTTTCCTCAATCAAAATTTTGTCAAGTCCTGGTGAATGTCTGCTGAAGGTTACTGATTTTTTTTTTTTTGTTAATAAAACTTTGTCAGAAAAATCAAGAAAGCTTTCTAGTCTAATAAAAGTTAAGGGGACTTTTTTCCTAAACCACGTTGGTGTTTTTTGTTTGTTTTGTTTTTTAATCTTGGTGAATCGGCATCTGAAAATGTTTATCAAATGTTCAAAGTTGCCATTATTTTTAAGTTAAAATTGAAAGATGGTTTACTACTCAGCAATTCAGTGAGCAAAAGAGAGTTGAATTGAGATACTCTGATTTTTACCATTGGTTAGATTCATGTGTATCTTGTCATGAATAATGACATTTTAGCTGGAAATTACACTAAATGCAATAAGAAGAATTATCTATACTTCTTGGATATTAATGATAAATTAATATTGTCTTACAGGGTGTAAAACAATGTAAAATTTACTCATCTGTATATTCTAGTTTTTTAATTTAAATCTTGTTCTCAGGTTTATAGGACAAAATAAAAATTTAGTTCCAACTTTATTACTGGACAAATTTAGTTAAAATCTGCACCTGACATGAATTATATGCTATGATTCTTCATTAATGAGATTATAAAAATGGAACTGAGAGAAATGATCAGGAAACAAAGGCTTCTTCTTTGGGTCATTCATCAAATTACTCAAATTGATAGAAATTTGAAAAAATACAAATCAAATGAGTAGTGTATTTACAGTGAAGAAAATTTAATCTTAGGCAGGAATTAAAGAAAAACCTAGCAATTAATTAAGTAGAACTGAAATTATATGAGCCATGTATGTATATTCATGTTCTTATTTAATTTCATTGAAATAGCTTTTTAATACTGATGAATACATTACCTGAAAATCTATATATAGTATTTGAAATTAATTTATATTGATAACTAACATATTACAAAATTAATAGAAAGAGACAGAGAGACAGAGAGAGAGAGAGAGAGAGAAAGAGGGTGAGAGAGAGAGAGGGGGAGAGAGAGGATCTCCAGAGAAGACAAATGTAGAAAGAAGATGTAATGCCATTACATGGGCAAGTATGTAAAAATAACCAATCAGACAAATCAAAACAAACAATAAATTAAATGTTCATTAGAAGTAAAAATTATAAATTCAAATATACTGCTATATTGGGGGGCAAGTAGTGAGCATTGTTTAATGTTTTAAATATCTGAGAAACTCTAAAGATGGTAACTCTTATATTTCTACAGTTTACAAAAGCTATTAGATGAAGCCTATATTTGAAATTCTAATTATTTTCTTATCAGTCACAGAAGCAGAAATATGTCCAGCAGAAGTGAGTCAACAAATAGGACTCATCAATAGGAAGGAAGAATTTGTAACTGCAGAAGTACATTGTCAAGGTGGCCTGACTTTACCAGGTCTACAGTGCCTGACTGCTCTATTTAATATCCAACTTGGCCTATATCATCAAGCTTGGACATGATATTTAAACATCCCCCTAACTGCTTGGTTTCAGCAAGAATCTGTCTGAAAATAAATGGAAACACAATATTAATTTGTAATCTTATCAAACCTCAGTAAATTATTGCATTACAAATCACTAAAGAGATCCCTCATTTCTCTTCATTTCTGTTTTCCTCTGAGGTTCACACAGAGGAGTTAATTACTATGTCGCTATTATTTACAGTTATGTCAAGAAATTTTATGGCATAATAAATATAGTCTAGAATTCCATTTAGAAAAACATTTTACTTCCACACACATAATGCTTTTTAAAATTATTCCATTATAATTCTGATTAACTAAATACCACCTAAAATTTAGGTAATTGGATATATGAAGTCTAAACTTAGAGTTATAAAGCCTTTGGAGTTTGCATAAAACCAGTCTTATAAAAATTGATTAAAGCTGAGAAATT
This sequence comes from Sapajus apella, assembly GCF_009761245.1. Lineage (NCBI taxonomy): Eukaryota > Metazoa > Chordata > Mammalia > Primates > Cebidae > Sapajus > Sapajus apella. The sequence goes on along the minus strand of NW_022436970.1, from coordinate 10,796,755 downwards.
ACTACCAGAAGAAATGAACTTAATTTACTCAAAGAACTAGGAATAAAGATGAAAAAAATTAATAAAATTATTATTTTTGACACTGCTGTACAGTCATTTTAAGCCTATCACTAGATATGAATTGAACACTTTGTGGCCCATAAAAATAAGTTGCTACTACTTTTAAAGTCAAAGTCTTCGCATTTCTTCTGGTAGTAGCCTCAAACTTAGAAAAAGTAGACAAAATACATAATAGAGATAATTTGATAGGCATCTTGCCAAGTATGAATTAAATTCACACAGTTAAAGAGATAACTGGATCTCTCTCCTTTTCCTTCTCTATCTGCCTCTCTTCCCCTTCTCTCTCTGTCTCTCTCTTTCCTCATGAGGTAATTTGTATGAATTTAACTTGTACATGACAAGTTGCCTATCAGTTTATCTCTACTGTGTACTTTCTCTAATTTTTCTACGTTTGAGGCTACTACTAGAAGAAATGTAAAGACTTTGACTCTAAAAGGAATAGCATATTATTTTTATGGGTCACACAGTATTCAATTTATATCCAGTTATAGGTTTAAAATGACTCTATACAGCAATGTAATAGAAATACAATTTCGTTGATTTTTCTTTCATCTTTATTCCTAGTTTGTTAAGCAAATTAAGTTTTTTCTTCTGGTTGCAATTTGTCAGATTTAATCAATTTTCATAAGATAGATTTTATGCAAACTCCAAGGGCTTTATAATTTTTGGAGGAGAAGGTTAAAAAGGGTATTTTCTACTGTACCCCCTCTATACTTTAAATATATACTAATGAAATAAAAATAATTTAAAAATTTATTATTTCGTTTTCAACCAATAATCCCAATTTACAATGTGGTTATGTACCAATAAATGCATAAGTCAAAAATACTATGTCAACAATACATTTGGTATTTCCATAAACTCATCATAGTGTAGAAAATATCATGTGAAACCATGTTTTACTTTCAAAAATTTTCAAAGCATCTTAACCAGAAATAGATTCTATCTCAATAATCCACTTTTTTGCTCATCCAACAGAAGCCACTCCTCATTCTTTAAAGTTTGATCACACAATTGCAGCAATTCATTCACATCTACAGGCTCCAGTTTCAATTCTATCTCTCTCGCTATTTCTGCAACGTATGCAGTTATTTCTTCCACTAAGCCGTGAACCCCCAAAACCTTACAAAAATGTACTTTTTAAATTGTAAGACTTGAAAATAGAAATAACTCTTTTTAGGCTGCTGAATGGATATTGCACTAGCAGGCAACAAAAACAACATTAAGCTCCTTGTACACTTCCTGCAGACCTCTTGGGTGACCAAGTTCACTGCCAACAAGAAGTAATATTTTGGAAGAATTTTTTTTTTTTTTTTTGAGGGTAGTTCTCAACAGCAAACTTAAAATATATAGGAAATCATGCCGTAACAGATGTGCTGTCATTGGTCTTTGTTGTTCTATTTCTGTAGCACAGGTAGAGCACTTTTTTCATGATTCTCAAAGGCTCTAGGATTTTCAGAGTGGAAAATGAGCATTGGCTTCAACTGAAAGTTGCCAGCTGCATTAACCCCCAACAGGAGAGTCGCCCCATCCTTTGAAACTTTAAATCCAGGCATTGACTTCTCCTCTCTACCTGTGAAAGTTTGAGATGGAGTGTTCATTGAATGGAAGGCTGTTTTCTCTATATTGAAAATCTATTGTTTAGTGTAGCTACATTTTGTAAATTGTCTTAGGGAGATTTTGATAACATCTGAAGCTTCTACATCAGTACTTGGTGCTTGCTTCACCTCTTACTTTTATGTTATGTCGATGGTTTCTTTTCTTCAACTTCTTGAACCAACCACTGCTAGCCTTCAGTGTTTCTTCTACAGCTTCCTCGCCTCTCTCAAGCTTCATAGAATTGAAGAGAGTTAGGGCCTTACTCTGGATTAGGCTTTGGTTTAAGGGACCATTTTGACTGGTTTGATCTTCCATCCAAACCATGAAAACTTTCTTCATGTCAGCAATAAGGCTATTCGCTCTCTTACCATTTGTGTATTGACTGAAGTAAAACTTTTAATTTTCTTCAAGAATGTTTTCTTTCCATTGAAAACCTGGCTAACTGTTTGGTGTAATAAGCATAGCTTTCATCCCATGTTGGCTTTCAACATGCCTTTCTTAATAGGCTTAATCATTTTTAGTTTTGATTTAAAGTGTTTCATTTGAACACTAGGTGAAATAAACAAATAACTGAACACATAGTGGCTATTGTAGGATTATAAATTGACCTATTTTCAATATTATTTTGTCTCATGTAAAAGGGAGGTTTCAGGAGAGGGAGAGAGATGGAGGAATGACAAGAGGATGGAGCAATTTGAACACAAAGAACCTTTAGAGATTAAGTTTGATTTTTTTATATGGTTATGGATTGTGGTGGCCCAAAACACTTCTAACAGTAAGTATAATAATAATGAAAAAGTTTGAAATATTGCAAGAATTATCAAAATGTGATAGAGACACAACGTGAGCTCGTGCTGTTGGAAAAATGGTGGTGATAGACTTGTTCACTACAGGGTTGCCACGGCCATTCATTTTATAAAAGAGGCAATATCTACAAAGCACAATAAAGCAAAGCCTTTAAAAACAAAGGCTTTTGTTCGCCAGCAGAACTGATCTCAAGGAATGTGACAAGAGCTCTTAGAGAAGAAAAAAATGACACTATATAAATATATGAGAGAATGACAGCCAGAAATGAGAGAGCCAGAATGAAAGCCAGAAATAATGAGAAATCATTTGTAAGGTCAATGTATAAGAAATTTTATTAGCATTCAAATATATTTAAAAAGTAATTGGTTGCTGAAATAAAGATGAAAACGATGTAACATAGGATATATAACATATACAAGAATAAGGCATATGGTAACAATTGTATGAGTAAAAGAAAAAAATGGAGATATACCATTTTAAAGCTTATCTTACATGATTTATGAAATGGTATAATATAAATTGATAATAGACTGTAATGAGTCAAGTATGTACACTGTAAACCCTACATCAAACCCTGAAAGAAAAAAAATAAGTTATACCTAGTTAGTTTAAAAAATAAAATAGAATGATTAAAAATTGCTTAAGCCAAAGAAAGATGAACCAAGAAGAGTTGCACATTGAATTGTACAGCTTAAATAGATGAATTATATGGTATGTGAATTGCATCCACCAGATAAAGTTGTTAAAGAAAAAGAAAAACAAAAAGTATTAATAGGACGTATGACCACCCTTCCTTTGTGAAAATGGCTTCTGTGCAAGTAGCTTTGACTGAACAGAAACATCCAACATTGTGTTATTAATCTTTCATGGATATTTTCAACCTTATTCACACACCTGGTTCCTGGGTATCATTGGATGCACCATAGGATTATGAAAGATGAAAAATGTAATGGAAATCAAAGAATTTGTTGTAGGTTAACTTGTGTCTGCCAAAAAATTTATATGTTGAATATTGGGAGGTTAGTACTTCAACATATAAATTTGACTGTATGTGAAGACAGGGTCTTTAACATGGAATTAAGTTAAAGTATGGCCATTAGATTGGTTCCTAAATCAATATGACCAGTGTCTTTATAAGAAGAGGAGATTAGGACATAGATTCACACAGAGGAAAGACAATATGAAAACACTGGGAGGACGAAACAGCTGTCTGCAAGCCAAGGAGAGATGTCAGGAACAGATCCTTCCCTCCCAACTCTTAGGAGGCAAAACCCTGTCAACAGATTCATCTGAGACTTCAAGCCTCCAAAACTAAGACAACAAATTTCATGTGTTTAAGTCACCCATCCTGTCATACTTTGTTCATTTAGCCTTAGCAAGCTAATACTGAGGCCCTGAAGTTAAAAGAAAGAACAGTGTTTGAAAAGCACCAGAGTTGCTTGTTGTCCTCGCAGTGGCTTCTGTGTTGTACAGAAATGAAGAGTGTCTGTTATTATTGGTACGAAGTGGAATGGAAATAATAAATCTAGAATAAGAAGCAAAAAACAAACAAAGCAATAACAACACAACTAGAACAAATAGGAAACAAGCATAAGATGATTAAAAACATCTATATCAAGGATTACATTAAATATAAATGTTCTAAGTGTATTATTAAAGTATTATTAATCATAATGACAAAACCGCAATTACTTTTGCACCAACCTAATAAAATGCAAAGCTGGCTGGGCACAGTGGCTCACACCTGTAATCCCAGCACGTTGGTAGGTTGAGGTGGGTGGTGGATCAGTTGAGGCCAAGAGTTCGAGACCATCCTGGCCAATATGGTGAAACCCTGTCTCTATTAAAAATACAAAAATTAGCTGGATGTGGTGGCAGCCATCTGTAATCCCAGCTACTTGGGAGGCTGAAGCAGGAGAATTACTTGAACCCAAGAGATGGCACTTCAGTGAGCTGATATTGCACCACTTCAGTCTAGCCTGGGTAACAAGAGCAAAACTCTGTCTCAAAAAAAAAAAAAAAAATTACCCCCTCCAAAAAAAAAAACTATCTGGACATGGTACACTCCAGCCTGGGTGACAGAGCGGGACCATGTCAAAAAAAAAAAAAAAAGTACGTCACATGGGAGAAGTCCAAGGCTTAACTATATGCTGTGAGACATGCATTTAAACATTAAGCACATCAGATAGAAGAAAACAAAAACAATACGAGATGCTAAAACGAATTCAAAAGCCTAGAGAGGCTATAGTTGTTCAATTAACAGAGATATCAGAGCAAATAATATTAGTATTAACAGAGATATCAGAGCAAATAATATTAGAATTAAAGAAAGTCATTTCATAATGGTAAAGTGTCAATTCAACAGAGGCTCGCCAACCTTAAAAGCATATGCACTAAATAGTAGAGCTTCAAAAATATATATAGCAAAAGCAGATACAGTTAAATGGAGAAATGTCCAATTTCACAATTTATAGTTGAAGATTTCCGTATCTCTCAATAATTGGTAGAATAAGAGAATAGAAAGTAATTCAAATTATAGAAGATTTGAATATCATTGCCAAGCAATGTGATCTTATTGACACTACAGAAACTACACCCAGCAATAGGAAAATACACATTCTTTTCTTGTACATGCAGACCTTGTGCATACAGACCTTACACAATGATAGACAAATTCAGGGCCATAATGGTCTCAATCGTCTGAAAGTATTTATTCCAAATAAAGTATGTTCACTGCTGATAAGATAATTAAATTAGAAATCAATAACAAAAGGAACTATTGGGACTCACCAAATATTTGGTAACAGATTAACATACTTCTAAATAACATGATTTTCAGAAGAAAAAAAAATAGAAAGTATTTTGAACTGACACGAATTGAAATTAAAATATAAGTTAGATAGAAATAGTAAATTAAACCCAAAATAAATAAAAGAAAGAAAATAATAAAAATTAAAGTAAAAAGAAACAGATACGAATCAGTGAAACCAAAAGCTGGTTCTTTAAGAAAATCAAGAAAATTAATAATCCTAAATTTGTTTGTTTTAGGAAAAAAGTAAGTTACAATTTACCTTATAAAAATACATAAATGATATTTCTATAGATGCTACAAATATTAAAAGAATAATAAAGGAATATTATTAACAACTTCATAAGTTACACGAAATAGACAAATTCCTAGAAACATACACTGTACCAAATTTTAATTAAGAATAAAAAGACAACTCAAATAGCCCCACAATTAATGGAATTACATATGTAGTTACAAATCATCCCTCAACACAACACCTTAATTATGAATTTTACCTCAAACTTAATAGAAAGTAGTAATAACAATTATACACAGTCTCTTCCAGAAAAATTAAATGGAGTAAATACTTTCAGAGTCATGTTATTATACCAGTATTATCAAAATGAGACAAAAACATTACAAGAAAATAAAACCACAAATATTCATCATGATTCTAGGTACAAGTCTTCATAAAAGCCAATTAAGAGCCATAAAATAGTTTCCTTTACAAAAGGAACTGTTGTAAAAGCACAAGGATCAGGCACCCATGAGGAAAAAGGCATTTGCAAACATTTATCTACAACAAGACTTGTATCTAAAATATATAAAGAACTGTTTCTGCTCCATAATTAGAGGACATCCAACCTAAATTTTAAAAGTGCTTTTAAAATTACTTGTCATCGTTAGGCATTAGAGAAATGCAAATTAAAATCACAATGGGATACCAATTCACACTCATTAGAGTGGCAATAATAAAAATAAAAGTAAAAAAATGTTGACAAGAATGTAGATAAATGAGAACCTTCATATATCACTGGTAGAAGCTGAAAATGGTATAGCCCCTTTGGAAGTCAGTTTGAAATTTTCTTGAAAAATTGAACATATATTTGTCATACAAAGTAGCAATTCTGCTACTAGGTATGTCCCTGAGAGAGATGAAAACATAGGATTACACAAAGAGTTGTATGCCATAGGATCATTATTCATAGAACTAGATAGCCCACCCGAAATGGAAATAACACAAATGCCCATCAACTGGCAAGTGGATAAACCGAATATGATATATCCATGCCATGGGATCACATTCAGGAACAAAAATGATGAGATATTGATACATGCTAGAATATAAATGGACCTCAGAAACATTATACTAATCAAGGGTAGAAAAACAGACTGACTGTCAAAGACCAGCTAGTAAATACTTCGGGCTTGGCAAACCATGTACAATCTTTCAACATATTTTTTTCTCTTCTTTTCTTCAATCTTTAAAAATGTAAAAATTATTCTTAGCTTATGAGCCATGGGCTGTATTTGGCCCACAGCCTATAGTTTACTATTTCCTGTGCTAAGTAAAATTAATCAGATTTTAAAAATACACAAAATTCAAAGAAATATCTATAGTGTATACTAGCATCTGAATGTTTGTGTCCTCCCCAAATTTTTACGTTGAAATCGAATCCCCAGTGCGATGGTATTAAGAGGTGGAGGCTTTAGGAGCTAATCATGAATGGAATTAATACCCTTATAAAAGAGGCCAAAGAAAGGCTCTTGACCCTTCCCGCCACGTGAGCAACTATAAGCAATGTGTTTCTGATGTATATAAGCCACCTAATTTACAGTATTTTTTTGTTACAAACATGAGTAGATTATGCATGCTCCCTTTTTTGTAAGAAAAAGCTGATGTAAGAAATATACAGGTAGGTGTTCATTTGGGCAAAAGGACACAGAGGAAGGATGAATCAGAACCCAATGAAATTAAGTTTCCTATAAGAAGTTTATGGAAATAGGTGAAAAGGAACGGAGGAGGGACACTTATTTGAGTATACCTTTTTATAAAATTCCACTCTGCATAAAGTGTCGATAGTTATATGCACACACCCACACACAAACATACACAAATAAAATCAACAGTGAAGATGAGAAAAAAGGGCAGAAAACAAACACAAACAGAAAAATCTTACTGTATTCAAAATGAATAATGAATAAGGTAACTAGACTGAGAGGAAGAAATAAGGCAGCTACATTCTGAAAACAGTGTGTTGACTGTACGCCCTCAGGCGAAAGACAAAATAAGCTATAAACAAATATGCAACGTTCTGTAAATCTGAAGTGAGTTCTAAAAACTGTTTTAAAAAGTAGAGTACTTATAAAGTTTTTAAATAGTGTTTTTAAATAAATTGTGATAATTTCTCGCAATGATTAAAAAGGAAATGGCGATGTTATAACAAGGTAATCAGCAGATTACACTATTTGTACTCCAAACAATTTCTCAGATTGAGGACAGGCAGCTCTTGATTTTCTGTGATGGTGTGAGAAAGGTATAATTACTGATATGTTAAATAATAAAAAGTTCTCATTTAAAATTACAATTTCTTGTCTTTTTTTTCTACTAAACAATTATCTGTCAAGTATTTTGGAGCCAAACAAGGTTGCAGAGCTGTTATAAAATGCAGATTTGTGGTAAGTCAAACCTGAAAGTGAAACTTGGTGTTCTACTGATTAGGACTTGAACGCTAGATAATTTACATTAAATTTAAGATCCTCATCTTCCCTTCCATAAATTAATATGAAAAATCCGCTAGGAAAGAAGATGTAAACATTAAGTTACACAATTAATTTTAAGCACCAAGAATAAATCACAGTACATGACAGGCCTTTGGGAAGTGAAAATTATTTTCATTGTTTGTATTAGTAAGCAGGTAAGCAGGTTGCCTTGTTTCCTTTTGTAGCTAGTAATCTATGTTCGTAAAATACAAAAACAGCAAATGGCAAAATTTTAAAAATTACATTAAATTAATATTAAGGTTCAGAAAAATAAATATTCTATCTCCCTGTCTTTTTATAAGTTTCCCTCTTGTATCTCTCTCAAAAGAAAACAAAACACAAGCATTTAGAATTAAAATCTCTGGATAGTATGGATACTAAAATGTGAGACAGTAAGTGTCTTTTAGAGAAAAATCTGTTCAGCAACTTGCAAACAAAGCCATGTCATGACATGAAGTCATAAGTTGTTTTTTTTTAAAGCCAACAAATGATAAATTGCCATATGAGCTTTTTAGTTATAGCATTGGGCTTAATCATGTTGGGAACCAAAGAATCCCAAATGAATAAAATTTTCCTTAACTAAAATGAAATTACACCATCAAGTGTGAATGCTCTGTACACAAAAATGTGCAAACTGCAATATTTATGAGACTCCATTTGCAAATGACACTTACAATGTGATTGCTGGCAAAATGACTAAATACGAAATTAAAACAGAGGCCAAGTAGACGTTTTACTGTAATGGGAACTTGCGAAGGTTTTGAGAAATGTGTGCTGTTTATAGACTAGGGAAATGAGAGGGAAATACCACTTTGGAATAAGAGTGATGTTGTGGTCCAGAATCCATCTGACTCATTTTTTCACCTTTGAGATTGTAAGTTTATAATTGAGATCTCACTTCCTTCCTTTAAGAAAATAAAATTATATAACACGATGCATAAAATAAGTCAAACTGCTTTTATTAATGTTTAAATTATGATTGCCAGAAAAGGTAGATAACCAACTAGTGACAGTATAAATGTCTCTGTTTAACAGATCATTCTCAGTAACACATAATGTGATCACATTGAGATACAGAGAAGGATTTTGAAAAGATATTTTCTTAGATGAGAGCATTTGTTGCCATGAAGTAGAATTATCATGATATTTTCTTATTTTTCTTATTTTGATTAACTGTGTTTTCTTACTTTTCTTACTTTTATTGTACGATGAGATATGTAGATGTATCCTTCACTAAAATCTATAACTTTTAGAATATATGATATGACAATGATACTTTTAAGGTGTTTTAACAATCACTTAAGCAATCTTTTTGGAAAACCTACTACAGTTCATCATTAAGTACAGATATGTGATATAATCAGTTTCTTTTCTCCTCCTTGAGGCTAATTCTACTTCAAGTTCCCTTAAGCTTTGCAATTTAGGTGATAAAACTATAGTTTCCTTAACTTTATCAGTACAAAATCCTGTCGGAGTTACAAAATGTGCATTCTCTTGGATTCTCCAATCCAGTGTCTTGGTGTTCTTTGTAAGCTGGAATCTGGGTCTTTATTTGCCTTGATAAAATAAGCTATGCTCTTGTGCATTATACCACTTTTAAGAAGTACCAGAGTCACAAGAAAATGACCTGTTTAATTCTTCTTTTATTGTTTCATAGTGTGCAGAAAGTTAAACTAATGTCTTAACCCCAGAAATAAGTTACACGCAAAGTAAAAGATGGAAAAGAAAAAAGATTCCATGTACTATCTGTCAATATGCACTTAACTATTGTCACCAACATAATAGCTTAAGGAGTTGATGTTTATTCCTGTGGCTACAGTAATATAAATACCCCAAATCCATGCAGTGGCTCTGTGGTGACTCCGGAAATCTCTCTAGAATCACTGTACAGTCTAGTCCTGGGACCGAGGATGCTAGAGAAGTGTTTTCCTACCTCCCATTTACCTGCCAATTTCGCCACTGTCTAGTAATTTTCCTAAAATTATGATAAGCTTATTAATTTAAAAAAACTACTTTTTTTTGCAATTTTAAAAATTATTTTCAAAAATGATTGTTTCTCTTCATTAACCACACACCTTTGGGAACAAATCACATTGTATGATAGCTATTTTCTCCTTTGCTGTCTATAACAGATCTCTACGAGTTGTCCAAAAAATGAAAATGTCTGTATTTGTTTTAGATAGCACACTGCTGTCAACATTCATGTTTCCCTTGCAAAGACTGGCCATGTGACTGAGATTTGTGCAATGAAAAGGCAGAAGGGGTGGGTGGTACTTGCAAGACTGTCCTTCACCTCTTACTTAACTCTTCTGTGCAGTCTTCCCTAGTACATTTGTCACCAGAGGCCAAAGGACGCAGTGAAGGACTGGGAGCCCTAGGGAGGAAGCAGTCTAAGAAGTGGGGGGCCTTCCCTGGTTGCTGCCCACCAACATCCCACTGAGATACACGTGAGAAACTCTGTTGTGTAATCCACTGAGATTTGAGAGTTGTTTGTTACAGCAGTTAGCCTATTCTACAAGTAAGTCTTTTGCCAGTTTCAGTGTAAAAGCAAACAAGGCTCTTACTGCCTTAACTAATGTGCTTATGACATGCAGTACCATAAACTAGAAGCTTTTGTGTCGACTTGCACTTTTAATGATACCACGGGCAACAAGCCGCTATAATCAAATTTGAGCTATTACTTCTCTCACTCAATTTACATAATATGAACCACATGGGGTGGAGAGGTTATATCTGGAGCAGGAGAAGATGATTAGATTTTTTGAACAAATTGCACATAGAAAGTATAATCAGGATTTGATTGGCTCACAGAACAAGGAAGTCTTTTCTGCTATATTTTGTCCTTAGATAGCTGAAGGAACCAGAAGTTCACTCTGTGTTTCTTTCAGTCCCCTGTGCCAGTGTACTCTTTTTATTTCCTAATATGCTCATAAGACTTCATAATATATTATTATTTTTCATTTAAAATGCATGCCTGTTTTAGAAAATACATTACTTATGGTAATTTCCACTGTACTCTAAAGAGCAATAGAAGAAATAAACTATTTTAAATGAATATATAATATATAATCTGCAATGTATCTCATTTTTAAAGCTACCTAGTATTTGCTGAGTTTCTGTCTAGATAGTGAATTTAGCCTAAAGGCATTTTGTCCTATACACAAGATGTACTCATCCATGTTCACATATGCATATGCATCAATAATCAGCAAATAGCAATCCTGATTCTCATGTTGCTGACTTAGTATTGAGGAGGTGTTTCTCTGGAAACATTTATGCCACTTTCTCTTATTCTAATGAAAACTGCTAACATCAACAAGAGTGAAAAATCCAGAGGCAGTCCCTTGGGGTGAGTATAACTTGTGAAATGTGCCCCTATTTCCCACAAATGCTCAGTGTATCACCTTCCATAAAAAGGAAGAATTAAATCTTCAGTTTGCCCTTTATAGCTTTGATTTATAACATTTAATAATTTATCATTCCCAACTATAGTCAATAAGGACACATTTTTATCAACCTCTGCCAGATTCCTTTTGTTGTTTTTAGGATTTACAATCTATCAATCTATATGTACCATAAGCTCTAGAGCAGTGACCATTTTGGAGATAGAATCATCCTGTGGGGATGCCAATTGGCCCAAGCTGGCTCTGTATTGAGGATGGGGTATCAGAAACTTTTCTGCCAGTTTTCAATCCTGAAGGTTTTTTAGTTCTGCTTACACTTAGAAGTCGAAAACTACAAGAGAAGATCACTGCCAGTCTAAAAGTAGGAAAAACTGTTTTGTATCCAACGAAGGAGAGCTTAAATTCACAAGCTGAACAATTTCTAGTGTTCCAAAAAAGCCACTCCAAAGAAAGACATGTTGTGTAAAATTGTTTCACTTTTGTCAGAGTGTTGATGGGAGTGTTGGCAACCATAAAACCAACTTAGAAAAAATTAAATGAAATTTTAATTAATTCTTAAAGGCCAAGCACAGGTGAACATAAAATATTATGATTCCTGGGAGCTTCCGACTAGAGGACAGGCTGCTCTCAGTGCTGCTCAGCACTGCTTTCCATGGGCTTCTACCAGGGGGTCCACAGAAGGATGGGGGTAAAGTCAAGGTCGGATATCCAAGAGACAAAAATGAGTAACAATATAACTTGAGCAACTGGATGATATTTTTGAGCAACTGAACCTGATTAAGATTTTTAGAGCACTCCGTACAACCACTGTAGAATACACGTCATTTTCAAGTGCACATGTAACTTTCACCATGATTAATGAAATTTGGGGGCAGAAAACAAATCTCAATACATTTTAAATGGTCAAAATATTACAAAGGGTGTTGTTATTTGACCAAACACATGAAACTATAAATTAATGATAGAATAATATTTTGAAGCTCCCCAAATATTAAGAAAGATGTTTCTGAATCCATGATTCACAAAAATGTACAAAAATGAGAAAATAGTTTGTACTGAACTAAAATGAAATCATAATGTATTTAAGTAAGTTAACTATAGCTAAAGTGATGCTTAACTGTTGACAGTTTTAAAGGCCTCTATTAGAAGGGAAATAAATTCTCAATCAATAATGTAAACTTAGACATGAAGAAATTTATAAAATTAAATCTAAAGTAATCATAAGTGTGATAGATAGAATATTAAAACTAACCGTGATGATATGTGCCATTATATAACACACTTCCCCTTGTGTGTAAAGTGGACATATAACATGTTTCTAACTCACAGATTATAGCAAAGGTGATGGAATACAGCTCCTGTGGTTATATTACTTTATATAGCAACAGTGAAATATTTTGCAGATGTAATTAAGATTCAGGACTCAGCTGGGCTGTACTGATTGTCTTGAAACATAGAAACAGTGATAAAATAATAAACATGTTGTTTTCTGCTACTACTTTTATTAGAAAACATTATAATGCAGGGGAAATACATGAAACCAAGTATTTAAAGAAAAAAATAATGATAATTCTATAAAAACCATCTGGAAAATTGAGGATGAAACACTTCCTATCTTACTTTGCAGAGTTACCCTGATTACATAACTTGACAAATTTCTTACAAAAAAGAAAACATACACAATTTACTCATGAAACTAAATATAAATGTTGTTAAAATATATTTGTCGAGTGAATCCATGTGTGTGTGTATGCTACGTTTGTGACTTCATAAGCAATGATAGTTTATCAGGGAAATATAAGGTAGGTTAGGTATATAAAAGTAATCAATGTAATATATCATATCAATAAACTAACAAATATAAACTGTATTATCTTCTCAACGAATGGAGAAAAGCACTTGAAAAAATTCAACATACTTCCATACTAATTTTCAGCAACTAAAAATAGAGGTCCCTGGTACTGGGACCTTTCAGAGGGTTGGAGGGAGGGAGAACGTCAAGATAAACATCTAACACATGTGGGGCTTAATACCTAGGCAATGGGTTGAAGGGTGCAGCAAACCACTGTGACACAGGCTTATCTATGTAACAAACCTACATGTCCTGCACATGTAGCCCAGAACTTAAGATAAAATAAGAGTAAATTTTTAAAAAAGAATAGAGGGGGTATTATCTCAACATAATAAAGACCATATAAACAGGACACAATTAACATTATACTCAGCAGTGAAAAAGTGAAAATGTTTTTACTATGCTCAGGATAGAGGCAAGGATGTCAACTCTTACTACTTTTACTCCACATAGTGTGGAAGTTCTAGTCATAGCAAGTAGGCAAATAAAAGACATCTGATAAATAAAATAAATAAATATTTATTTTATAAAAAAATTAATTTATTTTATAAATAAAATAAAGGCAAATAAAATTGTTCCTGCTTACAAATGACCTGATATTTTATATAGAAAACTCTAAGGACTACACCTACACACACACACACACACACACACACACACACACACAGGAACACACATACCTGTTAGAACCAGTAAAAGTGGCAGAATACAAGATCAACATACAAAATCAATTGCATTTTTCTACATTAGTAAAAAACTATCTGAAGAGAAAATAAAAAGAAATCTAATTTACACTAGCAACAAAAACAGTAAAATACTTAGGAATAAACTTAACTAAAGATGTGAAAGATTTGTACACTGAAAGCTACAAAACATTTATGAAATAAGTTAAGGAAGACATAAACAAAGGCAAAGAAATTCTGCATTGAAAACCAGAAGACTTAATTTTGTTAAAATTTCCGTGCCACCAAAAGCAATCTACATATTCAATACAATGCCTTTCAAAATCTTTTTGTCCTTTTTTTACAAAATGGACTTTCTTTAACAAAAATAGAAAATAAATTCTAAAATGTGTATAGAACCACAACAGACCCTGAATATCTACAATAATCTTCAAAATAAAGAACAAAGCTGGAGGCGTCATATTCTCTGATCTTAAAATACATTAAAAGCTTCATAATTAAACAGTATGGTGCTGAGTAAAGGTAGACTGATAGCCCAGTGGAACAGAATAGGAAGCCTAGAAATAAATCCTCACAAACATAGTCAAGGTATCTTTGTCAGGCAAGACAAAAATACACAGTAGACAAAGGATACTATTTTTAACAAATGGTATCTGGAAAATCAGATATCTATATGCAAAAGAATGAAACTGAGTCATATACTATACAGAAAAATCAACTCAAAATGGATTAAAGGCCTAAATATAAGACACGCAGCTCATTTTATGAAACCAACATCATCTTGATACCAAAACCAAGCGGAGACTAAACAAATAAAGAAAACTTCAGGCCAATATCCATGATGAACACAGATACAAAAATTTTCAATAAAATATTGTCAATTCAATTGCAACAGCACATCAAAAAGCTTGTCCGTCATGACCAAGTAGGCTTCATCCTGGGGATGCAAAGCTGATTCATCTATATGCAAGTCTATAAATCTAATCCATCGCATATATAGAACCAAAGACCAAAACCACATGATTATTTTAATAGATGCAGAGAAGGCTTTTGACAAAGTTCAACAGCCCTTTATGCCAAAAACTCTCAATAAATTAGGTATCAATGGAAAGTATCACAGAAATAATAAAAGCTATTTACTTGAAAACCCACAGCCAATGTTATATTGAATGGACAAAAAATGGAAGCATTCCCTTTGAAATCAAGCACTAGAAAAGGATGCCCTTTCTCACCACTCCTATGCAATATAGTATTGGAAGTTCTAGCTGGAACAATCAGACAAGAAAAAGAAATACAGTGTATTCAACTAGGAAAGGAGAGGTGAAATTTTCTCTATTTGCAGAAGATATGATTGTATACTTAAAAGACCCCATCATCTCAGCTCAAAATCTCCTTAAACTGATAAGCAACTTCAGCAAAGTCTCAGG
Organism: Sapajus apella; assembly: GCF_009761245.1. Taxonomy (NCBI): domain Eukaryota; kingdom Metazoa; phylum Chordata; class Mammalia; order Primates; family Cebidae; genus Sapajus; species Sapajus apella. The sequence continues at coordinate 10,781,369 of NW_022436970.1, read as the reverse complement.
ATACATAATCACAAGCATTGCTATACACCAATAACAGACAAACGGAGAGCCGAATCAAGAGCAAATTCCCATTCATAACTGCTAAAAAGAGAATAAAATACCTAGGAATACAACTAACAAATGATATAAAGGACCTCTTCAAGGGGAACTACAAACCAATGCTCAAGGAAATAAGAGAGGACACAAACAGATGGAAAAACATTCCATGCTCATGGTTAGGAAGAATCAATATCATGAAAATGGCCATACTGCCCAAAGTAATTTATAGATTCAATGCCATTCCCATCAAGCTACCAATGACCTTCTTCACAGAACTGGAAAAAACCACCTTAAACTTCATATGCAACCAAAAGAGAGCCCGCATAGCCAAGATAATCCTAAGTAAAAGGAACAAAAATGGAGGCATCACGCTACCTGACTTCAACTATACTACAAGGCTACAGTAATCAAAATAGCATGGTACCGGTACCAAAACAGAGACATAGACAAATGGAACAGAATAGAGGCCTGAGAATCAACACCACACATCTACAACCATCTGATCTTTGACAAACATGACAAAAACAAACAATTGGAAAGGATCCCCTGTTTTATAAATAGTGTTGGGAAAATTGGCTAGCAATGGGCAGAAAACAGAAACTGGACACCTTCCTGACACCTTACACTAAAATTAACTCCAGATTGATTAAAGATTTAAACATAAGACCTAAAACCATAAAAACCCTAGAAGAAAACCTAGGCAAAACCATTCAGGAGATAGGCATAGGCAAGTTCTTCATGACTAAAACACCAAAAGCAATGGCAACAAAATTCAAAATAGACAAATGGGATCTAATTAAACTAAATAGCTTCTGTACAGCAAAAGAAACCATCATTATACTGAACCAGCAACCAACAGAAAGGGAAAAAAATTTTGCAATCTACCCATCTGACAAAGGTTAATATCCAGAATCTACAATGAACTAAAACAGATTTACAAGAAAAACAAACAAACCCATCAAAAAGTAGGCAACAGATATGACCACACACATTTCAAAAGAAGACATATATGAAACCAAAAAACATGTGAAAAAATGCTCATCATCACTAGTCATTAAAGAAGTGCAAATCAAAAGCACATTGAGATACCATCTCATGCCAGTTAGAATGGCGATCATTAAAAAATCTGGAGACAACAGATGCTGGAGAGGATGTGGAGAAATAGGAACACTTTTGCATTGTTGGTGGGAGTGTAAATTAGTTCAACCATTGTGGAAAACAGTGTGGCTAATTCCTCAAGGATCTAGAAATAGAAATTCCATTTGACCCAGCAATCTGATTACTGGGTATGTATCCAAAACACTATAAATCATTCTATTATGAGGATACATGCAATCCTATGTTCATTGTCACACTGTTTACAATAGCAAAGACCTGGAACCAACCCAAATGCCCATGAGTGATAGACTGGACAAGGAATATGTGGCACATATACACCATGGAATACTATGCAGCCATAAAAATGAATGAGTTCATGTCCTTTGTAGGGACATGGATGAATCTGGAAACCATCATTCTCCGCAAACTGACACAAGAACAGAAAATCAGCCGGGCGCGTTGGCTCAAGCCTGTAATCCCAGCACTTTGGGAGGCCGAGGTGGGTGGATCACGAGGTCAAGAGATCGAGACCATCCTGGTCAACATGGTGAAACCCCGTCTCTACTAAAACTACAAAAAATTAGCTGGGTATGGTGGCGCGTGCCTGTAGTCCCAGCTACTCAGGAGGCTGAGGCAGGAGAATTGCCTGAACCCAGGAGGCAGAGGTTGCGGTGAGCCGAGATCGCGCCATTGCACTCCAGCCTGGGTAACAAGAGTGAAACTCCGTCTCAAAAAAAAAAAAAAAAAAGAAAATCAAACACTGAATGTTCTCACTCATAGGCGGGTGTTGAACAATGAGAACACGTGGACATAGGGAGGGAAGCATCACACACTGGGGTCTGTTGGGGGGTTAGGGGAGGGACAGAAAGGGGGGAAAGGTGGGGAGGGGTAATGTAGGGAGAAATGTCAGGTATAGGTGATAGGGAGATGGAGGCAGTAAACCACCTTGCCATATAGGTACCTATGCAACAATCCTGCATGATCTGCACATGTGCCCCAAAACCTAAAGTACAATAATGATAATAATGATAATAATAATGAAGATCTGCAACTGCAAAACTTCTAGAAGAAAACAGGGAAATATCATGACATTGGTCTGGGCAATGTCATGAAAATTAAACCAAAAGTATAGGTAACAAAAACAAAAACAGAAAAATGATACTTGTCTCCTTAAAGTATACCAAAAGGCTTCTACACAGTGAAGGATATAATCAACAGAGTAAGAAGTACCTTACAGAATAGAAAAAAAAATATTTTCAAAACATATGCTAATAAGGTATTAATTTCCAAATTATATCAGGAACATCTAAAACCAAAGAGCAAAGAAGCCCTAATAACTCAACTTAAAAGTGGGCTAAGGACTTGAATAGACATTCCTCCAAAGAAGAATATAAATAAATAGCCAATAGGTATATTCAAAAATGCTCAATGGCACTAATCATCAGGAAAATGCAAATTAAACCACAACGACATATCATCACCTCGTACCTGCCAAAATGGCTATTATCAAAAACAAAACAAAGGTAACAAGTGTTGGCAAGGATGTGGAGAAATTGGAATCCTTGCCTTTTGTTGGTGGGAATGCAATAGGTGCAGCTGCTATGCAAAACATTATGGCGTTTTCTCAAAATAAAAACAGAACGACCATATTATCTAGGAATCCCAAATCTGAATACTTAGGTAAAAATAATTTAAATCCAAACTTTAAAGATATGGCAGCATTCTTATATTCATCACAGCACCTTTCACAATAGCTAAGATGTGAAAATGATCATGGACAGATAAATGGATAAAGAAAAGATGATACACACACATAATACACACACACTTGTATATCATGCAATATTGTTCAGACTTAAAATGGAAGAAAGTTCTAGAATACATAATGACATGGATGAACCTGGAGAACATTATGCTAAATAAATTAGGCCTGTCAGAAAGCTTAAATCGTCCATTATTTCACTTATATCAGACTTTAAAAATGTTCAAATTCATAGAGGAAAAGAATAAGATGGTGGTTTCTAAGGGCTAGGGGAGGGAAAAAGGGGTGGCCTCCCTTTTTTCATTGGATATAAAATTTCAGTTATGCAAGATGTAAAAATCTAAATGTCTTCTATATGATACTGTACCTATAGATAAAAATAGTGCAATGTTTTCTTAAGAGGATAGTTCTCTGTTAATTTTTCTTACTACAATAAAGTTAAATAACAATAAAGAAACACAAGTTACATACAACCCTATAGCCAAAGGAATGAATAGTTAAATGTTCTGCTGTGGAAAACAAATAAACATAAGCCAAACAAAACCGCAAAACATACGCAAAGCACTAGTGAGTGTCCTGGTCCCATGGTAGATTGGAAAGGATGTAGAAATGAGGAAGATATTTTTCTATTTTAACAACATAGGAAACTTCAAACTTTATGTTTGGTACCCCTGTTGTGGCCTTCCTAAGTTCAGCTTCTTTCTCTTAATTAGTATTGAGATATGTTCACTCTCAAAGTTCACTTAGACCCCAAGAGAAGTTTGGTGTCTGTAATTGACATAATATATCTTGGTCTGGGCATGGTATCTCAGGCCTGTAATTCCAGCACTTTGGGAGGCCAAGCAAGGGGGATCACTTGAGGTCAGGAGTTCATGACCAGCCTGGCCAACATGGTAAAAACCTGTATCTGAAAATACAGAAATTAGCCAGGTGTAGTGATGCGCGCCTATAATTTCAGCTACTCGGGAGGCTGAGACTGGAGAATCGTGTGAACCCAAAAAGGGAGAGGATGCAGTGAGCATGGATTGCATCATTGCCAGGTGACAAGCATGAAACTCTGCCTCAATAAATAAATAAACAAACAAATGAATAAATAAATAAAATATCTTGGGAGTCTCTTGGAGAAGGAATACTATTGAAAAACCATTAATATTTTGGGTCCTGACCAGGCCAAATAATGTCTTCCATTTATTCACATTGATAGCATGCCATGTCTTTGTGGAACCTCATAGAAAAACTAGCTAACTTTGCTTTAGGGAATATCTGAGTAGGGACCAATATGTCAGGGAGGGCTTCCAATGAAATGATTAACTGGGTCCATTTTAGTATAATTTAAGCAAGCAAGAGAATGGATTGAAAGCTATTTCGGCAGTAAAGAGCACAGCGAAAAGCTCTTGAAATGAACTTTTGTGGTATGCGAATGTTGGTGGAATACTGAATGTGTCCGAGCGGAACCTGTGTGGTAATGGTAGATGAGGCTGAACATTTTGAAGCAGATCACAGAGGGCCCAGATTTGTAAGAAAAGCCAGAATATTGAGTTTTTCCCTGACGACAACCAAAGACCATTTAAGATATTTTAGGTTGGTATGTGATTCTCCCACTTCAATTTTGGAAAGTAAAATCATTTCACAATACTAGTACTGAATTGTGGTCTTAGATGTGAAATAATCATAGCAGTGTTCAAATTCATTTGCAACTGCTGTTCTCATGGGCCACAAGGTACATTTCTAACCTAACAATTCATGTTCATCTCCAGCCTTGCCAATAGTAAATGTGCACCACATTTTAAAACATGCTGAAAAGATATAGGCAAGTTAAGTGATGACATGATTCCAAATATTGTCAATAAAAGTATTGTCTAAATCTGTGGGGAAGTGTGCAGTTTAGTAGTGTTTTGATATTCACATATTTATGAGACAGATTTCCTGAACTCTACCATTTTGCAAAAGTGAGTCTATATCCCATGCACAGCTCCCATTTTCCTCCTCCCTCCATCCCCTGGTAATAACTACTCTACTTTGTGTTTCTATGAATTTGAGTACTTTAGACCACTCATATAAGTGGAATCACATACTGTTTATCTTTTTGTCACTGGCTTATTTCTCGGAATAATTTTTAATATTCTACTAATTTGTGCTACTGATTTTTAATAACATCAGAAAGCTTGTTCCACTTAATTTTAGACATTCCAACAAAAGAGATTGGTTTGACCCCAGATTTAAAAAGATTTAACCTCAATATTGATAATGATATTTCTTCAGATTAGTTTAAATATAACTTTTTTTTTTTTTTTTTTTTGGGATGGGGTTTCGCTCTTGTTACCCAGGCTGGAGTGCAATGGCACAATCTCGGCTCACCGCAACCTCCGCCTCCTGGGTTCAGGCAATTCTCCTGCCTCAACCTCCTGAGTAGCTGGGATTACAGGCATGCACCACCATGCCCAGCTAATTTTTGTATTTTTAGTAGAGACGGGGTTTCACCATGTTGACCAGGATGGTCTCGATCTCTTGACCTCGTGATCCACCCGCCTCGGCCTCCCAAAGTGCTGGGATTACAGGCTTGAGCCACCGCGCCCGGCCAAATATAACTTTTTGAGTACCAAGTTTTAAAATAAAGATAATATGAAATATCTCAATATTTTTCTTGTAGATTTAACAGCTTAACAATTAATTCAACAAATATTTAATGAGTTTCTGCTATATTAAAGGCACTGTTTTATGCTCCAGGGATACAGCAGTGAACTATAGAAATAAATATTTGCTTTTATTGAGTTTACCTTATAAAGGAGTGAGATCATAAGACAATAGAGAGTTGATACGTTAAAAAAATTCAGGCAATAACAAGTGGTATGAAGTACTATGAAGATATGTTGGTAAATCTGAGATATGCCTTAAATGCAGGAGCTACCCCAGAAAAGAGAAAGGGAGGAGCTTCACTTTTCCTGGGAGAGTGAATCACTAACAGACAAACATGAATTTATTTGAGAACATCAGTAATGAACAATTCATATTAACATTAAAAGTCACAAGATCTATAAGTGTAGAAAACAGACTTTATTTATTATAAAGTGTTACAGCCTGAAAGATGGTCAGTCTGACAGGCTGGGAAGCACAGTCTCCAGAAGAGACCAGAGACAGGCACCTTGAAGGAGATGTTGGCTATACATATTCATATTCATATCATCAATATACATATTCAAGAGGTTGCTGAAAGAGCTATGAATATTCATGAAGATGGGCCGGACACATGTGTATTGAACAAACTTGCATGTAATATGGCCCATGTTCACTTTGGGGTGGAGCCTTAACATGTAAGTGTATTAAAATTAGGCCCTTTAAAACACCTTTAACCATTCTTTTAATAGGTTACAGCCTGCAAGGTGGCCATTCTTCTCCCAGAATGGCCATTCTTATCCCACCTTGCAGCCATTCTTCTCCCCGAATGGCCATCTTGCTGACTGTAACCCATTATAAGATGTAAAGTCTATTTTCTAAACTTTATAGATCTTGTGACTTTAAAATATAATACGTGTAAACGAAGGCAGTCAAGTCACAACCTCTGTAAACCAACCAGAAACAGTCCATGGTTTGTGGTTTTCTAATCAGGAGAAAGTTACTGAAATTAATCTTGTCCCATCAAAGCTGCAATAATGGAATATGGAATTGGTGCTGGGGATCAGTTACTCAGTGTCTGGTGAAGCTGTAATTGCCTCACTGTGGCTCATCTCAAGGCCAGTGCTTGTTTAAAGAAAAAGAAAAATCTTGTGGCAATCAGAGCACAGTGTGCTCTTTAAATGTTACGGGTGCATGACTAGACCCTTGCCTGGAATGGCCTTAGGTCTTGTTTATAATCTGGGATCTTATTGCCACAAAGAGTCCATTCTGTTAGTTGTACAATCTCCATTTTAAACATTAATACTGGTCAGTTGTTGCCTCCAAACCACGAAAGGGTGGGGTATAATGAGGCATGTCTGCCCGTCCATCCTGTCATGGCTGGAAACTCAGATTTTAAGGTTTATCTTGGATCCCCTTGGCCAAGAAGGGTGTCTGTTCATTCAAGAGGAACCTTAGAACCTTATTTTTATTTTAAAACATAATTGAAATATATCTTTCTATATACACTAAATATTCTTTATTCTCGTGGTAAATAATTTATGCCCTTGTACTGTTATTACAGAAATGTCTCCCAAATGAGCATCAATGATAGACTGTATGAAAAAATGTGGCACATATACACCATGGAATACTATGCAGCCATAAAAAAGAATGAGTTCATGTCATTTGTAGGGACATGGATAAAGTTGGAAACCATCATTCTCAGCAAATTAACACAGGAACAGAAAAGCAAACATCCAATGTTCTCACTCATAAGTGGGAGTTGATTAATGAGAACACATGGACACAGGGAGGGGAACATCACACATTGGGCCTCACTAGGGTTAGGGCAAAGGGAGGGAGAGAATTAGGTGAAATACCTAATGAATTCAGGGCTTGAAACTTAGATGATGGCTTGATAGGTGCAGCAAACTACCATGGCATGTGTATACTTATGCAGCAAACCTGCACATTCTGTACATGTATCCCCGAACTTAAAGTAAAATTAAAAAAAAAAAAAGAAAATAAATGTCTCTTTATTGTTTTATGCAAGTAAAGTTCAAACACATTTCATCACTTCATCCCATCTAGCCTTAGACTTACCCACCTTTTAGCTTCACTGAGATGCAGCACTGTTGAAAAAATAAAATAGGTTATATTGATGAAAGTAATGTGTACAGACAAGATTACATTATTCCTATTTCCAGTTGTAGTGGTAATAATAGCAGTAGCATTTATTCATTATTATTTATAGATTGAGGTCCAATTAAAAACACACTTCTGTCTAGCAACACAGGCTTTCAAAGCTGAAAGGGATCCCTGATCTAATCTAATCACACCTCTTACAAATAAAACCAGATCAGGAAGATAAGTGAATGATTAAATTAACACAGATAAAATGTTACAAGTGATATTGTGTTCAGGAGATCAGGCATGAAGTCAAGTACACAATCCCTGTGAATGATGGAGTGGCTGTCTATCTAGTTCTTTTATCTGGACAAGAAAATCATGATAAAAATGGAAATGTAGTCTCCTGTTCTTCTTACCTAACATGTATATCACTGGGGAATAGAATCTGATTCTCCATAGCCAAGTGTTTCCTGGGAATAGCTGGCAGATTTGCTATGCAATTCAGCATAGATAGCAACCTCTGGAGAATGTGGCAAGCAGATGAACTTGGATGCTGCACTAATTAAATCCTTGGGGGATCCCAATTACTAGGAGGAGCCACTGCTCACTTCTTTTGGATATTTGCATTTGTAGTCAGCATCAAAAGTATTTGTAGATGTAAATACCTATACAACAAACACTATTTGTCCTGAGGTCTCATAATTTCCCAGAGAGCATCCCAAGAATGAAGCTGGGAAAATTACATACAATTATTATATACAACCGAAAGCTTGTGTCCCAGTTTATCTTGAACATTCTGTGGCAATGGGGCTAAATGTCAGTTTTATGGACGTGGAGTTATTTGATGATGTTAACCAGAAAATAAAGGAAGAAACAAGGACAGTGTAATTGAAAGGAGAAAACTCTATTCCAGTCACCTTTATTAACTAGCTATGCCAATTTTGGCAAGATACTTAACCTCTTTGAACCTCAGCTGTTATTTTTTTTTATTATTCCATTTATTTATTTTATTGCATTTTAGGTTTTGGGGTATATGTGAAGAACATGCAAGATTGTTGCATAGGTACACATGTGGCAGTGTGATTTGCTGCCTTCCTCCCCATCACCTACATCTGGCATCTCTTCCCTTGCTATCTCTCCCCAACTCCCCACCCTCCACCATCCCTCTCCTATTTCCCCCCAACAGACCCCAGTGTGCAGTGCTCCCCTCCCTGTGTCCATGTGTTCTCATTGTTCAACACCCGCCTATGAGTGAGAACATGTGGCGTTTGATCTTCTGCTCTTCTGTCAGTTTGTTGAGAATGATGGTTTCCATGGATGAACCTGGTTATTTTCTTTTAATTATTACTTGTAAAATGGAAATAATTATAAATTTTACTGCCTTCACATATTGCGTTTCCAAATATAAATCAAGTTTCTTTTACTTTTTGGAATCAAACTAGAGTAACGTAAGGCTCTATGTAAATTGTTAGGCTTGTTTGTCCTCAGATTTATTCCTTGACCTTACTCTGCTCTACTCTCTCAGGCAGTAATGCAGACCAGTTGAAGCATTAGTGCCAAACTGCTGTGTCTGCTAGCTTTTGGATGGGTTAGGGCAACAGGAGGCACAGTTAGGAGAAGGGAGAAGGGAAGGATTTAGACTTTATTTTCTGTCCTTTTCTGCTTTGTGCAGTGTTACTGGTAACAGCTGGTGTCTGTTTCTCTAACGTCTGCTATACAGGATCACTGATTTTCACGTCCGTTAGTTGACTTTGGCCCATTGGCATCAGAAACACCTCTCTCTCCCTTTCTTCTCCCAGCATTTGAGTAGAAGTGGCTAAACATTGATTATGAAAAGCTATATACAATGATAGATAGATAGATAGATGATAGATAGATAGATAAGCTGTTGGGATCATTACAGATTTTTATTGTACAGTTTTTTTGTTGTAACATTTCAATACAAAAAATAAAAAAGCACTGTTTGTTTGTTTTCTTGTTTTTATTATGTGCCTATCTGCTAATACCTGGTATATTGGAACATGCATTTTAATGCAGTTATCAAATTGGGCTCAGAAGCAAAGTCAGTGGCCTGAGCACATCAAGAGGTCAAAAACGATGGTGTGCATTAAGCCAGGATCCCCAAAGAACAGCACCATTTAAATTAGGAATAACAAAACAAGAAATAATGAGAATATGTCTCTCTTATCTTTGAATCTTGGTAACATGAAGAAAACAGAAAAATAATCTACTCAAATTCTAAACATTCAAATCTTAAATTCACATTACATTTGTGGCCCAAACAAATGCCAAGATGAAAAAAAAATCAACCTCAAAGAAGTGCTCTCCCATAAAAAAGCAAAAATCAAAAATCATTGGTTCACAATAAAGAGAAATCAGTAAGCACAAGTAAACAAGCCCCATGAATAGGTGACAGCATACATAACTCTGGTGGCGTTAAATATGCCAACTCGATTGAGACAAAATAGGGTCCCATGATTTCCTTCTCTATACTTTCCATTACTGTTGGACACAAAATTGGTTTTCATGACATTTGGAAGCAGAGCAACAGCTTCCTCCTCTTAAGAGGTTAATGCAAATAGTCTTACTCATATTTTAAAGAATGTTTATTGCATGGGCAGCATCTATTTGAAAGGTCCTGCCTCCTACCACTGTCCCCTACCCCCGCTCTGTCCTACTAAATTCTGGCAAGGTGTTAATGTGTCTCTAGGGAAGAGTGTCAATTCCTTTTGGAACAGGTTTTCTGTGACATCAAGGTTAGAAACTAGGAGACGGAAAAAACCTGTGAGTATTTCAGTTTTCCCCCATGCTCCCTCATTTCCTGTTCATATATATTTCCCCTACTGCCTGTTCTGCAACATGGGGCTCAGTATCAGATGCAGAAGAAACAGCTGGTCTATGTGCACTTCACCAGCTCCCGCAATTTCAAAAGGTCAAATTGCTATAATCAAACTCTTTTTCTAAGTAAGTTCATAATTCTGCTCCTCAGAGTAAAATTTCACTGATGAAATAATGAGCTGTATAGTTACACCTAAAAGACTTAAGATTGAATTATCAAAGGTCATAATATAATTGTGAATTTAATAAGTGAAAAGCAATAAGAGAAGGCATTGAAATTATGAAAACAATTGATAAGTTGGACCAACTGATCCATGGAAAAGCTAAATAAGATTTCTAGAAATAATAGCTGGAAAATCTAAAATTATCACAGATAAAGAGAATGTATAAACAAAAACATGCAATACAGTACTTAGAATAAAAGAGATAAATATTAACATGGAAATTAACAGAAAGGAAATTAAAGTGATAATTTTAATTTCAATCACATAAAAATTATTTCACAATATAGAAAAATAGAGCATACACTCAAAGACCAGACACAGACTACAGAAAAAGGAAAAATAGGTATATGTTATCATAATCATAGAAGTAGTACTGCAAGTTACAACAAAAAAGAAATCTAGGTTTAGATGTCTTTGTATATAACTTATTGAGTTATTGAGTTTCTTATTGAGTTTCTTGTGTCTCCAGGAAGATTTCATTCATCAAATATAGGAAAACCTTGACTATGACTTTTTCAACATTATGCAGACACGAATATCTTTTGAGCTCTTTGATTTTTACAAGTTATTCTTGGCTAGTACTCTCTGAGTCCTACATTCCACTTTAGTTGTGAATGCTGTACTTCATTTCTTCCACTCAATGAGACTGGCAATCTTTGTATACAAACAATATGCACACCTATAAAATACACAGAAAGGTATATACATGTCTGTATATATGCATATTTATACATGTATAGATGTAACAAAATATTGATGAAACAATCTTTAATTATGCCAATAAAATAAATGGGATTAACTAATATGTTAAGAGGAAAAAACATGCTTTAAAAAGCATAATCTAATGTGATGTAATATTAAAGAATACAAGAGGTATGTTTGAGTTTAGGGTAAAAATTCAGAAACCTTTCTTTAGAAAAATAAACAAGATATAGTAGGCAAATACAAATAAAGGGACAGACCAGAACTCAGATCAAAAAGTATGAAAAAGAACAACAATGACAAAAAAACCATCACAACGTTAAAGATGATAAATTCCAAAAAAGGTACAAGTTAAAAATATCTAGGCACACAATAGCAGAGCAACAAGTTTTATGGATAGAAAATAAATTCATGAAAGGAGAAATAAATAAAAACATTACAGTTGGATATTTTAATTTTTCAGCCTTCATTTAAAATAAACACAGTCAGGCATGGTGACTCACGCCTATAATCCCAACACTTTGGGAGGCCGTGGCGGGCAGATCACTGGAGGTCAGAAGTTCGAGACCACCCAGGACAGTATGGTGAAACCCCGTATCAGCTAAAAAATATAGATAAAAATTAGCCTGGCATGATGCCGGGTGCCTGTAATCCCACCTGCTTGGGAGGCTGAGGTGGGAGAATCACTTGAACCTGGGCGGCAGAAGTTGCAGTGAGTCGAGATCGCACTGTTGCACTCCAGCCTGGGTAACAGAGTGAGACTCCATCTCTAAAATAAAATAAAATAAAATAAAATAAAATAAAAACCACACTATAGATTTAAAGCACATAAATAATAAAACGAGCATAATTGATTTACATAATATTCTGAACATGCTTTTTAAGTATTAAAGAAACATTTGTAAAGTAATAAATTATATTACAAAGTAAACTTCAATACTTCTCAGAAAATATAATACAAATACTATTTTCTAACCAAAGTAAAAAATAAATTGGAAATTACTAAAGACAACCAAAAAGTCTTTCTACCTAGAAATTGAAATATATTGTCCTAGAAACTCTTGAAACCAAGAGAAATATGAAAATTGAAGTTAAAAAAATAGTAATGCATGCATGTAATAGCAAAATCTTTTAGTTAAAATGGAAATATTTTTATTATAAAGTTTATACCATTAAATATATTCATTAGACATCCAACTTGAAAATATGTGAAAAGAAAAGGAAATCAAAAGGAAGCACATGGAAGAAGTAAAGAAAAATAAAACTAGAAATGAATAATTTATAAAACAAAAAAGAAATTATTTTTATTACAAATTATATGCTCCAAAATATCTACCAAAAAAAATGAATAATGGAGATTCAACTCTCAAAAAAGGAAACAAATGCATATATACGTATAATTGGGGGACATCTTCGCAACTTGCTACCTTATTGACATGGGAAAAATAGTAGAATCATTCTAAAAGTTAGAAAATCGCCTTGAAGGCATAGAGGTAATTTTATATTCTAGGATACGAAGGCTTAACATGATCAAGCTGCTTATTCCTCTTAAGTAATATTTTAATTTAACACAATCCCAGCTAAAGCAGTATTAAATTTTCTATGTGAGCTGGTCAAGTTGATTTTAACATTTATTTTACAGAACAAACAAAATTGTCACAGGAAACTTTAGGAGGAGAAAAAAGGGAAACTAGCCTAATCAGTTATTAAAACATAGTATAAATCTCTTAAAATTAAAACTGCTTCATATTGGCTTATGGATAAAAAGTATGAACAATGAAATTGAATAGGAGAGTCAGAAATATATCCAGTGAGATAGGTTCATTGATTATAAGGCAGATTTTAAACTTAATTAGGAAAAGATGCACTTTTTAATAAGTCATGTTATGACTTACTGAAAATCGCTATAATGAGGAATGTAATATTAAGCTCTCCTTCATGATACAAACTAAAATGAATTACATAAGTATAAATTTCTACAGGAAATCTCAGGTGAATTTCTCTTAAACGTAGTATTGTGGAAACCTTAAATACATTTCAAATCCAAAAGAAACAGGGAAAGAATAGACCAATTTGAATACATTCACACAAAAAAGTAAAATTAATAACAGCCTAGATATTTGGGGTACAAAGTATCCCCCTTCCCCAGGTAGCAAGCATAGTACCCAACAGGTAGGTTTTCAACCTTTGCCCTACTCTTTCCCTCTAATAGTCCCCAGGTCCCATTGTTGCCATTTTTCTGTCCATGAGTGCTAAAGTTCAGCTCCCACTTATCAGTGAGAACCTGCGGGTTTTGGTTTTCTGTTCTTTTGTTAATTTGTTTAGGATAGAAACCTCCCGTCCATCCATGTTGCTTCAAAGGACAGCATATAATGTGTATATGTACCACATTTTCTTTAGCCAATCCTCAGTTTATGGGCATCTAGGTTGATTCAATGTTTTTTCTGTTGTGAATTTTGCTGAGATGAACTTACAAGTGCATGTGTCTTTTTGACAGAAAAGTTTATTTTCTTTTGGATGTATACCCAGTTGATTCCTGGATAGAATGGTAGTTCTGTTTTAAGCTCTTTGAGAAGCCTCCAAACTGCTTTCCACAGTGGCTGAACTAATTTACATTTCCACCAACAGTGAAATGGCTCTTAAATGTGTGAAAATATTTTCAATCTTCCAACTACTCATAAAACTAAAAATAAAAACTACATCTTGATTCAGTTTCTTTCTTCCAGGGTAAAAATCAAGTTTGACAATAAACACTGTTAACAAAACTCTGATGAAACAGGGCTCTCACAAAATAGTGTTAGGAACAACAAATAATACAATCCCATTGAAAACTATGGAACATTGATGGAAGGAATTGCTGAAGGCATAAAAGGAAAGATTTCCATTGTTCATGGATTAGAATAATTAATAATTTTTAAATGTCCATATTACCCAGAGATAACTATGGAGTCAATGCAATCTGTTTCAAAATTCCAATGACATTTTTCACAGATATGACTACAATGCCCAAAGCAGTCTTGACCAAAAATAACAAAATCAGAGGTACTATGTTACCTGATTTCAATATCTACTACAAAGCTATAGTATTCAAAAAAACATGGCACTGGCATTTTTAAAAAGGCACATAGACAATGGAATGAAATAGAAAACCCAAAAATAAATCTATGCATTTATAGTCAATTAATATTTGATATAGGTGCCAATAACACACAATGAAGAAAGAACAGTCTATAAAATAATGGTGCTGGAAAACTGGATGTTCTCACGCAAAGGAATGAAATTAGATTGTCACCACACAGCATGTAGAAAAATCAACTAAACGAGATTAAAGACAAATACATTACTTGAAATAGTAATTCTACTGTAAGGAAATATAGAAAAAAATCACCATGACATTACTCTGAGGAAAAATTTTTTTTCTCTTTTTTTTTTGTCCCATTCATTTATTTTATTGCATTTTAGGTTTTGGGGTACATGTGAAGAACATGCAAAATTTTTGCATAGGTACACACATGGCAGCGTGATTTGCTGCCTTCCTCCCCATCACCTACATCTGGCATTTCTCCCCTTGCTATCTCTCCCCAGCTCCCCACCCCTTACTTTCCCTCCCCTATTTCCCCCAACTGACCCCAGTGTGTATTGCTCCCCTCCCTGTGTCCATGTGTTCTCATTGTTCAACACCCGCCTATGAGTGAGAACATGTGGTGTTTGATCTTCTGCTCTTCTGTCAGTTTGCTGAGAATGATGGTTTCCAGGTTCATCCATGTCCCTACAAAGGACCCAAACCCATCGTTTTTGATGGCAGAAAAATTTTTTGAATAGGAGCCCAAAGCACAGGCAACAAAAATTAAAATAGGTAAATGAAATTCGTTAAACCAAAAAGCTCCTGCCCAGCAAAGGAATAATCAGAGTGAAGAAACAAGAATGGGAGAATATATTCACACACCATACATCTGATAAGGAGTTAACATCCAAAATATATAAGGAACTCAACCAACTCAACAGTAAGAAAACAAACTAATTAAAAAATGAACAGAGAATCTGAACAGACATTTCTTAAAAGAACACACAAAAATGGCAACAGATATAGAAAAAATATGCTTAATATCAAATATCAGGAAAATGCAAATTAAAACCAAAATGAGATGTTGCTTCATATCTGTTAGAATGAATATTACTGATAAAAAAGATAAGTGTTGGTGAGGATGTGAAGAAGAACAAACCCTGGCACATTTGGTGGGAATGTAATTAGTACAGCCATTATGAAAAATAGTATGGTGGTTCCCGCCTGCCACATAATCTAGCACTACTGGGCACATATTCATAACAAAAGGAAAACATCCAAAAGCAGAATGTCACTTGCAGCTTAATTTCAAATTACACAATGGGCATCATAAAATAATCTTGTGTTCATTATCTAACTCATGTCTATTATTTCTCTGTAGCTTAATATGCTGAGTTGTTTCAGGAAAGAATTAAGTTCCAATGTTCTAGATACTATTAATTATGTGTAGCAAATGAAATTTTGCTCCTATGTAGAAACTTGGAAACTCCCTTACTCCAGACCTTACTGGCAAATAAATTCTTTTGCCAAAAACTTGATGTTTTTATAAATAAATCCTTGATCCACTGGTTGAGATGGAATTAATTCATATAGATTTGATTTTTATGTCCTTAAGTAACTCAGAAAATGAACCACAGAAGACAGCACCACTCATCCTTTTCCTCAAACCATAGCCAATAGAGTGTAAGCAACTAATCATTAATGATATATTTGGGAAATTAATAAGCTGTGAAAACATGGAGAAATCTATCTCAAAGCCTAATAATTTTAAAAGTGATGTAAGTACAACAAAAATAATATATTTAATTAATACACTATTCTTTCCATAAAATGTACACATGCCTATTAATAATCAGGAATTAGGATCTAATTTGACAATTTGAAATTAGTAAGTCTTATGTTTTCTTTGAAAACATCCAGTATTGTTTCAGAGATAGTAATGTGAGGAAATAATTATAATATCATATATGAGAGCACTATAAGGCTTTGTGGGATTTATAAGATATGGTAAATAATATTTCCTTTAGCAGCATTAAATTAAAACTCATGAAATTGCAAATATTTGATTTTTTTTTACTTATGGAGTATGCAATTGTATATAGATTAATCTAATACTGTTAATTCTCATAGTGTTGAAACTGAGCCTGATCTTGAAATATGATAGATGGTTAGGGTTAAGTTCTGCACCCACTGACCTGAATGCTACCAGACATTTTATTTTTCGTCAAATTATTTTTGAAAGTAAGTGATCAGGGCTGTTCTGAGGCTCTGTACTACAAATACCTGATGACCTTGGTCATTTCCGAATCCATAGTCTAAAGTTGGGCCCTAGTGTGATGCTTAGTCTCCCCATCTCAGAAACCAGGATGGAGACAATCATGAAATAAAGGGACAGAAACTACATGCCACTCCCACTTAAGGAGAGGTTCAGAAGGATCCCACAGGACAACTTGATATATTCTCCTGGCTAGGATTGAACCAGAAGACTACACTTACCTTCACAGGATGTGGGGAAATGCAGTATTTTGTAGGGAGCCATGTGCCAGTGACTAATTTTAATACCATGGGGAAAAAGGCATATGGGCATTGAGAATCACTCAGCTTCTGTAACACTAAGCAATAGTTTGCTAGTTGTATGCAAAATGGGGAAGGTTTAACAGAAAAAGGAATAACGTTTGCCATGGTACAAAACCATAAGAGTATATGAAACATTCAGGCAGTTATAT
The DNA here is from genome assembly GCF_009761245.1 of Sapajus apella. Lineage (NCBI taxonomy): Eukaryota > Metazoa > Chordata > Mammalia > Primates > Cebidae > Sapajus > Sapajus apella. The sequence goes on along the minus strand of NW_022436970.1, from coordinate 10,764,191 downwards.
TTTATCTCAGAAGGGCTGAAAATTATATCAGGGTAAATGAAAGAAGGTACATTTGAAACAATAGAGCTAGGTCAAACAGGAGACCTTATATGTTAGGTAAACAATATTGGAATTTATGCCATCTGCAATAAGTAGCTATTGAATAATTTTTGAGCTGGTGACTGAAGGAACAGTGTTAAATTTTGGGGAGAAAAAAGAGAAGCCTGATTTTTTCTTGCGGAATAATGTTTTAATTTTGCAAGCCCCTTGTATTTAGCATATGTGTACAAATAACAAAGTAATAAAAATGTGAAAAATTCAATAATTCTAGTATGCTTAGTTTTTTTTTTTTTTTTTTTTTTTTTTTAACCAAACTTTAAATGGCATTATTTTACCTTTAAACAAGCTTAACACAGAGAGATTAAATAAAGTGGGATCTCCATGGGTAGAGTTGCGGTCAAATTTATATTCTAACAATGATAAATACCAAAGAGTTGATAGAAAAAATACTGGTTATTTTACACAATTAAGTTTACAAAAAATCCCCAAGCTGTAAATATATCAATACCTTCTTTTTAAAAATGAAATTATGGCCTATTAAAATTGCCCTTATTCTTTAAACACATAATGATTTTTGCAAATATGATCCATATCATATTGTGCAAAGTAATTAATTTTTGGTAGTCAAAATTTTGAGTAGTATGCATTTTAAATGCTTTATAGTTTAAGAATTAAATACAAATGCAACTTTATAAATTTTAAATTCTCCTTTCTTACTAGCTGAGGCAAAAAAGAAGAAAGTATTTAAGGGAAAATGAACAAAAATTTGAAGTTATGTTGCTGATAGCTATTTGGACATTTGACTTTGTTGTTGTATCTAAAAGTCAATAGAGTGGTCCATAAAACTGATTGCAAAGCACATTTAAGAACTAATAAAACAAATTGACTATTGATGATGTGCATAGGGCAAATCCAATTACATTTCACAAAGCTTTATATTGCCCCATTTCTCCTTTAATGTTTTCTATTTATTTATTTTAATTTCAAGTTTGAGTAACAAGCCCACAGATGCAATGTGATTAGACAAAGAATATCTTGGACTTCAGAACCTGAAGTTCTAAGTGAAATTTTGGGTCTACTCTCTGTAGCTCTCAGTCTCTAGACATGTCTTTTAAACTTCGTGGGTTTCAATCTCATAGAATTAAACTTATAGCCATTTTAAGATTAAATAAAATGATTCAGGTGCAAATATTTTGTAAAGTATGCAATTTATTTAAAGTAAGTCATTTTTTATTAACTTAAATAATAAATAAAATGTATAAAATATCAAGGACCAATAAAAATCACAGATTATGGTGCACACACATGCAAACATACACAAACACGCACACACACACATATGGAAACTGCTTCCATTGTTCGACTTTTTTGTATGACTCATTTTGCTTTTTCCTAATGATACTTTGAAAGAAAAGGATAGATTTTCTTACCATACTTTTCACAGAATTCCAGTACAGCTCTCTGTGATCATGAAGACCATATTTTATCCTTCATTGTACCCATGGTACCTGCTGCAAGGATGACAAATGCTACAAGGATGACAATGCTGCTGCTTGGAAGTGAGAAATGTAATTAGCAGATACATACAAAATATTTTAATGCCAACCCCCTTCTGAATACCTATACCTGCCAGACATCATAATAATGATGCTTGTCTGCCACTTGAACATTGATCAAATGTTCCATTGGGGCTTGAAAAAATATGCTTCAGTTATCAGAGACCTGGCACAACCCCACGACTGGAATCAGGAATACTGTGAAATACTCAACATCTGCTGCTTCACCAAGCAACATTTTGCTTTAATTCCACAGGCTTATTTGCATCCTCTTAATGTTCTTTTGCTAGGGATTAATCATTCATGAAAGTAATAGTTACAATACCCATTTAAAAGCTTGAAAAAAAAGAAGACTTCTTTTGATGGGCATTGCTCCTGAAAGAGGAGAAAAAAAAATAAAAATAAAAATAAAACTCATGTTTCAAGAAACTTCAAAGCTAGATGTTTTAAAATTGGTATGGCCTCATTTTTTTCTCCAGTAAAATTGGGCATGCTGCTTATCGTCTATGCAATGGGAAGTGAAGAGGGGAAAATGTAAGTAGCTACCTAATAGTTATCAGCTTGTGCTTTTAAAATTGATATATATTTTTCATTTGTAGAATTTTGTATGTATGAAGTAGGCAATATATTTGTGGGGTACATGAAATGTTTTGATATGGGTATGCAATGTGAAATAATCATCTCATGGAAAATGAGGCATCCATTTCCTCAAATATTTAACCTTTGTGTAATAATCCAATTATACTATTTTAGTTATTTAAAAACATACAATTAAATTATTTTAACTATAGTCATCCCACTGTGCTATCAAATACTATGTGTTATCTATTCTTTAAACTATGTTTTGTAACCATTCATTCCCCATCCCAATCTCCCCCCAAATGGTTACCATCCTTCTATTCTCAATCTCCATCTGTTTAATTATTTTGATTTTTACATCTCACAAATAAATGAGAACATGCAATGTTTGTCTTTCTTTACCTGGCTTATTACACTTTATGCAATGACCTTCAGTTCCATCCATGTTGTTGCAAATGACAGGATCTCATTCTTTTTTATGGCCAAATAGTACTCCATTGTGTACAAGTACCACGTTTTCTTTATTCATTCATCTATGAATGAATATGGCATCTATGAATGAAACAGGCACTTAAGTCGCTTCCAGATCTGGACTTTTGTGAACAGTGTTGCAAGTAGCATGGAAGTGCAGATATCTCCTTGATATACTGATTTGCTTTCTTTTGGGAATATACCCAGCAGTGAGATTGCTGGATCATATGGTATCTCTACTTTTACTTTTTTGAGGAACCTCCACACTTCTTCTCCATAGTCGTTGTGCTAGTGTACATCTTTACCAACAGTGTAAGAGGGCTCCCTTTCCTCCACATCCTGTCCAGCATTTGTTATTGCCTGTCTTTTGGATAAAAGCCATTTTAACTATGGTGAGACAACATCTCATTGAAGTTTTGACTTGAATTTCTCTGATAATCAATGATGTTTAGCATCTTTTCACATGTCTGTTTATCATGTGTATGTCTTTTTTGAGAAATGTCTATCCAAATACTTTGCCCATTTTAAAATCAGATTATCAGATTTCATTTCTGTACAGTTGATTGAGCTCCTTATATATACTGGTTGTTAATCCGTTAATCCCTTGTCAGACAGGTAGTTTTAAACTCATAGGTCCATGTGAAGAAATGGATTTCTTTTTTGCATAAACCCAATTTTTAGAAAATACTTCCTTATGTCGAACTAAAATGGACTTTCCTGCAATTCAATTCTGTAGCTCTAAACTTTTATTTGGAGAGTCATCAAAAAACTTCAGTATCTCTCATCAACAAATTCAATATCTTCTACTTAGTCATTTTAATATGTGGGGAAAGTTATCATGTACACTAAAAGACACCAAGCGTCTTCTGCCAAAATCCTCATAAACAAACATTTACATCTCTAATTTTATTATTGACTTCTTTCCCAGTCCTTCATACTGACTCTTTAAAATAAGTCAACTTCCCTGGATATTCCAATTCCATAGCCTTCTGAACTTAGTGACATCATTGAATTTATGACTATCATCTTAATAATAACATCTTCATTTACATATGCCATCTCTTATTTCATTTACAAATAACATTTTTTATATGATTATTTCGAAATTCTTATTTAATTCTTACAAAACTTTTCTGAAGATAGCATTGTTATTTTTAATTTACAAATAAGAAAACCAACCCTCAGACTAGGTGGGTGATTTTCTCCAAAAATAATAATTTGCAGCATTTTCGTGTTCTTAGCTCATGTAATGGTAGCGGAGATCCATCTGGAGGCGGCGGCCATGGTGTCAGCTGCAGCGGGGGAGGCCTGGCCGGGGCTGGAGCCCGCGGAAGGGAGCCGGGAACAGGCGGAAGCCCAACCCCTTCCAAGCTGGCAGGTGGAAGCCACCATCGCGGTGGCAGCTGCAGCCACCCATTTGCGACTGAGGACCAGGGCCTTCCTGCACTCTTGGGGGCCCAGGAAGCCCCCCACTTCTTGCAGGTTCGAAAGTGCCTGCTCCCACTGCTCGGCCTCTCTCCGCTCTGGCACCCGCTCTAATTTCAGAGCAAAGTTGTGGCTGAGCCCGGCACTTTCACGGCCTGGCTGGGCGTGCGCACTCAGGGCAGGACTGACACGCCAGCCCCCTACAGCCTCAAGCGCCTTCAGACTTTTGGCACCAAGGAGCATTAGACGGATGCCACAGGGGGTACTAAGGGTGACTTGGCACAGGCTTGCAGGCACCCCTCAGCACAAACAGCTTGAGTGCCATGGGCACCTGGACAGCAGGTTCATGGCGGCTGGAGGCAGGCAGGCTGCTGGTAGGAAAGGCGCAGGTCCCCAGTGAAGCCCCACCTTCAAGCCAGGGAGGCCTGGAGCCCTGGTGCTGGGCTCTCCGTCCTGCAGACAGCGTGAGAACTTGTGCTTCTCCGGTGCCCGTGGCCACCCATGGACCAATCAGCACACACTTCCTCCCCTCTGGATCCCATAGAAACAGCGCAGGCTCAGCCAGACGCGGATAGAAGGCTGGACTGCTTGCCTGTGGAGGGGAGCTACCCATTGTGGGTCTCTCTGAGCTGTTCTGTCACTGAGTAAAGCACCTCTTCGCCTTCACTTGTCCACATACGTCATACTTCGTGGAGGCAAGAAGAGAATTTGAGACCGCCTGAGTGGTGGGTCTGAAACAGACGTAATACAAACAGGGCTGAAACACGCCCCTGCTTGCCACGTTGCAGGCAACAAGGACAAAACAGAGAAGGAGAGAAGCATTCTTGCCTTTTGGGGAGTCCAGTCCTAGGAGTTCCTTCCTGTGAACCAGGGCTGTGACACCCTCTTTGGGGCTCTGCAGTTTCTGGCGTCCAAGATCCCAGTCCCCATCGTGTTCCCTGGTGCCAGTCATGGAAGCTGTTTTTGGTAACTCTGGTCCAGCCACAGCCTCGCAGGCAGCTGATGGTGCCCACGCTGGCACCTGGAGCACTCTGTGCCACAGCCAGAGTGTCTGTGCTCAGTGGCAGGACCCCACATTCACTTGCTCACACAACCCTTGTCGATGTGCACCTGGCTTGCCCTTGGCAGGAATGTGATCTAGGCCAGTAGCGCGACCTCAAGTGCAGCCTCCCTGGACGAGTGAATGGAACGAGTGCAGTCGGCCCCAGGAAACCTCATGCAAAGGCACCACAGACCACAGAGGTTTGGGGGCAGAAAAGCGACACCCCAAGGATCCTGTGACACATGTCAAGTAATAAGCACTGTCTTTAAACCTTCAAGAACTCTATAGATTCAGCCCTATTAATGCCCCCATGATATCGTTTGACAGAGTGAGTCACAGAGTGTTTAAGAAACGTCTCCAATGTCACAGACTTAGTAATCGGTAACGTGACAGTCACCTAAATAAAAGTTGTAGAATTCTCACAAAGCATCTCGTAAGTGCTCTTCTGTATCTATGTCAAGCACTATGTTAGATGTTATCGGTATAAAACAAACAAACAAAAACATGGCTTCTGTAATCAAGGCACTTAAAGAGGTATACATGTATAAATGCAATAAAATTTTGCACGGGCCATAATAAACTAATGCAAACCTTAAGGATGTGAGACTTAGGAGCTTAGAGAAGATGAGATGAAGCTTTACAAAAATTTGAGCCCCTGGCTTTGAAGGATGGGTTAGTATTACTCTCACATGCAACCAATTTAGAAGCCAGTGTGGCGTTTTCTACACAAAGCAGAGGAAATGTGAAACATGATACGATGGTGAAATCACAAATACTTCTATGTATCACATTACCTAAACCAAAGTAGAGGAAGCAAGGGAGCCATACTACACTCAGGAAGAAGGCAAGATGTAGGAACACATCATGAAGTGTCTTTTCTGCTAGGGCTGTGGCTTAGAGATTAGGAATAATTTGAAAGCTTTGAGCAACAACAGCTATAAAACCAAAATGATTTATTCAGTTTCATGTATTTGAATATTTTGCCCAATTTATTGAGTACATGCTTTATACCAAGTGGTATGGAGCCAGTAAAGACAAAAAACAGATAAAACCCTGTACTCATGGAGATTATTTCTGATCAGTGTCTTCCTAAGATAGTTTTGAAAATAATGTGGGGAAGAAAATGTAAGGGAGAAGACTGGAGGCAGGGATGTTAATTTGAAGCTATCGAAATTGTTCAAATAATAAATACAGGTGTGAATTTAAGTATTGCTAGAGGGTGTGAAGAAAGGTAATGTAAAGTAAGACTTTGCAGGATTTGTGATGGAAGGATTCTAGGCTATGAGAGAGCGAAATACCTTTAAGTTAGGTCTGAGTCTAAATATGGGCTTATCTGGACTCCTTTTGTATTTTTCATTTGATTTACAAAATATATTGAACTGGGTGAATAGAGACACAAATGTCTTGACAAATTATTAGAAATATTTATCCACACAGATATTGATACATTAATTTACAACATATGATATTTGTTTCAACAGCTACAAAAAGCCAAAATTCAGGGAAAGAGTAGCCTCTCCTACTGAGTTAAACTAAGATTCTAATCCTGATTCAGCATTTATTTATTTTGCAAACCTGGGAATTCTGTTAAAGTTGTGAGAGCCTTAGTTAGCATTTCTGTAATTGGAGTAACGGTAATAAATATACAGACTCACCGACTTAAGGGGACATCTAAGGATCCTCATGAGGGTTCTGAAATTAGCAAATGTGACCAGCATCGATGAGTAGCGAAAGGGGAGGTGAAAGTGTCTACGAAATGCTTTGTCTTTTTAAAAATTTGGAGGTTCTTTCATTTTGTTACCAAAACATCAGGGGTTTGGTCTAGATCCTGTTGCTTGTCAAGACATTTTGTGTCTCTACTCACCCAGTTCAATATGTTTTGTAAATCAAATTAAAAATATAAAAGGAGTCTAGGTAAGCCCATATTTAGACTCAGACCTAACTTAAAGGTATTTCACTCTCTCATAGCCTAGAATCCTTCCATCAGCAATCCTGCAAAGTCTTACTTTACATCACCTTTCTTCACACCCACTAGCAGAAAGCCAATCACTGAGATGATTAGTATTACCAGGGAAGAAGGCTTTAATCAGATGCTGCAGCTGAGGAGATGGGAGATCAGTCTTAATTCCATCTCTCATACTGACTAAAATTAGGAGTTTATATAGCAGGGAAGAAAAGTAACTCTGTGGGAAAAAAGGAACTACATAGGCATAAGGAACAGGAATTGGTCAAAAAGGAGGTGGGGTTGGTAAGGAAAACAGAAATTAGAAAGGGGTCAGGAAGCAATTATGATGAATGAAGGGTCTGGTATCTCATTGTCTGGATGTAGTAATCTGGTGAGTTTCAGTTCTTTGCCAATTTTTTTGAGAGACCTGTGGGTCCTTTACTGAGAAAGGAATAGAGAGAAAACAAATGTAAGTTTTAAGCTTTAAGACCAGAAGATCAATATTTTTGTGTATCCAAACAAACGAAAATATCTATGGTACTATTGGGTAATTTTCAATTTGAGTCTCCTCTTTTACTTATCAAGCCGTTCTTCCTGCTCCTTGTCTCGGGGGGGAAAAAAGTCTTGTCTTCTCCTCTCATATTGGCCTTTTTCTTTGCGGTCTTTGATCTCTTAATTTCTTGCCTACTCTGAAATATGCTTTCCTTTTCATTCTCAGTGTCTCATTTTCCTCAGAAATATGTTTTTTCAGACTACAAAAATTAATGTGAGTTCAGCATTCCATTTTTTAAAGATTATTTACCTAATTTTTTATTCCAACTTTGGTGGCTTTATCTCCTACCCTTCATTACTATATATGTCTAAAATATAAAGCACACCCCTCATTTTTTTGTACCACTCAGTGTCTTGTTCTCATTTTTTCTCTGCACATATTTTATCTTTTTCTATCTGCAAGGCAGAGTTCTTCCCTTTTAGGTTCTAAATTTTTTATTGTAGAAGACTAATATTTTAAAATTATTTTTAAAATATAAATTATTTATTTATTCATTTTACTCTTTATTTATCATGGACACCTTCCTAGGTACACAGACAACATTTATTCTGTTTTATTTCATGAATAATTCAAAAGCAAACTCCAAAGATTATGTTATTATAACCATACATATTTCAATGTGCATCACTAAACACGAATAGCATTTCTACAAAATCATTGTCATTATTGAATCAAAAAAATAAATACTCATCCATAGATATCACCTAATATCCAGCCCATAATCAAGCTAGTTTAACCTGAAACATTTGCTGAAATGTCTCAAAAATTGTAACATGACAGTGAGGATTCCAACAAGATCCACACTTTGAATTTAGTTATTATATTTCTTGTATCCGAACTCCATATTAACTTATATAAAGCTCATTTTCTGTCTCCCTCTCTTTCTAGCCAACTAACATTTTTTTTAAAAAGTCAATTATCTGTAGAATATTCTATATTCAAGCTTAGTCTTCCAAGCTCACATAGTTGCTGGGCAGAACTCAGCTTGTTACATTGCAAGGCTGACGACTCCATGTCTTCACTGGTTGTTGTCTGGAGGTTGTCCTTGTATTCTAGAGGGACCTTTCGGTTCCTTGTCACCTGAGATTCTCCAACATGGCCACTTATGTCTGCAATACCAGCAAAGTCACACTGCAATGTTAGGAGAACCATGTATATGTCATCTCGTACATCCTGACACCTTTGCTGTATTCTGTTGATCAAAAGGAAGTCACAAGTCCTGTCTGCACTAAGAGGTGGCATCACATAAGGGCATGGACATGAGTGGGTGTCATGGGTCCACTGTGAGGATGTCTTTCATAGTTAAATTTCATATCAGGGAGGGCATAATGGAGATCATGAGACAACTCTGAATATGTAATTTACTTTTATACTTCCATAGACTTGCTTTCTTCTTATATATTATTATTTTTTAAGACAGAGTCTCACTCTGTCACCCAAGCTGGAGTGCAGTGGCGTGATCATGGCTCACTGCAGCCTTGACCTCCTGGGCTCTAGTGATTCTCCCGCCTCAGCCTTTCTAGTAGCTGGGAATACAGGTGCGTGCCACTACGCTAGGCTAATTTTTTGTATTTTTGTATTTTTTTGTTTGTTTGTTTGAAAAGACGGGGTTTTGCTATGTGTTCCAGGCTGGTCTCAAACTCTCAGGCCAAGGTGATCCCCATGACTTGGCCTCCCAAAGTGCTGGGATTACTGGTGTGTGCAGCTTTGCTGGGCCCCTACACTTACTTTTATTAGTTTCATTCTTGTGTAAATTCGACTATTGCTTTCTTCATATTATTTAATATTTTTCCAACACAAAATCTCTCCTAAAATTCAGGCTAGCTTTTGACATTGCCTGCTATTCATCAGGATTTGGTTGTTTTACCAGGGCCTTAATTGTAACATGCCAAATTGCTTTTGACTCTTCTTCTATATCTGCTTCTGCTTCTATTGAGATCTCCACTCTGTTGATTCTGACATTATGCTTTATGATCTAGGGTAATTATTCCTTCTTCCTTACTGTGTACTGCCACTTAGATTTTAGGTTCTGCATATTCTTCTACCAGAATCTCTCTCTTTTCCCCTCTTTATACCTTCAACTTCTTTGCTGGGTCACATCCTCATTCTGTCTAAAACCAAATGGAAATATTTGCACTAGATCTCTTACCTCTTCTTTATTATCACCTTCTTTAAATTCATTTTACACAGCAGTCTGGCTTAATATTCCTAAAGTGCTGATAAAGTTGTATTATGCCATTCAACACTAGATAATAGATTCCTATTGCCTGCAGGGTATTGTTCATATCTTTAGTCTCACAAAATAGGCCTTTTACAATCTATTCCCATCCTGCCTTTTCAGGTTTATCTCTTGCTATTTCTTTCACACACTCAGAGTAAAGGCACGTAATGGATTACTTCTTATTCTGCAAAGGTATCACATGTTCTCCCATGTTCAGGCCTTTGCTCCTGTAGCTTTATATTCAGATACTCTCAGCCAGAAGGAACATTTCTGGTTTCTGAAATTTGATTTTATTTGTACTGCTCTTATATAGAACTACTTGCCTTTGATTATATATATTTTTAATTCTCTTTCTTGAGAAGAAGTGATGTTCATATAATATGTTTAGCCTCACCCATAACTCCTGTTCAATGCCTGGCACATCATATCCTCTGTATATTTACTTATTGAATTAATAATATGTTAATTAAATTAATGAGTTTCTCAAAACAAGACCAGGAACACCCTTATTACAAATGTATTATTTGTTACATTCAAAAACATATGATAAACAACTCTAAATAATACATTGTATTTATTAAGTGCCTTTATTCATGCATATTGACATATCCTGAATGTGCTCATAAACCATAGTCAAAGCTTTAATCACAGCAGCATCTTCGGAGTTTCTTCTTTGGTTTTCATTGGAATGGCTTTCGGAATACAAGAAAAATTACTCTTCTCAGATCCTAAAGAACAGTGGAGGTAAAGTTGACACACAAATGTAAACTGAGATTAGGAGTTATTTTGTAAGACAGTACTTTGGTTACCTGCCATTCTAACATCTGTTTCAGCATATCAGTTTTTAATAATAAAATGAAACAATAAAATTTACTTTGCCCAAGGGTCGGCAGTTCTAACTGTGTCATGAGGAAGGACAAACAAAAACAAAGAAAACAGGCAAAAATGTTCCCTTACCGCCCCAGAGCTCTGAGATGGAACGCCAAGCAGATCCGCCTCTAATAATGTAACATGCAGTGAAACATCCACAAACAGAAAGTTTATGTCATTTACTGCCTTATAAAACTGTAAGTACCCTCCTAAAGTCAGTATATTCTGACACTTTGCTACCCACAGATATCATGCTGAAATCCACAGGAGTTAGGCATTAAAAATTGAAAGCAGAATGCAGTTCCCTGAAACTGGATAATTGGAAGCTAGTGAAATATCTCAAATATGGGTGTAATAACAAGTCGACTGCTGGCAAAACATGAGTAATCTGGGTGCTGTATTTAAATTTTTAACTGACCCTTCGGCATACTGAATCACAGAATGTAACCTTCAAAGAAATAAGAGTTTGTTTTGCCAATTCTGTGCAGGTGCTACACGACCAAGAACCTACTTTACTAACATTATCTAAGACAAGAAAAAGAAAACGCTTTTTTTTCCGCCATTTATTTATTTTATTGCATTTTAGGTTTTGGGGTACATGTGAAGAACATGCAAAATTGTTGCATAGGAACACACGTGGCAGCGTGATTTGCTGCCTTCCTCCCCATCACCTACATCTGGCATTTCTCCCCTTGCTATCTCTCCCCAGCTCCCCACCCCCCATCGTCCCTCCCCTATTTTCCCCCAACTGACCCCAGTGTGTAGTGCTCCCCTCCCTGTGTCCATGTGTTCTCATTGTACAACACCCGCCTAAGAGTGAGAACATGCGGTGTTTGATCTTCTGCTCTTCTGTCAGTTTGCTGAGAATGATGGTTTCCAGGTTCATCCATGTCCCTACAAAGGACCCAAACTCATTGTTTTTGATGGCTGCATAATATTCCATGAAAACGCTTTTAAAAGACTTTGTGTGTACTCTATAGAAATTGGTCTTTTTGGTGTGCTTATACAAAAACATCAAGTGTAATTTTTTTCTTTTCTGAACTTATTAATGAGAAACATTTAGGTCTTTTATAAATGTCTATATTGCTTTTGACAAAGATTTAGTTTGTTTCTTTTTAATATTGTTCCTATGAATGAACTGTTTTCTGAGGCATTTGTAAATGGATTAAAATAAAAAAATCAACACAGGAACAGAAAACCAAATGTGGCATGTTCTCACTTATAAAGTGGGAGCTAAATGATGAGAACGCAAGGACACACAGAGGGGAATAACATACTGGGGTCTTTCAGAGGAAGGAGGGAAGGAGAAGGGGGAGGATCAGGAAAAATGACTAACAGGTGCTAGGCTGAGTACCCAAGTGATGGATTAATCTGTGCAACAAACTGCACAAGACACCTGCTTACCAATGTAGCAGACCTGCCTTGTAAACCTGAACTTAAAAAAAAAGTGTCACTTTGAAAACTTTCTATAAGTGACAGTAAAACAGTATGACTATGGTTTGCTTACATCATTGGAACTTGTTATGCATCTACAAATTAGCCTGTCCCATTAAGGGTCTAATGATAGAACTCACTTTCCAAAGGACGTCTATAGACAACTGTGTTTCAGAATCAGTGATGGCTCTACAATGCTTTCTGCATACCTCTCTTGTTTTCCAGCTGATGCCTAACTGTTCTTTATTGGAGCATTATTCCCTTCGTTGTTGGTGTGTATATGTTAACACCTTAGGAGAACTGTGCTTAGCCAGTAGGGAAGGATGCTTAGCATAGAACACAGGATACTAGATGAGCTCAGTGACAGAACAAAGAGGATGCACATGTATTTATTTCCATACATAATTTTACTAAGGTATATGCTGAACAATATAAAGTGAATCAAAAGTGACCTCTATTAGTTAAGTCTCCAAAAGTCTACATAGTGATTTGATTTGAGCAAGCACGGATACAGAAAAATAAATCATTATAGATATGTGTGAACTACTGAACCTTAAGACCACACTGCTACATCACACAATGTTAATTGCATTATGTGGCAATGAGGAAGAAACTACAAAAATCAAAACAAATATACTAATAATCCTTTGGTTTGTGTTTAAATACGTTTTTATAAATTTGGGATTTCCTTTTGAATGTTTTTAAAAAAACAAAAGCTTTACATCCAGAAAGTTTTCATTATGCTTCTATCCAGAATTTTATTCCTAGATTCCTTCCAGTAAGAAGATTATTTATTCATTTAAGAAAATTGTGAATTCTGAATTGTAGTTTTAAAATCTCAGTAGATAATAAATTAGCATGTGTAGCTACATAAATAAAAATAAAATAGCCCGTGTAGACTTAAGAAACACTGAAATGGAGTAGACGCTGGGGAAAATGGAGCATGATGACACTTTCAATAGATAGTTACAATTTTTTAAATGTTTATCTTTGGTTTACAATTTTTCAAGGCTTCCAAAAACAGATGGCATTACATATTTTCAATAAATAACTACAATTTCTTACCCATAGATCAGATTTATGTTACTCAATATTTTGAGAAATTAGGAATATTTGTGAAAGACCTAGAAACTCTAAAACTCTGCATTTTTGTTTCATGTGTATGACCCAAGGGTTAACTGAAAGATCTGTGGACAACATTTATGATCACCTGTCTGGGGAACAAAATCCCCTCCAGCCTGTACTCTGCTCCGGCTACCATTGTGCCGTGGTTTCCTTTATAGTGGTACTTTCCTGGAAAAAAAAAAAAAAGCCTTAATTTACTCAACTCACCTTTGTCCTACAACTCACTCCCCTTGGACCTCCATCCCCGAAGCCCTAGTGAAGCTATTCTAATGTGGGTTCCCAGTTACTTCTTTTGGCAAGACTCAGGGGCCACTGGTTTGTCTTCTCCGTAGCAGCTGACCCCTCAACAGCAATCTGCATAGTTACTTCCCATTTTCTGCCTCTTTGAAACAATGTCCTGTTTCATTCTGTGATGCTTTATCTGGGAGGGTTTTCCCCTCTTCTAGCCTCTACTTTTCAGTCTCTTTTGATGAATTATTGTTTTTTAGTTGACCACCTATGGTTTTAAATATGATTTTTGTGACATCTGTTTCTCAGATACCTACATAAGCATGACTTCCCGAAACAACTGCCCTGTTGACAACACCTCTTCACTGTCTATTAGGCTTTTAAAATCTCCAATGCACACATCAGAATGCTTTAGTTTAACCTGAACTCTATGAAAATTTTAATTCTTGTATTCTTGCTCACTTTACTACAAAACTTTAAATTTTCTATTCTTGCTCACTTTCCTCCAAACCTTTGCTCACCAGCCAGAGTGAACGTTTCAAAAGGTAATTCAGATATTTTTCAATCTACTTGATACCCACTTGAATCAGTCACTTGCTTCCCCTCACATCAAAATCAGCTCGAAACTCATCGGCCTACTCTACACAAAACTTTGTGATTTAGCGCCTATATCTTCACTTCCATCTTCTGGAGACCCCTTGTATCTTCCCAGTATGCCCTATCCAGTCCCTCTTCTTTCTTTCTTGATCATACCAAGATTATTCAAACCTCAGTGCCCATACGCTAACTACGTCTTCTGCATAACACATACATTCTCCAGATCTTTTGAAAGTGGCTTCTTTAATAAATAATTAAAATCATACCAAAAATAGCAGCTCTTCGAAAAAGGACTCTTCTCATCACCGACTTTGTTAGATACTTACCCTAATTATTTTCAATCACATTTTCAGACATTTGAAGCCATTATTTGAAATTATCTTTCTGTTTATTTTACCTTTAAAAAATTCCTGCCTCCGCTTACTATGATTTACACATCATGAAAGCAAAGGTCTTGTTCAGTTTAGTTTGCCAAGTAAACTACAGTTTCGTTAGTGGTACATTTTAATAGCAGACACTCAAATAAATATTTTCTGAATGAATAAATGGATGAAGTCTGTTGAAACAGCAAATTCTGCTTTTAACCTGGTTATATTTTAATTAAGAGAAGTTATGAGAATACTGAAACCAAATTGCACATCTTGAGACATTTATGTTCCTTTTATCTTCATTAAACTCTAAAATTTGGCATAAGCAAAAGAGCAGCATAGCCCACATTGGCCAGGAGATAGTTTCTCTTCTTGATTTTCTGCATTATTTCTCCTGTATCACATTACACAAAATAGAAGTTATTATACTAGTGGACTTGTTTCATATATCCTCATTTATTCTGCCATTATCTAATTATGCAATTCAAAAAGCTAGTTTACAATTAATGCTTTTGTATTTGTCCTCTCAGAAATGTGCTCAGCCCATGCACATTAGCTGTGATATTCATCATTTCCTAGCTGAAATTTTTATGTGTGTATATTTTTTTAGAACCACTGCATTGGTCTTCTCTAAGCAGCAGTGATAAAAATGTATCACTTTATAGTTGATGTGCAGAAAGTGCTTCTTACAAATAACAAGAGTTTGTTTCAAATGGATATAAACAATTCTTATTCTCTCCCAAAGAAGAGAGTAGACTACATAGGATAATGGGGAATCGACTCTTTCTCGTTTGACATTTGATTTTTGTAAAGCTTTGACATCAGTGCATTTTATACAGTTGCTGGAAAAGAAAGTGCTATTCATAAACTTGCTATTATCCTCAATTTCCTCTACATAGTCAAAGACTCTTTCATCACTGTATTCCATAGCTTATATTTACATGCATTGCAATTTCTGCAGTTGATTTCTTTCCGTCTTATCTCCCTAACCTGGAAATGCACCCACAAAACTTTATTTACTGATATTCTTAACTTGAAACTTATCTCGTTCTTCAACAAATATGACTGAGCTTCCAACAGGTTCCTCAGAATCTACCCTCCAAACCTCCAGAGTAATCTGTGACCTTCTTCCTTAAGGTCAATAGCATCAGCAGCATTCTGTTAACTTGGACAGCAGAGGAGGGGGGAAGTTTGACACACAGAGTTCTAGATCTGTCTCTAGAGCTCCCGAATCATAAACTAGACTTTAACAAGCTCCTCCAGTGATTTATTTGTGCACTGAAGTTTGAGAAGTCCTGCTCTATGACATCCCTCTGAACAACTCTGCAAATGGCTCCTGCTGAATTAAAATATTAGATGAGCTAGCTCATTCTTCTTCCTTAAACATCTTTCTTGACATTTCCTTAGCCAACTTCTCTGGCAACACTGAACTGTTTGTAATTACGCACCCATTAAAAGCATGTTTTCACGTTGTTGCTTATAGAAAATTTAGAGCTATATAATGTTTAGGAGTATAGGTGTTGGCATTAAAAAGAGCTGAGTTAAAATTTCAGCAAAACATATTCATAGCTGAGCCTTCTTCAAAAATTACTTGACTCCTCTGAATAGCTTCATCTTAAAATAAAAGTTATTTTGGTACTTTGTAATGTTATGAGGGTTAAATAAGGAGGTGTAAAGAAGGCATTCAGTTGCAATTACTGGCACATATAAGCGCATCACAAATATAGGCAACCTTACAGTGGCCTCCAGGAGACTTTGGCTCTTTATTCCCGGTGACCAAAACCTACTTGAGTGAAATACCCTCTAATTAAATCTCTCCCAGATCCACCCTAGGTATAATTCCCCCACATGCCTGTCATACTTTCATACCTAAATTATTATCTTGTTATTATCAATTTATGAAATTCCTTTATTAAGATTTTCAAGTCAATAAGGGGAGTAATTAATCTAGACGGGATAAACTGCATTCTAAAGCAGGTACCTAAAAAATAACTTCATAAAAGCATAGAATGAAGTATTAATTATTATAGAAACTGCTAATTGCATTGGATAACCATTCTTACCTTCATCTTCATTAGCAGAATCATTCTCTTGTTTGAGACAGCAATGCTCTGCTTGACGATAATATAATACCTAGCCTTGGGCTCATCCTAATAACAGTGTTCTGGCCACTGAGTTTGCTTTTCACAGAAGCAGATCACCCGCATTTTCCTCACGCCTTTCTTCCTGCCTTTAGTGCAGACCAAAGACTGCCCTATGTCAATACTACATGACAGGCATGAAGATGTGAGTTTCCCGTGAAAGATTATTAAGGAGAAAGTAAGATCTGAGACACTGGTGATATTGTAGATTCACTTGACCACTTCTGGACTGCCAACATGTGGACTTTCTGGAAGATGAGGAAGAAAAAAAAATTTCATTAGATTAATATAGTTGGGATCTTGTTACATGCAAGCAAATACATGGTAACAAAGTGGGATTACTTAATGAGCTCCTCAGGGTATAGTTCAATCATTTAAGCTACTTCATAGCAAATAATAACGTTATACTAAGAATAACATCTACTTTATAACACACATAGATTATGTGATTTGTATACCTACATATATGCAATGCCTTAAATATTTTAAAGTTGATATAAAGTGTTTTCTAATTTTTTCTGTACTTGTACATAATGGAATGAAAATTTGAATATACATCAAGTACTTAATGAGGCACAAGGAAAAAGTCTTATTCTCTAAGAATGTTTTGTTTGCTAGAATAAGCTAACAAGATAGCGTTTCAACCATATTTACCCTCATATTTTTTAAAGTAAATCTTTCTTTTTGTTTACTTCATGTTTTTACAATTGGAAAGACATTTAACTGAAACTAAATATTAACTAGATCTAGGGAACCCATACAACCTTAAAATTCTGTGCGACATTTTGTGTGCATGTTTATTTTACTGGGGAGAGTTTCTACAGTGTTCATTTGTTTTGCATAGTCATGTAAGAATAGCTCTACTTTCGTTACATTCCACTATTCTAAAAAAAGAGGCTATTACTTTAGTATTACTTCTATTTCCCAATATCACTTTTACTTCTCAGACATAAAATGGCTATATAAACTATATCAGGGGAACAAAACATAATTTATATAGTTTTAGAACTTATTCTTTAAACTCCGTTTCTAGAATATTCATATCAAAGTAAGAAAAAGGCAGAAAACTGGCAAACAGATTCTGACGCAAACTCTTAATTTATACACATATAACATCAAAAACTTATTTTGCTGATTCTGCTCTCATTCGTCTAAATTTAGACAGCAGTAATGAAAGCTGCAATTTTCCTTTGAAAATTACAAATCTGCAGCAATAATTGTATCTGCACCTACTCTCTGCCTATTTTTGCCATGTTCAAAAATACTCGTATGGCTAGAGAGCAGGTGTTTGCTATGGCATGTGCCTCATGACTGCCTTCCTGTGCAAAACAAGAACTGAGCAGCATATGAAACCTACACCAAGGTGCAAATGGAGGAGAGCATCTCCAAATGCCCAGACTGTGAATTCTTAGCCCTGCCAGGATGAACTCTAACTGTGATTTTGATAGACTGGAAAGGCTATAGTTTCTCTTGTTCCTTTGCAGAACATAACATTTACAATAAATATATTTTGTTTATTTTAAGGTTTTTTAAATTTTTTCATTTTGGTTACGAAATAGTTTTGTTTTTGTGGTGTCCTGGGAAAAAGTAAATGGCATATCATCCAACAGTGCCACAAAGGCATGCAAAAATTATAGCAACATCTTCTGCTAGACTGCAAGCTCTGGGAAGGCAAGGCTTGTAACTCATTGAGGTTGTCTGTACATTTAGTCTGTTGCACTAAACCCATCAATACTGAGCTGAGAAAAATATTGTGACACTAAATATTGAATCAATGGAATATGATAAGTCTAAAGATGATGAACTCTAGGATGCTCTGCTACAGAGAAAAATAACATGGCAGAAAAGCTGTTGATTCCTGGGCATGATCTGTAACAGGACAACACACACACAGATAACCTTCAACTGACTGTGGAGCGAAAAAACGGAAACTGGATTCCTTAAATTACAAATTCTTGTCATTGAAACAATGACAAGTATGATATTGTACGCATTTAATTGTGAAATATTAGTGAATACTGAAATATAAGATAAATATGAGTGTGTGTGATTCAGATAATATGCTCTTGGAGTAACAGAATCAGATTCAAGCAAGCCTTAAAAATAAAAACATTAATTTGAATAATTGGATATATAGCCTTAATGAGGCCTTTAGGTTTCGTTGATTAGGTGGCTTAATGAAGCTATCGAAGATCTAGATTGCTTGTGTCATTTTGCTTTGCATCCACATTGTTGCTTGTGTCTTAACCTATTCCCCATGATTCTTGCTGGATGATAAACAGAAGCAGCCAGGAAGGCAAGCACTCTTGTTTACGGACACAAGAAGAGAAAAAGAGGCCCTCTTACACAAATAAAGAAAATCTTTTCCAAAATATTCAGGAACTTTCCCGATAGGTCTGGGTCATAGGTCTTGTCTTAACAAAATCTAAATAAGGGAAATTAGCCTTTTTGTTCTGGCTTTGAGTTTTTCCTCATTGATATCCACTATTGGAATGAATTACAGAGAAAATGTCATTTCCTTGAAGTAGATGAGCTGCTGTCGAAGTGGGGAGACAGGGCAGGTCAGTGGATACACGAATACAAGCATGATTTTGGGGAAAAGAGTATTCAAAATAATTGAGAAAATAAAGAAAATGTAGACTAAAAAAATAATTTCTTCCAATGAAGTATTTAATTAAAGAAAAAAAACAATCTGGGTATGAAGGAGAAAAATCTCACAAGTAGCAGATGACCAAGCCAAAGCAAAACTCTAAAGTTTTATAATTATCTTGGCTAAAAGAGATTTTTAAAAATGACAAAAATGTTTTAAAAATCAATAAGAATGTGTTTCCAAATGTAAAGACTAAGGGGGAAAAAAGCTGTGGCTGAATGACTTATGAAGCTACAGTTATCCTGCCCACATAGAGGAGATAATTAATTCACCAAGACAATCCTACCTTTATTTTGTCTTGTGCTCCAATAACACAGAGACAGTATCTCAAGGCAATGTAAATTCTAGCCATAATCAGAATGCTAGAAAGGGATCCTAGTATGTCATGATCCTGCAAAAACCTGGGATTTGAGACATAACATTGGCCAAGCAGAGCTAATTCTGCCTCATCTGGCATATGGTGCCCTTAGTTTGCAGTTGCTCTTTCAGTCATTCCATTTCTGTTTATGCCAAGCCAGTTGAATGTTGGGTAAATTCATTTTTTCCATTCTTTTGTTTTTGTGTTTTCATTTAATCACAGCCCTCACTCTCACATATATTTTGTAATTTCAACTCATTATGTTTTGATGATAAAATGTGATTTTTGGAGCTCTATCTTAAGGAAACAGGATTTTTAAACATCAGGTCTTTAACATTCATGTGTTCCACAAAACATGCCCCAATCTTGCCTCTCCCAAAGTGTGCACTTGTTTATAACCTAGCTATATTTAAGCAACACTTTCTTGCGTTCTCACCCACTATCAAATAGATAGGTATTGTAAATTTTATAGCAGCACTCCTAAACCTGACATTGCAATATGTGAGGCACCCTCATAGTTCTCTACTTTATATATTATTTTTATGGTGAGAATTAAAGCTTTTATGAGGCTGTAATTTTTGACATTAACATTGCTTCCTGGGAGCTCAATGTTATCCTATTCTACAAAGAGTGAAACAGGAGAAAGAACACATTTCCAAGGTCAAGTGAATGTTCCAAATCTGAAAGTTAGAGGCTCTAAGCAAAAACAACAATGTATTTGATTGAAAACGTGTATACTACAATGGAAAAAAGAAAAGAAAATGTGTATGCCTAAGTTTTGATAATACAAATTAATTTTATTTACAAAGTTTTTGAATATTAAAATACTGCTTAAAATTTCATAACACATTTGAAACAAAACCAAAATGGTTAAAAATCATATCAATTGTATAAAGCCTATACAAGTAAATTATTTAAGAGAACTATTAAATCCTTAAAATATCAAAAAAAAGTTGCATTAATATATACAGAAATATGTTGTGTGCCTTGAGTATGCATTTTGAGAAATTTAAAGGGCATACATCAGACGCCTCTCCAATAGGAACTTGAAATAGAATAATACAAAACATGTTGAAATACAACATGGAGGAAATCTTTGACAATCTCAAATCTATTTGAATTATAAAAACATTGATAAAAAAATATAGTAATAAAATATTGAAAATGACTCTCATTATGTAATATTGGTACTAACCCAACTCACCAGGAAATTGCTTAAGATTCATTTCATTAAGTGTTGCGGTAAAAGCAGAGTAAAATAGTTTGAATTCAGCTTTTCCATTTCTTGGCAAAGTGTTAAAAAAAAATACTTAATTTACCTGAAGTTATATATATATATTTTTTTTACAGTAGTTACGGTTAAAATGCATTATAATAGATATTGAATTAGATCATTTATTGGCGTACTTTTTTGTTTGTTTGTTTGAGAAGGAGTCTTGTTTTGTTGCATAGGCTGGAGTGCAGTGGTGCCATCTTGGCTCGCTGCAACCTCCGCCCCCAGGTTCAAGCAATTCTCCTGCCTCAGCTGCCCAAGCAGCTGGGATTACAGACATGCACCACTATGCCCAGCTAATTTTTGTATTTTTAGTAGAGAGGTTTCGCCATGTTGGCCAGGCTGGTCTCAAACTTCTGACCTCAGGTGATCCACCTGCCTCAGACTCCCAAAGTGCTGGGATTACAGATGTGACCCATTGAGATAAAATGCACAAAACCTGAAAGTCAGCATCTTAACCGTTTTAAAATTCTACAATCCAGTGTGTTTTAGTATACTCACAATTTTTTGTAATCATCATCACTTTTTAATTCTAGAACATATCCATTACTCCAGAAACAAACAAACAACAACAAAAAAACTCAGCAAACTTACTTTCCAATTCTTCCATCCTCCTATTACTAGTCAATCTACTTTGTGTTTCTATAGATTTGCCTATTTTTGGATATTTTAAATGAATAAAATCACACAATATGTGGCCTTTGGTCAAAGGTGCTCCATGTTTTTGTATATATGGAAACTATGTCACTTTTCATAGATGAATAATGTTTTATTTTATGGTTATTGTGTTTCTCCATTTGTCCATAGATGGACATTTGTGTTTTTCCTACTGTTTAGTTATCGTGAATAATGCTAATATGAACATTCATGGCACATTTTTGTGTGAACATATGTGGATTAGGTAATATTTTAAAATTTATGAAGCCAAACAATACTTAATAAAACCTAATAATACTAATGAAATCACCTAAGGATGCATTTGTCAGAATGCAGCCCTGACATTAAGTGCCACAAAACTAACTATTTAGCATATTCGTCACCTCATATATTTCTCATTTCTTTGTGGCAGGAAGCATTGTATTATTTATCCTTGCATTCCTATCATCTTGCACTTTACATCTAAGAATGAAGGAGAGTATTTTTTTAAGAATATGTTGCTGGGTCAAAATGGATTCTTGTCATATATTTAAGGTTATGACCTAAATATCTTAGGACACCAAAGTTCCAATACGTATATAATAACATTCCCATTTTAATAATCTTGGAATATATTCATCCTGCGGTAATCAGATAATAGTAGCACTGTCAACATATCTTCTTCACAATTACTATCAGTAACGTTTAAACACTTTCAAGTATTCCTTCCTCAAAATTAAGGAAACATATTTTTTAATGTATCTACAATTATTCATGTTGTAAATTGAGATATCTTTACAGAAAATTCTTTGTAAAAGTATTCTACCCTCCCTTAAAACACATTTTATTTTGTTTGCTTCTTTTTATCTAAATGGTATAATAATTTACCAAAGAGATAAACAATGTCATGATTTCATTTTTATAACATGTTATTGATGACACAATGTCATCTATATTTGTATTATTTTTCTATGTAGAACACTAATGAATGAAAATAATCATAAGATTTACAGAAATACAAGCAAAATCACAACACAATGGTAAAGTTGAAACATTGCACTTGTTTTTACTTCCGACTTGCAGAAAAAATAATCACTTTTAAATAATTTTCAATGGTAACTATTAATTAATATGATCAAATTATATATATATATATATATATATATATATATATATGTAGTTTTAGAATGTGCTTTACTTGAGATCTTCAAAAAAACCCATACATCTTCAGTTGTTCAAATATGTTTATGTATCCATATTAGAAAACAGGTGAAATGGATAAAATTAAATAAATATTAAAGAGTTCTTCTTCTATTTTTTCTTGGTGCCAGGATGAAGTTTTCCAGTTTATTGAAGTAATATAAAGACGAAATTTGCTGCTCATGGAGGCTAGAGTTTCATTAACTACGGCCACAGTTTGTGAGGTCCATCAGTGGATAATCTACACTTACTTATCATTATAACACTAATTCAACATAACGTATATTGTAATTGTGTGGCTTATTGTTTTAATTATTAAAAAATCTTCACATATCAATTTAATTATTTATTATGGTAAGCTTTTATCTACATTCTTTGCTAGCTTTTTGTTTTGCATGGTACTACGGAGCTAATATTGGGTCCATATTTTATAGAGCATCATATACTTTTAATGTTAAAACATTGTAGAAAGAAAAATTCCCTTGCTTTTTCATCTTTATTTACTTCTTGAATAATTTTGCATTGGCTATTAAATAAGCATAAGCAGAATTTATCCAAAATATTTTAATTCATCTGTTCCTAAATGCTGTAACAATGCATTTGAGGCAAATAATGTGACTGATAATGTAGCTTGACGGAAACAACACAAGAATATAACACAAAGGCTGTTTGTGACAAATATGACAGCTCTCACTTTCAGAGAAAAACAAAAGTAGAGACTTTGTCCTTGAACACTGACATTACAGCCTTTTACTTTATAACCATTTAGTTCATGTTTAATGAAAATATGGCATATTTTCCTCTCAGGTTAGTGGAAAATAATAGCTTTAGACGTTTTCTTTGACCCTCAAACTATAGAGGGGATATGAATAATGATGAGCTAAGGGGTAGAGAGCATTTTAAAATAGCCCACCATGTATCAAATAGGGGCATTTGACTATTAGTGCTAAGAATATTTTCTCATAACTTTGAAACATCTAACATAGGTCATTTAAAAAAATGGACTATTTTCTACTCTCAGAAGACTTTTTAAACTTAATCTAAAATCTTAGAGCTAAAAGGTACATTTGCAACGTTTGTCTGTCTAGATTTTGCAAAAGAGAAACAGAGGCCTAAAAAGATGAAGGGATTTCTCCCAGCTTCATTAATACAAAGCACGATCTTATATCTTAGTCGCCTGTCTCATTGTGTCACCCACATTTCCAGTTCACAGAGTTTCCTGGACATCTCTCTGTTGAAGAATCCAACTGGATAGGATACTTAGCCAGAGATCAGCTCATTTGTCTACACAGTGGCATAAATAGGAAAATGTCTTACAACTAAAGAGCTGTAGTCCTCAAGTCATTTTGACAAAGGTCACCTAATCAATATGGAGTCAGATTCTCAGCAGGTTGAATGAGAGCTACCCCACTAAATTACAGCTGTGGATCTATCACCCATAGCAAATGTTTAGCCTTGAAAGCATCCTGCACTTTAGGTGAATAAACCAATCCTTCAACATAATCTTAGGTTAAACTAAAGATAGCACTTTGAAGTTTCTAGTGACATTGCTTCTGGACCTCAGTGTTTTCTATTAATGAAATTTTTGATAGCAAGTTATCTAATATTTTCAAGCAGTATGGATATAAATTATTATCAACTATTTTAAAGGCAAAATAATTTTCCAAGACTCAATGAAATTATGAGTACACACACAATTTTAGGTTTTTAATAAAGTGCAAAAAGATCACCTGAAATACATATATTAAAAATTAAGTCTTAGTTTTGACACTGTTATGAATATAACTGAATTATCATGTTGATTATTTTTATTTGTTCAATCAGTTAATCTTGGTTCTTTAGTTAGCAACATTACTTTGGATACAAAATGGTAATTTTATAAAATTTAGCTACACATATCTGTGCACATGTGCGTGCACACACACACAGAGACACACACACAAAAATGTTTTTATTGTATAAGAAAAGTTAATTTGCATTATTCCAATTCTACTGGCAACTTTGTGGAATCAGTCAAGCAGTTGTTACTTCCATTTTGTATATTAAGTGCCCAACACATGAAAAGTAAATCACTCTCCTACAAATTTCACGAGGGAATTTTTAAACTAGATTCTTTCCTTTACATTCCCTTGATTGAAAGTTCCTTTCATGACTAAAATTCTAAGAAAATGTGGTCTAATGACTTATTTTTAATAAGCGTTCTAAGTTGAAACATAATTCCATTATGATATATATGCACTTTGATTTATAATAACACCTTGAAATAGATTGTCCCATATTATAATTCTAACAAAAATAAATGTGAGACAGTAAGAATCAGAAACTTATTTACAAACATACAGCCTGAAAAAAAATAAAGAAAATAAAACAAATTTGTTTATATTGCCATACTTGACTTAATTTTTGAATGCTCTACTTTATTTCAAATTATCTTATACACATATACATATATGTGTGTGTGTATATATATATATATATATATAATTACACTTTATCTTCTGGGGTACATGTGCAGATCATGCAGGATTGTTGCATAGGTACATACATGGCAATGTGGTTTGCTGCCTCCATTCCCCCGTAACCTATATCTGGCATTTCTCTCTGTGTTATCCCTCTCCAACCTCCCTAATCCCCGCTATCCCTCTCCTAGTCCCCCGACAGACCCCAGTGTGTCATGTTCCCTTCCCTGTGTCCATGTGTTCTCATTGTTCAACACTCATCTATAAGTGAGACATGCAGTGTTTGATTTTCTGTTCTTGTGTCAGTTTGCTGAGAATGAAGGTTTCCAGATTCATCCATGTCCCTACAAAGGACACAAACTCATTTTTTTATGGCTGCATAATATTCTACGGTGTGTATGTGCCACATTTTCCTTGTCCAGTCTATCATCAATGGGCATTTGGGTTGGTTCCAGGTCTTTGCTATTGTAAACAGTGCCAAAATGAACATAACTGTGCATGTATCTTTATAATAGAATGATTTATAATCCTTTAGTTATATACTCAATAATGAGATTGCTGGGCCAAACGGAATTTCTATTTCTAGGTCCTTGAGGAATCACCACACTGTCTTCCACAATGATTGAACTAATTTACACTCCCACCAACAGTGTAAGAGTTTTCCTATTTCTCCACATCCTCTACAGCATCTCTTGTCTCCAGCTTTTTAATGATCACCATTCTAACTGGCATGAGATTGCATCTCAATGTGGTTTTGATTTGCATTTTCTCTAATGACCAGTGATGGTGAGCATTTTTTCATGGTTGTTGTCCTCATAGATGTCTTCTTTTGAAAAGTGTCTATTCATATCCTTTGCCCACTTTTGAATGAGTTTGTTTTTTCTTGTAAATCTGTTTTAGTCATTTGTAGATTCTGGGTATTAGCCCTTTGTCAGATGGGTAGATTTTTCCCATTCTGTTGGTTGCTAGTTCACTCTAATGATTGTTTCTTCTGCTGTACAGAAGCTCTTTAGTTTGCTTAGACCCCATTTGTCTATTTTGGCTTTTGTTGCCAATGCTGTTGGTGTTTTAGTCATGAAGTTCTTGCCTATGCCTATGTGCTGAATGATTTTGCCTAGGTTTTCTTTTAGGGTTTTTTTTTTTTTTTTTTTTTTTTTTTTGATGTTAGGTCTTGCATTTAAATCTTTAATCCATCTGGAGTTAATTTTAGTGTAAGGTGTCAGGAAGGGGTCCAGTTTCTGCATTCTGCACATTGCTAGCCAGTTTTCCCAACACCATTTATTAAACAGGGGATCCTTTCCCCATTGCTTGTTTTTGTGAGGTTTGTCAAAGATCAGATGGTTGTAGATGTGTGGAGTCGCCTCCGAGGCCTCTGTTGTATCCCATTGGTCTAAATTTCCATTTTGGTACCAGTACTATGCTGTTTTGATTACTGTAGCCTTGTAGCATAGTTTGAAGTAAGGTAGTGTGATGCCTCCAGCTTTATTTCTTTTAAGTTTTCTCCAATTATTTATAGGATAAAGAAAGCTAAATGTAAATACAAATTGAATAACAAAGCATTTATTTTAGTAGTAGACAATATAATACCATTTTTAAAACTGTGCCAAAAATTGTTTTCACAAATAAGTTCTAACAGCAATTAATATCTATCCTTCACTTTGAAACTTTTGTTAATGCAAACTCACTGAGAGTTTACTCTTGTTGTTTACTCTCCCTTTTATTGCACTGAGTCAACTTTAAAAACTATTTAAACATGAAAACTTTACATGCTTTTGAAGTCAAGTTTCTATTTGTATGTGGGCTGAATTTTGCATGTGCTTTTCATGGTATGTAACAACCTATTGGCTTGTACAGTATAATATTGACAATAAAAACATACAAGCAAAAAAATGTAAAGTGGTTTGTTTATTATTTTAAAATATATTAGCTTTCTCTGTTCATGCTTTCCTAGGTTAGGAAACTGAGAATACACTCAGCTTTTTAATATAAAAATAACTTTATTCAAAATGAATTGTTATTGACAGAATTTCTAAGAAAATGAAAGGTTCTAAATAATCTTACTGATAATGGCTGATACGTAAAATATTATTAGATTATAAAATTTATAGGAAAAGTGGGCCTTCCAAATCATTAACTCTTAAAAATGCAGATGGCAAGTCATTGTGTCTTTTATGAAATTGATAATCCACAAAACAAATTCATTTTACATTACCATAGCTATTTATATTTCTAGGCAATAAAAGACAACTTTATATCACTAATAAAATTTGCAATAATGACAATGACATCTGTATTGTCATACGTGAAACTCACAGAAGTTAAGAATAATAAATGGCTTCCATGTTATGTATAAAGTTTAGAGAACAACTTAATTCATTTTTCCAAAAGAGGCAAGCTGTTCTATAAAATAAATCTATACTGTTCCTCTTACTGAATGACTTTAAAGAAAACATGTATACTGGACAAGCATTCAGAGCCACTGTGTGGTTTTCATTTGGTTAGAGAAAGAAGAAATAACAATACATATACATGTTGCCAATTCTCAAAAAATGTCTTATTATTTAGCTCTGATTGGTTTATGTGTAGGTTTGTGTGTATTAATACACATGCAAATATAAGGTAGAGACATATCTGTATTTTCATTTTCTCATGCTTACTACATTTGATTTCATTCCAGTAAATAACCAAATTCTTTTCCAAACCCACCAAACACTTTGTTTAAAACTTCTGAAGCTATGCAAAACTATTTTTTCCAAAATATTCTTGATACATAACTTTCACAAATTGGTAGTTGTTTTTTGTTGTGTTCTCATTGTAGTTTTAAAATTAATAATCTAAGTTATCTAAGTTAAGAGCTAAAAGGTTTAAAAAATATAATACTTTGACTTGTAATTTTCTTTTAAGTTTGGTTAGTTGACCCATAATTGGCCAGTTAAAAGTATAGTTATATACAGTTGCTACTTTGTGTTCACAAATCATCATGTATAAATGATACACACACTAAAGGTTTAATAATATTTAGAGATAAAATCCTTTATATTTTGTGTCTTCCAATGGCATGTGGATATATGAAATTCTAATGGGCAAGCACAAAGCATTTTACATATTTTGAAGAAATTTTAATCACCTGAGAAAATACTTTCTGTATCACAGCATGGAAAGAATAAGAAGCGATTGTGATCAAAAATTTTATGTATCTAAATATCTTATCATATGAAAACAAATGTAACTGAAAAGTGGCTCTCACCTTTGACATCATGTCAGTTTCTCATCTGATTGATGTTCTCCCTAGTTGAACTCTTGACTGCTTTGCTATAACAGAATGTTAAGAGACCACTGAAACAGTGAGAAAACTACCACCAGTACTGGTTAGTATGTGACTCCTGGAGCCATGGGGTCAGTATGTGACCCCAGAGCAAACCTAAAATGAAGTCTTACAGAAGAAGAAAATGGGAAATACAGAATGCTATTTAAACTTTTTATACTTTATAGACAATGGCCTTCAGGATATCAGAGAAACATTCTAGAATTAGCATTTCTTTGACAAAACATACATCAACCCAAAGTAATAGTAACCTTTGTTATCACACAATTTACTAAAGTATAAAACACCTCAATACCACACTGATTAGCAAGATAAATACCTTCTGTTTCCACAGATGCTAAGTACTTATTGATTAAGCTTTACCTGCTAGTGGTCATTAAGGCCTGAAAAAAAAAATGACCACAACACCATAAATCATTCGCATTCTGAAGCATTGATTAAACACCTGTATATACATGAAGGTGTTTGGAGAAATCAGACAAGGTGAAGAATGTAAAAATCTGAACATTCGGAGCATGTCAAGATGAAAGAGATAATGTGATGCAGTTATAGATTACAGCCTAAATTGTGGCTGTACAGCCTCTGTAGAATCATTCAAGTCTATTGGGAGAAGTGCAAGCACACCCAGTATCTCAAATGTGCTATTGCATGGCATAAAATGTATCCAGGCATATTGTCAAATATGATGTTACATCGAAACTAGATACTTCTTCAATATTCTGTGCATCTACATAGAAAATACTACAAGTATATTTGAACTGTGTTTTGGGTCTTTTTTTTTGTTTGAGAGTATTTTTATTCTTAAAAATAGGAGACTAGAAATCTTAAAATCTGAATGTGAAGTGTGTGTTGGTTTTGTTGGTTTTGTTTCATCTTTTAATCCTTAAGAAAACATGGGTTTCTCTAGAATGCTTTGGCTTCCACCTAATCACAGGCAGGGATGGGGGTCTTACAAAATTAATAATTGATCAGTAAGAATGAAAACGGAAATTCATCCCAGTTTTGAGAATGCTAACGTAACTTTTGAAACCATGAAAATTTGCAAAATGTCCTGCCTTTACTGGCACCTGCATGGTATTTTTTCCCTAAAAGCTTGGGCACTAAAGAGGAGCTATCTGATTTCAAAGAAACTGTAGCTTTGTCTTGTTCTTCAGAAAGCCAGAGAGTGCTCACAAGGGCAAGTGCTTTTTCTTTCCATTCTGCACCCTCATTGGCAAGCGCAAGGCCACACACGTTTAGCTGATTGAAGCATAACAAAGCTAACTACTTGCTCCAAGAATCAGACTCTGACTTCAGACTACAGCTCAGAACAGACGGGATCTTTGCTGAACAGAAAGAAAGTTAAACAGATGCAATTCTCAGTGATAAGCAAGAGAGACAACACGGATGCAGGGGAAAAAAAATCTAAGGGCAAGCCGACATTCAAGCAACTGCACAGACACTGAACACATAAACTAAATGAAGCATTAACAGGTTATATAATTTCAATTTGAGTTTGTGTATGAGAGAAACTTTTTGTACTGAGACAAGAAAATACGCGGACTAAATTGAAAATAAAAATCACCCCTTTGCAAACCATGTGCTCACTCTATTCAGAAAGTATTAAGAGCTTGACCTTCAATACTCAACAGTTGTATCACTGAAAAAAAACAGAAAGGTTAAAGGTTTTACATATTTCAAAAATGAATGTCCTGAATGATCATTAAAGCAAATTAGTAACCCAGGCTGGAGTGCAGTGATGTGATCATAGCTCACTGAAGCCTTGAACTCCTGGGCTTAGGCAACTCTCTCGTCTTCAGATCTTTTGAACATATTCTTGGTTCAAAAACTGTCTTCAATACTTCTTTAGTTTATATATTAATTAACTAACATACCTATTAAATGCCCATGATAGGTACTGATGTAGGTACATGGTGCACAAAGGTGATAAGGACCCTGTATCTATAGTAAAGAAGGGTAATAGAGAAGTATTCAAAATAAGAGAACATCAGCAAACAATAATTGAGGTGTGAGCAAGTTTTACTTATATTTTTTACTTTACCACAAGGTTTTAATAATTGCAATATATGTGTACTATGCCATAAGCAAAACAAGAGTAATTTTTAAACTCTTCTATTGAAAGTTCCATATATTTTAAATGTATTTTAAACACAAAAAGAAATAGCCTAGCATCCTAACATTCTAGGAATTCCCAAACAACTTCTCTAATAGCAGAGATTCATGATGTGCAAGTGGCCAGTGTTCCCAAAATATAAATACTTCCAACCTTGGCAAATCTGTCCTTGAGATGCTTATGTTGGACTGGTGACTATCCGTAGGTAGGGCTAGAAAAGAGAGTGGAACATCTTACCTGGGCAGAAAGCAATTAAGAGAAGGATCTTTGTTCCATAAATATTTGTGAAAAATAAAAATTTGTTTAGAAGAATTTAGGCCAAGAGGTAAAATGATCTTCTTTTGACTGAGGAGAGATAAGGTAGATTTCAAGCAAACATCTAAAGTTAAAGGTAAGAGAATTTTGTTCATAATTATATCACATACATAAACTTATAGGGAAGTTTACTTATACAAGTTGTATAACTTATACAACTTTATACAAGTTAGAACATAAAAAGTACATCAAAATTTTTAGCAGACTAATAGTATCTACCAAAAGAGAGGATCTTTTGCCATAAAAAATAACCACATACAAAATCAATTTAATTAAAATTATTTATTAACAAACCTAGCAATTTAAACTGAATAAACCTTCTTTTGGCATTCTTTGTTATTTCTATACTATATTAGTTCCCCATAGAAATTCCCTTCGTAAACATCTAATGAGGAGTAAGGTGTTTTCAGTCCAATGTCCTTTCTGGACAAATGTGATATCAACGTTCATTTTATCAGTCAAAGTGGAATATTATAACATTGAGCAGAACCTTGGAGGAAGAGAGATTCTGAATTATTTTGCTATATTTTTATCCTTTTATATGTCAATGGATATTGCTCCAGTGTCTCATTTATGCTTTTATAACCTCAATTCCAAGACAACTCATACAAAAATTACTATAGAGTCATGAACCTTTTAACAACAGGGATATGTTCTGAGAAATACGTGGCTAAGCAATTTCAGTGCTGTGAACAAGATACACAATTTATACCAACCTATGTGGCATTGGCAGCCTCACATTTAGGCCATGTGGTTAACCTATTGCTCATAGGCTACAAACCCATACAGCATGTTACTGTACTTAATACTGTAGACAATTATAACACAATGGTATTTGTTTAAACATACCTAAGCATAAAAAGTTGATATGGTTTGGCTGTATCCCCAATAAAAATCTCATCTTGAATTGTAGTCTCCAGAATCCCCGTGTGTCAACGGAGAGACCACGTAGAGGTAATTGAATCATGGGGGCAGTTTCCCTCATGCTGTTCTCCTGATAATGAGTGAGTTCTCATGAGATCTGATGGTTTTATTAGGGTCTGGCATTTCCCCTGGTTGCATGCACTCACTCCCTCCTGACACCCTGTGAAGAAAGTGCCTGTTTTCCTTTATCTTTCTCCATGATTGTAAGTTTCTTGAGGCCTCCCCAACAATGTGGAACTGTGAGTCCGTTAAAACTCTTTCTTTAATAAATTACCCAGTCTTAGGTATTTCTTCATAGTAGTATCAGAACTTGCTAATACAAAAGTACAGTAAAAATATGGCATAAAATAATGATGCATCTGTATAAGGAACTTAGAATGAATACAGCTTGCAAAACTGGAAATTGCTTTCAGTGAGTCACTGAGTGAGTGGTGCATGAATGTGAAGCCTAGGACATTACTGTGCACTACGGTAGACTTTATAACAGTGCACTAGGTTACACAAAGATTATAAAATATTTTTCTGTCTTCAATAATAGAGTAACCTTATCTTACTGTAACATTTTTACTTTATGAACATTTAAGTTTTTTTAACCTTTTGACTCTTCTGTAATAACACTTAACTGAAAACAAAAACACATTGTACAGGTTACAGTCAATGAGCTATGGTCACTCCTCTGTACTCTAGCCTGGGTGACAAAGACACTGTCTCTAAAAACTTTTAAGAACATATTGTACAGCTGGACAAAAATATTATCTTTCTTTATGCCTTTGCTTTATAAGCTTATTTCATATTTTTAAATGTTGGATATTCGCTTTTTTCTTTTTGTTTTCAAATTTTTCTTTAAAACTAAGACAGAAACTAACACTCATTGGCCTAGATGTTCATAA
The DNA here is from genome assembly GCF_009761245.1 of Sapajus apella. Lineage (NCBI taxonomy): Eukaryota > Metazoa > Chordata > Mammalia > Primates > Cebidae > Sapajus > Sapajus apella. The sequence continues at coordinate 10,731,454 of NW_022436970.1, read as the reverse complement.
AATTAGCATCATTAGAATTTCTGTCTTCTGTCTCCGTATCTTGTCCCACTGGAAGGTCTTCAAGGCAAATAACATAAATGGAGCTGTCATCACTTTTGACAATAATGCTTTTTTCCAAAATGCCTCCTGAAGGAACTCCTTGAAGCTGCTTTACAGTTACTTTGTTTAAAAAAAATACGTAGAAAGAGTTCACTCCAAAATAATGACAAAGTTTAATATAGTAAACACATTAATCAGTAGCGCAGTCATTCCATTTTCATTTTAAAGTAATATGTGCTGTACATGATTGTACGTGGTATATTTTTATGTGACTGGCAGCAAAGTAGGTTTGTTTATAGCAGCATCACCACAGACATGTAAGTCATGCATTTGCACTATGACATTAGGACAGCTATGACATCATTAGGCTACAGGAATTTTTCAGCCCCATTAAAATCTTATGGGATCACCATCATATATGTGGTCCAACATCTACTGAAATGTTATTATTTGGTGCATGACTGCATCTTGATTTAATTTTCACAGAATATGTACATGTATCAAAGCACCATTTCATACTCCACAAATATGTATGTTAATCTTGTGTTAATTTAAAAATATAAAAACTATAGGAATTTTAAAAACATATATTCTCATGGGAGGCTCAGGCTATTAAACACACTTATTCTGTAAGAGTACATGTCCATGTGTAGAGGATATGATGGGACTCCTTGAGGAAACGGGCAGGCGGGCCGTCAGGAGCATGTGACACAAAGTGCTGTGATTAAAAAAAGAGTTAATAAGGGGATACCAATACTTTCATCAAACACATCTAGAAAATTTGAACAAAAACGTAAGTCATGTCCAAGATGTCAAAGATGTGCTGAATCTGGGACAATTAAAGACAGCAAGATTCCAGAGAGAGGAGAACCTCTGACATCTGTAGAACCTTTTTACCTGAGGGAATTTGCTGTGTCTGCCTTTGTGAAGGAGGGTGAGAAGGTAGGCGATGGCCCAGAAGACGTATGTTGTTAGGCAGAGAAAAATTAGTAGAACTTCTGTTCATCTCCTGGGACCAGGAAGAGAAAATGGAGATGTGAAGTCCTCTAAATACATGACTGTTTCCCCTCTAAGGTTACCTGAAGGGTGAGGAGATTAAAAAGGCTAAACAGAAAGCCTCTAAGAAGCGAAACAGAGCAAATGTAGCCTTCCTGTGTGGAGACAATGGCTAACTTTCACCCAACTGTCCAGGGTCAGAGTCATGGAAAACACACCCAGCTTTCAGGGAGTGCAGGTAGTAAGTTAGCAGACCAGGACATTGAAATAACTATGATTATTCAACTGTTAAGGAACATCAAAGAAAATAGTGAAAAGGTAAAGTAATAGGGTTTATACCAAAAAATTGAAATACTTAAAAGAATATAATGAATAGCTAGAACTGAAGAAATGCAACTTTTGAAATTAAGAGCTTAATCATTGAATTTAACAACGGATTAGAAACAGAAAAGCACAGGATTATTGGTCTGGAATAAGGATAAAAGATAAACATTAGATAAACATGCCAATAAAAGATAAACAGAAAAAAAGAAAAGGAAATATAGAAAAGAGTTTAAGAGAAATTGAACACAGAAAAATTCGTGTAGCCTACTTGTAATTTCTGTTCTAGAGGAAATACAAGAGAAAGGTGAAGACACTGAATTTTAATACATAATGGCAGAAAAGGTATTAAAACCGAAGAACGCATTTATGGCAGCTGGTTGCAAATTTGCTCCCCCAAAACTATGGGTTAATGTTCCTACGTGCAATGTCCTCTGTTGTTGAATATGGGCTAGCACTGTGTCTTGCTTTATGCAATAGACTGTGATGGGGAAACACTGTACCATTTGAGACCTAAGCCTTAAAATTGACCGGCATCCTCTTCTGAGTTTGCTGGAGCTTTGAGTCACTATGTAAAATTCCAGTTGCCTTTCTGGGGAGAGTCCCTGGAAGATAAGATATAATAGGCAAATAATGACTTCATAAAGAAGAAACAAGCAGCCAAGCACAGTGTCTCATGCCTGTACTCCCAGCACTTTGGGAGGCCGAGGCAGGCAGATCATTTGAGATCAGAAGGTCAGGGGTTTGAGACCTGTCTGGCCAACCTGGCAAAACCACAGCTCTACAAAAAATACAAAAATTAAAATTAGCTGAACGTGGTGGAGCATGCCTGTAATCCCAGCTACTTGGCAGTCTGAGGTGGGAGAATCACTTGAGCCCAGGAGGCAGAGGTTGCATTGAGAAGAGATTGCTTCACTAAACTTCAGCCTGGGTGACAGAAAGAGACCATGTCAAAAAAAAAAATAAATAAATAAATAAGAAAGAAAGAAAGAAAGAAAAGAAAAGAATAAGAGGAGGAGAAAGAAATAAACATCTTCTATGTGAGTGGAGGAGCAAAGTTTCCACCTGGACTGAAATATTCTATCATCCAAATGACTGCATATCCAACCATGAAATAAATGGAGAAACCTAGGTGAGGTTGGCTAAATAAATCTTGAGCTACACTCAGTCAACCCATTGAAATATGAGTTCATAAAAAATTGGTTATTAAGCCAATGAATGTTAAAGTGCTTTTAACGCAGAAACAGACAGAACAAGTATAAAGAACAAGTATCAGTCTATACATCAAAAACTCACTGGACCCAAAGCAGTTTAAGTAAGAGAAAGCCACACTTAGGGGTGTCTTAGTAAAATGCTTAGATAACAAGAGTTTGAACCATTCCAGGTGGTGGTGGGGGTGTGGGGGGACAGGGGGCATATGGTGGAAATCAAATTATGTTCAAAGTTTGCAACAGTAGTATTTGTCAAAATAAATAACAAAACAAGGCCTGAATGAATGTCAGAATACAATGGAATGGCTTTTTCAAGGAGCCAAAGAAAATCATTCCCAACAAAAAATTATATACTTAATAAATATATCATTCAAATATAAAGATAAAATAAACAGATTTTAGACAAATTCAAAGAGAATGTATTGCCAGCAGACCTACATTACAGGAAAAATAATATTGTTTGTATAAAGCAACAATAATGCTGCCCTATGGGAATTCCAATACATGTAGATTAAAAATGCCCAAAACAGCACAGATGGAGAGAATAAAGTAAATGGGATTCAAGTGTTCTATTTTATTTTTTTTTACTAAAGAATTGATGAAAGTAACATTGTTCAAGGGTATTAAATCAAGTATTGATCAAGAAACTTTTAATCCATCACTTAAAAATTGGTGAAATAATGGATAATTAATAATAGAGAAAATATGGAATATAAAATATCTAATACAGAAGAAATAAGAAAAAAAGTAAAATAAGTGGTCAAAGAGAAAATAAATAAGTGTGAGAAAATGAAAAATATATATCTGAATATATCAAGAATTACATTAAATAATTAATAACATATTTCATAAAACAGGCTAAAAACACTTGTTTTAAGACTAAAATTGTCAACTTAATTTAAACAGCAGCAAAAGCAAAAATCCATATAATGCTTAGAAGAAACTTAGGAAAGTTAAAAGGAAAGTTAAAAGTAAAAGCATGATGAGTGTTCATGGTCAGGCCTGTAATCCCAGTGCTGTGGGAGGCCAAGGCCAGAAGATCACTTTATCCCAGGAGTTCAAAACTGGCCTAGGCAACACGGCAAGCCCTCATCGCTACAAAATATAAAAAATCAGCTGTGTATAGTGGTGCACATATGCAGTTCCAGGTACTGGGAAGGCTGTGGCAGGAGGATCACCTGATCCCATGTGTTCGAGGCTGCAGTGAGCCATGATTGAGCCATTGCATTTCAGCTTGAGTGACAGACCAAAAGACAAAACAGGCCGGGGACGGTGGCTCACGCCTGTAATCCCAGCACTTTGGGAGCCCGAGGCAGGGGGATCACGAGGTCAAGAGATCGAGACTATCCTGGTCAACATGGTGAAACCCCGTCTCTACTAAAAATAGAAAAAATTAGCTGGGCATGGTGGCGCATGCCTGTAATCCCAGCTACTCAGGAGGCTGAGGCAGGAGAATTGCCTGAACCCAGGAAGCGGAGGTTGCGGTGAGCTGAGATCACGCCATTGCACTCCAGCCTGGGTAACAAGAGGGAAACTCCATCTCAAAAAAAATGAAAAAAAAGAAAAAAAGACAAAACAAAAACCTACAACAAACAAAAAGCATGACAGAAGATCTATCATGAGCAGACTCTGTAATAGCTATATTATTAATATTATTATCAGCCAACTTAGTTGAAAATAACAGAAGCTGAAAACAACACAATTAGCACATATGCACTATGGCATAGGTAGAAGATTGCACCAAACAAAGGCAGCATATAGTTTATTTTTAAGTGTACCTGTAACGTTTAAAAAACTGACCTCTTGCTAAGCCAATGGAGCAACAGTCAACAAATCTCAAAGCATTAATACAATTCAGAGCATTTTCCTCTGTATCAATTTAAAAAGCTAAGTAAGAAATAATTGTTCAGAAAGCACATCAAATATTATCGCATAAATGAAGAAATCACAGAAATTAGAATTGTGCATATGTATGTGACTATGGCATATAAAAGTTTTTGAAATTCACAATTGGTGTTTAGAAAAAAAAATTAAAATATATAATACACACACACACACACACAAAATGTACGAAAGACTGAAAATACTTGATCGTTTTTGAGGCTTGTATCATCATTTATGATTGAGGATTTTATCTAAAAGCTGAGTTTTTAAACACATGAAATTCACAGAAACTAAAAGGGGTCAATAAATAAAAATAAGAGCAGATATTGGCGAAACAGAAAACATGCATACAATAGAGAGCGTTGTTTAGACAAAAATAGATTGTTCAAAGGAATTAATAATATTGATAAGCTTTTAGCAAGACTAATTACTGATAGAATAAAGAAAACATAAATACCAATAATCGGAAAAACTTGATTCCTATAGTGGATGTCTGAGTGGAATAAGGCAATAAGTGAACAATAAACAAAATAGATAAATAAGCAGATAGACAGAAATGCAGATAAACTAACTGTAACTGCACCAAGAAATAAATGAATTTCACAGACATAAATTTGCAATTAATGAAACCAGACATAAACACACATACTTTATGATTCATTTATATCAAGTATAAAAACAGTAAAAATATATTAATATTATTAGAAGCGGATAGGCTTTGATTTTCCTGAGTTAGTTAGCAGACGGCAGCTTTGGTTGGAGGGGAGAAAGAGTTCCTTGGGGATTGGTATGTTTTGTGCTTTCACCTGCGTGCTCGTTGCATGAATGTGCTCAGTATGTAAAAATTATTTGATATGCACATTTATGAATCATGCATGTTTTTATATGCATGCTAAACTTAAAGAAAATGTTTGAATTTTACAAAAATTCTTGGGAAGGCACATATCCTTAGGTAGATTAGATACTTAAAGACACATCAGTGCAAGAGACTTCAGAGTTCTTAAATACCGAACATTTTTTCTTGAACAAAAGTGCACAGAGATATTTACTGGTAAGATTTCATACTGTACTTGAGACATTAACCAATTTGCCTTCTAAGAGATCAGTATCTTTCTTTTCCCATTTCAGGGTGTTTATTCACCCAGAATTTGTGTGTCTGTGTGCAGGGTTAGGGATGAGTATAGTTTTTCATGTTATTGGTTTCCCAAACATAAATTCATAATTGGGATTATGCTAGCAGCCAAAGAGACATGATTCTCTCAGTAAATAACGTAAATAAATAGATAGATAAATAAACAAATAAACAAACCAATAAAGAGCTAATCCTCCTCCCAAAATAGATGAGAGTGATATCGTTTAATAATAAGGTCAGACATGAAGGGTCCACAATAGACAGAGTGGGGGTTCAATGAAACTCTCACTGTTAGGCTGGCTCTCCTCCTTCTGAGAACCACCATAGGATTTCAGCAATTTACTTTTCATATCAGTAAAATTGTGCCTATTGTCATACAGATTCTCTAGTATTTATAGGAAAAGAATAGAAGCAAATTTGGTAATGGCATGCCTGTAGGTCAAGTTAAGATCAAATGATCTCACAGCATATTATGTAGAGGCACCAAAAAAGAAAGGCAATGGCAGAAGGGTGGTATATACTTAGCATAGGCAGCCAGATTTAGAAAAACCATTGTCTTGCTGTGCTCTTCCTGTCTAGAATCATATTGTAAATACCAGTTAGATTGCAGTGTTAAAAAAAAAGTCTGTCACATTGTTATAGGATCTTTGGAGCATGGCTTTGTCTGGCTGGAAACCTCTGTGGCCAGTGGCACATTTGCCAAAGTTCTTGATCTGTGTCCAGGAAAAATGAAGTATGCAGACAAGTGAAGGGTGAGCAAGATATAGAGAAGCTTTACTGAGTGTTAGAACAGTTAGAGGAGACCCCAGTGGGTAGCTCCTCTCTGTAAGCAGGCTGTCTCTGAGAATTCAGCTCTCGGTAGTAAGGAGACCATGGAGTGGGTGTCTCCTCCCTGCAGGCAGGTCATCCCATGTGACACGCTCAGGAGAGATGTCCTGGAAAGGGTAGCTCCTCTCTGCAGCTGGTTGTCCTATTACCTGTCCATCCACTGCCCTGCTCTAGCTGAGTCTGGGGTTTTCCTATGAAACTCAGAGGGGAGGAAGTGCCTGCTGACTTGTCCATGGGCAGCCATGGGTGGGCAAGAAAAGGTACCGGAAGTCCCCACTGTGGTCCAGGGGACCAGCAGCCTGTACAGCAGCCTTCAGGCCCTCCCTGAGAGGAAAGTGGGGCTTTACTGGGACCTGTCCCCTTAACCCAGGAGTCTGCCTATGGCAGCCGTTCATGGCCACTGGGATCACTAGACTTTGCTCCCGGATCAGAGAGGTCAGAGCTCAATTTGAGCTCAATTAAATGGAGCAAAGCCTGAGGAGCTTGTAAGACCTGGAATTGGGGAACCTTAGGCTACTTATGTTTGCCAATTGGTCTTAACAAAGGAAAACAAACTTGTTCATATTTTCCTAACAACAAGTAGTTTCACAACTTAGAACCAGGTGCTTGCTGGAATTAGGCTGCTGGCCTCCACAGACTCAGAGATAGGGCCCTGTCTTCCTGGATAATTACATTTTAAAGAAACTGCTCCCAGCCTTTTGGCAATGATGTTTCTGGGTTATAAATGTTTTAAGAAGTTTTGACAAGATTTACATCTCAAAAGGACAGAGAAGAAATTTACATGTGTAAGTTTTCTACAGGAATGCTCTAAGAAAAGGGAGATGAAAGGCCTGAAGTTGGGAAGAAGCCTGTCTAAAGTTTATTCCAGCTGTGGCCAGAGTGAAGGCTGTGTTGGTCAGTGACGCTTTGTTAGCATACATTGGCCAGTTCTTCCTTATGACTGTAATACACTTGAGTGATCTACGCAGATGGTTTCGCTGGTTAATTTTCATGGCAATATCTCATGTTTGGAACTTAAAAGTCCTGTTTTATTATTTTAAGAAATAGTCCTTCCTTTGTTTCTGTGAATACAAAATACCATAAATATTTGTTATACTAATTACTATGTTACAAAATATTAATGATAGAAACCTCTCTTAATTTTACAATTCAAGAATAAATTGTAACTGTTGAAAAATATTAAAGACCCAAATTTATTAAAAGATCATTTTTAACCTAATTGTCTAAAACTAATGGTAGACCCCAAATTTGTGTACCTTCTAGGTACACTGTATATATTTATTAAATATACTTAAATAAGCAATCAAACTGCATAAATTTTGCATCTTTTTTCTTTTGAGATAGGTTCTCACTATTACTGTGCAACGGTGTGATCACAGCTCACTGTAGTCTCAGCACCCTAGTCTTACGTGATCCTCCCACTTGAGCTTCCTGAGTAGCTAAGACCACAGGCATGTGTCACTAAATCCTGGCTAATCTTTTATTTATTTATTTATTTATTTATTTTTATTTTTATTTTTATTTTTATTTTTTGTGAGGCAGAGTCTTGCCCTATTGCCCTGGCTGGAGTGCAGTGGGGCAATCTCAGCTTATTGCAACTTTGCCTCCCGAGTTCAAGCAATTCTTCTGCTTCAGCCCCTTGAGTATCTGGGACCACAGGCACCTGGCACTGCGCCCAGCTAATTTTTGTATTTTTAGTGGAGACAGGGTTTCACCACATTGGCCAGGCTAGTCTCAAATTCCTGACCTTATGATCAGCCCTCCTTGGCCCCCCAAAGTGCTGGGATAACAGGTGTAAGCCACCATGTCTGGCCTAATCTTTTACTTTTTGTAGAGGTATGTTCTCACTATGTTTCCCAAGCTGTTCTTGAACTCCTGAACTTAAGAAATCCTCCTGCCTTGGCCTCCCAAAGTTCTAGGTTTAAAAGCATGAGGCACTGTGCCCAACTATTTTTGAATTATTAAATAGGACTATTTCATGTCAGGCAGGATATTGTGTATTATGTCACTACAATATTGTGTGGGTAGGTCTTCTTTGAAGACTTTGGAGATACAATCTTGGAAAAAAGTACTCCATGCTTTATTCTCTGTGTGTCTGTGTGTGTTTGCATGTGAGTATAAAAGAGAGAGGGAGAGAAAGAGACAGAGTTTTCATTGTTGACCTTGAGCCAAAAATTTATACAGATAAATGTAGTTAATGCATTAAGTTCGTGTTTTAAGGTATCAAGTTGCTGAGTCTGTATGGGTGAAAACAAAGAGACCTGAAAAGGTTATGTTTCATGGCCTCCAAGTAGATTTAAATTGTGAGAAGCAAATGTTCAAGGACAATGTTAAAATTTGCCATTCTAGAGTTAGCATCTAATTTGTAGAAGCTTAATACAATAATGGGGCATGCTTCAGCAGTATATATCAATAGGTTAAACAAATTTGCATTAACAATGAATTTCTAGTCCACAAACATTTCATGATAACCTGCTATGTACCAGAGATATAGAATTAATTAGGTGATAGCTGCTTCCCTCAAAAGGTTAACTTCTAGTAGGGAGATGCACACATACAGAAATAATTTTGACTGAATATGCTACAACTAAACTTTCTTCCCTTTATTCCAAAATAGTGTATGTAAACACCTAGTAGGTCAACTTAAGATACAATTGATGCCTTTCTAATGTCTCTATGTTGGTCCTTTGTTCAACTTCATTAAGCAGCAAACTGAGGCAGAATTCAGAATATGTATACTATATTATACATGTAATATATTATAATGTAATATGTATAATGTAATATGCTGAGGCTCACTAGTTAGCATATGAATCATATGTAAAGTAATATTTATTAAAATTGTAACTTTGATTTATTATCATTTCCTGAACAGTGTATCTTTTACCTGTAAATACCATTTTCAAAATGTCACTGTCATTGCTGTCTACAAAAATGCATCAATGATACATATTGATATAGAAGTTTTAAGTTAATTTTGGACAGGAAAGCATAGCTGATCTTATAATGGTTGTGGCATATGTGGTCTAAAACATACACTCAAAATATTGTTTTCATTTTCAGAAATTAGAAAACTCCTCATTTTCATTATGTATATTACATAACCATACATTCACGACTGATACAGTGATGTAGAAGACAGAACGAGTACCTCTTATACTCCAAGGTGGTGGTAAATTATGTTTCTAGAAATAGTGCTTTGAAAAAAGAAATTTTATGCAATATAAAAATAGACTACCATTTTCAAGAGTGAAAAATGAAATAAAATTTTCTTGAGGTCATGTTCAATTAGGCTACACCAGAGATGATAGCTGATGAAGGACAAACCACTATAATGGTGGCATTGAATTCTAAAGGTTTCTGTGTTTAGGTTTTTTCTTATTCTGTTATGTGGTACCCTAGCTTGTATGTTCATATTTTTTATTTAGTCTTCAATAAATTTTCCTAATTTTTCCTAATACATTTCATATTATGTGCTTTGAAATTTGCCTAAATCTGATTTTGATCTCAAAAAAACACTTTTCTTAGCTTCACTAAACATCATCCAAAATATGAAGAAATTAAGATAATGAGAAATCTTCACTTTTCTTAATATTAAAGGAAATGAAAACAGTTACCACATGTAGGCATTTTACAACACAGACATGGAATATTCTCAACACAGTTCCCTCTCTTGCAGAGAAGAAAAATCTTCACAGCGCTCCCTAATCTTGATATGAGTACACGGTGTTGATATTTACATTCAAATGAAGTTAGGATCATAAAGGGTTTAGCTGGAGCTATTTGCTCATCAGGACTATAGGCCCATCAGGACCCATCCTTTTTAAGTATTCCATTTCTTTAGAACAGAATCTAATTGTTTCTTGAATGATCCTTGTGTTTTGCCTCAGCAATTGTGCCTGATAGGCCATTCCATATGTTTATTACGTTCTAAGTAGGAGGAAAAAAATCTTGCTAACATCTGTTATGGGTTGGTTTCTTTTTAATTCTCATTTACATCCGTTGCAATTCTTAGGTTTCTGGAAATGGGAGCTCAATTGTCACAACATATTAATAAAATAAGTATGTGGCTTAACCGTTGAAATATTTATAGTTTAATATGTTATTTTACAGTATTAAATTCTAGTTATTAGAAATTAAAATGATTTTGATTTTTTCTTCAACTAAAAATAATAAAATAAAACCTACATAGCAAGTGCCCTTCACCACCAAAAGGGGAAAAAATTGGATAAAATAAAGCTTCTACGTAATCCATGAAGGACTCGTTATTACAAAGTTCTAGGAATATATACAGCACAGCAGTAGCAAAGTAAATAAAATTCTTTATAAATTGAAAAACTCAAATTATACCCATTTATTTTGTTCATGTGTATATTAATAGTAATAATGCATCCATCTTGGCCTTAACCATATGACTTTTATTACTTTTTGTTCAGAATGTAAATAATATTTACGTTTCTATGTTTTATTAGTATATTTTCCTAAGCTACTTCAAACTTAACTAGAGAAAGGCAAAATATAAATAAAGAAAGCCAGTATTAATAATAAGGAAAAGCCTAAAATAAGTATAAAATTTTTAGTATACTTGTTTTGATAGTCTTACATAACCCTCATAATAACCTGCCATAGAAAATGTTATTACTTTTCTTTCCTTATCACCTTGAAAAGGAAAGTAAAACTCAACTAAATTAAATGGCCGACCCAAAATGGCAAAATTGGAATAGAATCTATGCCCTTGGGGCTATAGTATTATTTTAATAAATAGGTTTTCCATGTAACTTATGTCTAAATTTACATATTTTCATTTGGTCAAGTATGGACACAGGACTAGCTTCAAATCTGGTGGGTAGTGAATTATTCACATTTTAAATGAGTTGTATGAGTGTGTGTGTGTGTGTGTGTGTGTGCACGCACGCACGCAGGCGTGCACACGTGTGTTTGTGAGTTCATATCAAGGTGTAAACATCAGGATTATAGAATTCATAAGAACTTTGGAGTAGTATAAATGACACACCAAAGATAGAAGACATTCAGAGATAAAGGGAAGAAATGTTGAAGTTTAGCCCTTATACAATATCTAATTGACGCCCTGCATTTGGTGAAATCATCTAGGGATCTATAAATGGTTAAAAACAGTCTTATGGCAACTCACCTTATAATATTATTGCATTGCTTAGAGAGGTGAGCTGCAAATCTAGGTTTTATTGATTCTCATAGTTGTGCTCAAACGCCTGAATCTAATTTAGTAGTTTAGGGCACAAGTTGCCTAAATCCATGAGCAAATCCTCATGGCTTGTTATCATACAGTATCTAAAGAACATGTTTTGTAGGAACACCACTGGGAGATTAGCAGCTGTGCTTTCTGCAGGTTAGTCATGATGGAATACCCTTCTCAGAAATGTGTTGTCAGGCTCTACAGAGAGGTATATATTTGTATTATGAAGCGTTCAGATTTCCTGTGCAAACTGTCAGAAAATCTAATGAGAAGTTGTTTCTAGCTTTATATTTTCGTTACTTTTATCAGATTTAGATATTACAGGAGAAAAAAAAATTGTGCTTTGAAGAACTCAAGATGCTAATTGTATATTCCAGCTCGGGACTGCCTTCCTGGGTTTATGCAAATATCAAGGGATACCAGAAGCCAAAATACAAGAGAGAAAAATAAAGAATGTAAGGATTATAGCAATTCCATGTTCCTTTGATATCAAGAAACAACATTAAATCTCGTAGCCTCCATGTTGTTTTCTACACCAGTCTATTCATGAAAAACTACCCATAGATTCCTCAGGTTCCAGCAGCTAGTAATTTGGTTTCAGATACTGGTAGGATTTAGATATATATCCTCACAGATGGAGAAGGCAATAAAATAATTATTCTTTCAGTTCTTCAAAGTAGACAATAGTACTTTCTTGGAATATGGGGTGAGGAGGAAAATGTTACAGGATCACAATGAAGCACATTACAGTATTCTTTGTGAAATGTCTCCTCATCATGATATGTAAGATCTAATCAATAATTTGGATTTAGAATTATGATAATAATTATTAATGGTGCCATATTGTATAGTATATCTTGGAAAGCTATAATGTTTATCTGCATGCAATGGAAACTTCTGTGTATTCATCTCCATATTTAAAACTTCAAGGCAAGAGTTACCATTGTCTTATCAAAATATGTGCTTCCTACTTCTACATCTTTTACTTTGTTTAGATTTGCCACTCTCCATTGTTTCAAAGAAGTTTGGCATTTCTTACCTACTTCACATTTATCAACAATGTGTGGCAAGGAGTACATGCGGTGGAATAAACACCTCAAATTTTAAAGCAAAATTTCAAAGGTCAACGTTCGATACCTATTTTTGTCTCTTACATGTTGTGTGATCTAAGCTCATTGCTTTACTTTTTTAAATTCTGCTTTCTAAACTGTAAAATGGGAATTAAATGAACCTCATAAGTATAACATAACCATCTAGTGAGACATAACTGTGTAAGTCTAAAATTTATTGAATGTCTTTTCTGTTTCGAAATGCTAGATATGTTGTATTGAAATAGAAAAGGCATTCAATAAATTTTAACCCTGCTTCTATATTCTTCATTCATTATCCTTCGTTCCATGTATATACATTTTCAGTCATTCCCCTTTTGTAATATTCATTGCCTTTTACAGATGTAAATACCTCTTACCTCAAGTAGTACCATGGTAAATGAATTGATTACTGTATCACCTACCCCTGCCCATGCTAGCCAATCATGTTATATATTGTTCTATAAATGTCCTGAAGCACATAACTTATCATGCTTCACCTCTCCAAAATAGATAATTATTTCTCCAGGTTGCATATAAAATAAAGTGAAACCTTTTACACTTGGCATTTAAAAAGTCTCCACTATCTAGCTTAACAGCATTTTCAACCTTAACTTGCTACCTTTAACGTCCTCTTTATTCTCTCCTCACTGGTCAGGCCAATCTATTTGCTGTGTTTCTTAAACTCTTTATTTCATTATGCCAGGTGCTACTTTTTAATGCAAATATAAGAAAGTAAAATTCATTGATACTTATTTCAAAAACTAAATACCACTATTTTATATACATTAACCCATTTAATCTTCACAAATACTCTCCACATTAGGCATTATATAATTGTAAACAGAATAAACATTGAAGCCATGCTGCCTCAGTTGAAAACTGAGCTCTACCACTTCCTAGCAATGTGACCTTGGATAAATTACTTAATCTTTCATTGTATATACATTTAGAGGGCAGTTACTCTCAGGGATACATTTAAACACCATAAGGTTTGCCAGAATCTAATTCCAATATACATATTTTTAACCAATACTTAAGTCTTTAGTTGCTAACACTAATAACTAAAATAGAAAAATAATTGCAACTCTTAATGAATATTAATTTTTTTTGTTAAGCACTTTAAGGAATACACCACACACAATTTTCTACATACGCACACAAGGAAACCTGCTGGGATCTGTTGAATTTCCAGGGTATAACAGTGATTCAGCAAAGGCAGTGGCAGGATATTTGATCTTGATTTTTTTTAATAATAAGAGTAACAAGCCTATGGAAAAGAATGAAAAATAATACTACAGAGCACCCATAGAAGTTTACAAGTGCAGATGAAATTTCATTATATATAACCTTGTGTTTTGATGAGCATCATTTAAAATTATTTCAGGATAATCTTACACTCATCAAATGGCCTACAGAGCAAAAATAGTTTTAAAATACACATTTGCTGACATTTCATAATTACATTAAACTCTTTCTGTAAGGATTAAGAACTATAACTGAGGGTGTTTCTCCCTGTAATGAGGTATTTTCCTTCCTACCGTTCTTTTCATCTCCTTTTTTTTTTCACGTGTCTGTTAGAAAGTGGTAAAATTTCCTCCATGCTACACTTCCAGTATGGAATGCTAATGAGGAGATTTGGGTTCTAAAAGTAGCTAATTGAATAGCTTGAGTTGGGTTTGAAATTCTTTTGGGGAAATGTCCGTAATCCCTTCAGTGACCACCACCCTAAACATCACTTCTCCAGGAAAAGTAACTTTAAAAGAAAGTTTATTAATCCTGTGTAAAAATAGTACAAGCTCTGAGATCAACATGTGAAAAACAGAAAAGTAAAGCCAAATCTATCTACTCGTATTCGTACAATGCAGAAAGTAATTCATGCATTCCTTAGCTAGTTATTCATTACTTTAACAAATATGCAGTAATAATCCTTTCTCTGATAAGTGCTGTGCTACAGAATGACCAGCATGGTCTCCTAGGACACCAGGATGTAGACTTCATTGCAATATAAATATAAATGTATGCACATCAAGTGAGATGCATCTCTTAAATACCTAAGTGCATCCTACGCATCTTAGACTGTAACATATCATCAAATACACAACAGTGAATGGAAAATTGTCCCAGTTTCTTTTCTGAGTTGATTGTTATAGAAAGCCTCATGACCGTTAATGACACAGGGCAGGGAAGCCAACAACCGGGGCTTAGCTTGAGAAGTTTCTTGCCTTTGCTCAGGAAAGAATTCAAGAGCTGGCCGGTGGGTAGTAGAAAATAGATTTATTGAGTGGACAGCGTTACAGCTTTGCTTTGTGACTGCTCCAGCAGAGTTGGCTAACCCCTAGGCATTGTGTGGAGAGCAGCAGCTTAGGGACAGTTAGTTCTGCATTTATAGTTATATCCACTTTTAATTACATGCAAATTAAGGGGTGGATTATTCAGAAAGTTCTAGAAAAGGGGTAGTAACTTCCTGGCTGTTTCCACTGAAAGTGGCAGTAACTTGCAGGTGTTTGCCATGGCAACAGTAAACTAACATGGCACTGGTAGGCATGTGCGTTCACGTCCTCTCTGTTTCAGCATTTTCAATTTGGTCCACAGTAAGTCTCGGCTTCTACTTCATTAATGTATCACAACTACCAATGATATCGGTTAGTTTTTTCATTTATTTTTCTGAAAAACTTAACTAGATGTCAAATTTTGTTTTGAAATCTAACCCATATCTCACATTAAAAATAAAATTTGAATATCAAGATATGGAAAGACTCGTAATAATTTCAGTGAAGTCAGGATTTTTAGTGCATTTATATTATTAGGAAAATACAAGTAAGCTAAGTTATGTTAGTAGCCAAAATATTTGATCAATCACAAGTGCAACAGAGGCGATTTGTAGTAACAAGGCTTGCGTGTGCAAGTTTGTAGAATCAAATCTAGGCATTTTAGAAAGGTACATATTTTCATAAAATGGCAAACATGAAAATTAGTTATGCAGATCTCTGGTGTTTTGTTCAGTAACCTTGAAAGTTTCTCTAAAGACTAGCATAAGCATACTGAGAATTAGCCCTGGTTATCACATGCTCCAATTCTACCATCCACTCTTGACTGTGTTTCGACAAGTTTCTTAACCTGTAATTTCTCTTGTGTAAAGTGCTCTTAGTACCTTTGTGCGAAAGGTTGTCATATTAAGTGGATGTCTAAAGATTGCTTAGTCCAGTGCCTACTACTCAGTGGGAACATTGTGTCAGCCTCGTTTAATCTTTCCTTGTCCTGTTTTTCTATTCACACAGCAGACATTAATACATTGATAATGCCAACATATCTCCTTATAAAATCCTTCCTAGAATATAAAAAATTAAAAATTCAAAATTATGACCTAGGATCTCATTAAGAACAAGGAAAACAACAGCTCCACAAATTGGCCTATGTTGAAAGTGTGTTTTTACTATTCATTTTTGCATGTACAAACAGTCTTTTGTAACGGGAAGAAGCAAACTTTTAAATGCCTGTAGAGTTTAAATGTGTTTTTCCAGAAATAATTAATCACTCTTAGAGAAAAGCCTATTAATTTCTCCTCTTCTTTTTCTTCTTTGTTAATTTTTGGTTGTGGTAAAGCTTTATGAAAAGTCTTCGGTATTGGAAATTAAGATAATCAGGAAAATGTTGAAAAGAAAGCTAGTATACAAAGAGGGGCAGAGAAAAAAATAAAACAAGGGGTATGAAAACTTGAGCTACTTAATGGGGCTATCAAAATAAAGACTGACCTCGGACATATTGAATATTTGGAGCCATCAGAGTTACTATATTTAAGAATGCCAAGTTTTCAATATTTACCCCGCAAGTCTAGTTAACTGACGTTCTGGAGGTCAAGCTGCATGTTTTCATATCATTCCAAGATGTTAAATTTACTGACTCCACTTACTTAAGGCATTGTTTTTATTTATGCTTAAGCTTCATGTAATTATTACACCTAATATTAACACTAGTGATGGCTGATATCTACTGAACTTTTATCATTATTAAATACTGTCCTGGTGTTTTACGTATTGCATCTCATCAACAATCAAAAAACTTTCTTAGTTTGATATGATTTTACTTTCCATTTTGTAGAAGAATACATGGTAGCATGGCCTATTAAGAAACTTGTGCAGTAAACCCCAGCTAGCAAATGGCAGAGATAAATTCCAAATCCAGGGTGCCTGTTAGATGAATCAGCTATACTAAAAGATTCAAAGAGCAGCAGGAAGTGTAATGCTTAAGAAGATCATGATAAGCCTTTCCTAGATCTCAGCCAGAAGTCAGTGATTTAGGAGAAGGCTACAGAACCATTAAGTACCCAACAGGCTTTCAATGTGCTCTAAAGCCAGTCTCCCACGTTTAATGCATCCTGCCGTTCATTTTTCATTGGATGATTTTGGGTAGCTATCAAGCAGGAGTGGAAAGGCATGCTCAGTGATGCATCCTTAAATTAGATTTGCTGTTATTGCTTTATTCACACTGTCATGATAAATCATAACATTTCCATCCTCTGGTTAACTGCATATTAAAATGACATGGGACAGTAACCCTTTAGTGGGCAGAAAATTAAAAGAATGTTTCTTATTTTCATGAGAAACGTTTAATTTTCAACCCTATTTCTTTTAAATGCATGTGAGTGACATTTTTAAGACCTCATACTTTAGCCTTAATATCAATGGCCATTGTCAGGTAAAGAAATCAATAATAGTTATGACAGTTCAGTAAAACAAATTAGCAATCAAATTGGGGAAAATAATATGTTAAACTGTTCACTGGTTACATTTACTTTAAAATGATAGGCCTTCAACTCTACAAAGAGTTATTTTAATTGTCACAAATCCAGGTCTTTACATTTCCTGAGACACCACGAGTTATAAACATTCCTCTGTCAGTTAGTGTTACCTAAATGTTACATCTTTGGGGATCTTTCTCAAGTCTAGAACAATTCCATATTTTTATTTCTTCTCTCCGGAGCCTACAGAGATTCTATTTTATTTTATTTATAAACTTCCATATTAGCCCCACTCAGCCTGCGCCTAAAGATACACTAGAGATACATGAAAGGTACACAAGATACACTACATTTTAAAAAGTAGACAGAAGAGTCATCATTTGATATTCAAATGAATGTTGAATGTTCTTTATCAGTAATTAAAAGGGTGCAGTATGGGGCCGGGTGTGCAGGCTCACACCTGTAATCCCAGCACTTTGGGAGGCCGGGGCGGGCGGATCACGAGGTCAAGAGATCGAGACCATCCTGGCCAACACGGTGAAATCCCGTCTCTACTAAAAAGACAAAAAAATTAGCCGGGTGTGGGTGCACGCGCCTGTGGTCCCAGCTACTCGGGAGGCTGAAGTGGAAGAATCGCTTGAACCCAGGAGGTGGACAGAGGTTGCAGTGATTGCGCCACTGCACTCCAGCCTGGTGACAGAGCAAGACCCCGTCTCAAAATAAAAAAAATAATAATAATAAAAAAAGTGCAGAATGAAGCAAGAGCACAATTTGAGACTTTTTAGGATATTTTAAAAACTATTACGAGCAGTTGTGTCCAGCGTTTACGGAAATCAAAATAAGGTTAACCTTTTGTAAAGACAGTGCCATACATTCTCTTAGACCGAATACATTTTATCACACATGACTTCCAAAATTTTAAAGAAATATTCAGTCATTTGTAGTTCACAAAATCCTCTACAAATCCATGCCCCACCGTGGAGAATCCCATCACTGTAATATATTTTGCCAGTATATGTTAGGACAAAAATAAGACCTATGATTTCCACTAATAACAGGAAACAAATATTTGCTTATCCAACCTAAGCACATTTCATTTATTTTAAAATTTGAACTCTATCATGGCTTTTATGGTATATTCTTATTTTATTTTTTAACTACCTGTAACATAAATCTTTTCATTCAGTAAAAAAGAGGCGTCTGTGTTGAATTCAATTGATGCATATAAGACAATTATGCAGTCTGTTTTAGAAAAAAAAGACTTTTTACCTTCGATTTGACTCTATGACATATAGATTATTACAAAAATCTCTCTTTTTAACTTGTGTTTTATTTTCAGGAGAATATTTTATATCCTGTATTAAATCAGGCATTAACTGGTTTTTTCACTTATCCGTTCATGAAATCAGCATTACACATCCAGATACATTAATTTCTTCCATTAAATCACTGTGATAGGAGCAAAATACAGTGAGAAAGAAAAAGTTTTGGAGATCTATTTATTCTTAAAAGTCTAGTAGCTAGGACATATCACATAAATATATAACAATAATCTTTCAAGATAAATATGCATGTGTGATACAACAACATACAAATAGAATGAATGAAAGTCTATGTTAAGTAAAAAATATTTCGTGTAATATGCCCTGAATATATGAAGCTATACTAGGAAACTAGTCATTTCTCAGATTTCTGTGTTCCCAGGCATATTTTTCATTTCTTCATATCATTTAACCACCTTCATTACTTTTCATAAATTTGATATTTGGGAACAGAACACTATAAATTACAATACCTCTTCTGTTTACAATTTCCATCTTAATTGCTCATAATGATATTTTGAGATACTTATACACCACAATTTGTTAAGATTTTAAAGTACCTTTCTTTTTCAAAGTTTTAATAATTTATATATTTTGCATTTTAGGCAATACATATTTCTCTGAAAGAATTTTCAGTCATTTTTTTTCTTTAAAATGTTGAATTTATTTTCATTTTTGCAAAATGATAAACTAGGAGTGAAATCAAACTCCACAGTGGATAATATATTAGTAAGAGTTTGAAATGCATGTCAAAACATTGAGAAACTAAATTAATATATATGTATTTTCTCGATGTTTTGACATGCATTTTAAACTCTTATTTATATATTTATGTATTTTATATATAATAGAGAGTAGGGAATGGGAGATAAAAAATAACCGATTAAAGAATAAGTTGCAGGGGTAAACTACAAGGGAGTCAGTGTCTGACTGTGTTTATTTGTCTGTATCTAGGATTCTAGAATTTGAATCTTAATCAATCAGGAAGAAAGTGTTAAATATCAGAAATAATGGTAAATAAAGTCAAAAGTAAACACAGCCCATATGCAAGCACATGCATAAACAACACATATAAACAATCAAGATAGAATCTAGGTTTTTAAGTTAAGGAAACCAAGCTAGTAGAAAAAAACTGAAGTTCAAGATTAAGATGGGTTTATTGGGGAAGGAAGTCAGGTTTAAATATTTTTTAATCCTCGTACTGTCTAAAAAATACTGACAACATTTATGCTCAAGCATTTTAATATAAACATTACAATTCCTAGGGCAATCATAAAATAATAAAAATATTATATAAAACCTTCGTAATAGTTAAATAAAATAAGGAAGTTTTGAAGGACAACACAATTAAACCAACAGCCAAAAATGACAGAGACAAATAAGGAAAAAATAATAAAATTAGAAAACAATATTATGGCAAACATTAAATAGTGTATGAGTTTTTATACTTGCAATTTAAATGAATTGAAATTTTAAATATACATACAAACAGCTACAATGCTTTCAGTAATTTAAGTGCATAAGATGAAAACTATTCTAGGGTCAGATATAGAGGATATTTTTGTAATGAAGGATTGGAAATAATGTTTTAAGAGCACAAAATGAAAAAGGTGACATATTAATAAATTTAGCTGTCTTACATTTAAGAATTTATATGTATTAGCACACACTATAAAGAATAAAAAAAATCTATAAACTAAATAATACATTTGCAAATCATTTTGACTACAAATGATTCATGCTCAGAATATATGAAAACTTCCACCTATCAAAAAAAGATAAAACCAGTTTAAAAGTAGATAAAGGTGCAAATATAATTTCATAGAAATGAATTTAAAATGACCAATAAACATGGGTACATTCTCAAGTTCATGAGTAATCAAGAAAATGTGAAACAAAATTTACATTCACTCTATGGGCAAAAACTTTAACATCTGATAACACGAAGTGTTTTAAAGGATGAGTACCCATGGGATCTTTTATCATATTTGAAGAGCATGTAAAACAATACAAGCACTTTAAAGAACAATTAGGCATTACCTTGTAACGTTCAATATACATACACACTGCAACCCAACAATCACATATGTCTGTATACACGTAAATATGTGTATATAAACACAAATGTGTATACATATGTATGCATTCACACGTGCTATAGGATATACATATGTTTATCAGACATTATGTAAAATACTGTTCTTGGGAAGTATTGATATTAATCAAATACACACAGTTTCAGTAGAATGGATTAATATATTTTTGTTTATTGATACAATAAAATATTTACTAACAAAATTTAAAAATAATAGCTATTTAATTGAAAAAATAGCTTGTTGGTTCAAACTATTTTAAATTTTACACTGTATGAATATTAGAAGGAAAGGAAATAATATTCCACCAAATTCATCTTGAGTTAGAAACATAAGAGGCGATTACATACATGTATACATAGCAAGCATTATATTTTAAAACCGCTATTTGAATCAAGAGTGAAAATCACTGATGGGCCATGAAACTTGCTGGTTAAGGTTGAATGATTGTTGGTATTTTAGGTAGAACATTGAAGAAAAAGGAAAATATTTGTCAATGTCCCCTGAATCATGAGGTAGATATTCTTGCATTGCTGGGGAGCAGAAAGAGTAGTAGGCTACAGTGGCTTATTTCTATTCAGAGTCAAATATACTCTTCCATTTTACATCATGAACAATGTTCTAATTGTAAAACAAATATTTATGAAATAAAACCAACATACCAGATATTAATAACCAGGAAAATCAATATTTCTACAAAAACCAACCATACCAAACTATTTGACTCTTTCACATGCAAATTACCACTGTTGGGTGAATGATTTGGTTTGGCTCTGCGTCCCAACCCAAATCTCATCTCAAATTGTAATCCCACATGTCAAAGGAGAAATCTGGTGTGAGGTGATTGGATCATGAGGGCAGTTTTCCCCATGCTTTTCTCTTGATAGTGAGTGAGTTCTCATGCTACTTAATGATTTTATAAGTGACGGTTTCCTCTGCTCTTCTCTCTCCAGCCACCTAGTGATGAGCTGCCTGCTTCGCCTTCCACTATGACTAAGTTTCTTGAGGTCCCCTCAGCCATGTGGAATTATGAGTCAATTACACCTCCTTCCTTTATAAATTGCCCAGTCTCAGGGAAATTCTTTATAGCAGTCTGAAAAGGACTGACACAGTGAACTATTTATATTATTATAATAAATAGATTTGGTTACATAGCAGTGATTATTTCAACAAGTTTTAAGTGTTGCTCAGCAAGAGCGTTTGCTTTATTATAGGTAGAACAGAGGCAGGTGGGCATAAAATTTTTATTTGTGTAAAAACTTACGATCTTTCAGTAGTTATACTGCATTTTTCCCTATAAATGTCGTCTAGAGATTTTAAAAGCATTTTATCTTCTTTAGCTCGTGTGAAACTAGGGTCATTTGAAATATTTCATAATTTAAACTCTTGTTTTGCCATTCACTGAAGGCTGAATGCTACTTACAATTTTGTGTAATATACTATCAAGAACAAAACAATAGAATGGTATCATATGATGGTCATTTTGGATTGTATTGCATTCTAATATTATCTCTCTAGGTTTTTTTCCAATAAATACTATCCTTCCAGGAGCAGAATAATTCACATGAAAAGGCTTTTGCATATACATTTTAGTATCATTGATTGATTAAAAAGTAAAAAGCTTAGGTTCTTAGATGACTTTCTTTTGCAGCAATATCAGAGTGAATCTATATTTCCTGTAGGGGAAGTAAAAAAGACACCCAATGTTCAGATGCATAAAATGCCTTCAAAGCCTGGCAGCGATGACAGAGAGTTTCACTAAGTGCCTTACTGGCTCTTGGCCATGTTGGCAGGGGGAGGGGGCAGTGAGTGTATCACTGAGTACTCTGCTACTTGCAGCTTAGGCTCTGATGTACATTACAGAGTGAGAATCCGAGAGGAGCTATTGATCAGAGATCATTTTCTCTCATTGAGAAATAGGCTTTCACTACCTTTTGGCCTTGTTAGTAAAACTAGTCAGCAAGAAAAATGTACACTTAGCTTCAGGGTTACTGGAGAGAAGGAAAATATTTCTCAAATGACATCATTAGATTCTAGCTGGATGTGCTTGGAACTACCATTTGACTTTAATTAATGGATCAGTTTGTTCAATTTAATCACTGGTTTAATTTCTCATCCCCTCCACCACCATGAATGGAAGATTTATAATCCATTTTCAAATAGAGGCACTATCTTCAGTTTCCAATATAATTTTTCTACCTAATATACAGATTTTTGTGTTTAGGCTAAAGATAGAATTGCAGTATAAATTTGTGTAGATTGAAGAATCTCTTAGTCTCCATGATCACAACCAAATCTTGCCTGTTTTTTCATAACTACCCTGTAATGGTGAGAAAAATTTGGCCCAGAAAGTGAACTAAGCTGTGTGAAGAATCATGCCCACAGATCTTCCCCAGTGCTTAAGGCTCCTTGTAGACCCAGGTTTCATGCTAGTGCCAACTAGGACAGATTTCTAAAACTAGATTTGCTTCTCTGGCTGACTGACTTCAAAGCCTATGAGGATGAGAGCCTTGGAATGGAATCAAAGGATACGCTGCACACTGCAGCTGGAAGGCGGTCTTTAGAAAATTATTTGAGGCTTTGATTTGCACTTCTCTGATGATTACTGATGTTGAACGTTTTTTATGTTTGTTGGCCACTAGCATGTTCCTTTTTTGAGAAGTGTCTGTTCATGTCTTTTTCAGACTGGCCACTATGAAAAAGTCAAAAAACAAGAGACTGGAGAAGCTGCAGAGAAAAGGGAATGATTATACACTTTCGATAGGAATGTAAATTAGTTCAGCCACAGTGGAAAACACTTTGGAGATTTCTCAAAGAACTTAGAATTACCATTTGATTCAGCAATTCCATTATCGGGTATATATCCAAAGGAAATAAATTGTCCTACCAAAAGGACACAGGCAATCTTACCTCTATCACAGCACTGCTTACAGTAGAAAAGATTAGAAAAGATATGGAATTGACCTAAGCACCCATGAATGGTGGATTCAAAAAGAAAGTGTATCTTAACACCATAGAATACTACGCAGCCATAAAAAAGAATGAAACCATGTTCTTTGTTGCAGCATGGATGCATCTGGAGGCCATCATCCTAAGCAAATTTGTGCAGGAATGGAAAATCAAATATCTCATATTCACACTTGTAAGTGAGAGCTAAGAATTGAGTACTCATGGATATAAAGATGGCAACGTAGACACCGGGGACTAACAAACTGAGAAAGTAGTGAGAGGGAAAAGATTAAAAAAGTAATTATTGGATACCATGCTCACTACCTGGGTGATGGGATCAATTATACACCAACCTCAGCGTTAGGCAATATACCAATGTAATAAACCTGCACAATACCCCCTGAATCTAACGTGAAAGCTGAAAAAAGGAAAAAAAATTTCCTGCGTCAATTAAATCTACCCTATAGATCTCTGGCCATGTGAAGCACTCTAACTTTTCTTGGAGAAAGGAAGCAAGGAAGAACATAAAACTCTACTAGGAAAGATATTGTTATTTCTGTGGGATAATATTATCTAAATGCAAAACAAAAAAACAACAAAAATGACTTATTTGGGGGTTTATCATTCCACTTTGCACAAAATGGAATGTAATACACAGACAAGATTTTCAAGACAATTATGCATGTAATACACAGACAAGATTTACAAGACAACTACACATGTAATACATAGACAAATTTTCATTACGTTAGCATTTAAATTAAAATGTATTTACAGCAGAATGGAGTGTAATTTTAAAAGTACCTCCTCAATATTAACAACAAAAACAACTAACTGGACACCTTTTATTTATTTGTTAATTTTTTGGTTAGTCCATGGACTACACATTTCATGGATTCCCACCCTCAGTAAATGATTTATTTAAGTTTCCGACATAGATGTAATTGAAACAATTAAGATGGTTAAAAATTACTTAATGACTTTCCTCTACTTACCTTTATTTTCTTGCATGAGTCCTCCAAATTTGTTGGAATTATTTGTCTTTACATTTTCAGAAATGCTGTTTAGTTTGCTATTTTTGCAACAGTGGGAGCACTTATTTCTATTCTGTCTATGCTGCTAACCTAATTTTTTCAGAAAACACAATTTTCCTTATTAACCTCTTCCCATAAGGTCTTATAAAGGAATGACAACAGGGAGATATCAAGGAATTAATTGTTAAGTTTTGTAGAAGTAAAAGAAATTTGAAGTCACGTAACCTAATTAAACAATCTGAGTCGCTTCAGTGCCCCTTTTCTTATCCCATCAATCTTCCACCCTACACTGGAGTCATTTCCACTGGTCTGCAAGGTTAAGAAGAGTCAGTCTTGAACTAGATACCCAAACAGAACGCTAGTCCGAGGTGCAAACTTTGTCAAACCTTTCCTATGCTTAAGGATACACTCGTAAATTTGGATGCTTCTCTTTTCTTACAAAATGCCGCATCTTTATAGATTATGATCAATTATGAGCTTGTTATTATGATTTGCTCACCTGAACAAAACATAAATGTAGGAGTTTAGAGGCAATTATGGTGTTTTTAAATATTTATATATGCCAAGTGTTAACATTCATTAAGTTAAGAGGAACAATTTTCAAGAAGTCCGTTAATGGTCAATATAACATTTTACCAGTTTACTCACATCTGAGACAAATTATTGGATTTTAAGTTTTTATTATAGTTGAAGCAACTAAAACAAAATTAAGTAATATAAAGCAAAAATGTATGCCTCAGAATAAGACAAAAGTAATATGAATTAAATTTGTAGCTTTTGGTTCAGTTTGGCCTTAAGACTCTGTTATGTAGTTTGAGATATAAAAGTGGTTCTTCTTATGTTCAACACAATCTTACATTTGGTATCAAGACACCTGTCTCCTTGTGTAATAGTCTTTGTGAAGTAAAAGATATTACCTTCCAACTCAAAAATTATTAATAAAATAGAGCAAATCTAAGGGGAAAATAAAGGTGATTACAAGGAATGCAACACACATGTCTATTTACACATACACACACACAACTGCAATGTAATTTAGTTCCAGTTGTTCCAAATTCTTGTCAACTGTAATTTTAATTTTAGTCATTCTAGTTGTTGTGCATCAGTGTAATTTTTATCTTTCCTGTCCTCTATAACTCCTGTGTGTGTGTGTGTGTGCATGTGTGTGTGCGTGTGTGCCTGTGTGTGTGCGTGTGTGTCTTGATAAAAAAATATCAAGGCCATAAAGATGTCTTGATTCTACCATGGCAAAAAAATAAAGACACATGGCATATTTAGAAAAAATTATTGCACTTTGGGGATTGATTTATATTTACATCTAATTAAAAATGAATGTATAGATACAAAAATGAATAGTTACAGTAAAATATCTTCTAAATTTGATTTTATTAAGCCATTAATATGATTGAAATACAAAAAAAATAAGTATCTACAAATTCTGAGTAGAGTAGAATTAAAGCAGAAAGGGAGAATTCATAAAAACCATCCTAGGAGAGGTTAATCAAAAGTACACCTTTACTAATTTTCAATTTTGAAAAATCTCAACACTATGGAAAAGTTGAAAGAAATAGTAATGTATGTTCACATTCCTTCTACATAAATTTACCAAAGTATTTTGCCAAATTTGATTCCTCTTGTGTGTGTGTATGTGTGTGCATGCGTGTGTGTGTTATTTGACGAAACACTTAGGAGTGTATTAAATACACCGTGACACTTCATCCATAAATAATTAAGCATGCATTGTCTAGGAATATAATCCATATTCCATGCAAGTGTAGTACCATTCTGACACTTCACGTGAATGAAGATTTATCTTTAATCATTTTAAATCAAGTCGAGTTTAGTCCTTGTTTAAACACCAAACATTTAATTTGGAGAGATCCCAGGCAGTTTTCCTCCAGAATGTTTCTCTCTCTATTTTTTAAAAATTGTTTCTACATTGTACTGATGCACTTGTGTCTATATGCTCTGTTTTCTGTAAAATGGAAGTTAATCTAGAGCTCTGATTATATTTGATTAGTTTTTGTAATAATACTTTATAAAATAGATTATGTCTTTATGTTGTGCCACATTAGAAACATAGTAACTGATTTTTCTGTTATATTTCTATGACTATTTAGATATTGAGCCTATAATGAGACAAGGAACTGTCTTAAGTATAAAGAATAGAATCTAATAAAATAGATAAGATTCCCATAAAACTCTGAATCCATCAGAGGAAATAGCAAATACACAAACAAGATCATTTCTAATATGCATAAATAACTTAAAATAGGTTACTGTGATGATACATGAGTGGGTAGCGACATCAAATTTGGTGATCAAGGAAGCCATTTCTGTAGAATAAAATTTAACCCAATTTTTGTGTGATAATCACCAGGTACCCACAAGCCGAGGAAACTAGAAGAGAATCAGGCTTAGGGATGAAAAAGGATTGCACTTTGCGGTAACATATGCATCTACACGTGCATGTATGCAGGTATGTAATTGTCTAAGGTATGAATTTTGAACTTTGAAAATGTGAAATGCATTTTTGATGCTTTTTAAGAAATGTCACTGGACGAGCAATTCTGTAGTTTATTTGGGTTCAGTCAAGCCCAGATGTATACCTTTAGGAGTTATCATTATAAACAAAAAAATGTAAAAGAGACAGTTTAAGGTCAACCAGAGAGAGAGTATGAATGCAGAAGATAAGTGGTCTTCTGATGGTTCCTTGGAATATGTTGTCATTTGCAGTATGGTCAGGACACAAATAGCCAGCCAAAGAGATCAGAAAACAGGCAGTGGAGTATAAATAAAATAATATTCATGAAAGCCAAAAAAAAATGTTTTTAAAATTGTTTTTTACTATGCAGAATATTGCTGAGAAGAACAAATACAACTCCACTATGTAAGGTTACATGGAGACCCTTAGTGATATTTGAAAAAATACATGTATACATAAGGTATCTTCTTAGTTACCTATTTTGACATTTCCATATCTTCCTTATTCTTCATGATTCCTTAATTATCATAATATTTTATGATTAATAACATGAACTAGACCAGGTGCAGTGGCTTATGCCTATAATTCCAACATTTTGGGAGGCTGAGGAGGGTGGATCACTTGAGGTCAGGAGTTTGAGGCTAGTCTGGCCAACATGGTGAAACTTGTCTTTACTCAAAAATACAAAAATTAGCCAGGTGTGATGGCACCCTCCTGTAACGTCAGCTACTTGGGAGGCTGAGGCAGGAGAATACCTTGAACCTGGGAGGTGGAGGCTGCAGTGAGCAGAGATCACCCCATTGCACTCCAGCCTAGGCGACAGAATGAGACTCTGTTTCAGAAAAAAAAAAAAAAAAAGAAAGAAAGAAAGAAACAAAAAAACAACCCATGAACTCTATAACCAGCTTACCTGGGTTCTCTGTGATATTGTATATCATACTCATCCTGTCTTTGTCCCAGTATCTTCATTTACAAAATGAAAATAGTATTTGTATTATCTCAATTTTGTATCTTTATAAAATACAAATTTCAGACATTGAACATGTACAAAATCATTAGAATAGTGTCAGAGAAATTGTAGATGCCATAGAGTTACTATTTCTACTACTACGATTGTTCTTGGTATGGTTATGATGATGATTATTTTATGCCATGGTGTTTCTGCTAATTATGCTCTGAAATTCCTGCTTTTAATGTTTGTCAGGTCACCTTTCATTTCTAAAAGGTTCTTTCCTAATTTTATATATTTTATGTAAACTTATTTGTTTGTATTTATCATGTCCCTTCTGCCATTTGCCCTTGCAAACATCAGCCAAAGGAACATTGAGAATGTTAAATAATCTTGCCAAATGGCATTTATCTTACTTGTTTCACCAAATGATCAAGATGCACAACTCCGAAGCTCTGATGTCTCTTATAAAATCATGTTCCTTCATCCATTATCAAGTCCCTGGCAATGATCCACAGACTTTTTACTCTCTTAATCTTCCTATGCTTTTTAATGAAACCTACAAAAATATCCATTACCCATGAATCCTCTTTTGGCACAATATTACCTGACTTTTTATTTCTGCTAGTCTTCTATCTCTTCTAACCACGCTAACCCCTCTCCTTCTCACACAACCAAAGTTTCATGCTTTTGTGTTTCATCATGGACTGAATCTGAGAGCCTGAGAACACTCTCCCTACTTATTCTTACTTATTTTAGAGTTTTTCTGTTTCTGCTATGATTTCTCCTATCTCTCACTATCTCTTTCTTCCCTTTCTCTCTCTCTCTCTCTTTTGCACGCAGGCACACACACACACACACACACACACAGACATAGATACACATATAACACTATTCTTATTGATATCTGCAGCAAATTATATGATATTTTAGTTTTTTACTTATTTCTTGCTGTGATGTAATTCACTATAAATGTTTAACTTAACACTAATTTGGGGAACCTAGAACACAGCATTCTCTTTCTAAATGTCAATTTTGCTGAAACATGATTTCTTCCAATTCTAAGTTGAATTTAATCACCTTTCTTATATGTAAGCCAAATTATGAGGTGTATGTTGTATAAAAAAGAAAACTTACAACATATGTTGCCCTAGTAAATGATGTACTTTCCCTTTAGAAATGTATTATTTCATACAAAAAATGCTAACATTTACACTGAAGTACATCTTTTCTGTAAGAACATTTAAATCTAATATATATTTATGATCAACTCTCCATCTTAACATCTGAACATGCTGAATTCAAATATTTGTTGTAAATGTTACTTTTTAGTCACTGTCAAATCTGTTTTCTTCTATGGGTTTTAACTACAGAACCCCAGTAAATCCCAGAAGAAGATGTTTTTACAAACTAACATTATCCATTCTACCCTGATACTTATTTAAATAAATTTAAAACCTAGCGAAAAGTTGCACATTCATATACCTGTAACCTACAGATGTCGATTGTTATTTTGCCACATTTCAGCACTAACTCTTTTCTCTTTTTCTATCTTTCACTAGACATCACACACACACCTGATGAGTTGTAGACATATTTCTCCCTAATGGGCAACGTGTATATTTTTGCCCAGTAAAAAGTACACTCACCTTTACAAACCAAAACACATAGTGATTAAACATTATAAATTGTACTTTAATACTGTTAGTTATCATGTCATACTAACATAAAATGCATGGTCAAATATCCCTAATTATTCTAGATAAAGTCCATGATCCAATCAAGGTTCACATCATCCCGTCCCTTATCTCTTATGACAGAAGTTTTACGCTGTATTTTTTGTTTTTTTTTTTTTTTATTTCACTGACATTTATAAATAAACTAAAACAGAATTTTTTACAATATTCTTAATTTGAATCTTTCTGACAACACATATTAAGATGTAGTCATGTTAAATAATTTTTTTTTGCCCCAGATACTACTTTTCAATACTATTTTTTAGATTACAAAATGGGGCCACATGGTATCCGTTTATTTTGAGTCATGGTGATCAGATTTTCCTATTGTATACATAACTTAGATTCTGTTTGTTATTGGTATGTAATCTGTGTGATGATATTTTAAATTCTGTGAGTTTGTTCCTCAACGAAATTTTGTTAATTGATTCATTTAATTAATTGGCTTTGTTTTAGCAATTGTTGATGATTCTTGGCTAAATCAACTATTGTATGACTGTAAAAAGGTGAATTTTTATTCTAGCATTTCTTCTAAACTTGTAAGTGTATCTTAAGTAACTCTCTGTTCTCTTCATTCCTAAGTTAAAATATATTTATATAGAACCATTGATTTATTTCATTCAATGGGTTATATCTTAGGGCTATTATTTAAATGTAAATGTTTATTATTATTTGTTTTCTAATTAGGTTAGTGGACCTCTTCAAACTGACTCCTGTGTCCTTTTAAAAGTCCCATCAGTGTTTTTAAATACTTGGCTTTCTCACAGAAGAGGTTTAAGGCTCACCTTGTATTTCTCCTGAACCAGATCTATCATCAGTTATATGCTCAACAATTTCTGCTCCTTTAACTGCAGAATGCAATGAGATTGCGAAATACCTCATGGAACAGATACGCTTACCATTCCATCCAGCAATACAACTTCTGTGAATTTACCCAGTGACACAGCTCCAACAATACAAAAGCATGTACATTAGTATGTTTATGCATATATTTTGAAATAAATAAATATGAAAAACAACCTTTTCACTCATATATAGATGTTTGTCAAATCTTGCTGTTATAGCCACAAAATGTAACAGTATTTTCAAAGATTTTTGTAACTATTATATTATTTTGTTTACTTATGCTTCGGTGACTATTTCCTTTTTATCATTTTTAAAATTCAGAGTGTTGTGTCTTTCCCCTTTTTTTCTTAATTAATTTATCCAATGGGTTTTTCCATTTTTAATTTTTTGAAGAACAAACATTTAGCATATTAATTCTACATTTGGGGGATTTTCTGCAACATTGATTTCTGCTTTTCTTAATTTTCCTTTTTAATTTTTATTTTCTCTTTTGATTTACATTCTTGTTCCTTTTCTAGGTCTTTGAGTGAGAAATTAATTAATTTATTTTTATTATTTCATTTGTATTGATATACAGTTTTTTTGTAATCAATGTTTAAATATATTCCAAGACTTTGATATGTAGTAGTTTTCATTATCAATGTTATATAATTCTTCTGTTTCCGTGTACATTTTTCTTACTCTCAAAAGTTAATAGAGAGTTCTTTTCATTATTATTATTAAATATTTCTAGGCAGAGGAGACTTGTTAGCATCTTGATTTTTTTTTTCCCATTTATTTATTTTATTGCATTTTAGGTTTTGGGGTACATGTGAAGAACATGCAAAATTGTTGCATAGGAACACACATGGCAGTGTGATTTGTTGCCTTCTTCCCCATCACCTACATCTGACATTTCTCCCCTTGCTATCTCTCCCCAGCTTCCCACCACCCACCCTCCCTCCCCTATTTCCCCCCAACTGACCCCAGTGTGTAGTGCTCCCCTCCCTGTGTCCATGTGTTCTCATTATTCAACACCCGCCTATGAGTGAGAACATGCGGTGTTTGATCTTCTGCTCTTCTGTCGGTTTGCTGAGAATGAAGGTTTCCAGGTTCATCCATGTCCCTACAAAGGACCCAAACTCATCATTTTTGATGGCTGCATAATATTCCATGGTGTATATGTGCCACATTTTCCCTATCCAGTCTATCGTCGATGGGCATTTGGGTTGGTTCCAGGTCTTTGCTATTGTAAACAGTGCTGCAATGAACATTCGTGTGCACGTGTCCTTATAGTAGAACGATTTGTAATCCTTTGGATATATACCCAGTAATGGGATTGCTGGGTCAAATGGAATTTCTATTTCTAGGTCCTTGAGGAATCGCCACACTGTCTTCCACAATGGTTGCACTAATTTACACTCCCACCAACAGTGTAAAAGTGTTCCTATTTCTCCACATCCTCTCCAGCATCTGTTGTCTCCAGATTTTTTAATGATCGCCATTCTAACTGGCGTGAGATGGTATCTCAATGTAGTTTCGATTTGCATTTCTCTGATGACCAGTGATGATGAGCATTTTTTCATATGTTTGTTGGCCTCACGTATGTCTTCTTTTGTAAAGTATCTATTCATATCCTTTGCCCACTTTTGAATGGGCTTTTTAGTTTTTTTCTTGTAAATCTGTTTTAGTTCTTTGTAAATTCTGGATATCAGCCCTTTGTCAGATGGGTAAACTGCAAAAATTTTTTCCCAATCTGTTGGTTGCCGATTCACTCTGATGATTGTTTCTTTTGCTGTGCAGAAGCTGTGGAGTTTGATTAGGTCCCATTTGTCTATTCTGGCTTTTGTTGTCAATGCTTTTGGTGTTTTGGTCATGAAGTCCTTGCCTACACCTATGTCCTGAATGGTTTTGCCTAGATTTTCTTCTAGGGTTTTTATGGTGTTAGGTCTTATGTTTAAGTCTTTAATCCATCTGGAGTTAATTTTAGTGTAAGGTGTCAGGAAGGGGTCCAGTTTCTGCTTTCTGCACATGGCTAGCCAGCTTTCCCAACACCATTTATTGAACAGGGAATCCTTTCCCCATTGCTTGTTTTTGACTGGTTTGTCAAAGATCAGATGGTTATAGATATGTTGTGTTGCCTCCGAGACCTCTGTTCTGTTCCATTGGTCTATATCTCTGTTTTGGTACCAGTACCATGCTGTTTTCATTACTGTAGGCTTGTAGTATAGTTTGAAGTCTGGGAGTGTGATGCCCCCCGCTTTGTTCTTTTTGCTTAGCTATGCGGGCTATGTGGGCTCTCTTTTGGTTCCATATGAAGTTTAAGGTGGTTTTTTCCAGTTCTGTGAAGAAGGTCATTGGTAGCTTGATGGGGATAGCATTGAATCTGTAAATTACTTTGGGCAGTATGGCCATTTTCACAATATTGATTCTTCCTAACCATGAACATGGAATGTTTCTCCATCTGTTTGTGTCCTCTCTTATTTCGTTGAGCAGTGGCTTGTAGTTCTCCTTGAAGAGGTCCTTTACATTCCTTGTTAGTTGTATTCCTAGGTATTTTATTCTCTTTGTGGCAATTGTGAATGGAAGTTTGTTCTTGATTTGGCTCTCTTTAAGTCTGTTATTGGTGTATAGGAATGCATGTGATTTTTGCACATTGATTTTGTATCCTGAGACTTTGCTGAACTTGCTTATCAGTTTCAGGAGATTTTGGGCTGAGACGATGGGGTCTTCTAGATATACAATCATGTCATCTGCAAATAGAGACAATTTGACTTCCTCCTTTCCTATTTGAATACCCTTTATTTCTTTTTCTTGCCTGATTGCTCTGGCTAGAACTTCTAATACTATATTGAATAGCAGTGGTGAGAGCGGGCATCCTTGCCTGGTGCCACATTTCAAGGGAAATGCTTCCAGTTTTTGCCCATTCAGTATCATATTGGCTGTTGGTTTGCCATAAATAGCTTTTATTGTTTTGAGATACGTTCCATCGATACCTAGCTTATTGAGTGTTTTTAGCATAAAGGGCTGTTGAATTTTGTCAAAGGCCTTCTCTGCATCAATTGAGATAATCATGTGGTTTTTGTCTTTGGTTCTGTTTATGTGGTGAATTACGTTTATAGACTTGCGTATGTTGAACCAGCCTTGCATCCCTGGGATGAAGCCTACTTGATCATGGTGGATAAGCTTTTTGATGTGCTGTTGCAATCGGCTTGTCAGTATTTTATTGAAGATTTTTGCATCTATGTTCATCATGGATATTGGCCTCAAGTTTTCTTTTCTTGTTGAGTCTCTGCCGGGTTTTGGATTGATTTTTTCTTTAATGTGTAATTTCATTGTATTGTGATCAAAGATATAATTACTTGTGCTCTATAGAACTTATTGATGCTTTCGTTGCTACTTAATATATGCCCACTCTATTTGAATTACTTTTCTGACTTGCTATAACTTTTTCCTGTCCACAGTGCTAATTAATTAGGAAAAAAGTCCTTTGCTATGTCCTGTATCCTCTCTTTTTTCCCAAAACGATGTGAAAAAGACCTAACATTAACAATAGTATTCACTACAGTTTAGATAGGGGATATAATCATAGGGAAGTTTCATATTTGTCATCTTGCAATTAGTCAAACCCAGTGTTTCTACTTCTTTGGGGGTAGGTTTCATTTTGCATGAGATGATGAAAAAGCACAGTTCTCCTGTTTGTGTAGACTCATTTAATTGCGGCTTTTATCCACTCTAAAAAGGGCAAAGCTGCTACATTCAGAGAATGAATGAATTTAATGCCAAAAATCATATTTAATAGGATGCTAGTGATATTTCCTATAATCCCTGTTATTTTGAGGTATCTAATATCAACTATAAAGTTATAACTCTCTGATATTTCCATTTGAGAACTCATGACAATAAAGATTCCATGGATAAGGGCTGATATTTCTCTACAACGTAACCCTACAGTATTTTTTTTCTTTTAGTTTTATTAATGACTTGCTTATTCTTACCTGGAGCTTGGTTAGTATTTCCAAATTAAAGACCTCAGTGGTATGACCCAGGAACTATTTATGCTATTATACCAAATACCCTAAAGAACATTAGATGGCAAATTAGTGGGTTCTGATTTTAAACACCAGTCTTAAAGCTATCTACTCTGTCTTCCCTTCCAATGCTTATGGTTTTACTTTCAAAAATCATCTATGAAGTAACCATGGAGAATAGGGGTGTGTGTGTGTGTGTGTGTGTGTGTGTGTGTGTGCGTGCGTGCGCGCGCGTGTGATCTCCGTTCAGTTTTGCTTCTTTTATTTTTTCTACCCATTGCTAATTTCACAGACATATTTTTTACACTACGTTAAAAAATGAAGTTCTACGTAAAAAAATTATAGTTGGATTGACAAGCTTTCACACGTCAAATATTTAACACTACCTCACCAAACGTTCTTACCATATGGAGTCTAGAATGTCTTATAACATGTTAGGCACCGGTTCCAGGCCACTTTACCCAGGCTGTAGGCTAACTTGCTGGAAATGAAACTGAAGCACCTGTACACCAGCAAATCCAGGCAACATCACTATCCGTTGCTCAAACCTCTATCTGCTGTGGTCACTGCTTAGCCCTTGGGAGTAAGTTATTGATCACAACTCTCTGATTGATTCTCATTAATCATGAATCTCACAATTTTAATAGAGTACAATCTGCCTAAGTACGATATGACACACATCAACATTTCATTTTTCTTAAACTACTGCATTCCGAAGAACACCATTATAGGAAAGTTAATCCAGAGCCACCATCCCAAGTATACTGGTTCTGGGGTAAATAGCTAAGATAGTTGTTAAATTTTTACCCAGAGAAGCAGTATTGATAATGGCAAACAGTAAAAATTTTGGCAGATAAGTTGATAAATAAATGTTTATCACATATTGGAATACCTTGCAGTGGTTAAAATGAATTAATCCATGTGTCCTAATGGTTGATGACTTTATAAAGCATAAATATGAGTGAATATAAATTAGGTGAGGCTGTGGAAAATAACTGCAGTGTGACTTTTGAAATATAATCCAAAATAATTGCACATATTGTTTATGGGAACAATGTTATCATAAAATTCACAAACACTCAAGCTAGTGGTTCTCTTTTCAGATGAAGATAAACACTACATAGCAAAGTATTTTGCTGAATCAGTAACATATAATTTATTTTCCAAAAGAAATACATAAGCAAATATAGAAGATTTTAGACGTGTCTAATTTTTCTGTTGGTTACATGAAAGCATACCATATCATTTTATATTACATTTCCTATTTTTCTAACATTAATAATATTTTAAGCCCAAAACAAAAAAAATACCCAGAGGTGAATGGTATAGACTGGATTGTGTCCCTTCAATTTTGTGGTTTGTAGCCAACAAAATTGTGACTGTTTTTGAAGAATGCGCTTTTAAGGAGGAAATTAAGGTTAAACGAGGTTGTAAAATTGGAGCTTTAATCGACCAGGGCTGATGTCCTTATGAAAAAACAAGGAGACATAGGGAGTTTGATTGCACAGGGAGGTCATATGAAGACACAGCAAGAAGGTGACCTCTGCATCCCAAAGAAAGGGGCCTCAGAAAAATCCGACCTTGGCAGCACATTCATCTTGGACTTTCCCACCTCCAGAACTGTGAAAAATAAATTTCTGTTGTTTAAGCCACGCTGTCAGTGCCATTTTTGTTAGGTTAGCCCTAACAGACAAATACAGTGGGGATACACACTTTTTATCAAGCTCATTTCATGACGTTCAGCAAAATTTGTCTTGCTAGTGTTTTCTCAAGTGATCTTTCAAGCCTTTCCAAGTACCATGCCATCACTTTTCTTTAAAAATTACACTTCTGCCATGTTTATCTCACTCTACCTTGGATGCTAATATGACTGCGTTTTCCGACCTTTTCAGAAAACCCCTTTGTAGCTTTCCTCCTCCAGAAAGAATTGCTCTCATTCATTTGAGCAGATGTTTCCTTTCTTCTTTTTTGTTTTGACTTGCCTTTTGGCATTTTGTGCAGTAAATGTTTATAGACTTCTCCTTCTAAAAAAAGTATGTTTTATAATTAAAGTTAATAATGCATACATTTTCTGGTTAAAAATGTAGGCATTATAGGTAGGATTAAATTATCATTTTACCATATAAGATCAGAAGCACCTCCTCACAGCACACATCTGGAATACTTTCCAGGAGTGTCTTTTATATATTTATTAATGTGCTCTCTATAGTACGTGTACATATTATATATATGTAAAAAAGTATATATTTTATACTTATATGTTATTATATATAACAAAATATCACATTTTTACTTCTTATTTTTTATATTTTTTACATATATTATATATATGTTTATTTTATATGTATGTCAAAATATCACACTTTTACTTTGGGACTTGTTTTTATTACTTAAAAGTATATTTAGAAACTCTATGCACATTTGTAAACTTTTTCTTTTTATGCTGACCTCATTGCATGGCGTTATATGAATAAACAACAGTGGACTTAGTGATTCTCTTATACATTATTATTCAGGTTTTAACCTAAGTCTTTCTGTTACTACAAAGTTGTTTAATAAGCCCATAATTATTTGAACATATGAGTATCCGTAAAAATTGAATTGCAGGTGAAAGGGTACTAACTTCTTTAAATTTGCTAGATAAATGGTTCTTAATGCAACTGTTTCCACATGACTGGTCACCAACCTCTGCTCAATATTACTTGTTTAAATTCTGCAGCAAATACATTAATCGCCTCTTCCTGGCTGTAATAATCTCATTAGAAAATCTCATTTTATTCTCACAATATCCCTGCAAACATAGGTACGTATACATGTATATTACTTGATATTTTATATGGGAAATAAGTTACATGATTTGATCTGGGACTAACATCACTTAACAACTAGTCTATTTAGCCTTAAATATGTGTATATCTTCCCTCAAGAGAACAACAACATTTTTTTCTAAATCAGAAGGAATAGTTTCATAACAAATACATTTCCATGAAAGTTACATTTTTTTTCTAAAAAAAAAAAAAAAGAAGAAGAAAGAAAGAAAGAAAGAAAAAAGAATGAAAGAGAAGAGGAAAGAGGAAGAGGAAGAGGGAGAGAGAATGGGGGTGTTGTTTTATTGCCCGGGCTAGAATGCAGTCTAAAAATGGGTATGCCTGGCAGGGCGAGGTGGCTCACGCCTGTAATCCCAGCACTTTGGGAGGCTGAGGCAGGTGGATCACGAGGTCAAGAGATCGAGACCATCCAGGTCAACATGGTGAAACCCCATCTCTACTAAAAATACAAAAAATTAGCTGGGCATGGTGGTGCGTGCCTGTAATCCCAGCTACTCGGGAGGCTGAGGCAGGAGAATTGCCTGAACCCAGGAGGCGGAGGTTGCGGTGAGCCGAGATCGCGCCATTGCACTCCAGCCTGGGTAACAAGAGCGAAACTCTGTCTCAAAAAAATAAATAAATAAATAAAAAATAAAAAATAAATAAAAATGGGTATGCCTATAATTGTGCTTAATAATAGAGACATGAAAAAAAAATGACGGAAGAAAATAACAAGCAGCCAACCAATATTTCATTGAAACTTGTAAATAGATGTGATATGGTACTGATAAGAGTGTATATTTTGTGTATTTAAAGTGGAGAGTTCTATAAATGTTAATTAAGTTTACTTGTTCCAGATCCGAGTTCAAATCCTGGATATCGTTAATTTTCTGTCTCATTGATCTGTCTAATATTGATGTTGAAGTCTCCCACTATTATTGTGTGGGAGTCTAAATCTCTTTGCAAGTCTTATATATCAGGGTATTCCTGTATTGGGTGCGTATATATTTAGGATCTTTAGCTCTTCTTGTTGCATTGATCCTTTTATCATTATGTAATATCCTTCTTTGCTTCTTTTGATGTTTGTTGCCTTAAAGCAACTCCTGCTTTTTATTTATTTATTTATTTTTGCTCTCCATTTGGTAGGTAAATCTTTCTCCATCCCTTTGTTTTGAGTCTTTGTGTAACCTTGCATGTGAGATGGGTCTGGATGCAGCATACCGATGGATTTTGGCTTTTTTACCTATCTGTGTCTTTGGATTGGGGGATTTAGTCGGTTTAAATTTAGAAGTAATAATAATATATGTGAGTTTAATACTGCCATTTAATGTTAGCTGGCTGTTCTGCCTATTAGTTGATGTAAATTCTTGATTATGTTGATGCTCTTTACTTTTTGGTATTTTTTAAAAAGGCTGATACTGGTTGTTCCTTTCTATGTGTAGTGGTTCTTTCAGAAGCTCTTGCAAAGCAGGCCTGATGGTGATGAAATCTCTGAGTGCTTGCTTGTTCACAAAAGATTTTATTTTTCCTTCGCTTATGAAGCTTAGTTTGGCTGGATGTAAAATTATGGGTTGAAAGTTCTTTTCTTAAAGGATGTTGAATATTGGCCCCCACTCTCTTCTAGCTTGTAGGGTTTCTGCTGAGAGATTTGCCGTGAATCTGATAGGCTTCCCTTTGTGAGTAATCTGACCTTTCTCTCTGGCTGCCCTCAGTATTTTCTCCTTTATTTCAACCCTGGTGAATCTGGCGATTATGTGCCTTGAGGTTGGTCTTCTTGAGGAATATCTTTGTGGTGTTCTCTGTATTACCTGGAGTTGAATAATGTCCTAACTTGCTAGGTTGGGAAAGTTTTCCTGAATAATATCCTGAAGTGTATTTTCCAGCTTGGATTGATTCTCTTCGTCACATTCAGGTACACCTATCAAGTGTAGATTAGGTCTTTTCACATAGTCCCATATTTCTTGGAGACTTTGCTCGTTCCTTTTTATCCTTTTTTCTCTAATCTTGTCTTCTCATTTTATTTCATTAAGTTGGTCTTCGACTTCTGATATCTTTTCTTCTGCTTGATTGATTCAGCTGTTAAAACTTGTGCGTAGTTCACAAAGTTCTCGTGTTGTGTTTTTCAGCTCCATTAATTCACTTATATTCCTCTCCAAATTGTGTATTCTTGTTAACATTTCGTCAAACCTTTTTTCAGAGTTCTTAGTTTCTTTACATTGGGTTAGAACAAGTTCTTTTAATTCACAGATGTTTCTTATCATCCACCTTTTGAAGCCTGTTACTGTTAATGGAACACAGTCTTTCTCCATCAGGCCTTGTTCCGTTGCTGATGAGGAACTATGATCCCCTGTAGAGGGAGAGGCGTTCTGATTTTGGGTATTCTCAGCCTTTTTAGGCTGCTTTCTTCCCTTCGTTATAGATTTATCCATCTGTGGTCTTTATAATTACCCTCTTTATAGTTGGGTGTCTTAGTGGACGTCCAACTTGTTGATTCCCAGTGCTAAAATCTGAGCAACCCACTGCCCCGGACAAAACAGTGGCGTCAAAATCAATGGTGCTTTTCTGACTCTGCACCAAGAACCGCCATACCAAGGCAGCGGCAAAACCGCCTTGCCGGCCACAAGAGTCACGCTGGCGACCCCTGGGGCTCCTCTGCTGGGAATCTTCTGATGCGTGTGCAACAAAAATTCATCTGAAAGTGTGGCGTCCTCTCATTCTCTGTGCTTTCACTGGGAGCTTCAATCCCGAGCTGCTAGTAATCAGCCATCTTGGAAAGGTACATTTTTAATAAAGCATATGTATATATGCAATCTATATATGTGCTTAATATATATTAAATAATTAGTTGCATATATATAATATACTATGTAATTCATATCATATAAATATTATCTAAGCAATGTAATAGCATTTTCTATTCTCATAATAAAAAAATTAACATTTATGGTAAAATTTCTTGAGATTTCAAGCATCAGGAAATCACGTAAAAATAATGAGTGGTTATGGTTATGCTCATATTTATGTTATATTTATATTAATTTTGAAGTCAAGCTGTCTCATAATGTGATCTTCACAAAACATACTTGCTCTGAAATACAGATGAGAAATGCTTAAGACACAGCAATCTATATGACACTATTATTTCCATCTCCTGTTATTCTAAGTTTTAATTGTATTTCCCCTTCATTCAAGTGAAGATAATACTTTATTTTAATTTGGGAAATAATTGCTACAGCTCATAAATTACTTGCCTCTCTTCATTTTTAAGAGATGAACTTTTATACTTTTTCTGTGTAGAGCAACTTGGGCTTAATTTT
The DNA here is from genome assembly GCF_009761245.1 of Sapajus apella. Classification (NCBI taxonomy): domain Eukaryota; kingdom Metazoa; phylum Chordata; class Mammalia; order Primates; family Cebidae; genus Sapajus; species Sapajus apella. Next base: position 10,690,451 of record NW_022436970.1, on the reverse strand, counting down.
TTCTTTAAGAGTAACTGAGTGTCTCTTGATTAAGTGTGAACAATGAGGCAGGAGGGGTGGAGATTGCATTAGAAATTCAGTGTGTCTCCCTCTTCCTAAGCATAATTGTATACTTGGGCCTCTGAAAAGTAAGAAAATATGAGATTAGCATCATAAGCAAAAGGAGTTTCTTTCTCTTTTTCTTAAGTCTTATGACCTCTCCTCTGCTTTATTATAACCTCACCTTAGATGAAGTTTCTCTATGAGGGTAAGGTAAAACAAATTTAGCACATTATGAGCCTTTTCTGTACTGGCTGCTGTAATACCTACCTCCTCCTCTCTTGCTTCAACCCAAAGAAATAAAAATACATTTTGTCAATCTGTTAACCTATAGAGCTTCCCTTGTGGGTGGGAAGGGGATAGAAAAATTTGAAGTAATCTTGAGAAACTGATCATTTTACAAATGAATGATACTGGAGAGGAAATAATTAATAAAGGAGTGACAGCTTCGTGACATAAATCATTTTGGAAAGTGATGCAGGGAGAGGCAGGAGGATTGATTTTAGCTATGGACATGGGCAGTGTCTCTTTTGGGAGAAAGTGTGGAAATGAGGTTATTAGTAAGTCTATAAATTTTTTTTGCAGTGAAAACCTTTCTTTGTCAGATCTCCACTCAAACTGGTATTAAAGTGTTGCACTGCTTTTCAATGCTTTGGAGACTGGGTTTGTAATTTTTAATTTTAGCGTGACACTTTGCTGAGTTAAGTACCAATTTTGTCTTGTTTTTTTCAGATAACATTTACTTCCTGCTGTAAATGAACAACAACAACAAAAAGGCTGTATCTTCACCTAGTTTAATTGCCCAAAATAAAATAACAAAAGTTCTTTTTTGCAATCTGCCTTCCTAAGAGAGAATACTGTTTGGCCCATCTTTCTCAATTGTTTTGTCTTAGCATAATTCCCTGTTATTGGTGGGATAATAAGGTACAGAGGTAGAAAGATTTCTTCACATAAATATTATTAAAGGGATTTAATTGGGTGTGTGGGAGCCCAGCTCTTAAAGAAAATTCCTTAAAGTCGATTCTTATACAACTCATGATTTTCTAAAGGGCCTGGCATCACTTGTTCAAAATGGGTTATTATCTGCCGAAGAAATGCCCTAAACCATGAGATATCATGTTTATGAAGGCTTTTACATATAAAATTCAATTACCCTTCTGTTCTTTTTGTATCTAGTTGCTTCTCCTTTAATTATCCCACACTGCTGAAACATTAAACTCTCATTTTCTTTGTCAGTATTCATTTCCAAACCCTTAATTATTCTCTGGCCCTTGTAGTAAAATCATGAAATTTATCACTGAAGTCCTTGCCTCACTGGACCAGACTTGACTCCCCACTCCACCTGGATTAGTGTGCTGCTCCCCATACATTGTATTTTGTGTTCTATAATTTCCAGCTCAACTTCTCAGAGGTCCACATGCCCGAAGTGGAACTGATGTGCCTGTGTGCATGCATGCATGTGTGCATATATGCATGTGTGCGTGTGTGTGTGTGTGTGTGTGTGTTTTAAACTAGAAGGGACCTCTAAATAATCTAAGCCAGCCTCTGTCGATTTTCCTATAAAGAAATACTAGACCAGAGTGTTAAATTAACTACATTAAGATCCCAGTTAGCCAATTGAATAGTTAGGAAGAATATGGATGTTTTCGAGTTTCCAGGCAGACTATTGCACCAACATCACTAGTTTCCTCTTTTTTTCTTTTTTTCCAGCTCATAGTAAGCAGCTTGTGTATTTATTAGTTATGGGGAAAAGACAAGATAAATTTAACTCAGAACAACAATGGAGTTTCTTGATTTGGTATTTCTGTGTTGAGATGACAGATACCAATAAAAACTGGCCAAGTTTCAAATCTCATCTGACCTCTTGTCAAGGATGAAGACCTCACAGAAAAGTTTAAGTTTTCATGTCATAGAACAAAATTTGAGGAGAAAAACTGAAAGATGTTATTGCCAATAAACACAATCCTCAGGACAGAAAAGAAAAGAAACAGAATGGTACAAACCACACAAATATTAAAGGGTGACAATAATTAACAAATCAAATTAACTAACTAAAATATTTTAAAGGCTCGAGAAAATGACAGTAAACCTGGAAGAAATAGAAACAACAATTAGAACTTCTCTCAGTGACATCAATACTCTGCTTATTGAAAGTAATGTAAATAGCTCCAAGAACTGAATGTTGTAGCCTATATCTTGGAGATTTCAAAGAAAAAAGCTTTGGCTATGTTAATAAAATTATGTACTTAATACTAGGTATCAAGTCTCCATTGGTTGTCATGTAAACTCAGCTACTCAGGATAGAAAGGAAATCTGAGTAAAGATTATAAATGACCTGTTTATCAGATTAATACGACTTAATTATTACTTGCACTTGGGTAAGACACTTACTTCCTCAAGGCCTCAGTGTCCCTCTTACATGATACAGAAAATCAGACTTTTTTAGAGTTTTAAGAAGTTTAGGTATAATATATAATAATTGGTTCATGTTACATGGCATAAATAATAACTATTATTTAAAAATAACATAGAGACATTGATTTTAGTAGTATATTTAGGATTTCCAAGAACTCTGTTTTTTTTTAAAAAATATATATAGTCGATTTTCTCTAAAAGCATTTTTTGACAGTTCTCTTAAAATTGCCAAACAAAACTTCAGCACAAAATTCAACTTATTGGGAAGAAAATACTAGATTATTACAATCCCACCTAAATTTATATCAAGAGAAACAGACAAATAGAATGCAATTCTGGCCCAACTGGAAGAAATCCCTGGAAAACAAAACAATTCTCTACAAATCTGTCAAAATATGAAAATTAAGTAGAGAGTTTTATCTGACTAAATTAATCATTTTTTACCATTAAGCTGGTAGAAAACCAGCAGGACTGATTTCCCAATTCCCACGAAATGTATTTAAAAAAACAAACAAACAAAAAAACACCCAAACAGCAGCTGGTAATGAAAGCAATCCTAGCTGCCCTAATTACCTATTAGCATAAGACACTCTCCCCAGTGCCATGACAATGCGCATATGATAAGCCAGTGACCTGGAAGTTACCTCCTCTTTCCATGTCAATGACCTGGAAGTTACTGCCACTTTCCCACAAAGTTCTGAAAACCTGTCCCTCGATTGGCATTAACCGACCCTTAATTTGCATGTAAGTAATAGTGGGTAAAAATGAGCATACACAGAGCTAGCCAACAGCCCACAAGTGTGGCTCTGAGCACACTTGCTATGAGTTGCCTCTGCTGGGCAAGGAGCAGATCCACCACCTAGCTCTTGAATTATTTCCTGGGTAAAGCCAAGAACCCTACTTGGCTAATCACCATTTTTGGGGATCACTTGCCCACCTACATCATTGTGGTGACTAAGAAGGGACAAATATGGGGGAAGATGGGGCAAGATGACAATATGGCAACACAGCCATCAGTGAGTCAGCAAGACAGTGATGGGCTGGACAGTGAGGTGATGGTCAGCTTGATGGCAACAGCTGGGGATGGCAAAGTGACCGGTTAGATGTCAAGGGATGGTGACTTTAACAAGAAAGATCTGCATACCCTGCAGAGCTGAAACAGTAAACAAAGCTCTTTTAAGGGCTGTCCTACTTGCTCACATGCAGTGGAGCCGGGAGGTGGGTGAGCAGCTGTAGTGCAGTGTCATGTGAGACATAGCACTCTGGTCAGCTAGTTGCAAGAGTAAGTACCAGTTCCCTTGTGGCAGCCAGATTCACCCAAGCCAGAGGTCCAGTTACAGACCAGTCATTTCCATTTGGCTCCAGCAGATGGGTGAGTGTCCCCACTGACCCTTGTCACATCAACATTGGGTAGGCCAGAAAATAAGGCCTTTGGCTAGGTAATCAATTTAAAGTCCCCTTTAGCATACCTGAACCACTATAATACATTATTTTTCCTCTTCTCTCAGTCTTTTTTAAAATACCATTTCACTTTTCCATCAGTCATTTTATTTTTTGCTTGGAAATGTATGTTTTGTTTGCAGGGTTTTTGTTTTGTTTTGTTTTATTTTGCTTTAGCTCCTTGCTAATTGTATTTGGGTAATTATTTAAAGCAGGATATTTGGTTGTAAGGTCCCTGGCTGTATTGACTCTGCGAGGTCAGAATCACATTTTTCTGTGACCCCAACCAGCCTTTTAGGGCATGCTATTAGCTGCCCCTTGGATGCCTCAGGGTTTTCAACACTGGTTGCCCCTGGATACTCCAGGGTTTTAGGCACGTGGTGTGTTTGTTGTCCAGCACTTGGGTAATCCAGGATTTTTGGCACTTGGCATTGCTGTCAGCCCCCCTCCACCAGATGCCCCAGGGTTTTCAACCTTGGCATTCTTTCTAGGATTATAGATTCCATGCCCACTCCAGGTAAATTATGTTCTTGCGTTTTTCTGTTTGCTGTCCTAGGATCCTGCAACTCTATTTTCACTTTTCCTTTTATACTTTGCTTAGTAAAAATATTTCTTTTCTCTCATTTTGCTCATCAGAGAGCACCGTGCTCTGCTGCCTGCTTCTATCTCACAATCCGTTTGTCTAACACTTTGCTACCTATGCTTACACCTTCTCTACAGGAGGTAAACATCTAAACAGAAAAAATAAGAAGAGCCCAGTTGCTTTTTCTCTTGTTAAACCTTAAAAAATTTCAATTCCTTATGAAGATTCCTGTTAGACATGGGGATAATGGTGAGCATCCCAGAGGACTTGCCACTAGAGTGTCTTTTAGACAATTGGAGAAAATTCAAATCCCCTTAAGGAAAGAGAAACTCATTTTCTATCCCAACACCTTTTCAGTGTAATACAAATTGTGAGACCAAGAAATTAGACCTAAAAATCATTCTTTATGTGTTTTGCAGTTGGACTTATTCTGTAATAAAGAAGGAAAATGAGTAGGGGTGCCCTATGTAAAGCCTTGTGCTGCCCTTTACTGGCTCATGTTACTTTTAGGCACAGAGAAGCTGTGTCTAAGGGATCCCCCTCCTAAGGGCTGTGCTCTTCTTAGAAGGCCTACACCCTCCTCAGTCTCCTCAGTCACCCAGTTCTAAGTAGGGGGGATACTGACAGTTATCTAATACAAGATTCTACCCCAGGGTCATTAGGCACACTTCCCTTTATCCAAATAGCCAGACTATACCCCTGCTGCCTGAGGAAGTAAGCCCAACCTGTGCCACCATGAATGGGGCTCCATATCAGCACCTAAAATGAAATCTTTTCCATTGTGGCAGGTAGCTGATGGAGATGAACACCAGTGACATTTTCTTCATCTAATATGGCATTTTTCGAGGACAAATTAGCTGAGTTTCAGAGAATCCAGGGAAGTTTATAGAGGAGTTTGTTAAGGTGACGTGTTCTTTGATTTAACTTGGCATGATGTGCAATGATCGCCGTCTACTTGCTGTGCTGTGGAGGAGAAGAGGAGAATTCCGAGTGCCACCCATGGATCTGCAGATGGAGTGGCTACATGCAACAAAGACCATGCCAGTTATCATGTGGAGGGAGATGCAGTTCCAGACTTGAACCCTTATTGCGATAACCAAGGGGGGATTCCCAAGATTTTGAGTGCCAAAAATCACGTGGCAATTCTTTAAATAGAAAATATTTTTAAAAGTGTGAGATTAGGCCAGTTAATTATGAAAAGACTAGACAAGTAACTCAGGGGAGGGCCAAAAATCCCATTCTGTTTCAGGGCCATTTGGTGGAGGCACTCAGGAAATATACTAATGCAGACCCAGGCAACCTGGAAGGCCAAGGTCTCCTGGGTATGCATTTTATACTCAATCTGCCCCTGACATTAGGAGGAAGCTACAAAACACAGCTGTGGGTCTTCAAACCCCTATCAGCCCACCCTGAAACATGGCGTTTGGAGTTTACAACAATAGGAACAGAGTTGAGGAAGCAGAGAAAATTAAGAGAAAGCGTAAAGTGCAACGTTTAGCCCCTGCTTTAAGCCCCTTCCCATCTTCAGGTTACCTATCCTAAAGAAGTGTCTTAAGATCTGTGTCTGGGTTGCCCAGATGAAAGCCTCAAACTCACCATCCCCTGGACCAGTATCAGAGTAACTACTGTGAGCCAGAGGGCCATTGGCAATGAGAATGTCCTGACCATCCTTAGTAAGAGAGGAAAAACTCTGCCCAACATTACTAGAGCCAACCTTCTTCCATTTGCCCTCAATGAGCTGCCTTTATTGGGGGTTCTGAACTCCTGACCTGAAGGACAACTTCCTGCAGCAACAGGCTCATAGCCCAAACACTTTTTCTCTGAGTGTCTCTTCTGCTGGATGGATTCTTTGATGGCTCAAGGTCATCACGGTCTCCCCTTAAGCAATGTGGTTTTCCCCTTCCCCTCTTTATTTGTTACTGTGAGATCCCCTTCTCTGTTTTTCCTCACCTCCCATACCTATTGGGGAAAGCAAAGTTTAGCCAAGTTGACAGGTACCAATTTTGTGAATAACTTGAATCCAATTATCTTGTATGGTTCACTTTATTTAGGTAAAAATAAAACTTGTAAAGAAAAATCCCCTAAGGATCAATTACAACCAAATCAAAAAGGCTCCTATAAGGTATTTGATATGGTTTGGCTGTGTTTCCACCCAAATATCATCTATAGTTCCCATAATCTTCATGGGTAGTGGGAGGGACCTGGTGGGAGGTAATTGAATCAGGGACAGTTGCCTCCCTGCTGTTCTTGTGAGAGTGAGTGAATTCTCACAAGCTCTGATGGCTTGCTAAGGGGCTTTTCCCCCTTCTGGTCAGCACTTCAGCTCTTCTCCTCACTGCTGCCATGTGAAGGACATGCCTGCTTCCCCTCTTGCCATGATTGTAAATTTCCTGAGGCATCCCCACCCATGCTGAACTATGAGTCAATTAGACCTCTTTGCTCTGTAAACTACCCAGTCTCAGACATGCCTTTATTAGCAGCATGAGAATGGACTAATATAGTATTGTTAGATACCCCACTACTGTTAGATTTTAGGGAATCGCTAGGTGGGTACACCTCCCTGAGGGTAAAACAGTTTCTTATGAGTTCCCACAGGCATGAGAGGATGATAGCAGGACCTACACTTGTGAATCCCTAGAAGACCTAAAGCTGTTTTCACTCAAGTGCACAGATAAGTAACATAATGTTGGGTGTAGGCACAGGAGCATTAATTTTTACCTTCTTTCTTTCTACTGTATTGGCCAGCTGCCTTCTCCAGGGAAATACCTCTTTTGTCCTTGTTGGGCATAGAAGCCACTTTAAGGCCCAACCAGACACCATACTGCCTCTATTAATCCTGCTTGCTCTCCAATTAACCTAGTGCTGCATAGAAGGAGAAAGAACTCTATAATAAATATTTCGAATCACATTCATAAAAGGAGTCATCTTTGTGGATGTTGGATCTATCAACAACTTTGAGGGACATCTGGCATATCTCTATCCCCAGGATAGAGCGCTCCACTTTCTGGCACATCTGAAAAATCACATGGCCATCTCTCCAGACCTTCTCATTAATCACAGTGATCCCAGATTACCCAGACCCATATTTGTTAAGAGGAAGATTCTCCCACTGAAAGGATTCCACTTTAGCCCCACCACCACTATTACCTGGACCTGGGAAGTTGGTTATCTATATCTTCATTACATAAATGATACTCTCTTTTATATTTATTGTTGCATGAATGACACAAAAGAGAAAGCTTCCTTGCAATGCTGTAATCCAACCCTAGTGGATGAGTTCCCAAGAGCACAATGAGGTAAAGAAAATCCTACTTATAAGCAAGGAAATTGTACATGGTGCCTCCTCCTGGATCAAAACATGCAACAGAAAACAAATGTCTGACTTGGGAAGTGGGAGTACTGCCCTCTTCTACAAAACAAAGGTTATTCAACCAACCCTATTGGACAAGGGAAAAATGTCTACAGAGAGCCAATTTGGCATCAGCAGATAGACATCACACTCCATAGGACCTCAGTTCGTGTGCCAGATGGGCTTATGTTTGTTTGTAGCTATAAGTGAGAAGAAGCTTCACTCTGTACCCACTCCTGACCCCCTAGGGAGCCACCTAGTTCTTTAACAGTAGCCATCCCTTGTGTATTAAAAACCTGAAACAGGGGTTAATATACATCAGCCACCATTGCCTCTCCGGGGGTCACCATCTATAACTGCATAAACCCAGAAATAAAAATAAATGAGTAATTAAATTAATTTTGGCAGGAATTCGGGAATCAATAAGACCAGCATTCCCTTGGAGTGGCTTCACATAGCACGAGTCAGCCCTTAGAAGTTTGACAAAAGCTCTAATATTAATATTAACAGGTCAAGCATTAAAGGAACTTCAGGGGTCCCTAGATTCTTCAGCAAATGTAGTCTTTGGCAACAGACTGGCATTGGATTATTTACTAGCTGAACTGGGTGGAGTCTGTACAGTTATTAATAAGACTTTCTGCATTTATATGAATAACTCTAGACAAATTGAGGTTAACATTCAAAAGATCTATAAGCAAGCCACCTGGTTACATAGATACAACCAGGGCTCTCACCCCAACTACATCTGGCCCACTATCAAAAGTGCTTTCCAAGTGTCACCCGGTTTTTACCCTTCCAGGACCTTGGAGAGCTATCTTTTTATCACTGAATTTTGGCTCTTGCTTGTTTAACTCCTTTAATGTTTGGATCTTTTAGACTCCAGCAGTTTCATGTAAAGACAAGGGTGGCAGAAAACTTCCAGTCTATCCCTTCTTCTGACCTGGAGAATGAAAACATCCTGCCATTGGGTCCCTTAAACCAGGTATGCAGGGATTTTTCCTCCTCCAATCCTAAGCAGGGCCTATGCCCATAAACTCAGATGAAAAATATTACAGAAGATGAAACTCTGCTCTTCTGCAGCCCCGTTAAGTTCAAGGAGGAGTATCTCATCTCTGAAGGGGGAATAAGGTGGGAGACTGGCAGAACTTACATCCTGGTCCTGACAGGATGAAGTGAATAAAACGGTCAAAACAAACAGATGGCAACAAAAATGATCCCTAGTTGCCATCATTGCTCATTAGTATAAGACACTACCACCAGCATCATGACAGTTTACAAACCCAGAAGTTACTTCTCCTTTCCTAGAAAATTCTGAATATCCTGCTCTTTACTTTGCATTAACCCACTCTTTAATTTGCATGTAAGTAACAATGGATATAAGTGGGTGTAAATACAGTTGCTAACAGCTCAGAAGTGCTGCTCTGTATGCATTGCCTATGAGTTAGCTCTGTTCTGCAAGGAGTAGCTCTGGTTCAATAAAAGATTGCTGTTTAACATCAGCTCACCCTTGAATTCTTTCCTGGGCAAAGCCAAGCACTGTCTTGGGCTAAGCCCCAACTTTGGGGCTTGCCTGCCCACATGCATCGATGGGAGTTTAACTAAAATCTGTTACAGACCAAAGAGTGGCAGGCAAGGTAAAACTGAAAAAGGCGAGTAGTCACACATTCCTTATAGGATGCAGGCTAGAGAAATTCCTAGAGAGTAAGAGAAAGGGCAAGAGAACTTTAGATAGGTAGAAACTGGGTAAGTTTAGCTTAAAAAAAAAGTCATCATTATCATTATCATTTACTGCAAGAAAAAGTTCGCTAGAAACAGGATTACTCTATGAACCACATTTTCCTTAAATGTACTCACTCTGTGGGAAGGAAGCGTACGTGGGGTACAAGAGGAGAAATGTCCCCAGGGAAGAGATTCAGATGGATTTAATGAGAAAATGTTCAAAGGCAACGTAGCTGAAGTTGTCACTGCTCCAATGAGTGCTCCCCCACTCTTACTTAAAGTCTTCATCTTTCAATAAAAGACTGATGCAGGTGGATCTGAAGCAGTGGAATCTAATTGCCTACATTTACTCTAGCAATGAGAGAGAATAAAATCGTGTGATTTCTGAAATTTTCCTTGGAATTGTACAGTTTAAAACAGAAATGATCTAACTAGAAATAGCATGTTGCAATTACATAAATGTATATACATAAATGACATCTTTAAAAGTTTACTGTAGGTCTAATTTTAATGTATGCCCACCTTTCCTAACTATACACCTTACCCTCCGGCATAAAAATTGGGTTCTTTGCTTGACATATCCAACCATCCCTCCTGCAAATGAAAATGAGCTCACCATTTTCCAAAATCAATCTTGTTATTGTCATTACATGCATGTAAGAATAGTCCAATATTTAAAATTCACTGATGTGTTTTGCGATGTGAAAAGGTCAGAAAAAAATTACAGAAATTTCTGAAATGCATTTATTATTTCTCAAACAACACTTTAAGAAGTTAGGCAACTTCATTATAAAATATGGAAATCAATAAATATTTTCTCAATAAGTTATAAAATACATAATGGTAAAGAAGATAATTATAAATAATGAAATATAAAGTCAGGAATAAGACATTGATGTTCATTGAATTAACTTTTTTGAAATGTTATCTAAAATATAATTACACATGTAAAAGTGTGAAATAATTGCTTCAATATTGCAAATTGAAAATTAAAATTATAAATATGTGTATGTTATATAATTTTATTTTTGTAGAACTTCACACAACTCCAAACATCTTTCAGAAACAAAAAACAAAAACAAAGCAATGAAAAATTCAGAATGATTTCTGGTTATGAAGTTAGGAAATGCACAATTAAATAATTTCAAACAATAACCAGTTTGATAATGAACCTAGCAATAACAGTAATGAGCCTAAAATATACACACTTAAGTTCAAGAGAAAACGTGTATTACTTATGAAATAAATGTAACGTTTCACTGAGGGGAATGAAAGCTCACCTGAATGAAAGAAATAACTCATCTTAGGAAGATTTAATAGTTTAACAAAACTGACTGTTTTTGAAATTTTTTTTGTTTTGCTTTTTTTTTTTTTTTTGTAGAAGTGGCAAGTAGAAACAGCAGAATAGTTATTTTTACCTCATGTCAAAATAACTGGTTCAAAGTTACAACAATTATTCAGTTTCCATGGTTTGGAGGTACATTGCAAATATATTGCCTGTCTCAAAGATCACCCAAAAGACATCTAAAATGCAAACCTTTCCCTAATTCTTAGCATTTAACAATGCACAATTCCATGGAGTTACAATTTTATGTACCAATAAAGGTATAATAGAAATTGTTGTGTTATCAGATCCTTTTCAATTTCAATATTCGGTTAATAAAGGTGTATTTTTCTTCCTATAAACTCAGGCCCAGGATAGTGGCAATTTTGGTGTTTGAGTGTCATCAGTGTGCTTTGAGTATGTCACAATTTTTAATTACTCCTGTCTTCGATTTCTAATAATAAATTACTATTAGTACATTTTATAGTTATCAGTTTAGTTGTGGGTTGTTTAGTTAAACCTATAACTACTATTTACATTAACTATATTTATGAACAAAGCCTTTCTCCATTACTTAAACTTTGACATGTATGTTCAATGAAGTTCATGAATAATTTCTTCATAGAAGATTTTTTTTTTTTTTTTTTACAAACAGGTGAGAGAAGGAAGAGAAACTGAGTGGTTTTGCTCACCTAAGAAGGTACACAGATCAAAAGAAAAATAACTAGATAGATAGCCATAAGTATAGACTATATAACCTATATCCAGTGATGAGCTATATAATGATATGATGGATTGTATAATCAATTCTTTTTTCTCCATTTTACCATTTTTAAAAATTTAGTCACCATTAAAAATGTATGGTTAGTACAAGACACAAGATATCAAACAGTACCTTTTAAAGTCAAACCATAAAAAATAAAAAATAAAAAGCTTGAATTTACAGGCCATTTATTCACAGAAAAAGATTCCCTTAACGGATACCTGCAAAATGCAGGTTGGTGGTGGTGAGTTGCCTTATATTTTATAATGGTGGTGCATGGGTCCAGGCCCCTGCTGACTCCATGTTCTGTTAAACCCCTTTATCAACAACCTATTTATACGGGAATGTTACCTATATCTTTTTTCTGCTCTCTCAACTTCAATTTTATTTTATTTTTTTCACTACTGAATGTACTTGAATAAATCTGTGCACTCTTTCAGAATGAACCAAGACGTTAGAAAACATTGCAAAGCAGAGTTGAAGCAGCATTTCCAGTGAATTACATTATCGCCAAAGCAGGGAAGAAAGAGAGGTAAATGGAGTGCTGCCCAGCCTCATTTGTGTTTAAAGAAAAGGAATCTCTAACCCACTTCCCAATGAAGGGGAAGGAGAGGAAAATGCATATTGAAATAATACACTCCATGAAGACACTTATTTAGAAATACTTATATCCCAGGTCTATTTATCGTTACGTGGAAATAATTCCTGTTGTAGGTGTAAAGGTCCACACATGGCTGTATGTAATGTGAAGTCTATGAATTCAAATCAGGTATTGCCAGGAAGATGGAGAAATTTTAAACTCAAAGTGAAATATAGGGTTGTTTTCTTTCTGATTTTTCATAGTAAAATTGCTCGAGATAGTGCAAAAGCAGCACTGTACTTTCTAATCACATTTCAGGAGAGCCATCTCCAGCTTCTGATATTGATGACACCTCCCAGAGAGGACTGTGTTGCCATTGGCATCCCGGAGTCTGAAAGTGTCCAGGTCAGAGACGCTTTCACTAAGGTGTGCACATCCTGCAACCATAGATGAATCTCTAACAAGCTGCCTGCTTCTAGACCTATTACTTCCATAATGGGACTCATTGCTTTCCTAAGCAGCTCTTGTAATTTTCAGCAAGGTCCTTAACTCAGTTAATGTGAAACATTTGTTCATGCCTAATTTGTCGGAGCCCAGCCATGTTTGTGTTTTCCTTGAGTTGCGGAAGGTTGATTGTGGGGTAGAACGGTCAGCCTCAAGTGACTACATATCTCTGCTGAATTATAGTAATTACTGTGGATTGCACTTGCTTGGTGTTCTCTGCGAGCGGCCCTCCACGACAAGGTTAACAAGCAGAAGGTAACCAGACCTCACAATATAAGTGCCTCATCACACACAGGAAATTGTTGACAGTGCATTTTTTTTCCTGTCGTAATTATGATAAGATGTGGTAATGGATGCAGCTGTACAATGCCCTGGAAATTAAAATTTGGAATCCATAATTTAAGGAAAATTACAATACGTAGCAGTATTTTTCTTCACCTTCTGATATTAAGATTGTCCTTTGCATATGCTTTAAAATGTTAGATAACCCCATTTTTGCAGCTCTTTGGTAATTCTCACCTTATTATTAGGACATTTCAGACTCATATCACACTCTTTGGTAGTTCTTTTTTTCAAAGTGAGAACATTATTTGGCTATAATTCAAAATGACAGCTGCATTCTTTGTGAATTTTTTTTCTCCTAGCTTGGTACATCAAAACTGATTTTGTTGCTTGTATACCATCATAAAACAATTTATTTTATTTTAATGTGTATTTATATAATATTTAAGTTAGTTTCTTCTTTTCTCTTTCCTTTGCATCTGTCAAGACTGGAAGACTTTTTTCAGCTCTCTAGCATTACGATGACCTTAAACTCCTAGCTGTGGAATTATATTAGAAAACTAACCTTTAAATAAATTTTGGACAGGTGACAACGGCATAATAGCAAGCAGACATTTGAGTTTTAGCATAATCTTCCTTTGAAGTGTCATTTATAAAATGTATGTACATTTTATCATTACACATAATTTAATGAAGCATGATGTAGAATATATAAGATATTCTCCTAGGGAAGAAAATTAACATACTTCTAATATGCACACATGTGGTACATATATATGGAAGATTTATCATACACGTTATTTATATTACTAACTGTATGCAGTAAAATAGCATGATGTGTTATTTTTCATTTTAGAAACTAAATCTCGAGCTATGTAGTTTGAGTAAAGCTAACAGTAAAAATTTTTCATGACTATTCCTCATCTTTAAAAATCAAGCTATTAAATACTTTAAAAGGAACTGTGACTTTAAAATATAATGGGATTATGGGCAGTCATTCATCCCAGAGGAATGACATTTCATAGAAAACATATCTTGAGCACTCATAGTATGGAAACATGCTAGTAGAAAAATTATGTTTCATTTTCTAGTTTACTAATCAGTAACGCATCTTGATTTTACTCTTTCTAAGATTTGGGGTGTGTGTGTGTGTGTGTGTGTGTGTGTGATCTTCCTTAAGGGAGGATCATAATAAAATCATATACAGTGATATAAAATAAGATATTTTCTTTCTCATGAGCTTCTGACAAATTTCAGATAAAACTTACTTCAAAAAAAAGTTGTCTTGCGAATGATGTAGAACAAATAAAATTTCTACAAATATAACGGTCATCAACTAATAAATGGATTAAAATAGATGCAGTGATTAGAAAAAAAGAAACAGTACAACTGAAATTTAACAAAGGAAGCATCCAACAAGAACAAAAACAACAAAGAGAACTAATACTTGACATGGGCGTGAGGGTGGAAAGCGTGGGGAGAGAGAGAGACTTACACTTTCCAAAAAGCAGCTGCTGTTTTTTTATTTTTATTTTTAACTCTCATTTTTCTTTAGTTGGTGACAAACTCTGATTCATAATGACAGATAATTAAATTGTTTGTTCTTCACTATCACAATCTATATTTAGAGTCTCTACCTCTGGAATATAGTGAATAATACTGAGGCTGAGACTTGAACACATTCGTATTCAACACCAAAGATCAGGTCTGCACTTAATAAAAGTAAAACCCTGCTGTCCTTTGTGTAATGATCAGCCCTATAAAGTAGACTTCTTCTTTAGCTTTGCTAAAAGCGCTTTAACTACATGTGTAATTTTGAGCAATTATCTCTATATAAATCAGAAACTGCCTTGTGACCCAATATAGCTTCACTTTGTTAAAATTTCTGTCCTCAGAAAACACTGTTTTCCAAGGAAGAAGTTTATCACTATTAACACAAATCTTATGAATCAGAATGAGCAAAATTATTACAATTCAGACAAAGTGGATTGCAAACCAAGCATAGATATGTGATTTTTAGAAGGGAAATTTTCATTAATCTAACATTTTACTAAAATTTAAGAAGTAAAAATGTAAGAGTATCTTCATAGATAGAAAATCAAAATAACGAAATTAACAAATGAGAAAAGTGCTGTTTATTGTTTACTTATTTATATAGAAATAGGTTCTGACACAAATATTTTTCAGAAATATCAATGAAATCCTGGAATTATGAAGAGGATACAACAATTTTATTTCTGTTACAAGCTAATGGAGCAGACATCAACTGAGGACCTACTATGTTTTGGGTCATTTATTTCTCAAATATTATACATTATACATTAAGTCGTTTATTACTCAAATTTATCCTATTAGACATATATTTATTCCTACATTGTATGTATTAATATAAGACCCAGAAAAGTTGAATGATGTACAGTATCTTTCAAGTATTACACTTAAAAACTTAGAGATTTGGCCCAGGTTTATCTGAGCCAATATCTTGTGTTCTGTTCCCTTAATATTTTGAGGATGAGCATCATTTAGTAATGAATAGGTATGCTTTTATGCATAAAATCCTCTAATACATTATGCTTAGTGAAAGAAACCAGAGACTAACAGGACTCACATAAGATTCTATGTATGTGAAATATAAATCCATGAAGACATAGCTCAGATTGGGTATTGTTAGATTATAGGGAGGGAGCATGGGGAGGAACTTCATAATGAATAACAGTTTTACTAAGCCTTATGGAAATATCTTGGAACTGGAGAGAGATGATTATTGTACAGTGTTGTGAATGTGCTATATGATACTTAATTGTTCATTTTAAAATGGTTAATTTTATGTTGTGTGAATTTCGCCCTAGTAAATTATTTTTGAAATAGAAAATATAACTGTGATGACAAAGAACATTAGATTCCAGTTCTAACATTATGACAGTTAATGCACGAAAATAGAAATGACTCTTCCCTTTCTCCACACATTATATTCCCAAAGTTGATACCCAACATTAAATCCTTTCAGAAATAGAGAAAATATTGCTGAACAATGACAGTGGCTCCGAGGCAGCTCTAAGAACAGAAGTGCCACATGTGACTCATTGTGATTCATGTCTGTGTCTTCCTTAGAACCTAGTACAGTACCTGGCAGAATCCTCACCCAGGATCAATATAAATAAATAGTTACACATTTTCTAAAAGCTACTGCATGTATGTTTCATAGTTTTGCCTTTATAAGCAGTCATGGTTCAACACCTTATTTCTTTCTTTCTTTTTTAATTTTTATTATATTTTGAGATCTGGGGTACATGTGCAGAACATGCAGGTTTGTTATATAGGTATACGTGTGTCATGGTGGTTTGCTGCATCCATCACCCCATCATCTACATTCAGTATTTCTCCAAATTCTATCTCTCCCCTACCCTCCACCCTCCTGCTGCTCCTCCCCTAGTCTGCCACCCCCCAACAGGCCCCAGTGTATGATGTTTCCCTCCTTGTGTCCATGTGTTCTCACTGTTTAACACCCACTTATGAGTGAGAACATACAGTTCAACACCTCATTTCTAAGCTTAACTAAAGATATATTGTTCATGCTTTAGGGGTAGGAGAAGAAAGTGTAAGTTGGATTAAAATTAAAATATAGCTTTTTGATGAAAATTGAATTCTTTGGCACCAGCTGTCCTATCACAAGCAATTTTACTGGCACACTTGTATTTACACACAGTGTAAACATACAGTATGGTTAATCTCAGCCAATGGTGGCTTTTTATTTTAAAGAGCTCTATAAATAGCAAATGATTTTGTTATACATAATCAACTACACCTTGCTGCCTGATTAAAAAAAGAGATTTTATCTCTTTCATTGAATGACACTTTAAAAAAGAAAAAGGAAATGCTGTTGAATATTAGAAAATGCAGGTAATAAACAGTATCTTGCAGTTGCCGAGGCTTTGGTAAAAAATTAGCAGTCAGGAAAATTTCCAAATGGAGACAAGTTACTTGACTATTTTATAAAATTCAGCAGAATACAAAGCAATTTGTCCTGTTTGCTGCTTTTATTGTCTACTGAAGTAAAGGACTTATAACGTATCTGACCTCATGCCCAACAGCTTTGACTCTTTGAGCTATAATGTGAGTTCTGCCATTAGGACTCAAAGTCTGAACCAAACAGAAAACATAAAACAACCAGTGACTGCATCTTTAAAACTTGAAGATCCCTCAGATTTTAACCTGTAACACAGTTGAACTGTTTTATGAAATTAAATGAAAATAGAATGATCCATTCAAAGTGGAACAAACAAATGGAAAAATAAAATGTCCTTTCTTCAAATATATCCAGATGTGTTCAGAAATCACTTTCTATCAAATAGAATTTATTTACACCCCACATGTGGCCTGCTCCTCACTGTCAGTAATGATTTACAAATTAAATAGTCATGGTGAATACCCAAACAGCTTTCTGTCTCCTGACATCTCTCCCTTCCTTTCTTCATTCTCACCAACCACTTCTTCCAGCTTTTCTTTGCTTTCAGCATTTGGCTGGCCAATCTGTTTTGAACTTTTGGGGTAGCCTGATGTTTCAGCAGGGTAGTTTTTAAACAGGACTTTTAAATCTTAGCTATATCCCAACTTTAAAGGTCAATGTAAAAATAATTTAAAGTATGAAGTTTTTAAAAAGGATGAAAAAAAAAAATGTCCCCAATTCTGCTCAGTCATCTCTGCAATAGTGCAAAAATATCTAATAAATAGCAAAACTTAGGAAAGGTCAAAATGGAAATTATTAATAAATGCTAAATAACCGAGAGGCAGTACCAGTAATATATAAAATGATGAAATGCCAATTTAAAACCACCATGTGAAGCAAAAAAATCTTTATATTTAATTGAAAATGTCTGTAACAGGAAGAAATAAAACAAATTTCCACGCTAAAGCATCCCAAGGCTTGATTACTAGATTGCTGTCATGAGAAATGCCATTTCTGCTTAGGATGTCATGATACCTAGCGGGGTTTTATCTTTCATAGATTATTGTATAGACCTCGTTAAGAAAAATTAACTAATTCATGAGATGACTTGTAGTTTTTGGAAAGCATAGCTAATAACTAAGAAACGGAGCAATAATTTATTTTTTTTTAACTTGGAAGTATTTATCTTTAATGACAAACTTGTGGATGTTGGTTGCCCTCCCACTCAAGGTCATTAACCCTGTAATACTACATATTCTGGGTAGATTCTGCACCTGTTTTCTGTAGTTAGGCAAAACGTTAACATTTAATATTTAATGCAATTATAAATGTTTAAATGGCTTTCAGAAACTTTAATAATCTCCAAAAATGGACACATTTATACTACTCACATCTGCCTGTTGCAAGCATATTTGCCATTAGCATTTAGTAAACTGAATATATTTCATCACTGCTTCTTTCTGTTACCATTTCTGCTTGTGTTTGTATTTCAAAGTAGCTTTATGAGAAAAAAATAGAAGTGTGCCATGAGTTATTATAGTTCTTTAAAAGATTGATGATAATATTGTTAGAGTTGCTTTGCCCAAACTATGTTTTTTTATTTTCTGAATTTTCAGACTCCCTTTATTTCTCTATTTCATTCTTCATTCTCCCTGAAATGTTTTTAATTTGTGGGGTGATTCATAAAAAAATCTCCAAGATAGTTAAGGCTCATATACTTTGAGAATAAATGAATTTTCCTAAATTATAAACAATAAATTAGGTAACTGTAAAATCATAAAAAAAAATGTCCTTGGCTTGCAGGGACAATGATAAGTGGCAGACTATGAAAGTGTCTTCGTAACTTTTAACTAAATTTTTTGGGGACTCATTTTATTATTGTTCTCTTCATGCATGACTTTTCTAAAATGAGATTTGGAAGGAACAGTATTTCAAGAAAACCCTAAGTTTTAATGATGGATGTTTTAAGTAATAAGGATAAGATTTATTGTGATTACACTTAAATATTTTCCACAGTGAGTGCCCTTGGGGAAATCTGCATTCTGTGTGGTAATTAAAATTCTGCACAAGCTATAATGAATAGAACAATGTAGAAATAATTCTTGGCTCTATAGTTTTAGCATCTACTTAGTTGAATGAAAATCTCCTGTGAAAAAGTAGGGTGACATCAATTAACTGCCAATTTACAATCTATAATGGTGACAGAAAGATGACAAGTAAAGCAAAAATTAATGCAATAATGGCATCTGACACTACTTTTCTCATGCCTAGGAACTATGAGAATACCTTAGGATTATTTTACATTATAATAGCAATATATCAACATTGCTACAGCTTAAAAAAATACTTTTAAATAAAATTAAAATTGGTACCTAGAATAGTGCCTGGCAGGCACTCAATACATATTTTTGCTCTTGTTGACCCATATAAATAATCTGAACAAAATCGTGTTTTACACTTAACAAGTTTACAGTATTGAAATCAGGTCACATAAAATTAATCGGAAAATAATGCAAGTATTTGTGGGATGGAATAGACAATGGTATTGAAACAAAAGCAATTTTTAGAAACCAGATGCAATTATGCTACATATAAAAGGAGTTGATAGAACTGCTGGTAGACCAAAATACCTTTATAAGAAAACATGTAGAGAATGTTCAGAAGCTTGTTTATCTGTGGAATTATTTAAGCCTGTATAAATCTCCATGAATTTTACTGTGGAACTTTTAAAGGAAGATTTAAGTAAACTAGTGTGCATGTCACTATTCCTAGACACCACATTAAAAAAATCAGAAATTATCCCAAAACCTAAAATGCAATAAAAAAAAATCAGAAATTAGCCCATCTTATTTTATATTATAAGGCGGCACAGATATGTCTCCCTGAAGTAAGAATATGAAGATAAGTGTATATAGGTAATTTACAATATCTTTGAAATTATATGTAATATTAAAAATAAATAAAAATGGATGAAATAGGAATGCCTTCATGCCAATTCATAATTGATGCGAATACATTTGGAGGCTTTGGCAAGAGATGACAGTTGTCAAAACCAGTGACTGAGGAACAGAACTTGCTTATGGAAAAGCTTTCCTTTTTCTTTACCTCATGTGTACACGTGAAGTGATGAAGGGAGAAGGAGACAGCTACCTTTACACTTGATCAGCCAGCCAAATCAATCATGAAAGTCAGTGGACTGTTCGCCATATTGCCTTCAGTCCAAAGTTAGGAAAGTGTTGAAGAAATGCTGCATTTTGATGGTGGGCAAGTAGCCTTTCAATTAGTATGTGACACCATGCAAGTTTAGTGCAGAAGGTGAGAATTCAGCTTCCTCAGGGTCAGGTTTACTTTCTGGAAAAGACACTATACATAGAATGACACTATATACATGGGAAAAGCTAAGAATATACTAACTATGATAAAGCTAACTGAAGTAGAAGGGAATGCTGTGAGCACTCTAATGAGGATGTTAATGATGAAGAGTAAGTCCATCTTGAAATACTGAGAAAGTTAAAAGCTCCCTACGCTTTTCCTGCTGTATTCCATGAGGAGAATTAAAATAATACAGATAGGATTGCAGAGGAGAGAGGTAGAATATGAAAAAAAAATCTACATATACATTAAAGGTAAAGGAATATTTAAGAAAAAATTTTAATATATCATATTTGAACTGAATCTATGATGTAACTACATAAGTTTTGGGATTTTTTTTTCCTCTAACTCCTGTAATTTAAGACACAATTACTTGACGGAATCTTCATTCTAATATGTATGTATTATATTCCAATTTCTGATATTGACTATAATATGGTGTGATTTTCTCTGTGTATAGATCTGTACTGAAATAATATTTATGAGTTTCCTTATAAAGGCTATTATTAAAAATAATAATGTGGGCCGGGCGTGGTGGCTGATGTCTACAATCCCAGCACTTTGGGAGGCTGAGGCGGGTGGATCAGGAGGTCAGGTGAATGAGATCATCCTGGCAACATGCCCATCTCTACTAAAATACAAAAAGTTAGCCAGGTGCGGTGGCATGTGCCTGTAGTCCCACCTACTTGGGTGACTGAGGCAGGAGAATTGCTTGAACCTGAGAGGTTGCAGTGAGCTGAGATCATACCACTGCGCTCCAGCCCATCGACAGACTGAGACTCTGTCTCAAAAATAAATAAATGATATAATATAATATAATATAATATAATATAAAAATTAACTGCAATATAGCAAATCTTTGGAAGAAGAATATAAACATTCTCTCAATGACCCAGAGAACTACACCAGGATTTCTTTGGCATCCCTCTGAATGCTGAATTACAGTGGAGATGACTGTGGCTCTCTGATTTTGAATTGCAAATGCCGACATCCAGCTTCTCATTCTCCATCCTCTGGACATAACAGGCAGTTGTCCCCATGCTCCCGCTTCTTAAAATCGTCAACTGCAGTGTCAGCCTCAAGCTGTGGCTTCTCTGGTGTGTCAGGTCAATGGGTCCACAGAACAGCTTGCCCCTGCAAACCCTTCCTGATGATTTCTTTAGACATAATTCCGTGTGTTCATTTCTGCCCTGCATAAGATACCTGGAATAATTTTTATTCTTTAAAAAATAATTTAAGTAAAAAACTTTCATGAAATATCTGGATGATAGAATGAATAAAGAAGGAGTAAATTCTATAAAAATGTTTGACATCCTGTAGGTTATGAGGAAACATTTCAGGTTTAATTTTTTATATTTTTCTTTATATTAAATAATGTATACTTGTAAAAATTTGAAGCTGTAAAATATATAGTGAAAAGGTCACTGTTCCCTCAGACCAAAGTAGAAAGCAAGCAAGTTAACATTTTGAACTATTTTCTGTCATATTTTTTTCTATTTATATTTTTAGTACTTTGAATCATACTGGATTTATAATTTTATAAAATTGTCTATAATCATTGCTATAACATAATTATAGGTTAATACTCTAATTACTCAGTATTTCTCATCTATAAATATGTCACAACAAACTTTTTATTTCATTGGATATTAGTTAAGATTATTTTCTCTTAATATATCTTTTATGCTTGGACAAATGAAAGAAGAACCTATTCGTCTTAAAGATTTATATGAATTCCAGTGAATTTGAATATTTTTACATGTACTTAAGTTTGTAGGGTTTTTTCTATTTTTGTTTGAGTCACGCAAGTAAAATTGCGACATGAGACATTTGTATTTTAATCAGTATACAACAGTGTACAGGACAAATTGGAGCTGTACTTCTAATAAGAAGAGCTAATAATTTTTTCACAGTTTATGAGTACCAGGCACCATTCAATGTGGTTCACTCACTTTACCAATCTAATATAATATTCATAGAAACTATGTAAAGTTTGTACGCCTATTTCAATTTTAGAATAAGAAATTTGGAGGCAGATAATGTAATTAATTGCCCCAAGATCACTTAGATGAGAAGCACTTAAACCAAGGCTGGGAGCCAATTAATCTGACTCTAGATTTTATACTTGTAAACTTAAAGTTAAATGCATTTTAACTGCCCAGCATTTCTCTGTACTCTTAGAAACAGAATCTTTGGCCCAGGATCTTGCCCATATGTGAAACATATGGTTCTAGAGGGTATTGTCAGCCGTCATCTTTCTGGAAGCCACACTTAACTAGTTGCAATGTGCAACTGTGATGCCCATGGGGCCATTGTAGCGGTAAACCTTTGATAAGCACCAAGGGAAGGTATAGTTTCACTGGTATTGAAATTGCGAACAGTGCCACTACAAAGATATCAGTAGTCATGTAGCCCATTATGTGGAAGAAAATGAGCGTAAGACAGTGAAGCCAGAAAAGAGAGGGAGGACTGAGGGCCCCATTTTCTAAACTCTGACAGCTGTCATCTCTTCTCCAGAACGATAATCTTGTCATTTCAGAAATGTTATAGAAACGCAATCATAAGAATGTCCATATGAAATTGCCTTTATTTCATTCAGCTTAATTCCTTTGAAATGCACTGTCCCTGCAGTACTGGGGTCACATGCCATTCTGAATGTTTTAATGTTCAGAATGCCTCTATGGTTGCCTCTTGTGTGAGTTCAAAAGCAGGCTATGTGGAAGAGTTAACACAGATATTTCTAAAATCTCAGAGGAGTTAAAATCTGATTCTTATTTTTAACAATGAAAAAATTACACAAAAATTCATTATGAATATTATGTCATAGCATTTTTAAAATATTGAGAGTATGTCAGGGATAATACCCACAGAAAATTATTAGTTTTGTTTCATCAATTTTATATGCAATCTACCCAATGGAGTAGGCAACTTATGGGTATTCCATATGCTTGCACCTCTTTTAAAAATGGTAGAAGTCATCATTCGAGTACAGATGTCACCTCTTCTATTACTAATCAATATATTTCATGTGTATCTTTTCTTATGTTTCATCAATTGACTATTCAGATAGGAATGTGATACATAGAATCTCTTCTTGAATGAAATAGAGTCATTTCCATCTTATGTCTTTCAGTTAGCTTAGTGGGTGAAGGCTATCAACAGACACTTTTCAAAAGAAGACATATATTAGGCCAACAAACATACGAAAAAATGTCATCATTATTGGTCATTAGAGAAATGCAAAGCAAAACCACATTCAGACGTCATCTCATGCCAGTTAAAAATCTGGAGACAACAGATGCCAGAGAGGAAGTGGAGAAATAGGAACACTTTTATATTGTTGGTGGGAGTATAAATTAGTTCAACCATTGTGGAAGACAGGGTGGCAATTCCTCAAGGATCTAGAAATAGAAATTTCATTTAACCCAGCAATCCCATTACTGGGTGTATACCCAAAGGATTATAAATCATTCTATTATAAAGACACATGCACACATATGTTCATTGCAGCACTGTTTACAATAGCAAAGACCTGGAACCAAGCCAAATACCCATCAATAATAAACTAAACAAAGAAAATGTGGCTTATATATACACACCATGGAATATTATGCAACCATAAAAAATGATGAGTTTGTGTCCTTGGTAGGGACATGGGTGAACATGGAAACCATCATTCTCAGGAAACTGACACAAGAACAGAAAATCAGACACCGCATGTTCTCACTCATAGACGGGTGTTGAACAATGAGAACACATGGGCACAGGGAAGGGAACTTCATACACAGGGTCTGTTGGTGGGTGGGGGGCAGGGAAGGGAGAGCATGGGGTGGGAGCTTGGGGAGGGATAACACTAGGAGAAATGCCTGATGTAGGTGACAGGGGGTTGGAGACAGCAAACCACCATGGCATGTGTGTACCTATGCAACAATCCTGCAAGATCTGCACATGTACCCCAGAACTTAAAGTACAATTTAAAAAAAGGTATAACTGACATCAAATAAACTATGCCTATTTAAGCTGTAGTATGAACCTTGTATTTCATATAATCCCATGAAAGCATCATCAGTGTCACAATACTGAACTTATCTATCACCTTTACATGTACCTAGAGCCTGTTTATGAAGTCTTTCTCTCTACCGTCCAGATAAGCATTGATTTACTTTGCTGTATCATGGAGGACTTTCCATTTTCTGGAATTTTTGAACTGATGTAATAAAGTATTTCCTCTTATAAAAAATAATTTTGTACCTAAATCTAGCTTTCATAATTTTACCAATTTTACCCATCCCAACTGCTTGAAATTGGATGCCTCCATGTTCTCAGACCGAAAAATTTTGGTGTCCTCACTAATGGCATTTTTTTCACACTTTTTATATCTATGTTCTTTTTAAAACCCTGTTGGAGCCCTTTCAAATAAATACTCAGAATTGACAATATCTCACAACCTCCAAAGTTTTTCTGTCTAAGTTACTCCAATACTTTTTTCACCCAGATTATAGTAACAGCTTCCTTACTAATGTAGTTGAACCTTTGATCCTTCAATCCACTCCACCATCTACTCTCAGCATGACAGAAGAAGAAGTGTTTATATGTCAGATGAAGTCACCCCTCTGATAGAAAGCCTCTAATGGCTCCCTGGATCTTTGAGCATCCTGGAAGGAAACAGGTGGCATCCTCAGTTTAGGTCATTTGAAGAACGACTGATAAAGGGACTTCTTCCAATGGTGCAGGCAGTGTGCAGTCCAGGCAAACCACGGTGCAGGACGTGGGGGTTAGTAACTAGAGGTCCACCTTATGCCCTCTAAACTAACAGTATAAGGAGAGCAGGTATAAGGTTCAAATTAACCAATAAACGTGAAAATATAAAGAGGCCACGATCAATCAAACGCAAAGTATGGAACAATGATCTTGTTAGCTTATAAATAAGGAACCTCTCAAAATAAAGATAATCCAAAGTAACAAAGCATATGTTCTTTTCTTTCTAAATATAAAGATCAATAGACGAATAGATGTGTAGATCAGTAGATAATATGTGAGTCTGTTTGTCTCTTCTCTATTCTCATGCTTTGAGTTTTATTGTTTACAAGATAACCAATCTTATTTCACCACCCTCAACCTTTTTATGTACCTCTACACCCAAAACCCATTTATATTCCCCTTGGAAGAGATAATAACATAGTTGTCAGATAGGTGATTAGTATATCTCTATTGAGCAAATGTAGGAAATTATATAAATATTTCTTTTTGATTCTGGTGACATTTTTATTAGCCCAGTATTTCTATCATTTAAAATATTTATTTTACTTATTAAATTTTTAGCAAAGTAAACCAAAATTTAGAAAGTATAGAAAAAAAGATACATGTTTTCCAGATTTTTCTCCTAGGGTTCCACTGGCATTATTTTATAAATGAGTGAGTGCTGTAATATTCACTGCCTCATGCTTCAGTTAAAACATCTGGTGAACAGAGATGGTATGCATTTCTACTTGCCAAATAACCTAATACATCATGAAACATGCCTCATACGCAATGGAAAAATATCAGCCCACTAGTAATAAATAGATTTTTGAAAGCTTGAGCAATTAGCAGAAACGTTCATAATTTTATATAGTTATGTAGCTTTTTAAGGAGAAAGTCACATGGAGCACTTGTGAGAGCTGTCATAACAGCGGGATACTGCTAGAGTTGAAATGGTGCTATCATCTACTTAAAGAATTGGTCTAGAAACAATCTGTTACTTTCATGAAAGTAGGTTAATATTCAAGCTGATATATTTTGATGTATTGTTCCTTCATTCCACAGGCTTCACTTTTAGCCCTGTAACTTTTAAAAACAATTGATACACATAATCCATTGACTTAATTACATCGAAATATCAAGTTGGCTCTTCACTGTGTCCATAACGTGTTAACCATGGGTTCGAAAATCCATAGTCACTGTCTATCCTATCAAAGTGTGTAAACTACTTTCAAGTATAATTAAATTAAACATGATTTTTTTGCCTCATAAATTAAATTAAACTTACCTCTAGACTCTGATTTGTGTTGTAAATATTTAATATATGGACCATCCGTGGATAAAATGACTATCACATTTGCCAACTGAAATAACATTAATCTTGCCTCTTTTTTCATTTAAATAATATAACTTTTTGTGCTAAAACAAAATATAAATATTCTTGTTGTTTCTGTGTAAATGAAAACTCGGTTTCTACTTTTGTTGTTTTTTGTGTTTTGCAACAAAGTCTCTGCCAGTCAGGCTGGAGTGTAGTGGCGGGATCTCAGCTCACTGCAACCTCTGTCTCCTGGGTTCAAGCAATTCTTCTGCCTCAGCCTCCTGAGTAGCTAGGAGTACAGTCATGTGCCACCACACTCGGCTAATTTTTATATTTGTAGTAGAGATGGGGTTTCATCATTTTGGCCAGGCTGGTCTTGAACTTCTGACCTCAAATAGTCTACCTGTTTTGGCCTTCCAAAGATCGGGGATTACAGGTATGAGCCACCATGCCAGGCATCTATTTCTGTCCTATCTACAATAATTTTCTCAATGCTGTAGTGCCCTATTTGAGTTATCTGATTTAGTATTTGTCTGCAACTCTGCTGCCCAGAATCTCACAAGTAAAAATGTAAGTACCAGAACTGTTTTTTGTGTCTCAGCTTCTATCCTTCTTTCTCTTTGTCACTAGATCTTCATCAAATACACAGTTTAATTTTAAAGTCAACATAATTTTTCATGATATTAAATCTGTATAACTTTCCCAGGAATTTTTTGCTGGATTTATAGTCTATGAATTATAGGCCATAGCTTGTAGATTGAAAATGTTGATACAGTATCATTTTATCCGTCCTCAGATTTCTAAGACATATGTCAGTTCATTTGGAATATTGTACATAGCAAATAAGATGTGGGATAATTTCTTTTCTTTGGAATTGTTTAAATCTGATAATAAAGACACATTTTTTTTAACTTTTAAGTTAGGTGATACATGTCCAGGTTTGTTACATAGGTAAACTTGTGTCACGGGAGTTCAATGTATAGATTATTTGATCACCCAAGTATTAAGTCTAGCACCTACTAGTTATTTTTCCTCTCTCTCCTCCCACCCACCTCATTCCCTCCAACCTCCTAAAGGCTACAGTGTGTGTTGTTCCCCACCCTGTGTCTATGTAAGTAAGAACATGGTTTTCTGTTCCTGCATTAGTTTGCTGAGGATAATGACCTCCGGCTCCATCCATGTCCCTGCAAAGGACATGATCTTGTTTCTTTTTATGGCCACATAGTACCCCATGGTGTACATGTACCACATTTTCTTTTTCCAGTCTATCATTGAGGGGCATTTAAGTTGATTCCATGTCTTTGCTATTGTGAATAGCACTGCATGTGTCTTTATAATAGAATGATTTATATTCTTTTGGGTATCTACCCAGAAATGGGATACTGGGTCAAATAGAACTGCTTCTTTCAGGTCTTTGAGGAATTGCCACACTGTCTTCCACAATGGCTGAACTAATTTACACTCTCACCACAGTATGTAAGTGCCCCTTTCTTTCCACAACCTTGCTAGCACCTGTTGCTTTTTGATTTATAAAGAGTCTTATGTTCATCTCACAGTTTATCTACTAGTAAATAATTTTGCATATTACATAAAGATACTTGATGTACACTTGTGGGTATAGATGTAGAAAATTATTAATAAATATTTATCAAAAGGTTTTCAAAATGTCTTGAAAGGTGTAGTAAGTGTTTTAATTCTGTTGTGATTTATTACAACCAACAGTTCCTGACGACTTATGAGGTCAAAGCACTGGGTTAGAAACATGTTAAATAAGTAATGGCCCATTAAGGGCTGAAGGACAGTTAGAAAATATTCTAAGCATGAGAAATATCATTAAGGGAAATGCCCAATACAATGTTATAGGCTTAAAATATGGAGAAATCACTTCTGGATGTTTTTGTAATTTCAGGGGATCAAGAAAGAATGCCCCATAGAGATGGACTTTGATCTGCTGCTTAAAATGTTGGTGAGCTTTCGAAAAGAAAGATGCAGGACTAAGAGGGATAATCTATTGGAGGAAGCAACAGAGGGGTGCATGAGTTGCAAAACACTGAGAAGAGGAAGCAACAGCAATAGCAACCAATTCATACAGGGTGAATTTAAAGGGACTCTATGAATACACAGTAAAGAATGCACCCATGTTTGATTCCAATGCACAGTAAAGACTGCACTCATATTTGGCTCCAAAATACTACTATCAGGGGAAGGAGCAGAACTCCCTGTGCATTATCAAAATTTCGCACATAAAATTAAATGCATTTTTAAGCACTATCAGAAATTGACATTTCTTGGCATTAAACTCTACCAGTGCCCAGTCATGAATTTTAAATTACAATTTTGAATAAATGATAGTGAGTGTATAGAAAAGCCTGCATTATAAAATATCACTATGGTTTTATACAAAGAAAATGTTTTCTATATCTTTAGAACACTTTATTTATTTTTTCTTATTATTTCACCAAAATAAGAATAATTTGCAATAATTATAATATTTCTCTTAAAATATAAGCCTCTTTATTTGGAACTTACATTGTAACTACTGGAAAATTAAATATGTAATTTAAATAATATGACATAGTTAGACATATTATTAAGGATAGGTACAGAATTTTGAAGGTAGAGCTATGCTCAGCATTGTTTTTGTTAGCCGAAGAAAAATATTAAAAGTAGAAACTATACTGAGATACAATATAGAGACTAAATTTGGAGAGGCAAATAGTGTACTGTCCCTTAAAACACAAAATGTTAAGCAGCCTACTATATTAATTTAAATTGGGTAGAAAATTTTAAGAGGAAATATTTTTAAAGGAAAAAGTAAGTTGTCCTTTATCAAAAACACAAACTCTTAAACCAATATATAGTCAATTAAAAAAATAAGCAAATAGGCACATAAATGCCTATAATACACTATTAGAAATGATGAGTTTAATTATTTAGAGACGGTAATTGAGAGGTGTAGAAGTCAGAAGTATGAAAAAGAAGGAAAACAATCTATTATTCTGTAGGCACTCCTGCATTGCAAGGAGAGCAATGAGATTTCCCCAATCCAACACCTCCTTGATCCTAAGCAACCTCTCAAACAGGAAGCTTCTGCCCTCTATTGCCAGAAAACTACTTCAAATGCAAGAAAAAGAGGATTTCTTTTATGAGATGATTGTATATTGAATGAAAATAAAACAAGTTTAAAAGGGAACACGACTTCAGTTCCCAGTGGGCAGAAGTACAGTACGCAGAAGGCCAGGATACATTGTCATCCATTTGCATATCTTGTAGTCAAATTTACATAATCCCATGTAATTCTAAGAATAATACTTTTAAGTAGGCAATGTGAGACTTATTTTTAAATATAAAAAGGAGCCAAAAATTAAACCCAGATATGTTTGATTTTAAAAACTGATATGTCCATCTCATTATGTTCAGCAAACAAAATATCCAAAATGTCAAAGTGAGTTTTGTTCTTACTTTTAATTTAGATATATTGCTATTAGGAAGCCATCACCACCAGTGACTTTTAAGTGTGTGTGTGCCTGTACCTTATTTTCCCTCCTTAGACTTGGGCTCTGGTATAAAATATCACAGATATTTAGAAATCCTTGAAATCAGGGCGGATGCGAGGTTTTGTTTTAGTTTTTCCTGAAACTGCTATCCTCTGATTTTTTTTCCTCTGATTTTTAAAAATACCTTTGAGCTTGAATTATAGATAGCTTTGAAGTGTTCAAATAATATTTTTTGAGTGTGCCAAGTGCTTTTGAGAGGAAAATAATGGCATCTTTTCTCTAAATCAATTGTGGAGAGACTGGAGAAATTTAGCAAGAGATGATTCGGTTATGTACAAGGAGACTCACAAAGGCTGTTAGACACTGAAGTGCTAGAAATCCTTGACTGGAGAAATTCAAAAGTAAAAGATATTATTTGGCTTTTTACGAACAATTTTTAAGGCATGGCCTTAAGAAAAATGGCTTATAAAAATGAACTTCTTAAATATTCTCTTGTGTCTCAAGTTATTTCTTTTTTTTACAGAATATCGACTATGTTACCTAGAAGAAAAAAAGGCACTTACATATGTGGAGTGCATACTTTTAGCCAGAAGTTTTACATTATCACCTCATTAGAATGTTCAAGTCCACATGGTGTTTTTCTAAAACTTTTTTTTTTCAGACGAAGAAGCCAAAGAGTAATGATCAAACAATTTTTCAAACACATGAAGGGGGTATTTGAACGTTGGTATACCTATTGTAAAATTATTTTCTTTCCATATTTCCATTTTTGTGGTGGCTATTTTGCTTGTATTAATTTAACGGTTAAGACTATTAGAAATGGATCTACCAGACAGCATTAATTTAGATTGAGATCATAATGGAATTTTCAGGTGCTTTTAAAAATGATTAGAGCTTAGTATTTCTCAATAACCTATTCTGCTTATACTTAACTGTTTCAAGATCAAGCTTTCATTCTGCTATTTTAAAACATCACTAAAATATAATATTTAATATAATTAATAACAGAAGAAGATAAGATAGCCTCATAATGTAAGAATTGGTGTGTTTATAGGCCTTGTTTTCATGTATTACTCCTTTCACTCTTTGGAAGTGAAGAAAGAGAATTAGGGCTTAGAAAAAGTAAGGGCTACAATGTCAGATCCTCAGGACTTACGGCTTCTGAAAGCAAAGTCATTGCTTGCCTACCTCCAAGCAAGGTAGCACAAAGTACAAAGCAAAAAAGGAAAGGCACATCTGGATGTTTCTTGCCTTTATGATATTGCCAATGAAATGTCACAATTCTACACTAGCAAACTATATAAAAAATGACGAGTACATTCAGTTCAGCAATTATCTCAGTCAAATTCAAAGCTAAAACATTTTACTTTTTCAATGGAGCCAAAGTATTACAAGTGAAAAACATTTATGAATTAAAAATTTGAACATTTTTACACAAAATTAGTCTAAAATATTCTTCAATCCTAAAATATAAATTAATTTTATAATCAAAGTTTCACCCAAGACAATCTGATGCTTTTGTTTTGCATGCATCAAACTCATGAAGTTTAGGGATCTGCTTTGTAAAATATTTTGCAAAATGCCTCAGAAATTTCAGTTGTGACAAATAAAACTTATACAATTTTCTCACTGATGCTCTACTTTAAGATAAATAGGCAATGTTCCTCAGAGTTAAACTGTTATTTAGCTTTCTGTATTACTTAAAAATTTTGTACAGTCTTTCTGGAGTAAGTGTTTATAAGCTGAATTTATTATATCATAGTTTAGAATCAACTGAATATTGAAACCCAAAAAAGGCAGTATAATCTTTGAAGCAACTTGTGAGTTTTAATTCATAGATTTTAAAATTGTGTCAATATTCTATAAGTTTGAACCAAGTGCATACTTAAATAGTATTTTATTGCTTTCAGAATATTTCAAATTTACCTTTAAATCGATGCTTATTTTAAAATGTTGAATTACAGTCTGATGCTCGTGGAGTGAAAACAAATGCCAACGTTTGCCTGGTTATAATCATAGAACATGTCTCCGAAGTAAATCGATATTAGCACAATTCAGTGTGGCAATTAAGATTAAAAAAAAAAGCAGCACTAAACTGTGTGTCCTATCAGTTTCCTTGGGGAGAAAAAAAAAAAAACAAAACACTGACGTGACTTGAAATGTGTCCAAGCGGTTTAGTAAGCCTCCAATTAGCTGCGAAGTTCTGCAATTAAAATGCAAAACAAATACCAGTCTCCATGTCCCTGAACCCTTTATTATTTAAGTCCTAATTTCAGAGAGTTCCCACATTAGAGCACATATCCCAAAAGCTACCTTTGACTTACAATTACACTATACAATCAGTGTTGTCAGATGATTAGTTAGAAGGACAACAGACTCCAGGGCATATCTTGGTGAACCTCAAAGGCCCAGCTCTTAACCAGAGGCAAACAGAACAAAGGCAAACATTCTAGGAACAATCTACCATGAAATACAGGCCAAATTATTGCCCCTGTTTAGCAGTGCAGTTTACACCTGTCATGAAATCCATATAGTAAATTCAAGAGGCCAGGCAGAGATAAGAACGCAGCAAATGTCTTAAGAACGGGAAATTGGAATCTGTCTTTTCTTGGATTCAGAAAGTGCATGCCTTGTTTTCATATCCCTTTCACCTTCTGCATCCCTACTTCCCTTCATAATCACTTGGACCCACAAGAAATGCTTGTTTGCACTTTAAATACCACTTTGACACTTAATATCCAAGTTGGATGACAAACAAGTTGGCTTACTAACTATTTAATGAATACTTCTGAGACTGTAGTTAGTTTGTTTCTATATTAGTCTACTTGTAATTTACTTTTTCGGAAATTATGACACATTTTTCTTTATAAAACACGTTTCAAAATGTTACTCAATTTCCAGGACAGGACAGGTCAGAAGGTAGTCTAACCCACAATATAACTTGAATGGCCTGCAGAATTAAATTTTACCCGTTTGTAACACATTGAATATGTGAGTTGTCTCAACTTCCAGTTAAGTTCCCAGTAATATCCTGTGCCTCTTAGTAAGGCTGTTTAAGAAAAGAGCCAATTCTTCGGTCATAATGACTTCTTTGACAATGTCAGCATATTCAAGAGAGTGGGTGATGGGAAAGATTTCTATATGGCAACAACTTTCAAAATTCATATAATTTTATAAATAAAGGGATCTTTCAAAATTTTATTAAGCGAAAAATATTACCAAGAGCCAATATTCTCTCAGTTGATCTAAATGAGGGAAAAAATTGTATGTGCATGCATTTTTGAAAGTGTGAGTATGTGTATATGTGTGTGATGAAGTGTGTGAGTGAGTATGTGTGCATTAGTATGTGTAGGAGCATGAATGTATGCTTGAATTTGTGTGGATGTGAACATGTGTTTGAGTGTACAAACACGCACATATCAATGTGTGCATGTGAGGTGTGGAAGAGAAATGTGGTATTCATAAGCTGAGACTGGCAAGCAATGCACATGGATACAAGTGTGATGGTTATCACCTAAGAGAAACTACACAGCTATTCAACATCATATGGAGAAATTGCTGGAAAAAGCCGGTGGAGGAATATGTTAAACTTGATTGTTCAAATAATATTCATCTAAGGCATGTAATTTCCATATGACCTTATTGTATTGAAGGTATATCAAAAGTAAGCTCCCAATAACCATATGAAAAGAAATACAATTTCATAAGTAAAAGGATCTTTCAAAATTTTGTGGAGAAAAACACTACTAAGAGCTGATAATCCCTCAGTTGCTCTAAATTGCATTAAATTGGATCGCATTAAAATGGCACCATTAAGAGAGTAAAAAAAGCCACAGAGTGGAAAAAGGTATTTTTAATAACCAACAAAGGGCTTATATTCAGAATATATTAAAAACTTGCATAATTACATTAAAATCAGGCATTTCCTTAGGGAAAAAAGGAAAATATCAAAAAGACCAATGAACCTGGTAAATGTCTCCACCTCTTCAGTGGAATCTCATACAAACCCATGGTGTGATAGTACTTTCCTCTCAAAGAATGGCCAAAATAGCCCAGGTGAAAGTAGAACCCATTGCACCACGTTTTAATGCACCTCACATTGGGGTGCTTTGTGTGGCTCTGCACCTGTCACAAGGCAAATGCCACTGAGCATCTGCCATGTACGCACTTCCAGACCATACTTCAGCTGCCAGTGCCCCAAATTCCCTGTCCACACGGCCTGTGGCCTGTTTCCAGAAGATGCTTGGAGTTTTCACCTGGGTTTTTCATCTGAAGGAAGATGATATCGCCTATATGTGTAGCACTACAGCCAAGGTATGGTCTACACTCAGGAAGTTGTAGGCAGAGCCTTAGTGTACAGACTGACTTTTGACAAGTGTATTTCTCTCTTTGTAAGTTCACCTTTTTTTTTTTTCACTCATTAAGTCTAAAATATCCTTTCAGTTTTGATTGATTCCTCATTTTCCTGCCTACATTAATCCAATTTTGTTATTTGCTGTTACATATCCCCAATTTATATAAACATTTTTAGAACTAAATCCTTCATATATAAATGCTCAATATGTAGTTCTTTAATAAATAACTATAAATAAACATTTAGCTATATCAATTAGTAAAATATGCCATATTTAGATTATGTGAATGAAGGTTGAATAATGCTTAAAGAATACTTTAAAATCTAAATGACCTTTCCAAGAATTATTTTAAAATAGTGATGTTCTGTAGAATACATTATTTTAAATAACCCTAAAATTATACTTCTAGAAAGGATAACAGGATAAGCAAAATAGAGATACAAATCTATCAACTTAATTATAATAAGGAATATTATCTAAACAAAATATGCATAGACATAAATTCACAAACCTTGTTTTAATATTCAAATAGCAATTTTAGAGCATATGTATACATTCTCATATAACATATTATTTTTATGCATAACAGCTATTAATCATGCATATTAATATCATATTAATAGCTATCATTTTTGAGAATTGAACAAGTATAAGATAATTCAATTATCCCTAATCTCACACAAAAAAAACCTCATAGCAGTTATTATTCCTGATTCACTGGTGAGGAAATGAGGATTATGTTGCTATAAAACTTGTCAAGATTCCGGAAACCAAGTTTGACTGTTTCTGTCTGACTTCAAGGCTTGGACCCAAAAAAATCATTTTTATTTTGACAGAATTAAGTTTTTCAATTTCTAAGTTCGGTTTTTAGATCATAATTTAACTTTTCCAAAGAAGAGTACCTAATCAAATCTCTTAAATACATTAGCATTTAGCATACATCATGAATGAATAGTTCACTAAGAAGAAAAATAAGGCAGTAACAAACCAAGCAACCTATCAACCAACCACCAGATTAGCTTGTTAAACTCTTTGAGAGTAATTTCAAACATACCCTTTATTTTTAAACTGGGAACTGATATTTAATAGGCTTCTTTGCATTTATTAAAGAAGGGTAGATACAAAATCAAAATATAAACAAGGATGGTGCTGACAATGCAATACTAATGTACAAGAAAATAAGAAAATAATACTACAAAATGACTGTAATCTGCTAATATAAAGGTATATTATTTTAATTTGAATATACATGTTTTTCCCCCGATAAGTTAATTTCTAAGGGTGGAAGCTCAAGTCCAAGGTAAAAATCAATCATTGAACACTATGGCTCATTTTAAGCTAGAATCTCACTGTGCAATCTATTTTAGTCCTTGTCCTTTATCTATGGAGAAAGGATACACATGTGCATCATAAAGTGCCAGATTGTTTCTTACATTTTCTTAGGAGCATAGCCATATTGAAGAGACAATTAACCACATGATGTTAATTACTGAAGAAATTATCATTGCTAAAATAAAGGGAGGAATTGTCATATATATGTCTATAGAATTTTGAAATTACATGTAATGTGCTTACATATATATTCTTAAAGTAAATGTATATGATTTAGCTATATATAAATTAACTCTAAATATATGTATAATCTATATGCATACATACAAGTGCGCACACACACACATACATATAAAATATGTCAGTGATCTAGCATGGGTTTATCTAAACTGCAAATTTGAAAATCAAAGAAACTTCCATATTGCAATCTATAAAATAAGACTTTTATATAACTATATTTTAAATGAATTTGTGGTTATCATATAGCTTAAATTGGGAAGTGAGTCCCTAAAAGCATCATTAGTTCAGACAAAGTAAATGTCAGAAAATAAATTAGCTGCATATAAAATGAGGAACTGCAAGCATATTACTTTTAGATTAGTGGAGGCAAGAAGACAAAATGTAACTAAAGAAATGTTTTTCATAGATAACTTACTTCCTGAAAAATGTATTTTCAGTTAATGCTATAGATTTTCTTTATAATTCTCAACAACACTACCTAAGAAGTGTTTGCAAAGGTGTGGAGGCATCTCTGCTTTTCTCCATAATTGGGGATATGGTCATGGAAACAAGGAATACTGGATATCTTGGAAAATGTGCCCTCTACAATTTTTTTGATATTCTTTCCAGCATTATGTTGACACATCTGTGTATAATCACATGATAATAAAACATATTTTTATGACCTGGCACAGTGGCTCCCTTCTGTAATCCTAGCACTTTGGGAAGCTGAGGCAGGGGAATCACAAGGACAGGAGTTCGAGACCAGCCTGGTCAACATTTTGAAACTCTGTCTCTGCTAAAAATACAAACTATTAGCTGGGCCTGGTTGTGGGCACCTGTAATCCCAGCTACTCGGTAGGTTGAGGCAGGTTAATTGGTTGAACCTGGGAGGCAGAAGTTGTAGTGAGCCGAGATTACAAGATCATGCCATTGCACTCTAGCCTGGGCAACAGAGTGAGATTCTGTCTCTCTCTCTCTCTCTGTATATATATATATATATGAAATTTTCCTGTGATTTAATTGACAATATGAACATGCATGTTAAAGGTCTTCAATAGTCTATATGTTTACATGTGAAAAACATATATAT
>NW_022436970.1:10623283-10653181 GCF_009761245.1 Sapajus apella | reverse complement strand
GAAATTTTCCTGTGATTTAATTGACAATATGAACATGCATGTTAAAGGTCTTCAATAGTCTATATGTTTACATGTGAAAAACATATATATGTGTATATATATGTTTTTCACATGTAAACATATAGACTATTGAAGACCTTTAACATGCATGTTCATATTGTCAATTAAATCACAGGAAAATTTCTAAAAAAATGCCTTTGAAAGATGTTCTTCATTTTAGATAAATATATCGTTAATATCACATAACTTATCTAATTAGGATCATCAATAAACCCTAAACTATATGAGTTCATTTTGTGGCTCTCACGTTCAAATAAATTCTACATATATATTTTACCAGTGGGCTGTATGCTGGCTGTAAATCACATTCATCTGAAAAGCTGTAAAATTCCAAACTCTAGGCCATACCAAAAATAATTAAAGCAGGTCCATGAAACTGTGAAGCCAGTGAAGTGCCACAGCCATCCACATTCACTCTGATGACAAATGTTTTCATATGTGAACACATTATTGTAATGTATATTGCATTCATTTTCTTCCTCATTACCTAAAACTAAAGACATATATGTACCTTTTTGAAATTATGTGCAAAAGAACATCACAAAATGTTTGCTATAAAATGGCAGCCCAGGATCTAACAGTGAGGAAAACGTTTGTTCTGTAGTTTCTGGCCACTCCAACATGTGAAATGCTCCAATACAGCCTCATATGCAAGGTTAACTTTAGCATCTTTGGAAAAATCTTTTTAGCATAACACTGAGTTCATAGGCATATTTTATTTACTTTGCTCTGCCACTTTCTGACTGTCAGAAGTAAATCTCAATCTCTTTGTGTGAAGCACACATCAAGAACTCTCTCTATATATATCTATATGTCTATATATAGATATAGGTATAGATATATATATATGATTTATATATATAAATTATATATAGATATATATATATAAACTATAATCAAATTATATATAGATCTAGATATATATAGATGTATATCTAGATCTATATCTATATATAATTATTTAATTTAAATTATTTAATTTAAATTCTGGGGTACATGTGCAGAACTTGCAGGTTTGTTACACAGGTATACATGTGCCAAGAGTTTGCTGCACCAATCAACCCATCAACTACTTTAGGTATTTCTCCTAGTGCTATCTCTCTCTCTGCCCTCCAACCCCCAACAGGCCCCAGTGTGTGATGTTCCCCTCCCTGTGTCCAAGAACTCTCTTCTTAAATAAATGCCTGTCCCATGTTAGGAAGTTAATAACGTATACTTTTAGAAATACAAAATGATAGTAAAATCACATAATACTGTAAGAACCTCTTTCCTGGAAAATCTTGGACTTTTTTTCTGGAAGAATGTTGTGTTTTTCATAAATCAATGTTTAAAACATGCAGACACCATTTTAATGGGAGAAGACATTGAGTAAATCTTTGTCATTGAAATGCTCTCTGAGTTGACTTTTAATGGTAATATTCATCCTGTGTGAAGGTGGAGTTTTTAACTCTGCTGGGTAGACGGCAATATGTTAGGAGAATGTGTATTTATTAACCGGTTTGGAGGAGAGTTAAATAATATATAGAATGGTGTAAATTGTGATGCTTACTGGGAAAAAATATGTAAAAAAATTTTCTTAAAAGTTTCCTCTTTATTTACACTATCACTATATTGCATCTTTTATAGAGAAATATTTTGCACAGACTTGCTGCATTTCTACATGATTTAAAGCAAATAACGTTTACAGCAGTCTTTTGAATACTTTAATAGGCCTAAAAGTCTGCTGAATGTGGACACGTTTCAAATGCTTTTAGCCATCTGGGAATGTGGTGTTCCTCATAGGATCTCTGCTTCCCACACTGCCAGTGCCTTTGCTGCACCAGATTCCAAAAACTTATTGGTAACTATATCATGTTGTGCAGGTGGCAATTGACCTTGATCATATTGAACAAATACATAAAAGGAGGACAGAAGAATATAGACTACTTCAGACAAAAATAGGCATTATTGAAGATTTGTAGAAAAAATAAATATTTTAATAGAATGTTCTAGATATTTTATCCAGCTTTCTGGCACCAAAGTAAAACTAGGTGCAAAAGTAGGGCTTATCTTCAAAGAATCACATTTTTTCTCTTTTTATCCTTGTAGGAGAGAAAGTCATTGTCATTTTCATCATGTCTCAAGATTTGTAACATCTATGTAGAGGTATAAATTTGCTTTTCATGCATTTAAATGACTGAAAACAACATTCCCTTGAAATCATCTAATGAGTTCTATGATATGAAAACAGATATCTATTCCCAGAAATAATATATATATATATAATTCTGATCCTGTAAGAGAACTACCGGGGCTACTGTTTTTCTGAACATTATTATAGCCCAATATTATCTTTTTGTATTTAATGATATTACAGAATTCATTTAAAGAATGAGGATGTGTAAAGTTTCCTTAAGTGCACTTGTCTTTGATGGGACTGCCCTAGGTCACTAGCTCAGTTGCCTATTATCCCACATCCTTTTAGGGACTATTCTGATATACACAAATATATCCTTGCTAAGTACAAATACATACACACCATATGCACACATGCACACCCACCTGCATACAAACACACACACACACACACACACACACACACATGCATTCCTTATCGTGGATTGTAGTTACAGGGTGCTGGAGCGGGGTTATGTTTTTAAAAATCCAATAGTAATTGATGCAATATAAAGTATTCGTTTCTTTATATTGTTTGGCTTTTTTAAAAATGAGTTTTAATACTTTGGATTATAATTTAAAGAAGATATGGAAAAGAAATTATTTACATTCAAAAATATAAAAATAATGCAGAAAAAAAGGTTATTTGTGAGTATGTATGTGAATATGTGCTGCAATAAATAATGCAGGGTTTTCTGTGTCCTTTCTTCCACCTATTGTGAAAATCCACCCTCAAAACTTTCTTCCTTATTAAAATGCCCTTGATAAAAATCCAGATAACTACACTCACTTACTATTCTCTTTATACGCAAAGAAATGTTTACATGATATATGAATGAAGAAATATATATTAATGTTTTACTTTTTTAACCATTTACAGCGGACTTTGTGGAATGTCCTAATGATGACCCACTTTTGGTATGCAATAGGATGATAAAATGTTTAACTGATGCATCAAAATATAAAAAATGGTAGATACTAGAGAAAATTGTGAGAAAAGCTACCTAAAACTTGAAAGTTATCAAAGTGTGGTCATAAACAAGTCAGCTAGGACTACAGGAAATAATAACACTGTACAAAATCCTGGAGAAAGAATTTTCAAGGACAATTTATTTTAGGAGAACTATTCGTATTTTGGGAGTTACCTATCCTCTGCCCTACCATTTCTTTTAAGTTTTAGATATGGAAGAATTTTGTTTTTGTTTAGGTTTGATTTTTTTGGAGAAGGGGTAAAAGTACACACTTTAAAAATAGAACTTATTAAATCCTTTAAATTTTTTAATGTATCTTTGACACATTGTAACTGTATCTGTTTGTGGAATACATTGTGATGTTCCTAATTTTCATTCAGGAATAATGAAAATTAACTTGAGACTGACTTATAACTTTATTCTATTTGCTACTTGATCAGAATAAATTATATGTGTGTATAAGTAAAGTTACAAGGGTTAAAAACCAGATAAAATACACCAAAAAATCAGCATGCTTTGTTTGATGCAAAGTTCCTGTAAAAACTAAAATAGTAATGATAGTGACTATCATTTAAAAATATCTATGCCCCAAGATGTTTTCATATCTTATGTCAATATTAATACTAGACATTTATAAATATTAATATTCATCACAAAATGAAGATAATTGAAAGGAAGTACAGAGACACATAACAGCTTGAAATCATTGTATTCTTATGCCTCTAGACTTTCACCTTATTTCAGTTACATTCATAGAATATGAAAATGTTCGGTCAGTCCTGCTGTTTGACAGGTAGCTGATATTTCTCCTCTGTGAGAAGAACACTTTCAGGAATTATTCATTCACAGATTTATTTGTGTCAGATTCAAGTGATTTTTTTTTCTATGATATATTCTTTTAGCTTCTAAATTTGTTTTAAGAAATAATGACATAATCTTGACATACTTTTTAATTTATTTTTAATTACAGAATTCAGGTTTGCTTTCTTTAAGATAGCTCTGGTTTATGAACTAAGGGAAAAAAATAGCACAAACAGTATTCATGACTTCTCAGGATTAAAAGAAACAATCTATGATCTAAAATATTTAATATTTGAAATATTTTACTTATAAAACAATAATACTGTTAATCAATTCATACCAATATATGGTAATGCCACATACCATATATTGGTATGAATTTTAATGGCTGTCACAGTAAATATTGAAGGCTCCTGGTAGGATATGGAAATGTTGAGTCTATTCGTAGAAAAATTGGAAAACGTCAGCTGTGTGGTTGCCAGGGAATAACTTGGCTTTAATTAAACATCTATTCATCAGTAACAAATGCCAAATAACTTTAAGCTGTTAGTAGAATATTAATTACAAGCTTAAGGACTAATGGTACCATATTAACAATTAATGGTACTTTAAGAAACTAGATATACACTAGTACATAATTGGTTTTAATTGAAAGCTATGCTAGGAGTGTGATTTTCTATTTCCTAATGGAAAAACTCTGTAATTATATGCACAATATATGTATAATTATATGTACAATATACATATAATTACAGAGCTTTTTCCCCCTGAACATCATGGTCTATATTTGGGTACTATGTATATGTCCAAATATACCTCCCTGAACTTGAAAAAGCAATCATTACAAATTATTCTGTTTCCATTCTTGCCTCTCTCTGGTAAGAGGAAACCTCACTTTATGGCTAAAATATCTATTTAAGATGACACGATAACTGAGTTCATATGAAACCTTAAAAAAGTAAAGTTGCACTATGAAAACACCCATTTAAAGAACTGTTTCTCCCTCCCATGGTCTCTCCTTTCATATCAAATTTCTCTTCTGTCAGAAAGGACAGGATTCCATGAAAAGCCAGAGGCATTTAAACATCCCAGGTGTTTGGAACCTGACCCAAACACTTCCCCATTCTACAGAGACAGGTAGTGAAATGCCTGCTATATTTGCTGACTTGATACCTGAAACGACATTTTAAATAGTCTTTAATGTGAAGGCAGGGGAAAAGAAACTAATTATGTTTTAGCATTGGGAACTCTTTTATCAAAAACTCTGTGGACCTGTTTGAACTTTGTCAAAACACTTCCCTTCAAATTAAGTAGAACCTTGGCCATATACTTGCAAAAGCAATCAGTTTGACTCTCAAATGCAGCCAGGTGATGATAGCATTATTGACCACAAATTTGTATCCATCTTTCTCTTTACTTTGTAACATTTCAGTTATTCCTACTGATGGAAGGGTGCACTTTCCTGCCCCTTGACTTTGCAGTCAGTGAAAAAGATGTTAGCAAAGGTGCTATGACGCAAATGATGCAAATGACACTCCATATGTGCTTTGTGATCAGGCTTTCTCTCTTGTGCTTCTATCATTGCTGTTTACTGCAGAATAAACATGGCCACAAGCGTTCTGACATTCCTTATATAGAGTGGAATATTTATTTCCTTCCTCCTGGCTGGTAAGGTAGAAGCTGAAAAGGGCCCTGGGTGACTGCCACTGAATGGTGGAAGAGCTTTAAGGGGATTAGTAATGAGAAATATAAAAGCAGTGAGAAAAATGTTATTACAGGCAAGAAGGAAGAAACACGTAATCAGGAACATAGAAAGAGTAACTAATGATCTCTGAGGGTTGTCGGCCAAGGATATTTGCAGGCAAAATGTCATAAGTTCCATACTTCTTCTTGAGATCTATGATGAATTACAAGAAAATAATGAGATTAAAAACTGTTCCGTTTGGGGAAGAATTTAGTGACATTATAAAGGCCCCAAGACTTGCTGGGTTTGAAAATAAAATTGTTGCACATTCCTAATTTCTCCCAGAAAAAGACTCTCAAAGTTATAAATGAATATATGCCAGAAATCAATTCAAAGGCTCAATTAGTAAGCCACAGCCTGAGGATACAGATAACAAAGATGTGGCTATAAGATCCTTTCATCAGATCATAAAAAGATATAAAAATTTGCTTAATAAGACTTCTAAAAATATAAAGTGAATGTCTGTTAGACTCTGCTGCACAATTGGGTAATTAACCCATTTATGCTGGAGGTTGCAAATCTTTTTGTGAAAACTCAGACCTTGGCAATTGCCTTGAGCAGCAGGATATAAATAATTCCCACAAGCTTAGTGTTCCAATAATGGTACACTGGTCATAAAGGGTTAAGATTTATTAAATTATGCTTCTGTTTCAATATGAAATGTTGTTACAAAGAAAGATTTTATGGTCCCAAAGTATCCTATCTTACAGGCAAAGCTAGAGAAGTTACTATCTTAAAACAGGTGGCTTGGTGTTTGTCTAATTGAATGAATTGGATACACAGGAAACCAACCAACATTTTAAAGTCATTGTATCAGATTAGATACAAAATGCAGAGATCGTTTAAAATGAAAAGAGTCTTTGTAAACTTGGTATTATTTCTACAGGAAGTAAACAGGCTCAGAATAATTCTCAGCTGCTGTAAATATAGGCCCCTTATCAGGAAAATTAAAAATAACTTATGAGGCAGAGATAAGAGCCATGGCGAGTAGTACCATGTTCCAATCAAGAAATTGCAATATCAGCTGACGTAGATTTCTGAGTTACCATGGATCATGATTGCTATGTACCTCCATATCCTTCCTTTTGGAATCAGAATGCCTGTTGTAATTTTTCTGTCTCTCTCTTATCATTATATGTTGATTGTATGAAAGGCAAATATTCACCTAATTTGTTTCACATAAACAGGAATCATATACGGAAAAGCACTCCTGGAGAGACTAAATTCAGCTGATTTAGAGGATAAAAATACTTTATTTGAGTTGATTATGTAAGGGAATGAGACTTTGGGGTCTTTAGGAGAGGAGAGTATATTTTGTATAAGGGGAGAATGTTAAACATGTGATCATAGTTTGAACTTCAGTGTATTATAAGTGGTTAAGTATTCTTATGCCCTTTTCTTACCAGGATCTCTACACTATTTCATCTTCCCATTGATTGTATGTGGGCTTGGGGTTACTTTTGACCCTGTCACAATAGAATCAAACAGTCATGTCCTACTGAATGTCCCTACAATCAAAACCAGGCCTTATAGAACATCAGCTGGATGGTAATTTGTTATACAATATTTACAGCATTAAATAACTGGAAAATTATAGAAAAACATTAAGATAGTTTGTGTACACACTCAAAAACACCTCATAGATTTTGACTTAGGATTGTTTTAAAACTGTAAATCTGTGGAGGGAGAATAGACATTTTCACATTATTGAGTCTTATAAAGTATCAATATAGGCCTTCTTTATTTCTTTCAAGAATACTTTATCATTTCCTTTAGACCTTTTGTATCTCTGATTTTTGTGTTGTTGATATTACAATTTTTCCCTATGCTTATTTGTAGAAATAGATTTTAATAAGTTTTGGCCTTGTATTCAACAATTTTATTTAATTCACTTAGTAATTCTAAAAGTTATTCTGTAGTTACTATTGAATACTTTATATGTAATCTTGTGGAGGAAGTTGGGAAGATGGCTGTTTAGGAACAGCTTGGGATTGCAGCTCCCAGTGAAAGTGCAGAGGGTGAGTGGACGCTGCATTTTTATTGCCCACAGACTAGGAAATGCCCAGGCAGAGGAGCTCCACAGGTCACCAGCGAGGCTGTTTCGGCCAGCACGGCTGTACCGGCCGGCGCCTCTTCTTTGCCCCCTGCAGCTGCTTTGTCAGCGCCCCGGAGCAGCGGTTCTCCGTACAAAATACACCGGTCCCGGTGCCCTTTTGGCTGGCGATTGGAGCCACGGGAAGTCACCCATTCGTCTGTTTAAAAAGGGGACTGAGCAGGGAACCAGGACAGTAGATTCCAGGGCAAAAAAA
The DNA here is from genome assembly GCF_009761245.1 of Sapajus apella. Taxonomy (NCBI): domain Eukaryota; kingdom Metazoa; phylum Chordata; class Mammalia; order Primates; family Cebidae; genus Sapajus; species Sapajus apella. Next base: position 10,645,142 of record NW_022436970.1, on the reverse strand, counting down.
AAAAAAAAAAGAACCACAAACCTCAGTGCCACTGTTTAAGCCAGCGCAGTGAGTGGCCGCAGGGGAAAAGAAACAGACCCCAGCGCCTCTTCAACAGGCGACTGAAACACAAACTTAAAAAGGCTCTGAGGCAGGGAGCCAGGCGATCAGGCTCGGCTGGCCCCACCCCCACAAAAGAACAGCAACCAGAAACTCTGGATTCACACTTTCACAGCAAGCGCAGCTGAACCCAGGAGGGTCCATCTCTGTGGGGGAGGGGTGTCCACCATTACCAAGGCAGCCCGCCACGACGGAGGTAGTTGGCCAATGCTGAGGCAGCCCGCCGTTGCCAAGGCAACCCACCACAGCAGAGAGACTAAGCCTCAACAGAGGCAGGCCACCATTGCCAAAGCAGTTCTAACTACACCCATATAAACAGGACTGCAGGGAAGTTCACTTGGTAGCTAGGCAGAGCCCACAGCAGCTCAGCAAAGCCTCTACAGGCCGACAGTGACTAGGCTACCTCCTTGCTGGGCAGGGCAGCTCTGAAGGAAAAAAAAAAAAAAAGAAGGCAGCAGCATAACGGAAACTCATAAATAAAGCCCTAAATCCCTGGGACAGAGCACCTGGGAACAGAAAGCAGTTTATGAGTTCTGCTGCAGCAGGCCTAAACGTACCTGCCCAGGAGCTCTGAATGAACAACAGAGTTCACAGCTCACCATTTGAGCTCCTATAAAGAAGAGACTGTCTCCTCAAACAGCTCCCTGACCTCTATATATCCAAAGAGACACCTCATAAAGGAGAGATCAGATTGACACTAGGCGGGTATCCTTCTGGGACAAAGATAGCAGAAGAAGAAAACTGGTAACAACCCTTACTGTTCAGCAGCTGCTGCAGGTGAACCCCAGGCAAGCAGGGCCTGGAGTGAACCTCAGCAGACCTACAGCAGGAGGGCCAGATTGTCAGAAGGAAAACCAAGAAACAGAAATAACCTCGTCATCAACAAACAGAACGTCAATCTGAAAGATTTGAGACCCAATCTGAAAGCCAGCAACTACAAAGTCGACAGGTGGATAAATCCTTAAAGATGGGAAGAAGTCAGGGAAAAAACGATGAAAACACCCGAAACTGGAACACCTCTCCTCCTAAAAGGGATCACAACTACTCACCAACAAGGGAACAAGGTTGGATGGAGAACGAGTGTGATGAAATGACAGAATCAGACTTCAGAAGGTGGGTAGCAAGAAACTTCTGTGGACTTAAAGCACATGTCCTAACGAAATGCAAAGAAACTAAGAACCTTGAAAAAAGATTTGACAAAATGCTAACAAGAATGGACAAAATAGAAAGGAATATAAGCAGAGTGATGGAGCTGAAAAACGCAACACGAGAACTTCGCGAAGCATGCAAAAGTATCAACAGCCGAATCGACCAAGCAGAAGAAAGGATATCAGAGGTCGAAGATCAACTCAATGAAATAAAATGGGAAGGCAAGAATGGAGAAAAAAGTGTGAGAAGGAATGAACAAAATCTCCAAGAAATGTGGGACTATGTGAAAAGACCTAATCTACGTTTGATAGGCGTACCTGAATGCGACAAAGAGAATGAATCCAAGCTGGAAAATACGCTTCAGGGTATTATCCAGGAAAACTTCCCCAACCTAGCAAGTCAGGCAAACATTCAAGTCCAGGAAATACAGAGAACACCACAAAGATATTCATCAAGAAGAGCAACCCCAAGGTACATAATTGTCAGATTCACCAGGGTTGAAATGAAGGAGAAAATACTAAGGGCAGCCAGAGAGAAAGGTCGGGTTACCCACAAAGGGAAGCCCATCAGACTCACAGCAGATTTCTCAGCAGAAATCCTACATGCAAGAAGAGAGTGGGGGCCAATATTCAACATCCTTAAAGAAAAGAATTTTCAACCCAGAATCTCCTATCCAGCCAAACTAAGCTTCATAAATGAAGGAAAAATAAAATCCTTTGGGAACATGCAAGTACTCAGAGATTTCGTCACCACCAGGCCAGCTCTACAAGAGCTCCTGGAAGAGGCTCTACACATATAAAGGAACAACAAGCACCAGCTCAACTAAAGGGCAAAACACCCAGCTAGCACCAAAATGGCAGTATCAAATTTGCACATAACAATATCAGCCCTAAACGTAAATGGACTAAATGCCCCAATCAAAAGACACAGACTAGCAAATTGGATAAAAAGCCAAAGCCCATCGCTGTGCTGTATCCAGGAAACCCATCTCACATGCAAGGATACACAAAGGCTCAAAATAAAGGGATGGAGGAAGATTTACCAAGCAAATGGAGAGCAAAAAAAAGCAGGAGTTGCAATTCTCATCTCTGATAAATTAGGCTTTAAAGCAACAATGATCATAAGAGACAAAGAGGGACATTACATAATGGTAAAAGGATCAATGCAACAAGAACAGCTAACGATCCTAAATATATATGCACCCAATACAGGAGCACCCGGATACATAACGCAAGTTCTTAATGACTTACAAAGAGACTTAGACTCCCACACAATAATAGTGGGAGACTTTAACACCCCATTGTCAATATTAGACAGATCAACCAGAAAGAAAATTAACAAGGATATCCAGGACTTGAACTCAGACCTGGACCAAGCAAACCTAATAGACATTTACAGAACTCTCCACCCCAAATCCACAGAATATACATTCTTCTCAACACCATATCACACCTACTCTAAAACGGACCACATCATTGGGAGTAAATCACTCCTCAGCAAATGCAAAAGAACGGAAATCGTAACAAACAGTCTCTCAGACCACAGTGCAATCAAGTTAGAACTCAGAATTCAAAAACTAACCCAGAACTGCACAGCTTCATGGAAACTGAACAACTTGCTCTTGAATGTTGACTGGATAAACAATGAAATGAAGACAGAAATAAAGATGTTCTTCGAAACCAATGAGAATGAAGACACAACATACCAGAATCTCTGGGACACATTTAAAGCAGTCTCCAGAGGAAAATATATAGCAATAAGTGCCCACATGAGAAGCAAGGAGAGATCAAAAATTGACACCCTATCGTCAAAACTGAAAGAGCTAGAAGAGCAAGATCAAAAAACCTCAAAGTCTAGCAGAAGACAAGAAATAGCTAAGATCAGAGCAGAACTGAAGGAGATAGAGACACAAAAAAACCCTTCAAAAAATCAATAAATCCAGGAGCTGGTTTTTTGAAAATATCAACAAAATAGACAGACCACTAGCCAGATTAATAAAAAAGAAAAGAGAGAATAACCAAATTGATGCAATAAAAAATGATAAAGGGGATATCACCACAGATTCCACAGAAATTCAAACCATCATCAGAGATTATTATAAACAACTCTGTGCACATAAACTAATAAACCTGGAAGAAATGGATAAATCCCTGGACGCTTGCCTCCTCCCAAGCCTAATCCAGGAAGAAGCCGAAACCCTGAACAGACCCATAACAAGGTCTCAAGTTGAGGCAGCAATTAAGAGCTTACTACCCAAAAAAAGCCCAGGTCCAGATGGATTCACAGCCGAATTCTACCAGACATACAAAGAGGAGCTGGTACCATTCCTTCTGAAACTATTCCAAAAAATACAAAAAGAGGGAATTCTTCCCAAATCATTTTATACCAACATCATCCTGATTCCAAAACCCGGCAGAGGCTCAACAAGAAAAGAAAACTTCAGGCCAATATCCATGATGAACACAGATGCAAAAATCTTCAATAAAATACTGACAAGCCGATTGCAACAGCAAATCAAAAAGCTTATCCACCATGATCAAGTAGTCTTCATCCCGGGGATGCAAGGCTGGTTCAACATACGCAAGTCTATAAATGTAATTCACCACATAAACAGAACCAAAGACAAAAACTACGTGATTATCTCAATTGATGCAGAGAAGGCCTTTGACAAAATTCAACAGCCCTTTATGCTAAAAACCCGCAATAAGCTAGGTATTGATGGAACGTATCTCAAAATAATAAAAGCTATTTATGAAAAACCAACAGCCAATATCATACTGAATGGGCAAAAACTGGAAGCATTCCCCTTGAAATGTGGCAACAGACAAGGATGCCCGCTCTCACCACTGCTATTCAATATAGTATTAGAAGTTCTAGCCAGAGCAATCAGGTAAGAAAAAGAAATAAAGGGCATTCAAATAGGAAAGGAGGAAGTCAAATTGTCTCTATTTGCAGATGACATGATTGTATATGTAGAAGACCCCATCGTCTCAGCCCCAAATCTCCTGAAACTGATAAGCAAGTTCAGCAAAGTCTCAGGATACAAAATCAATGTGCAAAAATCACATGCATTCCTATACACCAATAACAGGCTTAAAGAGAGCCAAATCAAGAACAAACTTCCATTCACAATTGCCACAAATAGAATAAAATACCTAGGAATACAACTAACAAGGAACGTAAAGGACCTCTTCAAGGACAATTACAAGCCACTGCTCAATGAAATAAGAGAGGACACAAACAGATGGAGAAACATTCCATGTTCATGGTTAGGAAGAATCAATATCGTGAAAATGGCCATACTGCCCAAAGTAATTTACAGATTCAATGCTATCCCCACCAAGCTACCAATGACCTTCTTTGCAGAACTGGGAAAAACCACCTTAAACTTCATAAGCAACCAAAAGAGAGCCCGCATAGCCAAGTCAATTCTAAGCAAAAAGAACAAAGCGGGAGGCATCACACTACCAGACTTCAAACTATACTACAAGGCTACAGTAATCAAAACAGCATTGTTCTGGTACCAAAACAGAGATATAGACCAATGGAACAGAACAGAGGTCTCGGAGGCAACACAACATATCTACAACTGTCTGATCTTTGACAAACCGGACAAAAACAAGCAATGGGGAAAGGATTCCCTGTTCAACAAATGGTGTTGGGAAAGCTGGCAAGCCATGTGCAGAAAGCAGAAACTGGACCCCTTCCTGACACCTTACACTAAAATTAACTCCAGATGGATTAAAGATTTAAACATAAGACCTAACATAATAAAAACCCTAGAAGAAAATCTAGGCAAAACCCTTCAGGACATAGGTGTAGGCAAGGACTTCATGACCAAAACACCAAAAGCATTGACAACAAAAGCCAAAATAGACAAATGGGACCTAATCAAACTCCACCGCTTCTGCACAGCAAAAGAAACAGCCATTAGAGTGAATCGGCAACCAACAGAATGGGAAAAAATTTTTGCAGTTTACCCACCTGACAAAGGGCTGAGATCCAGAATTTACAAAGAACTAAAACAGATTTACAAGAAAAATCTAACAGGCCCATTCAAAAATGGGCAAAGGATATGAACAGACACTTTACAAAAGAAGACATACATGAGGCCAACAAACATATGAAAAAATGCTCATCATCACTGGTCATCAGAGAAATGCAAATCAAAACTACATTGAGATACCATCTCACACCAGTTAGAATGGCGATCATTAAAAAATCTGGAGACAACAGATGCTGGAGAGGATGTGGAGAAATGGGAACACTTTTGCATTGTTGGTGGGAGTGTAAATTAGTTCAACCATTGTGGAAGACAGTGTGGCAATTCCTCAAGGACCCAGAAACAGAAATTACATTTGACCCAGCAATTCCATTACTGGGTATATATCCAAAGGATTACAAATCGTTCTAGTATAAGGACACGTGCACACAAATGTTCATTGCAGCACTGTTTACAATAGCAAAGACCTGGAACCAACCCAAATGCCCATCGACGATAGACTGGATAGGAAAAATGTGGCACATATACACCATGGAATATTATGCAGCCATCAAAAACTATGAGTTCGTGTCCTTTGTAGGGACATGGATGAACCTGGAAACCATCATTCTCAGCAAACTGACAGAAGAGCAGAAGATCAAACACCGCATGTTCTCACTCATAGGTGGGTGTTGAACAATGAGAACACATGGACACAGGGAGGGGAGCACTACACACTGGGGTCAGTTGGGGGGAAATAGGGGAGGGACGGTGGGGGGTGGGGAGCTGGGGAGAGATAGCAAGGGGAGAAATGCCAGATGTAGGTGATGGGGAGGAAGGCAGCAAATCACACTGCCACATGTGTACCTATGCAACAATTTTGCATGTTCTTCACATGTACCCCAAAACCTAAAATGCAATAAAATAAATAATTGGGGGGAAAAAAAAGAAGCTTCCAGAAGGCACTCAGAAAAAAAAAATGTAATCTTGTAAGGTGTAAACAATGACTTTACTTCTTTAGACACAACTCCTTGTATATTTGGTTGTAATTGTTTTCTCTGGACCTGGTTAGGGCACTCAGCACCCTGGCAAATAGAAGCAATAATGCAGGAATAATTGCCTTATTCACAGTCTTAGAAGGAAGCTTTCAATATTTTAATATTAAATATTAGCTATGCCCTTTTATCTGATTAAGGAGCATCCCTCTTAATGTTAGTTTTCTAATATTTTCTTAATAATAGATGTGGTGAATTTCAGCATCTTTAAACTTTTTTATTCTATGTCTGTAATGCTGAGCACATAGCATTTTTCTGATTTTTGGAACTTAAACTAACCTTGCATCCCTGGAATAATCACCAATCAGTCTTGCTCTATTCTTCTTTCTATCTTTAATATTGAATTCAACTTGCTTTTTCAAAACACTATTATTTTGATTTCTTTTAAATGAAATAATTGGGGTCTGCTTTTTATTTTTAATATCTCTATTAGAATTATTTTTAATACTTACGGCCCTCATAAAATAAGTTAGAAAAACTGCATTTCCTTAAATTTTTTAAAAGTGTTACTTATTTAAGGTTTGGAAAAGTTTGATTATGGGAAAGTTTTCACTTAAATATTTGATTTATTTAATAGATATGTAAAGTAAAATAATTTAATTTTTGTGTCTGTTCTTGTAAGTAATGTTTTTCAGTGAATGTGTTCAACTGTAATAGCAAAGTGTAATATCCACGTATTATCCTTTTAATATTTGTTGGTCTATATTATTTATACAAATGTTATTTTTAAAAGTTCTTTAATTGTGAATTTTCTTAAAATTTGGAAGCCAGAAAAGGGAGGATTGCTAAAGAAATGTTTATTTCTGGGATGCATTTGCACTGACCAGGTAAATGTTCAATGTATCAGGTATACGGCAGCTTTCTGTGGGTGACAGAGAAATCTTATCATGGAAAGTCTAAGACGCTAACTATTTAATCCTCCATAGAGCAGAAAATTATGACCATAAGGGAAGGAAAACACAATAAGGAAAGAGCCACATGGCTTCTTCACAAAGTGTACTCAAGTGGAGGGGACACATTTAAACCATAATTAGAACCATAAATTACTTAATGTTACACTTACAAAGTGATAGCGTTAAGAGGTGTGTGGCACTTAACAGGTAATTAGGCCATGCATCTATCCCTCATAAATGTAATTACATCTTTATAAAAGGGGCTTAATCACACAGAGTTTGGCTCACTTGCACATCTGTCATTGACCATGCAAATAAACAGCCTTCATCCTCTCTGGAAGATTCAGCCCTCACCGGACAACTGAACCTGATGGCACCTTGATCTGGGACTTCCCAGTCTCCAGATCTGTGAGAAAATATTTTTTTTTTCTTTACCCAGCTTCAGGCATTTTGTTGTAGCAGCACAATGAACTAAAGCAGGTTCTGAATATTTTAATAAAATTTATGTTTAATATTTAAATTAATATTTACTTAAGTTTCAGGCTACTTTCAAATGAGCTTGAGGAACTCAAATTTCCTTAAGTAGTTTATATAGCTTATATTATTTATGCCTAAAAAAATACCATAATGAGAAGTTTGAAATTTGATTATAGTAAATATAAACATTATCATAGGTATAACGTATATTGTTTAAGGCAGTGAAATAACTAAACAATGGAACCAGGGGTTATCATTCAGATCTGCTGAATCAAAAACTAAACACAAGCTGCTCTGTCCCTAGAACAGGTGCTAAATAATAATTGACATTGCCAAATATGATTCTTTTATAAGACAATGAAGGCATATACAGCTGATACTTGAGTGAAAATCAATATGTATCAAAAGAATTTTGAAACAGGAGTAGTAAGACCCGAGTAATATGTTCACATTTGTAATTTTTTATGTGTTCCAAACAAGGTCATGCATCATCTTCAGCTTAAACTTTTCCTCACATAAAAGATTAAACAATTGCTCCTAATAGTCTTTAATGTACTTTGTGCTTCTTGAGTTCTAACTTATTCCCATCATTAACTTTGGTAACATCAATATTTTGTCCAAGATAGAATTTTTGACTCTTAACTGACCATGATAAATGTAAGGAGAATGACACTTAAGTGCGTTGAATATATCTCCATTCTTTTGATTAAATTTTTTAAAAATTAGAATTGTAATGGAATTATGCAAACCTGCAGAAAACTTTTTAGATGTTATTTTGCATCTGGAAGTAAAATAATACCCGAGTAATCTTTGTCTCACAGCTTTTAACAGAATAAATGGCACTTACAGGACTATTTTTTAATCCTGAATTATTGAGAAAGATTTTAAGGCAAAGCACTTATGAACTAAAGCCTGGATGATTTTGCTACTGTGTGGGGGAAAAAAGCCTCACATCTTTACTTGGTAAAGAACATAAGCACATAAACAACAAAATAAAAATAATGGATTCTAAGAAAATATAAATAAAATCCTCAAAACTAAAATGTATTAACATTATTCAAAATTTATAAATTGTTTGTCCTTTTACAAAATAAAGCAAAAATTAAAACAATCCAAGAAATGAATACAATCTAGTCCAACAACTTAAACATGTGTTAGTGGAATCAATGAAGCAGCATGAGAAGTAAGAACTAGGTTCATCTAATTTGGGATAGCATTGCCTAGAGATTTGGACACGATACTTATTACATTATAACTTTGGCAAAGAAATAAAATAAAACAAAATAAAACAAATTATAATTAATAATATTGCTCAAATATAAGGCTTTTTGCTGTTTTCATAGTTTGTGTGATGATACTGTAGTTTATATACATTTATTAATGAGAAATAATTTTCTCAACACATAAATTGCAATTCATAATTGAGATTTTGCAATCAGAGATAGGAAATAGTTGTCTGAGGAAGGTACTCCAATCTGTGACAATCAATCTATACTTATTAAATCTACATGCTACTACTTTGGGATGTTTACAAAATGTTGTTAAAAATGGTTTCCATTTAAAAATGTTTATTGTCTCTGATTTTTAACTAGTCAGCTTAACTGATATTCAAAACTCTCTACAAAGTATATTCAAAATTAAATTTACGTCATTACAAGTTTTTCTTTTTTTGTAAATTAATTGTGGGGTATTTTACTGCATGATTAAAATCAAAGTAGGTTTTTTTTAGTATTCACCTATGTTTCAACAATCTTTGATCCTATAGATAAAAGTCAACTAACTTCTAACACTACATTATTTGCATGTGTGTGTGTGTGTGAGCATGTATACTAATAGTATGATACATAATATAAATTAAATATTTTTAATGTTCATTATAATTACTTCTTAAGTTGTTCTAGCATTTATTTGCTGTAACACGTAACAGAAAATGCACCATCTTAACCGTTATCAATTGTACGGTTCAGTGATAAGTTCATAATGTTGTCTAATCATCACCATTGTCCATTTTCAGAGCTCCTTTAATCTATTCCCTCCTTCTCCCAAATGTTTGGAACTATCAGTCTCTCTGTTTCTATTACTGTGAATCTTCCAGAACCTTATGTATGTTGAATCATATAGTATTTGCCTTTCTGTGGCTGGCCTATTTCACTTAGCATAGTGTCCTCAAGGTTCATTCATGTTTTAGCAAATGTCACAATTCCTTTTTGATTTTACTTTTTTTATTTTTGAGAGGAAGTCTGGTTTTGTCACCCAGGCTGTAGTACATTGGCACAATCTCGGCTCACTGTAACCTCTACATCCTGGTTTCAAGTGATTCTCTCACCTCAGCCTCCTGAGTAGCTGGGACTACAGGCGTGTACCACCATGCCAGGCCAATTTTTGTGTTTTTAGTAGATATGGGGTTTCACCATGTTGGCCAGGCCGGTCAAAAACTCCTGACCTCAGCCTTGGCCTCCGAAGTGCTGAGATTACAGAAATGATCCGCCGCTCCCAGCCAGAATTTTCTTCTTTTGTATGTATATATCACACTGTTCTTATAAATTCATCTGTATATGATAGACACGGGTTACTTACATATTTTAGCTATTGGGAATAATTCTGCTGTGAACATTGGCATACAGATATTCTTTTGAAATTCTTTTTAATCTATATTCAGAAATGGAATTGCTGGATGATATGATAATACTGTTTTAATTTTTTGAAGAACTGGCATGCTCTTTTTATTTTTTTGAGGTTCTGTGTTTGATTTTTAAATTTTATTTTAATAGTTTTTGGGGAACAGGTAATTTGTGGTTACACGAAAAAGTTCTTAAGTGGTGATTTTTGAGATTTTGGTGCACCCATCACCTGAGCACTGTACACTGTACTCAATTCGTAGTCGTTGATCCCTCACCCCTCTCTCACCCTTTCCGCTGAGTCTCCAAAGTTCATTATATTATTCTTACATCTCTGTGCCCTCGTTACTTAGCTTCCACTTGCAAGTGAGAACATGCAATATTTTGTTTTCCATTCCTGAGTTACTTCACTTAGAATAATGGTCTCCAACTCCATCCAGATTGCTGTGAATGCTATTATTTCACTTCCTTCTATGACTGAGTAGCAGTCCATTTTATATATATATATATATTTATATATATATTTATATATATATATTTATATGTATATTTATATATATATTTATATGTATATATTTATATATATATATATAAAATAAAGAAACTGTGTTATATAAATATATATATACACATATATGTACATATATATGTATATATATATCTATACACATATATATATAAAACACAGTTTCTTTATTCATTTGTTGGCTGATGGGCATTTAGGTTAGTTCTAAATTTTTATAATTATTAATAGTGCTGCTATAAACATTTGTGTGCAAGTGTCTTTTTCATACAATGACTTTTTTTCCTCCAAGTACACACTCAGAAGTGGAATTGCTTGATCAAATGGTAGTTTTATTTTTAGTTCTTTAAGGAATTTCCATACTGTTTTCTACAGAGGTTGCACTAGTTTACATTCCCAGAAAGAGTGTAAAAATGTTCCCTTTTCACCACATCCACATCATCTATTTTTCAATTATGGCCATTCTTGCAGGAGTAAAGTAGTATCTCACTATGTTGAGAATTTTTTCATATGTTCATTGGCCATTTGTATTTCTTCTTTCAAGAACTGTCAATTCATATTCTTTGTCCACTTTTGGACTGGATTATTTGCTTTTTTCTTGCTGATTTGTTTTAGTTCTTTGTAGATTCGGGATATTAGTACTTTGTTGCATGCATAATTTATGACTATTTTCTTCTACTCCATGGGTTATTTACTCTACTATTTATTTCTTTTACTGTGAAGAAGTTTTTAAGTTTGATTAGGTCCCATCTACTTATTTTTGTTTTTGTTGCATTTGCTTTTGGGTTCTTGGTCATAAATTTTTTGCTTAAGCCAACGATTAAGAGTTTTTCGATGTTATCTTCTCGAATGTTTATGGTGTCAGATCTTATATTTAAGTATTTGATCCATTTTGACTTGATTTTTGTGTAAGGTGAGAGATAAGGATCCAGTTTTGTTCTTCTACATATGGTTTGCCAATTATCCCAGCACCATTTGTTTAACAGGGTGTCCTTTTCCCAGTTTATGTTTTTGTTTCCTTTGTCAAAGGTCAGTTGGCTGTAAGTATTTGGGTTTATTTCTGGGTTCTCTTTCTGTTCCATTGGTCCATGTGCCTATTTTTATGCCAGTACCATGTTACCAAAACAAATGGCACTGGTATAAACATTATAGTTTGAAGTCGGGCAACATGATACCTCCAGATTTGTTCTTCTTGCCTTGGAGATGTGGGCTATTTTGTTCCATATGAATTCTAGCATTGTTTTTCCTAGTTGTGTGAAGAATGATGATAGTACTTTGGTTTTACATGCTAGTTATTATGAATAATGTGGCTATGGCTATTAATGTACAAATCTTTAGGTAAACATATGTTTTCACTTCTGTCAGATATCTCTCTAAGAGTTTATTTGATGAATCATATATAATTTCATGTTTAAAATTTTGAGAAAATGTCAGACTTTCTAAAATAGCAGCACAATTTTACATTCCTATCAGCAACATAGGAAGGTCTCAATTTCTCCACATCCTCACTAGTACTTACTATTGTCTGTCTTTATTTTTCTTAATTGCAGGGTTTTCTTTTCTTTTTTAAAAAATTATTATTATACTTTAAGTTCTGGGGTACATTTGGCCTTTTGGCTAAGATCAAGTCTATGTTTTTAATTACAGCCATGCTAGCACATATAAAGTGTTGTCTTGTGACTTTTATTAGAATACTGTTATAAAGTTAAATATAAACATATTATATGACCCAATAATCACATTCCTAGGTATTTATTTGATTAAATCAAACTTAAATAAATATTTACAAAAAGTAGTTATAGCCATCCTAAACCAAACATGGCTTTAAGGAATGAAGCTTGCAGAAAAGGCATCTGATTTCAGACATCAGGGAACACCGTGAAATTCTGGAGAGTCTACCTTGAAGGGTAGGTCAAAGAAATTAAAAGTAAACAAACAACACCTCTCTTCTATAAGCCACTGTTAACGCTAATTGTGAACCTAATCTTAACTAATACAAGGCCTATCTAAATTTTAAAAACTATGCATTTTTTGTTGCTAATATTATAATAGTAAAAATTATTTACAGCTTACTGTGCACAAGGTGCAGAGTTTGTCATTTTATAGATATTATCTTATGTAATCCTCACAATAACATACAAGGAATATAATATTACTTATGTTTTATATTTGATAAATTTGAGGCTTAAAGAACGTAAGTAGGTTGCTGTAAATCATACAACCAAACCTGTGTCATTTGATGACAAAGTCTGTGCTTATAAATCTAGGTTGGTGCAACTGTAATTGTGGTTTTTGCCAACAATTTCAATGGTAAAAATTGCAGCTAAGTTTGCACCAGCCTAACATACTATGTCACAGAGCCATCTTAAATTCTATCACATGTCAAGTTTTGTGATAAGTAATAAGGAACATAGCATAAACAAACAAAGAGAGACATATTTCTTGTCATTTAGATTGGATGTTTCTCTATGTAATAAAGAAATATAGTATTTTTAGATAGAAATTGCTTAATTATCAGTCTTTGTGGTACAAAATCTGTAAATATCTTCCTCCAGGCTTAAACTGAATAAATTCTATTGTGATTTGATCACTCATACAAACGGAAGTACAGGGACAGGATGAGGAATAATGGGGTGATGTTGGTCAAAAGGTACAAACTCTCAGTTATGCAAGATGAATAAGTTCTGGAAAGGTAGTGAACAGCTTAGTAATAAGGGTTAAAAAATGCTATTTTATACTCAAAATTTACTGAAGAATAGATAATAAATTAAATATTATCAATATTTAATATTATCAAATACATATTATCAATATTATAAATACACATACAGAAATGCATAAAATGCTAACTATATAGAGGTAATGGATATGTTAATTCAATTGATTGTGGTGATCTTTTCATAGCTTATACATATATCACAAAATCTCTCAATAAACGTTGAAGGTAAATAATTCTATATGTCAAAGATAATAAAGCTGTTGGAAAAATAAAAATCTGGGAAGACAAAAGGAAGGCCTTGGTTTCCAAATCTACTAATCTGTAATACATGTTATGTTACATACAATGCTACATTGTATGCAACAAAGCTTTGTAGAAATTATAAAAGCTGGGATGGTATATCACAAGTCTGTATTTGAAGTACAATTAATTTCTTCTAAAACATAATCAGTAATTTTGATAACAGTTTGCTGTTCCTTGCTTTCCTGTGATAGTGGCATAGTCAGAAATCTGAAATGTGCGGATAGTTTAACTCAACATTCTGACAATGTTTGTCTTTTTTTTCTGATCACCTTGTTGGATTTTCTCACTTGAATGAAAGAAACTGAAAAGATGGAAAGGATAAGAACTGTGAGATTTGCAGAAGCAACGGTCAGAAAGCAAAATTTTTTTAAAAAGGAGTTCAAAGAACTTCTTTTAAGAAAAGACTTTTTATTACAGAACAAGACTCTAACTGCATGATTGAGATTGTAGAAAATGATACGTTAAAGACTGATCTCTTTTTCTTGCTTGTCATTTTCACATTTATTCAATAGCAGTAAATTTTAAAATATTAAATGATAAGTAACGTTTTATAGGAAGTTACAATTTAGAAAATATCTTCATAGAGATCAACTATAATGGTAAGGGATGCTTTCATTTTGAAGTTTAAGAAACTAAGGTCCCAGGAGAGATTAAGTGACTTCAAGGTCAAATAAAAAGTAAGAGTAGAGCTTAGATGTAAGCCTGGTCTTGACATCAAAATCCACACAACAGACTTGTGTTTATGCCACCATTGCAAAGTGGTCTCAAAGTATGAGTTTATATCTAGAAAGTCCAGCTTGTTCCACTATCATTTTCCCCAGATAATTAACTAACAAGCATCTATTAGGGTTAGGGTGAATCTGTTAAAATGATTTATATTAAACAATTTCTATTGAAACTTATTTGTTTTCAAACTTCTATTGAAAATTATTTATATTAAATAATTTCCATCTCAAAGACTAAATACATCAAAATGTAAAAGAGTAGAATTGAGACATATTGACTGTTGGTGACAAAGTGATTGTCTTCCTAATCTTTATGTTAATTAGATTGTTGATGTTGATTTAGAAGTTAGGAGGTTCCATAAATTTCTCAAAACTTCATGTTGATAAAGCATCTTTATATATGCAAACTAATGTATAGAATTATAGCTTTGACATGGCTTTAATACTATATTTTTCAAAATAGTAAACTAAGCATATTAATAACAAAGTTTTACTGTGAGTAAGTCTCTTTACATTTATTATTTGATAGACTGTATAAAGCTGATTTACATACTTTATAGATATATTAATTTACATACTTTATAGATATTTTAATTTTCTATTGTTGCTCAATGAATTATCCCAAATTCAGTAGTTTAACACTTATTATCTCCTTTCTGTAGGACAGGAGTCAGAACCCAGGTTATCTGAGTCCTCTAGGGTCTTTTATGTCTTCAACCAAGGTGACAGCCTGCTGTGTTTCTTCCTGGAGCCTGAGGTTCTCTTTCTAGCTCCGCAGTTGGCAGAATTCATTTCTTTGTATCTCTAAGGCCGAGGTCCTATTTTCTTGCTGGCTAGAGATTACTATCAGCTCTAAGAGACATTTCCCACTCTGAGTTTTTGCTATGTGAAACTCCCAAAGTTTCTCACATCATGTGGGACCTAACTTCTTCAAAAATAGCAAGAGGCTCTCTTTACTTCTGTAAGGTTGAGTCTTTTGTAAAATAGCATTATTATGACAGTACCATGCCATCACTTTTGCTGTACAAGCATACCTCATTTTATTGTGCTTTACTTTGTGCTTCATAAATATCACATTTTTTACGAATTGAAAGTATGTGCTCACTTTTCATCTCTGTGTCACATTGTGGTAATTCCTAGACTATTTCAAAGTTTTCATTGTGATTATAGCTATTATAATAATCTGTGATTAGTGATATTTGATGTTAGCTTTATAATTGTTTTGGAACACCATGAATCATGACCACATAAAATGTCAAACGTAATCAATGTTGTATGTTCTTACTACTCCATCGACAGGATACTCCTTCCTCTCTCCATCTCCTCAGGCCCTTCTATTCCCTGGGACACAATGACATTAAAATCAGGCCAGTTAACCCTGTAATGGCATGTAAGCATCTCAGTGAAAGAAAGAGACACACTTCTCTCACGTTATATCAAAAGCTAGAAATAGTGATATTTAGTGAGAAAGCCATGTCAAACATGAAGACAGGCTGAAAGCTAGGCTTCTTGCATCTAAAGGTTAGCAAGTTGTGAATGCAAATGAGAAGTTCTTAAAAAAATTAAAAGTGAGCTAAATACCACATAACCTATAAAGACTTTACATAGTAAAACTCAGTAACTATTAGTTATTTATTTCAGCAAACATAAGAGTGACAAGAAAGTGAAATAGTCTTATTGCTGACCTGGAGAACGTTTTATTGGTCTACATGGATGATCAAATCAGTCCTAACATTCCCTTAAACCAAATCCTAATCCAGATCATAGTCCTAACTCTCTTCAGTTCTAGGAAGACTGAGACATGTGAGAAAATTGCAGAAGAAAAGTCAAAAGCTAGCAGAGGTTTGTTCATCAGGTTTAAGAAGCCATCACCACAACATTAAAGTACAAGGTGAAGCAGAAAATGCTGATGTAGAAAATGCAGCAAATTATCCAGATGATCTACATAAGATAATTGAAAGTGGCCATACTAAACAAAAGATTTCAGTGCAGACAAAACAACCTTATACTGGAAGAATATGTCATCTAGAACTTTCATAGCAAGAGAGGAGAAATCAATTTCTGGCTTCAAAGATTCAAATGACAGAGTGACTCTCTTGTTAGGGGCTATAGTAGCTGGTGTTTTAAAATTGAAACCAATGCTCATTTACCATTCCAAAAATCCTTGTCTTCTAAAATTCATGCTAGCTCTTTTTTTGTCCCTCTATGTATTTTTTAAATATATATTTTATTACACTTTAACTTCTGGGGTACATGTGAGGAACATGCAGGATTGTTGCATAGGCACATACATACATGTCTGCTGCTTCCATCCCCATCACCTATATCTGGCATTTCTCACCATGCTATCCCTCCCCAACTCCCTATCCCCCCGTCCCTCCCCTAGTCCCCCCCAACAGGCCCCAGTGTGTCATGCTCCCCTCCCTGTGTCCATGTGTTCAACACCCACCTATGAGTAAGAACATGCAGTGTTCGATTTTCTGTTCTTGTGACAGTTTGCTGAGAATTATGGTTTCCAGGTTCATCCATGTTCCTACAAAGGACACAAACTCATCATTTTTTATGGCTGCATAGTATTCCATGGTGTATGTTTGCCACATTTTCCTTGTCCAGTCTATTATCGATGAGCATTAGGGTTGGTTCCAGGTCTTTGCTATTGTAAACAGTGCTGCAATGAACATACGTGTACATGTGTCTTTATAATAGAACAATTTATAACCCTTTGGGTATATACCCAGTAATGGGATTGCTGGTTCAAACGGAATTTCTATTTCTAGGTCTTTGAGGAAACACCACACTGTCTTCCACAATGGTTGAACTAATTTACACTCCCACCAACAGTGTAAAAGTGTTCCTATTTCTCCACATCCTCTCCAGCATCTCTTGTCTCCAGATTTTTTAATGATCGCCATTCTAACTGGCATGAGATGGTATCTGAATGAGATTTTGATTTGCATTTCTCTAAAGACCAGTGATGATGAGCATTTTTCATATGTTTGTTGCCCTCATATATGTCTTCTTTTGAAAAGTGCCTGTTTATATCCTTTGCCCACTTTTGAATGGGTTTTTTTTTTCTTGTAAATCTGTTTTAGTTCTTTGTAGATTCTAGATATTAGTCCTCTGTCAGATGGGTAGGTTGCAAAAATGTTTTTCCCATTCTGTTGGTTGCCGGTTCACTCTAATGATTGTTACTTAAACATAAGACCTAACACCATAAAAACCCTAGAAAAATACCTAGACAAAACCATTCAGGACATAGGCATAGGCTAGGATTTTATGACTGAAATACCAAAAGCATTGGCAACAAAAGCCAAAATAGACAAATGAGATCATAAAACTCCTGAGTTTCTGCACAGCAAAAGAAATTCATGCTAACTCTATTCAGCTTATGCTCTCTAAACAGAACAACAAAGCCCAGATTATAGCACATCTGTTTATAGCATAATTTACTGAATATTTTAAGGTGATTGTTGAGATCTTTGGCTCAGGAAAAAAAAAAAAAAAAGATTTCATTTAAAATGCTACTGTTTATTGACAATGTGTCTGGTCACCCAAAAGCTCTGACAGAGATATCAAGAAAATTCATGTTGTTTTCATGCCTGCTAACACATCTATTATGCAGCTATGGATCAAGGAGTAATTTTGACTTTCAAGTTTTATTATTCAAGAAATGTATTTTGCAAGCCTACAGCTGACATTGTAATTATTCTGATGGATCTCGGCCAAGCAAATTAAAAATCTACTGGAATTAATTTATCAGTTTAGATGTTATTAAGAACATTAGCGATTCATGGCAAGAGGTTAAAATATTAGTATTTTAAGAGAAGTTTGGACAAAGTTAACTCCAATCCTGCAGGATGACTTTGAGGAGTTCAAGACTTCAATGGAGGAAGTAACTGTAAACGTGATGTAAATAGCATGAGAATTAGAATTGGAATCTGATTATGTGACTGAATCGTTGTACACTCATGATCAAATTTGAATGAAAGGAGTGCTTCCTATATATGAGCAAAGAAGATAGTTTCTTCAGGTGAAATCTACCTTACTTACCCTGCATACATACAGACCTATATATCATATATATTTCATGTATATGCCATATATATACACATATATTTATATATATCAATAAAGTATTTTTAAATTAAGCTGTGTGTGTATGTGTGTGTATATAAATATATATATATATATAAACATATATGTAGGATGGTATATGTCTATATGTATCTGTGTGTGTGTGTATGTATACATACATGTCAATTTAAAAATACATATAGCTGAAAAATACATTTATCTCTCTATATAATGTGTGTGTATGTGTGTATATATATACGTGTGTTTGTGTGTGTGTGTGTGTGTGTATATATATATATATATATATACACAACCTAACTTAAAGATACTTTATTGTGATATATATGCTGTATATAACTCTCTATATACAGGGTATATACATATATATAAATATGTATATAAATATAGACATCCTGCTATTGAACACTTAATAGGCTACAGTATAATGTAAATATAACAATAATTTTTACATGTACTTGGAAGCCAAAAAAATTGTGTGGTTTACTTTATTGCAATATTTGCTTTATTGTGGTAGTCTAGAACTATTGCAATTTCTCTGAAGCATGACAATATTCAGATGACCAGAATCATGTCACTGACTGCACCTACCCTCAAGGACAGTTATAATACAATGATTTGACTCATTGAAGTACAGTTTTGTGTACATTTGCCACAATAGATAAAGAAGGGAAGCAAAAGACTGGTGAAGCTTGAATTCACTTCCAGATATTTAGCTTTCAAATTTTATAGTTTACCTAGTTAAGTTTATGAAACCTTTCTTTTGATGTAATCTCTTGTTTTTTAAAGGGCTATTTTTGAATGGGTCTATAAAATAAAATAAGCAGGTAACTTCACATTTGTATTCTTGTAAATAGCTTCACCTTTATTCCAATTCGGATTAGAGCTCCCTAGAGATTTTCTGATCTTGGGCAGCATTTGACTTTCATCACCAGGTAGAATTGCCATGTAAATCAATGGAAATGGTGTTTCAGGGGCAGATGTGAGAGCAAGTGCTGAGGGATCTCATTTGCTTTCATTTTTCTTCTCTTCCAAGCCTTGTAAGACTTGTTCATGATAGAGTGGTCTACAAGAATTGTTAGGCCCCCATATTATAACTCTCAAAATGTCCATGTGCAAACCTGGTACAATACATAGTTTTCAGTAGTGTCTTAATTTAATTGAGCCATAAGATACTTTCAAGGAAAATAGGATATAGAGAAATATTAGAAAAAAATGCAATGAAAGCTATGTAAATTGGGACTATATTCCACTTGGAAACAAAAAGCCTAACATAAGCTGGATGACATATTAATTATTTCTTAAGTTTTTTTTATAATTAATACATTATAATCATACATATTTATGGGTTACAATGTGAATTTTCAATGCTTGTATACATTGTATAATGATCAGATCAGGGTAAGTAGCACATCATCACTTTAATTTTTATTATATCTTTCTAATGATTACATTTAAAGTCTTCTAGCTATTTTGCAGTTTAAAATACATTATTAGTTATAGTTACCTTATTGTGTAATTGGGCCCAAGAACTTATTCTTCCCTATTTCTAATGAATTAAACTATAGAAAAACAAGATGATGTATATGGTTTTGATTTGTCCTTACCCAAATCTCTTATCTAATTCCTACATGTGGTAGGGATCTGGTGGGAGGTATTTAAATCATGGGAGCCGGTCTTTCCTGTGGTGTTCTTAGTGAATAACTCTCACAAGATTGATGGTTCTAAAAAAAAAAGGAGTTTCCTTGCACAAGTTCTTTCTCTCTTTGCCTACTCCCAGTCATGTAACACATGACTTGGTCCTCCCTACCTTCCACCATGATTGTGAGGCTTCCCCAGCAACGTGAAACTGTAAATTCATTAAATATATTTTTCTGTATAAATTACCCAGTCGATAGTATGTCTTTATCAGCAGCATGAAAACAGACTAATACAGTAAATTGGTACAAATAGAGTAGGGAATTGCTAAAAAGATATCTGAAAATATGGAAGTGACTTTGGAACGGAAAAACAGGCAGAAATATGGACAGTTTCAAGGGCTCAGAAGAAGAGAGAAAAATGTGGAATGTTTGGAACTTCCTAGAGACTTGTTGAATGGCTTTTTTCTTTCCCATTTATTTATTTTATTGCATTTTAGGTTTTGGGGTACATGTGAAGAACATGCAAAATTGTTGCATAGGTACACACGTGGCAGTGTGATTTTCTGCCCTCCTCCCCATTACCTACATCTGGCATTTCTCCCCTTGCTATCTCTCCACAGCTCCCCACCCCCCACCGTCCCTCCCCTATTTCCCCCCAACTGACCCCAGTGTGTAGTGCTCCCCTCCCTGTGTCCATGTGTTCCCATTGTTCAACACCCGCCTATGAGTGAGAACATGCGGTGTTTGATCTGCTCTTCTGTCAGTTTGCTGAGAATGATGGTTTCCAGGTTCATCCATGTCCCTACAAAGGACCCAAACTCATCGTTTTTGATGGCTGCATAATATTCCATGGTGTATATGTGCCACATTTTTCCTATCCAGTCTATCGTCGATGGGCATTTGGGTTGGTTCCAGGTCTTTGCTATTGTAAACCGTGCTGCAATGAACATTCGTGTGCACGTGTCCTTATAGTAGAACGATTTGTAATCCTATATATCCATATATCCAGTAATGGGGTTGCTGGGTCAAATGGAATTTCTATTTCTAGGTCCTTGAGGAATCGCCACACTGTCTTCCACAATGGTTGAACTAATTTACACTCCCACCAACAGTGCAAAAGTGTTCCTATTTCTCCGCATCCTCTCCAGCATCTGTTGTCTCCAGATTTTTTAACGATCGCCATTCTAACTGGAGTGAGATGGTATCTCCATGTAGTTTTGATTTGCATTTCTCTGATGACCAGTGATGATGAGCATTTTTTCATATGTTTGTTGGCCTCATATATGTCTTCTTTTGTAAAGTGTCTGTTCATATCCTTTGCCCACTTTTGAGTGGGCTTGTTAGTTTTTTTCTTGTAAATCTGTTTTAGTTCTTTGTAAATTCTGGATATCAGCCCTTTGTCAGATGGGTAAACTGCAAAAATTTTTTCCCATTCTATTGGTTGCCGATTCACTCTAATGACTGTTTCTTTTGCTGTGCAGAAGCGGTGGAGTTTGATTAGGTCCCATTTGTCTATTTTGGCTTTTGTTGTCAATGCTTTTGGTGTTTTGGTCATGAAGTCCTTGCCTACACCTATGTCCTGAA
>NW_022436970.1:10616379-10623273 GCF_009761245.1 Sapajus apella | reverse complement strand
CTGTTATTGGTGTATAGGAATGCATGTGATTTTTGCACATTGATTTTGTATCCTGAGACTTTGCTGAACTTGCTTATCAGTTTCAGGAGATTTGGGGCTGAGACGATGGGGTCTTCTACATATACAATCATGTCATCTGCAAATAGAGACAATTTGACTTCCTCCTTTCCTATTTGAATGCCCTTTATTTCTTTTTCTTGCCTGATTGCTCTGGCTAGAACTTCTAATACTATATTGAATAGCAGTGGTGAGAGCGGGCATCCTTGTCTGTTGCCACATTTCAAGGGGAATGCTTCCAGTTTTTGCCCATTCAGTATGATATTGGCTGTTGGTTTTTCATAAATAGCTTTTATTATTGTGAGATACGTTCCATCAATACCTAGCTTATTGAGGATTTTTAGCATAAAGGGCTGTTGAATTTTGTCAAAGGCCTTCTCTGCGTCAATTGAGATAATCATATGGTTTTTGTCTTTGGTTCTGTTTATGTGGTGAATTACGTTTATAGACTTGCGTATGCTGAACCAGCCTTGCATCCCCGGGATGAAGCCTACTTGATCATGGTGGATAAGCTTTTTGATGTGCTGTTGCAATCGGCTTGTCAGTATTTTATTGAAGATTTTTGCATCTATGTTCATCATAGATATTAGCCTGAAGTTTTCTTTTCTTGTTGAGTCTCTGCCGGGTTTTGGAATCAGGATGATGTTGGTCTCATAAAATGATTTGGGAAGAATTCCCTCTTTTTGTATTTTTTGGAATAGTTTCAGAAGGAATGGTACTAGCTCCTCTTTGTATGTCTGGTAGAATTTGGCTGTGAACCTGTCTGGACCTGGGCTTTTTTTGGGTGGTAAGCTCTTAATTGCTGCCTCAACTTCAGACCTTGTTATGGGTCTGTTCAGGGTTTTGGCTTCTTCCTTGTTTAGGCTTGGGAGGAAGCAAGTGTCCAGGAATTTATCCATTTCTTCCAGGTTTATTAATTTGTGTGCATAGAGTTGTTTGTAATAATCTCTGATGATGGTTTGAATTTCTGTGGAATCTGTGGCGATATCCCCTTTATCATTTTTTATTGCATCTATTTGGCTATTCTCTTTCCTTTTTTATTAATCTGGCTAGTGGTCTGTCTATTTTGTTGATCTTTTCAAAAACCAGCTCCAGGATTTATTCATTTTTTGAAGGGTTTTTTGTGTCTCTATCTCCTTCAGTTCTGCTCTGATCTTAGCTATTTCTTGTCTTCTGCTAGACTTTGAGGTTTTTTGATCTTGCTCCTCTAGCTCTTTCAGTTTTGACGATAGGGTGTCAATTTTTGATCTCTCCTTGCTTCTCATGTGGGCACTTATTGCTATATATTTACCTCTGGAGACTGCTTTAAATGTGTCCCAGAGATTCTGGTATGTTGTGTCTTCATTCTCATTGGTTTCAAAGAACATCTTTATTTCTGTCTTCATTTCATTGTTTATTCAGTCAACATTCAAGAGCAAGTTGTACAGTTTCCATGAAGCTGTGCAGTTCTGGGTTAGTTTTTGAATTCTGAGTTCTAACTTGATTGCACTGTGCTCTGAGATTCTGTTTGTTACCATTTCCGTTCTTTTGCATTTGCTGAGGAGTGATTTACTCCCAAATATGTGGTCAGTTTTAGAGTAGGTGTGATGTAGTGCTGAGAAGAATGTATATTCTGTGGATTTGGGGTGGAGAGTTCTGTAAATGTCTATTAGGTTTGCTTGGTCCAGGTCTGAGTTTAAGTCCTGGATATCCTTGTTAATTTTCTTTCTGGTTGATCTGTCTAATATTGACAATGGGGTGTTAAAGTCTCTCACTATTATTGTGTGGGAGTCTAAGTCTCTTTGTAAGTCATTAAGAACTTGCCTTATGTATCTGGGTGCTCCTGTATTGGGTGCGTATATATTTAGGATCGTTAGCTCTTCTTGTTGCATTGATCCTTTTACCAATAGTAATGCATAAACTGCTTTTTGTTCCCAGGTGCTCTGTCCCGGGGATTTAGGGCTTTATTTATGAGTTTCCGTTATGCTGCTGCTGCCTTTTTTTTTTTTCCTTCAGAGCTGCCCTGCCCAGCAAGGAGGCAGCCTAGTCAGTTTCGGCCTGTAGAGGCTTTGCTGAGCTGCTGTGGGCGCCGCCCAGCTGCGGAGCGAACTTCCTTGCAGTCCTGTTTATATAGGTGTAATTAGAACTGCTTTGGCGATGGTGGCCCGCCTCTGTTGAGGCGCAGTCTCTCTGCTGTGGCGGGTTTCCTTGGCTACAGCAGGCTGCCTCAGCAATGGCGGGTTGCCTTGGTAATGGCAGGCTGCCTCAGCATTGGCTGACTACCTCTGTAGGTGTGGGCTGCCTCGGTAATAGTGGACGCCCCTCCCCCACAGAGCTGGACCGTCCCAGGTTCAGCTGCGCTTGCTGTGAAACTCTCAATCCAGAGTTTCTGGTTGCTGTTCTTTTGTGGGGGTGGGACCAGCCGAGCCTGATCGCCTGGCTCCCTGCCTCAGAGCCTTTTTTAAGTTTGTGTTCCAGTCGCCTGTTGAAGAGGCACCGGGGTCTGTTTGTTTTCCCCTGTGGCCCCTCACTGCACTGGCTTAAACAGCGGCACTGAGGTTTGTGGCGCTTTTTTTTTTTTTTTTTTTTTTGCCCTGGAATCTACTGTCCTGGTTCCCTGCTCAGTCCCCTTTTTAAACAGACGAATGGGTGATTTCCCGTGGCTCCAATCGCCAGCCAAAAGGGCACCCGGACTGATGTATTTTGTACGGAGAACCGCTGCTCCGGGGCGCCGACAAAGCAGCTGCACGGGGCAAAGCAGCGGCGCGGCGCTGGCTGGCACAGCTGCTCTGGCCGAAACAGCCGCGCTGGTGACCTGTGGAAGTCCTCTGCCTCGGAATTTCCTAGTCTGTGGGCAATAAAAATGCGGCATCCACTCACCCTCTGCGCTTTCACTGGGAGCTACAATCCTGAACTGTTCCTAAATGGCCATCTTGGATCCTCCCCTGAATGGCTTTAAACAAAATACTGATAGTGATATGTACAATGAAATCCAGACTGAGGTGGTTTCGTATTAAATATAAGGAACTTGTTGGGAACTGGAGGAAAGTTGATTCGTGTTGTTTTAGCAGAGACTGGCAGCATCTTGCCCCTGTGCTAGAGATTTGTGAAACTTTGAACTTGAGAGAGATGATTTAGGTTATCTGTCAGAAGAAATTTCTAAGCAGCAATGTATTCAAAAGGTGACCTATGGAACAAACCTGTACATGTGCTCTCTGAATCTAAAATAAAAATTGAAATTATAAAAAGAACATAAAGATGGGCTCTTACAAATTGTCAAGATGTAAATATGAGGATAAGTGAACCAATTATAAATTCAGTACAACTAGGCATTAACAGCCTTTATGTTTTTGCAATAAAATATAAGACAACAAATTAGTACTTACCTGGTTAGACCAATTATATATGCATATTTTTGGCTGTGGATGACGATAGACTTATTGATTTTAATTGTCCTTTATTTCCTCCATATTTAGAAAACATCAACATGGTCTTCTATCATTTTTCCCACATAGATTATTATAGACATATATGAAAAATGAAAAAAGTTGTTATTTGAAGGAGAATTAGGCCTTTCGGTAAAATTTAGTAAATATAATTTCAATTATATATATATATATTTTAAAAGGTGACTTGGGTGCTGTGAAAGGCATTCAGTTTTAAGAGGGAAACAAAGTATAAAGGTTTGGAAAATTTGCAGACTGACAATGTGATATAAAAAGAAAATCCCTTTATCTGAGGAGAAGTTCAAGCCAGCTGCAGAAAGCATAAGTAATGAGGAGCTGAATGTTAATTCTCAAGACCATAGGGGAAATGTCTCCAGGGCATGTCAGATACCTTGTGGCAGCCCCTCCCATCACAGGCCCAGAGGCTTAGGAGGAAAAAATGGTTTCATGGGCTGGGCCCAGGGCCCTCCTACTGTTTCCAGTCTAGGGACTTGGTGCCCTGTGTCTTAGCTGCTCCAGTCATGGCTAAAGGGGACATCTCAGACTGTTACTTCAGACGGTGGATACACCAAGCCTTGGCAGATTCCCAGTGGTGTTGAGCCCGTGGGTGCACAGAAGTTAAGAATTATGGTTTGGGCACCTCTAGCTAGATTTCAGAGGATGTATGAAAGTGCCTGGATGTCCAGGCAGAATTTTGCTGCAGGGGCAGGGCCTTCATGGAGAACCTCTGCTAGGGCAGTGTGGAAGGGAAATGTGATCAGAGCCCCCACACAGAGTCCCCTCTGGTCGCCATCTAGTGGAGCATGAGGGAGAGGGTCAACTTTCTTCAGACCCCAGAGCAGTAGATCCCCAGACAACTTGCACTACACACCTGGAAAAGTTGCAGACAGTAAACACCAGCCCATGAAAGAATCCAGAAGGGGGCCTATGCCTTGAAAAGCCACAGGTGTAGAGCTGCCCAAGGCCATAGAAGCCTGTCTCTTGTATCAGCATGACCTGGATGTGAGACATGGAGTCAAAAAAGATGATTATGGAGTTTTTAAATTTGACTGCCCCACTGGATTTCAGACTTGCCTGGGGCCTGTAGCCCCTTTGTTTTGCCCAGTTCCTCCAATTTGGAATGGCTATATTTATCCAATGTCTATACCCCCATTGTATCTAGGAAGTAACTACTTTTGATTTTACAAGCTCATAGGCAGAAGAGAAGGGCCATGGGTGGAGTGATATGGTTTGGCTGTGTCCCCACTCCAATCTCATCTTGAATTCTCAAGTGCTGTGGAAGGGACCTGGTGGCAGGTAATTGAATCATGGGGGCAGGTCTTTCCTGTGCTGTTCTCATGATTGTGAATAAATCTCATGAGATCTGATGGGTCTAGAAGGGGAACTTTCCCTGCACAAGCTCTTTTTTTGCTTGCTGCCATCTATTTAAGAGGTGACTTACTCCTCCTTGCCTTCTGTTATAATTGTGAGGCTTCCCCACCAATGTGGAAACATAAGTCCATTAAACCATTTTTCTTGTATAAATTACCCAGTCTCGGGTATGACTTTATCAGCAGCATGAAAACGGACAAATACAATGATCATATTTAGATAATAATCTTTTCAAACACATGTCCTCCTCCAAAGTTCCCATATAAGGACATTGTTTAAAATTGATTTTTTTTTTTCAAATTAGGTGTCACCAATATTTATCTTAATCAATTCATCCATTGCTGTTATATTAGTTTCCTATTGCTAGTGTAACAAATTACCATAAATTTAGCAACGTAAACCAATAAACATTTTTTCTCTTGCAATTGTAGAGGCCAGATGACTGAAATGATTCTTATATTGCTAAAATTGAGGCTTCAATAAGGCTGGTTCCTTCTGGAAGCCCTGCACCTCTCTCAACTTCTGGTGGCTGCCAGCGTTGCTTGGTTCTTGGCCATTGTCCTGCAAGCTCTACTTTTGTTTTTGCATTGCTTTCTTCTCTTCCATAGTCAAATTTCTGCCTGCCTTCCTCTTGTAAGGACTGTTATTATTGCATATTGGACCCATCCCTACAACCTGGAGTAATCTCTCCTTCTCAAAATTCTTAGTCACATCTGCAAATTTTCCATTTCTATTTAAGGTAGCATTCACAAGTTCTAGGGATTATGATGTGAATAACAGGTATTCAGGGTGGCGTGAGGAGACGTTATTCAGTCTACTATAGCTGTGTATCCCTGTATCTGAGTAATTCAGGATACATTTATATCAGAATAAAATCTTAAACAAATCCTGTATTTACCTACTGGATGGATTTTTATTTAAGTAAAGAGTATTTGAAAGCTTGTTGATATCCAAATATTTGCGGTTAGACAAATACTTGTCTTTCATTCTCTTTTTCCTTCCTTTTCAGTATTTTGAGATGTTTATCCCTGAAAATGAGAACCCAAACAAACTCTTTAATAACAATAATACACACAAATAATTGTAATTGTGTTTGTTTCTTTGCCTGTGTCTATGGAAAAATGTATCATTCTAACTCATAGGTTGAATTTTTTTTAATTAATTTTAATGACTGGGCACATGCAGTTGGTGTTCATTTTAGTATTTATATTTTTCTTCTAATCCTATCACATTATAGTATCAAATATTATTTGGTTTTATAACTCCACCTTATGATTATTTTTATTTTTAAGTGGCTTTATCAGCTTTTTAATAAAATGATATCATTTGTGAGTATATAGAAAAAAAAACAGTACAGAGCAGAATCACTATTACTGGCATGTTTGTAGAATCTAAAGGCTATCTTCTACAACTCAGAAGGAGAAATTTAACATAAAATGTTTTTGAAAGACATCAAATGAGTGTGTCACTATCTACTCTGGACCTATCCTTAAAAGCAAAGTATGAAAAATATACTCCCATAGTGGTTTTATTCTTGTAGATGGATGCTATATATTTACAGAGCAATGAGTTCATCCTTTCTGGAAGCATTAGATAATAACTGTTTCTGAGGAAAAATAGGGAAATGATAAACAAATTGATCTAGAAATTAGGAAACAGGTTCTCATCCCAATTTCAACATTAGTCAGTTTTGTTACCTTGTACAACATTAGGTTTTACTGGTTTACATTTTTTCTGATTTAAAAAATAAAAAGACATAAACATGTCATCTCCCACATCTTTATAATATTAAACTTTGTGACATTAGTGACTGTGCATTATTGCTGCAGGTGTCTGTCCTTGTCACTTTTTAACCATAGCAGAGCTCTGTATTGTTTAGTGACACTGAATGATTGCTTTAAGATGTGGTAAATCACTGAGAATTTGGAAGTGCAAAATCACACAATACCTTCTTTCCTTGCTTTTGCTTGGAGTCCAGTACAAGTAAAAAAATGGAAAGAAAGAAAGGAAGGAAGGAAGGAAGGAAGGAAGGACAGTGATT
>NW_022436970.1:10564723-10616279 GCF_009761245.1 Sapajus apella | reverse complement strand
AAGGAAGGAAGGAAGGAAGGAAGGAAGGAAGGAAGGAAGGAAGGAAGGAAGGAAGGAAGGAAGGAAGGAAAAAGAAAGAAAGGAAGAAAGAAAGAAAGAAAGAAAGAAAGAAAGAAAGAAAGAAAGAAAGAAAGAAAGAAAGGAAGGAAGGAAGGAAGGAAGGAAGGAAGGAAGGAAGGAAGGAAGGAAGGAAGGAAGAGAAAGAAAGAGAAAGAAAGAAAGAAAGAAAGAAAGAAAGAAAGAAAGAAAGAGAGAGAGAGAGAAAGGAAGGAAGGAAGGAAGGAAGGAGGGAAGGAAGGAAGGAAGAAAGAAAGAAAAGAAAACTACTTGCTTTTATTTGTTATATCCTAGTCAATAGGTTCTTATTTTTCCCAAGCCAACTCATTGTTCCTAATTTTATATCTGCTGGAGGAGAAATATTTGAGTTACTGAATTCATGTTTTTATTTTAATTCACCCTAAGCCTCACAGTTCAGATGGACCATGGCATTTAATTCACGCTTTATGACAATGATACCATAGAAATATTTCTAAAATGCCAAGCAAATATCCAAATATGTTGCCTCTATAACCAAACACTAAGATTATTGTATCTTCTATTTTTGTACATGTATTTTCTAGCCAGAGTGACACTGTACACAG
This sequence comes from Sapajus apella, assembly GCF_009761245.1. NCBI lineage: Eukaryota > Metazoa > Chordata > Mammalia > Primates > Cebidae > Sapajus > Sapajus apella. Next base: position 10,615,638 of record NW_022436970.1, on the reverse strand, counting down.
TAAGAGGTACACAGATGTGCTCTTTGCTTGGAAGACATAGGTGTAACAATGAGAACAATTTTTTATACTGTATAAAGACCTTTCTGTCCTCAGGATACCTTGCAGGGAGCATTCACTGGAACTAATTGTGGCAAAAAGCAGAAGCAGATTTTTGACTTCTCTCTTCAGGGGCTGAGGTGACAGGCTCTCCTTCTTCCCCTTCCTTAAGTAAGCAGTGATTAAACTCCTTTCAAAGAGCCAGACTCTGACATTATTATGTCAAGACTTTCATTCTGGGCAGCGGTGTCTTTTCTTCTTGTTCTTTTTTCTTTTCTTTTCTTTTTTTTCCTTTTTTTCCCTGGAGAAAGTGATCAAGAGGTAGTTTTACCTTGAACTCGACTCTCTGTAGTTCCCTGATCTTTAGTCAGGTTTCAGACCTGTACCTGCAGTTCCTTATGCTCTGCTTTGACTTTGCAGACTCCAGGGGAGAAGCTGCTTCAGTTACTACTGAATGCAAAGGTAGAACTCACCTTATAATTTGTGTTAAAAATACAAAAGACACAGTTTCATTTAAGAAGTACCACTGGACATGGAATAGAGCCTTATGGTAATAGTTATAAGAAAAATTATGATTTAAGGATTGCCATACATTTCAGAAAGCAGTCTCGCAGATATTATGAAGCTTGATCCCCTCAATGCCTTAGAGATAGACAAGTTTTAATCCTTATTGCAAAGGTGAGAACCAAACTCAAGGAGATTAAGTGAATATCCCAAGGCTTTACTTCTAGAAAGTATAAGAATTGAGCAAGAAATCCAGAAGATTTTGTCTGCAATTCAATTATTTACCCATTTCACTCACTGTCTTATCCTCTATATGCTGCCTCCACTAACATGTGTTTCTAGACGATCTGCTAATTTCCATTTCATCTCCAGAGGTAGAGAGTATTTTCAGCTGTGTTTTTAACCTCCATTTTACTTTAAGGAGACACTCATCTGTTATGATTTACTGCAAGTTTATACAATTTGGCCTCTAGATCATTTTGGCATTTTGGTCGCTAGATGATATGCCACAATTTATTGGTGAGACACAGCAAGTGAATGTAGGAAGGGTGACCATGGGACTCCACAAACGTGGTTCATCAGGTAAGTAAACAAATAGATTGTACATAGCAGAGGCCATCTGCGTCTTTTTCTACTGGCACATGGTTAATAGGAGTCAGCCATTTTCCATGTTTGTTTCTTTATATCTTATTAACGCATCTTCCTCTGTTTCTTCATAGTGTATGTTCCCACATCAGTTTGTATAGGACATCACTGGAAATTAACAACCCCACTTGGTCCCACTATACAGTAACTTACATTTTAAATACCTAGTTCTGTCTGATTATTTCTTTCTGCAATATTTTAGTGAAGATTGTCCAAAGAGAATCTGGCAGCACAGATTCTAGTTTCCTTCATTTATTGGAGATTTTTAACAGAGAAAATTTGGTATGTTTCAGGGACTGTTTTAGGTATTAGGGATAGAGCATTAAATACAGATAATAATTATCTGCATTTTTACTCTTGTATTTCATAACATAAATTGCTTTTCAACTGAAGCCTAGTGAGAAGGTACAGACAAAAAAAAAAGGTATAGAAGCATATAATATGATACAGAAGCATAAAAGCTAAGAGAAGAGTCTGTTTCTTTTTTAATCCTCAACGCTTTTCAAGCTTCTGGATTTGGCATTGGCAAGAACATATGGAAAGAAATATGCAGAGATCATGGGTGGTATCCTTTTTATTAGAATGAGATATGGGACAAACTCTGGAAATGAAAGAGCCACACATGCCTATGTACACTTTGGTAGTTATGGAGAACTATTTTATTCTTTCCTGAAAAACTTTAAGTTTGGCAGAAGTTTAGTCCTTTATCTAATGAACATATGCATGGTTGCCCTTTAGAAAACTGGTGCATATCTAATTATCCTAACACAATTCAATTAGTAGAAAAAATATTTGAATATATTAGGTTAACCAGGGGGGTGAAAAGGGCAGAATTACATTTCTTAAAAAAATAGCTAGTTGTTTGCAGTTTAAATTGATAGGGATCAATGCTTAATTCAGGAATGTACTAAGGAGACAAAAAATGAAATGAAAGCAATTGATAATTGTTGCCTGGAAATAACAATAATTGTTACTGGAACGGAGAAGGAAGGGACATAGTCAAACTGGAGCTTATTTATTCATCTCTTCATGCAGATGTGCAGGCATTATGAAAAGAAAATAATTATTGAAAAGAAGATAATGATCAACATAAGTAAAGGTCATTGAAAATCAAGTAGGTATAAAATATGGACTATCCATTTAATTTATTTAAAGGGGATCATTGATTATTTTTGTTAGAACAAGTTTAGTGGTAGGCATAGAGATAACAGCAAATTGTAATGGGGCGAGGTATGAGGTCCATGGGTGGAAAACAATTCAGGGAACCAAGATAACCCTTTCATGAACTTTGACTATGAGGAGAAGAGATATGTAAGAAAAAGATATAGTCTACTTAATAGGGAATATGAGGAAGTGCCAATACTATTTCTAATTGTTTCTATCTATTGTCTATTCCCTTTTTCCTACTAACCAAGTTCTATTTATTCACTTCTTCCTATAAGTAAATATGTTTAATCTCTACCATTTTAGAAAATTCCTTTCCCCAAACCTAACTCCTTACCCAGACTTATAAATTTCTTTCTTTTGCAGATTGACTTAATTTTCTGGCATCTACAGCTACTCCTAACTTTACTGTCAATAGATTGAACAGATTTTAGTACTTCATGTATGCTGAGTTTTCTGTCTCACCTCCAAGTCTATGCATGCACTAGTTCTTGAAATACTCATTTCTTTTCTCCTGGATGATTTCTGTTTATTCTTCAGTTTTATTCCTAAACGGTACTTCATCTTAGAAATATTACAAAGCCTAATTAGACTTTTCATAAATATGTGTGTGAGGGGTAGGGGTGGGATTTTTATTTCCTGGATCCAGTGTTCTCAGAACTGGGCTGCAATGTGAAATTCTTCCTACTCATTCCTCCTTCCTTCCTTTTCTCCCTACACAGGTGCCAGACCTATGTTGTCTTCCATTTCATTGTAATTAGATCATTGTATGAGAATCACTGCATTAAATTATTGTGGCAATTCTCATGTAATGGCTCAGAGACCACATTTTGAAAACTGTAATATAATAAATGGTATGCACGGTTTGAAAGTCTAAGATAATTCACTGCTTTCTTCTACCTCTATCTTTCTGACTTGCTATTTAATCTATACATAACACATTTACGTAAGTGAATTTTATCTGTTATCTTGTGTATTTTTCAGATATAAGAAGCCAAAAAAAAAATGACACTTCTGCATTCCCAATCCAACATCAAGGATTAAATTATTTTGGACTTAATCAGGTTTATTTCGCAGATGTAGACTTGTAACTTTAGGATGAATACTAATAGCACAAATATGTTCATGCTCAACTGTGAGTTTTAAAAATATTGTAGAAATATTGGAGGAATGTTATACTTGACAACTAAGACATATGTTTCTCATATATAGTTGCTGGAGTGGTGCATATGTTGGTATATAAATAAGTACGGAGATATAAGTATAGCTACAAACACACACACACACACACATAGACACACACACACACCCTTCATTGCTAACGTTTAAATGATGTCACATTTAAAAGCTTTATAGATACTAAAATTTACCCCAAAAACTAAAATTGATCAATTCTAAACCTTTATTTGCAACCTTGGGTAAATCATGAAACTCTAATTGCTTTAGTTTCTCATCCACAGAATGAGGGCCCATTGTCTTAGATAATGTCTCACATCCTTCCCTAGTTTAACTTTCTGTGGTTTCCAAACATCGCATGTTTTCACTCATAAGTGGAAGCTGAACCATAAGAACTCATGGGCACAGGAAGGGAAACTACACACACCAGGGCCTTTCAGGGGGGTTGTTGGAGGGAGCGGGAGAGCACGCAGGGCTTAATACCTAGGTGATGGGTTGATAGGTGCAGCAAACCACCATAACACACCTTGACCTGTGTTAACAAACCTGCACATCCTGCACACGTATCACAGAACTTAAAATAAAATTTATAAGTAAATATTCTATGATTTTATGACATTTAAAAATGGATTATAGGCTGGGGAACAGTGGCACATGCCTGTAATCCCAGCACTTTGGGAAGGCTAAGGCAGGTGGTTCACCTTCAGGAGTTCAAGACCAGCTTGGACAACATGGCGACACCCCGTTTCCACTAAAAATACAAAAAAATTAGCTGTTTGCAGTGGCAGGAGCCTGTAATCTCAGCTACTCAGGAAGCTGAGGCATGAGAATTGCTTGAACCCAGGAGGTTAGCTTTCAGTGAGCCAAGGTGGTGCCACTGCACCCCAGCCTGGGTGACAAGAGCAAAAGTCTGTCTAAAAAAAAAACAACAAAAAAAGACTATAAACCACTGATTTCTTAGCCAGAGAACATCAAAGATGGTTTCTTTCTTTGTTTTATTTGTTGATTCAAGGTCATCAGTAGGTAAATTCACCATACTACAACTAAAATTTTTATAGTTCTCTGTCTTATTTTTTGATAGCAGACTGTCAGATTGTTATTTCTGCTATCACTGAGATGAGCCTTTTCAGCTGTCATCATTCCCAAGTCCTTTGTGCTAAACTCTTTCTTCCTGGCTTCAGATTGTAAAAAGAAAAAATAGTGAAAACTGAAAACGATCATATGCTAAATCACCTGTAGTAGTACACAAATTAAGTAATACAACAAAAGAAAATAGATAGTTTTAGAGACATGATGGCCAATAGCTGTTTCAGGTATTTGCTGTTTTCCCTTAAGTTTGACTCTGCCAGAGAAAATTAAATTTCCTGGTAAACAAGCCATTGAATAATTAGCATAGCACTGGAAATTGACTTTTCAGATAATATATTCAAATATAAATGTGTCTTCACATTTTATGCATGTTGTAGCATCTGCTTTAATATGGTGATCAGAACTTAAATTAACTTAGTTTTATACTTCATTTGAGTAAAGCACTAGATTTTTATCCATAGTTAAGTGTGCTTATTGTATTTACATATTTTTATTGATAGTCGTATTTCTTCTATTTAGGCGGTATTACTTTCTCCAAGGTACCACTACTAACAACTATAACACTATTAAGCAGACAAATATTTTATCTTTTTATAAAGTATAAAGTAGAGGCAAAATGAAGAATGTGACTTGCCCAAAGACAGAGAAGAAACGAGGAATTTAAAATTAAAACCCGGATATTACATTGGTGCAAAAGTGATTACTTTTAATGGCAACAACCTCAAATACTTTTGCACCAACCTGATACTTCTGCTTCTTAGTGACTACTTTCTACACTGATCATTAGTCTCCTCTTGTCAGTTGAACTTATGATCTTTAGACGACTTACACTGTCACTATTCAACCTCACTGATGTAGGTTCCAAGAGCATTAGAAATACTATATGTACTCTTAAGAAAATCTAATTACATTATTTGAAAATATTAGATAGATATTTTCCCATAGTACAATATTAAAAGATAATTATCATATTTGACACTGCTAGTTAACAAGCGGTGGAAACTAACTTTTTTTTTTTTTTTTTTTTGAGACGGAGTTTCGCTCTTGTTACCCAGGCTGGAGTGCAATGGTGTGATCTCAGCTCACCACAACCTCCACCTCCTGGGTTCAGGCAATTCTCCTGCCTCAGCCTCCTGAGTAGCTAGGATTACAGGCACACGCCACCATGCCCAGCTAATTTTTTGTATTTTTAGTAGAGACAGGGTTTCACCATGTTGACCAGGATGGTCTCGATCTTTCGACCTCGTGATCCACCCGCCTCGGCCTCCCAAAGTGGAAACTAACTTTTACGTAGCATTTCAGCCCAAATCTCAATCACCCACTGATTGATACTTATTAATTCTGCTCTTCATCCATTATGCATAGTAATTAACTAAATTTTCAGATCTAAATGGAAATCTGTTTTTGGGGACCCAGGTCATATATTCATCTAAATCCATTGTAAGCCCAAAGCTGTCATTAGCATATTTACATTGCTATATTGTGGCTTTAATGTTGATAAAATAAAATAAAATCTATACAGCTAATCTCGCCAAATAGCTACTTATGTTTTGGGAAATTAAAACACTAGGAGATAATTGTCACCTCCTGAAACCAATGGTTATTTACTTTGAATTGAGAATGGCAATCTGAACATAAATATGAGATAGACAGGGAGGCTTTTCCGTAAGTAAAGACATACACATGTTGCATGCACAGAATTATTTGTCTCTTTCAGCCATAGGCTGTGGGTCTAGGGCAAGTTAAGTGAGTATTCTCATAATAATGTTCTGTGTTATGGAGGTTTTGTTGTTGTTGGTTTCAAAAACATGCATGGAGTTCCATAATCCATAAACAGCTATAACATTTCATTTTTCTTGGGTTCTTACATACATTATGAAGTACTCAAACTGTTGTATATGAGAAAATCGGTAAATGCAATGCTTAAGTGATGAATGTTTACAATTTACTTTTTCATTGCTACTGCGTTCAAATAAAAACAACATTGGAAAAAAAAGAGAGGTTACAAACAGAACAGATACCTGTCCCCAATCGAATAATTTCCTAGTGGATAAGTATCATAACATTTTCATTGCTTGTATTTTACTTCATTACACATAAATTTCAGACTTTACATGAGTCATCCACGCCATTCAGAAAGAAAATGTACAGTTCCATAAAATTGGAATAAACATCATTACGGAGTTGGGTAAATCATTTGTGCATTCAACAAAAGCAAATAGTAAATATGAATAAATACATTTGGGTTATCTGTAAGTCTGTCTCAAAAAAATTTTTATGGATGAAATATCTCAAAAGTTACTATCCAGTGTCATAATTCTTTATAGAAAACAGCTGCAGAAAGTTTCACATGTTTTTGAAAGGTAGGCCAATATTATATCCATTTGCAATATGACAAAAATTATTCATTACATATGAGTGCCTTTTTAAGCCTCTAGAGTAAATTCTTTTCTGCATTGGGAAAACTGTCATACCATTAAAGTAATGAAAGCATTCCCATTTCTCTCTTGCTGAAAATATAGTTTTCCATAGTAACAAGGCAGTAAGAAATCATTTCCCTTGTTAATGCTTAAAAAAGAGTATATTTTCTTTTTGAACAATCTTAAAGAATAGATAGAATACTGTAATCCCAATAGATATAATTTTTATATTTGAAAACAATGACATGCATAATATTCATTTTCTTCATGTATTATTGCTGGGAGAAAAAAAAGTCTAATGTATACTTCACAACATAAAGCCTGGCTTCTTTCCTTTGGGGTTGTATTTACTACTAGTTAAGCCAGATGTGAACAAAAGTGCCTTATAGATTAGCCAAGCAAAGACTAGGAACTTATAATTCCCTGCTGCTCAAGGTCATGCAATATTGTGAGAGCTTCATGTAAAGATCACGGTCCCTGGGCCATGGTCACTTATTTTTATATAATGCCGTTACTCCCTTCTCCTCATTTAAATCACAGCTTATTTTGAATGCCATTTAAAGTAGATTTTTTTTTTTCCTTCACTGTCAAGGGAACAGCAAATAAATGTTTGGAGAACAAGACTTTTAAAACTAGAAGTTTAGAGGCCAGATTATAGGCTTATGCCTGTAATTCCAGCAGTTCAGGAAGCTGTGGCAGGAGTATAGTTTGAGTCCAGGAGTTCAAGACCAGGCTTGTCAAAATAGCAAGACGCTGTCTCTATAACAAAATGAATAAACAAATAAAAATGAGAGCTTAGAACTGATACATGTAATAGTGCATCGTGCAATCCAGAGCTAAGTCAGATGATGTCACATACGGAACTGATCCATAATTTATTCTTCCTCAGCTTTATTGAGGTGTAACCAGCAAATATAATCTGCATCTATTTAAGGCGTACACTATGATGACTGAATATGTGTATACATTGTGAAATGACTACCACCATCAAGCTAATGAACACATATATAACTTCACATAAGAACCATTGTTTCTGTGTGCGAAGAGAACACAAGACGTACTCTTAGCAAACATCTATTATTCAATACTGTAAAATTAACCATAGTTATAATAGAGTTCATTAGAACTCTATAATTTATGTTATGACATTCTTAAACTTTGATTGACATTTTCTCACTCCTCTCATTCCTATCCTCTTAGCCCCTGGTAACTAACATTCCACTCTTTGCTGTTATGAGTATGACTTTTTCAGATTTCACATACAAGTGAGGTCATACAGTATTTGTCTTTCTGTGTCTGTTTTTAGCATATTGCATTTAGCATAGTGTTCTCCACATTCACCCAGGTTGTTGCAAATTGCAGGATTTCCTTATTTTTATGGCTGAAAAATTTCCATGATAGGTAGATGGATGAATAGATGGATAGATAGATAGAGACAGATAGATAGACAGACAGATAGATAGAGAGATAGATAGATAAATGTGAAATACTCAGAGATGGCATTGCTGGATCATATGCTAGTTCTATTGACAAAGATTCATATTGTTTAGCATAATGGTTCTACCAATTTATATTTCAACCAAGAGTGTACATACATTCTCCTTCTCCATACCACCATAAACAGTTGTTATCATCTGTTGGTTTTTAATATTAGCCATCCTAAAAGGTGTGAGAATATATTTCATTGTGGTTTTCATTTTCATTTCCCTGATGATTAGTGATATGAGGACCATTTATATACCTATTGGCCATTTGTATGTTTTCTTTGAAGAAATGTCTATTGAGGTCTTTCCTAAATTTTTAATCAGGTTATTTGTTTTTATGTTATTCAGTTTGCAGTGCAGTGAGTGGCCGCAGGGGAAAACAAACACCCCGGCGCCTCTTCAACAGGTGACTGGAACACCAACTTAAAAAAGGCTCTGAGGCAGGGAGCCAGTCCCACCCCCACAAAATAACAGCAACCAGAAACTCTGGATTCAGACTTTCACCAGGCCAGCTCTACGAAAGCTCCTGAAAGAGGCTTTACAAATATAAAGGAACAACAAGTACGAGCACAACTAAAGGGCAAAACACCGAGCTAGCATCAAAATGGCAGTATCAAATTCGCACATAATAATATTAACCCTAAATGTAAATGGACTAAATGCCCCGATCAAAAGACACAGACTGGCAAATTGGATAAAAAGCCAAAACCCATCGGTGTGCTGTATCCAGGAAACCCATCTCACATGCAAGGATACACAAAGGCTCAAAATAAAGGGATAGAGGAAGATATACCAAGGAAATGGAGAGCAAAAAAAAGCAGGAGTTGCAATTCTCATCTCTGATAAATTAGACTTTAAAGCAACAAAGATCATAAGAGACAAAGAGGGACATTACAAAATGGCAAAGGGATCAATGCAACAAGAAGAGCTAAGGATCCTAAATATATACGCACCCAATACAGGAGCACCCAGATACATAAGGCAAGTTCTTAATGTCTTACAAAGAGACTTAGACTCCCACACAATAATAGTGGGAGACTTTAACACCCCATTGTCAATATTAGACAGATCAACCAGACAGAAAATTAACAAGGATATCCAGGACTTGAACTCAGACCTGGACCAAGCAAACCTAATAGACATTTACAGAACTCTCCACCCCAAATCCACAGAATATACATTCTTCTCAGCACCACATCACACCTACTCTAAAACTGACCACATAATTGGGAGTAATTAACTCCTCAGCAAATGCAAAAGAACGGAAATCGTAACAAACAGAATCTCAGACCACAGTGCAATCAAGTTAGAACTCAGAATTCAAAAACTAACCCAGAACTGCACAGCTTCATGGAAACTGAACAACTTGCTCTTGAATGTTGACTGGATAAACAATGAAATGAAGACAGAAATAAAGATGTTCTTTGAAACCAACGAGAATGAAGACACAACATAGCAGAATCTCTGGGACACATTTAAAGCAGTCTCCAGAGGAAAATATATTGCAATAAGTGCCCACATGAGAAGCAAGGAGAGATCAAAAATTGACACCCTATTGTCAAAACTGAAAGAGCTAGAGGAGCAAGATCAAAAAACCTCAAAGTCTAGCAGAAGACAAGAAATAGCTAAGATCAGAGCAGAACTGAAGGAGATAGAGACACAAAAAACCCTTCAAAAAATAAATAAATCCAGGAGCTGGTTTTTTGAGAAAATCAACATAATAGACAGACCACTAGCCAGATTAATAAAAAAGAAAAGAGAGAATAGCCAAATAGATGCAATAAAAAATGATAAAGGGGATATCACCACAGATTCCACAGAAATTCAAACAATCATCAGAGATTATTACAAACAACTCTATGCACATAAACTAATAAACCTGGAAGAAATGGAGAAATTCCTGGACACTTGCCTCCTCCCAAGCCTAAACCAGGAAGAAGCCGAAACCCTGAACAGACCCATAACAAGGTCTCAAGTTGAGGCAGCAATTAAGATCTTACCACCCAAAAAAAGCCCAGGTCCAGACGGGTTCACGGCCGAATTCTACCAGACATACAAAGAGGAGCCGGTACCATTCCTTCTGAAACTATTCCAAACAATACAAAAAGAGGGAATTCTTCCCAAATCATTTTATGATACCAACATCATCCTGATTCCAAAACCCGGCAGAGACTCAACAAGAAAAGAAAACTTCAGGCTAATATCTATGATGAACATAGATGCAAAAATCTTCAATAAAATACTGACAAGCCGATTGCAACAGCACATCAAAAAGCTTATCCACCATGATCAAGTAGGCTTCATCCCGGGGATGCAAGGCTGGTTCAACATATGCAAGTCTATAACTGTAATTGACCACATAAACAGAACCAAAGACAAAAACTACATGATTATCTCAATTGATGCAGAGAAGGCCTTTGACAAAATTCAACAGTGCTTTATGCTAAAAACCCTCAATAAGCTAGGTATTGAAGGAACTTATCTCAAAATAATAAAAGCTATTTATGACAAACCAACAGCCAATATCATACTGAATGGGCAAAAACTGGAAACATTCCCCTTGAAATGTGGCAACAGACAGGGATACCCTCTCTCACCACTGCTATTCAATATAGTATTAGAAGTTCTAGCCAGAGCAATCAGGCAAGAAAAAGAAATAAAGGGCATTCAACTAGGAAAGGAGGAAGTCAAATTGTCTCTATTTGCAGGTGACATGATTGTATATCTAGAAGACCCCATCGTCTCAGCCCAAAATCTCCTGAAACTGATAAGCAAGTTCAGCAAAGTCTCAGGATACAAAATCAATGTGCAAAAATCACATGCATTCCTATACACCAATAACAGGCTTAAATAGAGCCAAATCAAGAACAAACTTCCGTTCACAATTGCCACAAAGAGAATAAAATACCTAGGAATACAATTAAGAAGGAACATAAAGGACCTCTTCAAGGAGAACTAAAAGCCACTGCTCAATGAAATAAGAGAGGACACAAACAGATGGAGAAACATTCCATGTTCATGGTTAGGGAGAATCAATATCGTGAAAATGGCCATACTGCCCAAAGTAATTTACAGATTCAACACTATTCCCATCAAGCTACCAATGACCTTCTTCACAGAACTGGAAAAAAACACCTTAAACTTCATATGGAACCAAAAGACAGCCCACATAGCCAAGTCAATTCTAAGCAAAAAGAACAAAGTGGGAGGCATCACACTACCAGACTTCAAACTATACTACAGGGCTATAGTAATCAAAACAGTACGGTACTGCTGTACCAAAACAGAGATATAGACCAATGGAACAGAACAGAGGTCTCGGAGGCAGCACAACATATCTACAACCACCTGATCTTTGACAAACCAGACAAAAACAAGCAATGGGGAAAGGATTCCCTGTTCAATAAATGGTGTTGGGAAAGCTGGCTAGCCATGTGCAGAAAGCAGAAACTGGACCCCTTCCTGACACCTTACACTAAAATTAACTCCAGATGGATTCAAGAGTTAAACATAAGACCTAACACTGTGTTTGATTTTATGTCATTCTCATGCAGTTTTTATTAATAGATATTTGCAATATACTTTAAAATCTAAGTGTGATGCCTCCAGCTTTGTTCTTATTCAAGATTGCTTGGGATATTTGGGGTCTTTTGCAGTATTTTAATGTCATTTATTTTTTATAATAAATATATATATTAAATATATGTAATTATAATATATATATATAAAAGTAAATGTTTATTTGTTTCTATTTCTGTGAAAATACTACTGGAATTTTGATAGGGATTGCACTGATTCTGTAGATCACATTGGGTAATAGGGCCATTTTAATAATACTAATTCTTTCAATCTATGAATGCAGATTATTTCTCCACTTATTTGTGTCTTCTTCAATTTCATTTGTCAGTCTTCCTGTTTTCATTGTTCAAATTCTATCTTCCTAGTTAAATTTATTCCTAAGTATTTTATGTTTTGGGATGTTATTTAAATGGGAAAGTTTTCTTAACTTCTTTTTCAGATAGTTCCTACTTAGTTGGTAGAAAAGCAACTGAATTTGTATGCTGATTTTGTATCCTGCAACTTTATGTATTAGACATAATTTATGTATTATTTCTAACAGTTTGCTGGTAGCGACCTTAGGGTTTCTGTACATAATATGACATATAACGTCATTGGCAAATAGAGACATTTTACTTCTTCCTTTCCAGTACAGATGCATTGTTTTTCTTGCCTAATTGCCCTGTCTAGGACTTCTAGTTATTATGGTGATCAGAAGTGATGAGAGTAGACATACTTGTTGTGCTTCTGATAGTACAAGAAAATCTTTCAACTTTTCACCATTGAGTGTGACATTACCTGTGGGTTGCTCGTATGTGACAAGCCATTTTTCTCTTGCTTTTTTCAAAATTATGTCATTATTTTTTTACTTTTGACAATTTGATTTTAATTAAATTAAAATTGTCTTTGATTAACCTCTTTGGCTTAATTTTGCTTAAGGACTTTCAAGCTTTAGAAATCTGGAGGTTCTTGTCCCTTCCAATATTTGAGAAGTTTTCAGGCATTATTTACTTAAATATGCTCTGTGTTCCTTTCTCTATTTGCCTTCGGAATCTCCCATAAAACATATATTTGTTCACTAAGTAAAGTTCCAATAGTCCCATGTGATTTCTTTACATTTTTTATTCTTTTTCCTTTTGGTTCACCTAACTGGCTAATTTCAAATGATATGTTATTGAATTCACTAAATATTTGTTCTGCATGATTGAGTTTTCTCTTGAATCTCAGATCAATTTTTCTTTTTAGTCATTGTATTCTTCTACTTCAGGATTTCTGTTTGAATCTTATGATTTCTATTATTTACTAAATTTCTTATTTTGTTTACACATTATTTTTCTGATTTTATTTTGTTGTTTATGACTTATCTTGTAACTCATTGAAGTTATTTAAAATTGTTATTTTGAATTATATCTCAGGCAATTCATAGATTTTTAGTTTTTTAGGCTTAGTTACTGAAAATTTATTAATTTCCTTTGGTAGGAGTTGTGTTTTCCTGATTCTTCGTGCTCTATGTAGATGTGTTGATGTCTGTGCAACTGAAGGAACAAACACTTCTACCACTATTTACAGCCTACTTTTTGCAGGTAAATACCTTCTCCTGTCAGGTGCCTGGGCTGATGATATTGCCTCTAGGATTGCAGTCAAGCAGGGCTGGAACAGGGTCACATAGATGCTGCTGGGTCCATAGTGACATCTGAGGTTGACAGGTCTGCAACCAGGGACTGAGGAGGCTGTGGATCTTGTCTGGTTTCTGAGTGAAAATAGCTGCCTCCATGACTTGGTCAGTAGAGTTGGCACTGGGAAAAGCGTCCTCATTAGGGCCTGCAGTGGGTTCAGCAAAAGGTGGAACTGTTACCAAATGTATGGATGGGTATGGTTCCTATCAGATCCCCGGATTGGCTCCCAGTGGGATTCTGGGCAGGTCTTTAAATTGGCAGAACTGGTTCTAGGCCATGGCTAAAAATGGCTGAACCCAATTTACAGGGTGTTTTCATGCCTGCAGGTTTGCCTCTGTGAGTACAGATGTGTTTGTGTCTTATGTGTGGGTGCATCTGCCCGTGGACTGAAGCTGATCAGGGTTGAAGCTAGGTCACAGAGATGCTTCAGGATTTGAAGTTGGAACCGCAGTCAGCTAGTTTGTTACCCAAGAGACAAGCAGGCATGGCTCCTCCAAAGTATCTTAGTAGACAGTGTTATAGAGGAGCCAAGAGAAATAGGGCTGTGGCCAAGTCCCAAGAAAGATGGTGTTATTTCTACATCTGTAGTTAGAACCACTGACAATAAATCTGCAACTTGGGTGCAAGCCTGATGTCTCAAAATGTCTCTACTTGATCTTGGACTCCACTGCTGTTTAGCAATCTCCTTTCTGTATCTCAAAGCCCCCACAAAGGTATTTTTAATCCACTGATGTTTGACAAATTATTGCTGTTATGGGGAGATATGAGTGGAAGTCCCTCTATTCTATTGTCTTACTGATATCACTCCTGAATTTATTTTATGATTTTCATTTAGACACAGTTTTTTGAATATGGTCTATAATATTAAAATTATATGTTCAATTAATGAATAAATGATATTATATAACTCATTGACCATTAGGTCATATATTAGAGAAGATATAGCATGCAGTTAGTCTTAAGATATGTATTACATTTTTTAGAAAAGTATTCCATGTAAGTTCCTAGATATTCTAGAAAATTCCATAAACCATTCTTAATACTTGATATAAAGGCATCCATTATTAACCTATTGTGTTATATATGAATGAATATTTATACACAAAGTTATTATTGTTAAAAAAGTCATCTTATTCATCTCATAAATTTACTGTACATTTTTATCATTTTTAATTCTTAGGTTTTCAATAAATAGTAAATGCTTTATCTATTGATCAGTTATTACCTACTTACTTATGTTTAAATGTGTGAACTTGAATCTCTTCATATAGTTATGCCTGGCTTGATTATTTTTCTAATTCTTTCAGTGAATAAACACATTGATCCAATTTAAAAATTACATGTACATTGCATTGTGCAATGCCTCAAAATTATCCTGAAGGCTCACTGTACATTGACTGAACAATCAGCTTTTTGGAAACAGGTGTGCACCTTTATCTAGATGTTGGAGCTGTCCCCAAGCTCAGCTTTCTGCATGAATAGGAGATGACAATTTTTCATTGTTGCCAAGATCTCCAAATATACTCAGCAGCCAGATTTCTCAGATAATTCCTGTGACTGTGTGGCAGGCCAAGTCCTGCCATTACTACTCACTGGATGTCAGCAGTTCCAGGAAGGTATGACATTGAGGGGGATTGCTCTCTACAATTTAGATAATCCCCATAGCAGCTGTCAGCTGAAGGCTGACACCACTCCCTGCAACTAGGAAATCAAGGTCTTCTTTGAAGAATGATCCCCAGAATGGTACCTCATCCTGACCAGCACAGTAGAATTGTAGATTTACTGTCCCTGGCCATGGAAGATTTCCCTTTATCCCAGCAAAACCTATTCTTTCAAAAATTTCATGTGATATTGTGGAATTTATCTAGAATTATTGCACAGGACTAACATAGAATACAAAGGGATCTGTCTGACTTGGCAGCTTGATTACATAGTTTTCAAAAAAAAAATTGGTCCATATTTCAAAATGGCTAAGTTAGATATGTTATGATACAAAGTCTGTCTAGAGTTCAAAGGAACCATAGGAACTTGTAATAATTGCCCTTATGTTGACATGGAAAGACTGTGAAAGAACCTTCTTTGTAGCATGAAAATTAGCACTTGTAAGCACTAATTGTTTTTTCATGATTATACAACCGGCAACTAATACACTAAAAATAGCTAGCTTATGCTATGCTACGCATGTAGCAATTATCATGAAAGCATTTCATTGCATTCATTCTTATTAATGGTGCATTCTTCATTTATAGGTTTGTAAACATTTCAGACTCTATTACCTACTAACATTATTTCATTCCTTTGACAGAATACATTATCTGTTGCTTTATGCTGAAGTAGGGCGCAGCAAGCAAAAAAGCAGCAAAATGCACGTAATCAAAGTACTTGGAATGCTGACTGTAAAATTATGCTGAGCACTGGCTGCACGATAGTATAATTTTGCTTGCTCTTTGTTATTCGTATTATTTTGTAAAGATAGGTCACTATGAGTATCTCCAAATAAGCTAATAATTTCTTTTCCTTAAGATGTCAGCAAATATTCAAGAGAATAAAAATGTAAGTTATCCATGGCTCATGTTAATTTTTAGTCGATATAATTTCAATCTCAATGATAGTTTGAAAATGTTCATAATGTTCATTATCTAATAAAATAGGGAATTGTGGAATTATCTAATGTGGAAGATAAATGTGGAAGAGTTGATTTTATATTTATAACTGTCATGTTGGTTTTAGTAAATCCAATTTTTTTCAGAGTTAAAATATTAAACAATGAAAAAGTATACTCTATAAATGTAATTCACTGTCTTGCATAATGGAAAATGCTAAGTAAAAGCTGTTAAAATTGGGATGGTTTCAAATTTTAAAGTGAAATTTCTGTGATAATTTAATCTGTTAATATAATGTTTCACTGTAGATCTCTTTCTTATGTCATGGCTGAATGCAACTTATGTTACTGTCATTAAAATTCTGCAAGCCCATCAGGCAGGCCCATCTGCAGTATACACATTTCTGCTCTACCTATGTACATGTCTAAACAAGGTGGAAGCTCACTTCTTATGTTCACCTCCTTGCGCTCCCATGCTCATTTGCAATATAGTCATATGAAATATACATGTATTTAAACAGAAAATTAGCATGTGAAAAATGTATGCATTGACTTTCATTAGGTATTTGCAAATTAAAACAATATTGATTCAAAGGTAAAAGCTTAAAAAAATGACAATGCAATTTAGAAGGTTTCCAGACTCTGGAAAATAATGTAGACATAGACAAAAGAATCCAGTAGTATTAAAATAGAATAATATGCTGCATAATATGGTTTGGCTGTGTCTCTACCTAAATCTCATCCCACATGTCATGTGAGTGATCCAGAGGGAAGTAGCTAAATCATGGGGGCTGGTCTTTCCCGTGCTGTTCTTGTAACAGTCAATAAGTGAATAATGAGATCTGATTGTTTTATAAAGGGGAGTTCCCCTGCACACACTTTCTTGCCTGCTGCCATGTCAGATGTGGCTTTGCTTCTCTTTTGCCTTCTGCCATGATTTTGAGGCCTCCCCAGCCATGTAGGACTGTGAGTCAATTAATCCTCTTTCCTTTATTAATTATCCAGCCTCAGCTATGTCCTTATTGGCAGCAGAGAACAGATTCATACACTGCATTACAATATTTCAGTCAATGAGCTATCACATATATAATTGTGGTCTTATAAGATTGTAATATAGTACACATACTTTACTTTTTCTATATTTATATTTTTACATACACAATTACCTGTGTCACAAGCACGTACAATATTCAACAGAATAACATGTTGTGTTGTATAGGTTTGTAACCTAGATGCCATAGCTATATCGTACAGCCTGGAAGGAGGCTATTATATCTAGGTTTGTGTAAGTACACTCTATGACATTTGTACAATGATAAAATGACCTAAGGACACAATTTTCAGACTGTATCCGTGTCATTAAATGATGAGGGACTATACATGAAACAAATGTAGTTAAGAAAGTGAGTGGAGGATGGGGGAGGGAAGGGCAGGAAAATGCTGAGCTAAGCAACTTTGGAAATGAGTGGAGACTCTAAGACTAAAGGCAAAAGAAAAACACACTAGTACTGCATTATATTTGAAAAAATGTCTTTTTTATGGAGCCACAACTGAACAATTTGGATACTGCAATACATCATATGTATTGGAATACATTAATTAGGTAATTGGATATGAGTGCCAAGAACCATGTTTTTCACTGTTGGAGGGGGCATATACAGATAAGCAAAGAGAGGAGTGAGAATAATCTATATGATAATGGATCAGACTTGGAGACATAGAATAAAATCATGATTTGCTTAATATGGATACAGATAATTATAGAAATAAGTGTTATAGACATGGGTAATACATGAGATAGTTCATAAACCACATAATCACACACATATCTATGTATGTATACATATCCTGTCAGCTTAGGAAATGTGGAAGCAATGTCAACCCAGTAGCCTCAAGGGTACCTCGGGCTCATAATTTGGTTTCTCATATGATTCTCTGATAAAAGTTCCATGAAGAAATGGCTGAATCATTGAATAGGCAAGAAATAAACAAAATGAGCCTGGAGCATCTTGTGATAAAGGCAGAACAGTCCCCTACCCTCAAAAAGCACATTGATGGGGGTATACAAATGAGACATAGGAGCCAGCTGAAAGTTCTCCCCATTGCAAAAGCTGACAGAATAATGAGCATCAAAAACACAACATTCAATTAAAATATCAAGCATAAAATAAATATCTGGATCTCTCCAGATACAAACAAACAAACAAGGGAGTATAGACATTTCCATGTGAAAGAGTCTCAAAAAATTTACATAGGTGTTCTGCTCTCAAAAAGACAGAGCATAACTTTCCATTCTTAAGTGTGGACTGTGCACTGTCACTTCCTTCCAATGTGTACATTGGCAAGTGCAAATAGAAATAATAATAATAAGGAAAAGAAACCTGACAAGTTCTCTCTCAGCAAGCTGATCATGGTAAACATTAACAGTTACATCATGTAGATAATATGTGCCCTTCATTTAATATGATGAAAATGAAGTTTTTCCACATGATTCCTCAGAAAGACTCATCATCCAAGCATAATCACATGGAAAGACTTTTGACAAAATTTCAGATGAGGGACAGTTTATAAAATACCTAACCACAACCTCTGAAATTGTCAAGAGGATCAACAACAAAGACAGTCTGAGAAACTGTCACCCTAAGAGGGGCCTCGGAAGAGATGACTAAATGTAACATGATATCCTGGATAATATTCTGAAACAGAAAAAAGGACATTAAAGTGAAAGCTAAGGAAATGTGAATAAAATATGAACTTAAGTTTATGGTAATGTATCAGCATCGGTTCATTAATTGTGCTAAATGTACCATGCTAATTTATGGTGTTAATAGTGTGTATTGGGTATGAAGTACATGAGATCGCTGTAGTAGCTTCACTATTTTTACTCAATCTAAAACTGTACTATAATTATTGTTTTAAAATGAAAGTTGCATAAAGACAAAATGTCAGAAAACAAACATGCAGCCAGTTCTTTTGCAGTCCAAGCCTTTCCTTTTCTACAATGAAGAAGAGTATTTCCCAAGAGAGGCAGTCAGCTTCTCTCAATCAAGAGGCAAACACATTTTTGTGCCTTGCTATATTTGCACATGGGAAGCCATGCAAAATATATTTAAGTAATTCTAGGACCAGTTTGGGCTTACATTTATGTACACACATTAGATGAAAATTGGAAATGTTCTGTGTGTTATAAATATTGTTTTTTGGACACCAAAGATTAGCTGAGTGCCCAGAATATTCATGCGTTTGAAAGCATTTACTCGGTAGCCAAGACCTGGTCTGCTGTTACTTAACTGTGGCATTAAATATACACCCTGCTGTTTTTGCTGCCATTTTGTCCACACATCTCCATCAAGAACATTTGGTAATTCCTAAACTAAAAGCTTCACAAACTAAGGGATTTTTCCTCCTAGCTATGCACATTATTTAGAAATTACTCTTCACAATGAAATACATCATAGGTGCATTCTGAAATTGTGTAGTGAGCTGTCGGGTGCTTGTATTGGGACGTTGTAATTCAAAAATCTAAGTACTTGTGATACGTTGATACTTGTTCTAACATAGTGAAAGCCGGTGGCTTATGTTTGCTTCCTCCTTTTTATTACCAATCATTTATTTAGTTCAGTACCACTAAGAGTTAGCACATACTAACTGTATTAGTCAGGGTTCTCTAGAGGGACAGAACTAATATGATAGATGTGTATATGAAGGGGAGTTTATTAAAAAGTATTGACTCACAGAATCGCAAAATGAAGTCCCACAATAGGCCGTTTGTGACCTGAGGAGCCAGGAAGCCACTCCGAGTCCCAACATGTGAAAAGTAAGGAAGCAGACATTGCAGCCTTTCACACACTGGGGTCTGCTGGTGGGGAATAGGGGAGGGAGAGCGGGGGTAGGGAGGTTGGGAAGGGATAACAAGGGGAGAAATGCCAGATATATGTGACAGGGGGGTGTGGAGGCAGCAAACCACATTGCCATGTATGTACCTATGCAAGAATCCTGCATGTTTTGCACACGTACCCCAGAACCTGAAGTGTAATATATATATACGTATATATATGAAATATATATATACATATATATATTACACATATATATCATATATATACATATATATGTATGTGTGTGTATATATATATATGAAAAGTAAGGAAGCAGACATTGCAGCCTGTCAGCCTGCAGCCAAAGGTCTGAGAGCCTCTGGCAAAGAGTCCAAAAGCTGAAGAACTTGGAGTCTGATGTTCCAGGGCAGGAAGTTTCCAGCACAGGAGAAAAACGAAGGCCAGAAGACCCAGCAGGTCTGCTCTTTCCATCTTCTTTCTGCTTTATTCTAGCTGTATTAGATGGTGCCCACCCAGATTGAGGCTGGGTCTGCCTCTCCCAGTCCACTGAATCAAACGTTAATCTCTTTTGGCAACATCCTCACGGACACACCTGGGAGCTATACTTTGCACCTTTCATCCAATCAAGTTGACACTCCATATCAGCCAGCACACCAACTATAATGCTAAAGAAGAAAAACTTTATGAAGATTTGGTCCAAGTTTTTGATTTACTATGATAGGTAATTAAGTATATGTCTCTGTTGGTAAGCATAAAATGCCCAGTTTTCACAACTATACTGCATCTCTAAGATGTTATGAATATTAAATGATATAAAACATATGAAATTAGTTATCTTTGTTATATAGAATATTCAGCACCCAAAAGTATTAGCTGGATAGTTGGCAAATTATTGACAAAGACCTCCAATATGCTCCCAACCTACACATAATAGCGTTTGGTATATCCGCACACTGATTAAGCCCTGGGCCAAAGGAACTTTCCTAATAAGTTTTACCTTTGAAAATAAATTCTCAATATTGATGCCTCTTTTGGATTTCTCACTCATTTTAATAAAATATAAAGTATAACAATAATAAATGTTATGTTTTACCTGCCAATATGAATCCAAGTCAATTTTCAAGGAAACACATTCAAAATGACACATGGTGACAGATTACAATGGATCCTGAAAAAGGCATAAAGTTCTGCAAAGTCCAAACTTTGGCAGGTCTTTTGGTTTTACTACCAGTTCCTTGCCAAAATCCTATTTGATAGATGAGAACGATTTGTCTTTTTGGACATTCATGAATGAGACTCTGCAGACATTGAATTACACATACAGAGGTGAAATTCACTTTTCATATTTGAATTTGGCAGATGAATATGCAAGTAGAATTAAATGTCCCAGATGTCTTGCCAATTTAAACTACAATAAATCTAAATATTCAGACTAATTCAACTAAATCACAGTATCTTGTACAAATAAGGCAGGCATTACATATATATGTTTGATGTTGATACTGATGGTACTAATAGTATCTTTTAAAATGCACATAGATAATCCTTTATTCATTATTGAACACTTTTATTCTGAAGGATAGAGTTCAAGATCCTCACTCAGCACAAGCTCATTTGATATGCAATTTTGAGGTGTCTCTGGGTTATTAGACATTGCAAACACAAGTTGAGATCTCAGAGAACATTATGAATGACATAAATATCTGACCTTTTTCATAAATTTAAGGAAATAGCACTTAGGCTAAAATATTGTTTATGAAGCTAGGCAATTCAGAATTAGAAAGTCCAATGTATCTCTAAGAAAAATCAACATGTAAATAAATGTTCACAGTATAAAGTGTTAGCACTTGACAGATATATGTACAAAAATCCATGACATCCTTCTAAGAGAAAATAATATCTGAAGTCACTGATCATTCACTGTGTCTAAAGGAGACACATAGTAAAGTCTTCTAAATCTTATTGTGACAAATGTGAAAAAGTACCCGTGGAATTAAGTATAAAATATTATTTTGTGACAAGAGAGTAAAATGCCTTGCGTATCTTACTTCAGGTTTGAAATTTTGTTCTGTCTGCCATGACGACTATTCAAAAAATTTTAATTAGAATAATAACAGATTGGAATTGTGTTTCAGAAATATAATTCTAGTCACAATATTGTGAATCAACCAGAAGGGATAGAGTGGAAAGACTTGCAATTCTTCAAATGAAAATTATATAACATTAAACTAACTTAGTAACAATGAGTCTTGACTCAAGAAAGTGATTTGAGACACATTTAAGAAGTAAAAATGACAGGAATTTGTGAACTATTAAATGTGGAAGATAAAGGGAAACAGGAAAAGGAAGGAGAGATATATTAATCATTATAGTAACTTTCAATAAATGCCTACAGAATTAAAAAAAAATCAAACATGTCTCTAAATAGTATCAGTGCAAAAGAGAACACATGTAGAATAACTGTGGACTTAATGAGAAAAGGAGAAATTCAGTTTCCTGCCTATGATTAGTGATATCATCTGGTCACTCTCTATGATTAGTGGTATCATCTGGTCGCTGTCCAGTACATATTGCAAATAAAGACTTAGTATTCAGAAAAAAAATGAAACTGCAAGAAATGCTTAGGGCTCAACAAAAATGAACTTGAACAGATGAGCATCTATAAAACATCGTCCATGGAACATCCCATGCAGAAATAATGAAAGAAGAATCCTTAACGGGAAGGGAGAATGTTTTTAGGTTCTTACAGCAAGATGTTACACAAGATATGAGTGTATCAGTATCTCAATGGAGTTACAAAAGGGAATAGAAGAAAAATTGAAAGATGACCTAAAGAAGTTAGCTTTAATAATGTTAGGCTTCATAGTCTCCTAAAGATTTTGATTTTTTTTTCTTAGATCTGAGTGTGATAGTGAGGCTTAAAATAAAGAAGAGTTTAAACAACCATTAATTCAGATAAGGAAAACCTTTCCCCTCAATCCTCCAACAAATATGAGTTTAGCAAAATAGAGCTTGAATGACATTCTATTACCCTTCCTTTTGTAAGAGTTTCCTTAGAGAGATAAACCTACAATTTCTCAACAAGTGAATTTAAACAAACTGTAAGTACTTTTTATTTTTGTAAGAAGTCATATGTGTATTTTAAAGAATAAAATAAAATTTGCAATGACAAGATAATTTGCTAGAGAATCTATGACTACAAAAACTGGTATAACAAGTATTTTTTAAAATATCTAGTTTGGAGTAACAAATGAAATAATAAAACACAAATGTGGTATTTCAAAGGCTCTAAGCTTTGTGATGTATAAGTGATTCTTCTAATTTAGGTGAATAAAAATCCTGTCAATATATTCTTACCTCAAATATATGAATATTAGATTTATGGGAATTTTCCATATATTTGCATATATACATATTTATTTATATCCTCATGTATCACTTGGGCTATATCTATGAAACAATTATCTAGAGGAAAAAAATAACAGAAGTGCAAATAAATTTTTGTATTAGTACTTTATACTTTGTAGGGTAAAGCCTGAAATTTGACACAATTTTAACAAATAACATAATGCAATACATGTATATGCCAGTTGTCCTGCAAAATACTGACTTAAGAGACACTTAATCTCATTTTGCTGAAATTGCTCAAAAATCTCCTGAGGATTCCTCTTTTGGAAACACTTTCAGAGACATTTTACTGGTGAATTAAAAAAAAATCAATCTCAATTACTTTAAATTCATACCTAATTTTAAACTCTAAATAGATCTCAATGTGATTGCTCACCGTATTTACCAGATTAAAATCTAAAAGGCTCTCAGCTATTAAAAAGAATTAAACTCAACCTTAAAATTTGAAATACTGCTTTAACAGTGGCTATGAAAAGGCATGATCTAAAATACCTAAAGGCAGTTCTATAAGAGTCATAGTGTTTCAAAATTCACATGTGGTATTAATTTTTAATTAAAAAATTATTTTAAAAGCAGTGGAAGGTTCAAAGTAAGATTCAAGGAAAAATACAGGGAGATTCCATGTAACCTCCTGCCCCTACACATATACAACCTCCCCTCTGTAGACATCCCTTTCCATAGTGATACATTTCTCACAGTCAAAGAACCTACATTGACACGTCACTATTACCCAAAGTCCCTAGTTTATGTTAGGGTTCACTTTATGTGTTGTACATTCTATGGTATTTAACAAATGTATCATGGCATATTTCCACTCTTGTTGTGTTATAAGGAATAGTTTTATTGCCCTGACAATCCTCTGTATTCTGTCTATTCATATCTCCTCCCTTTAACCTCTGGCAACCATTTATATACTGTATACATTTTTGATAGTTTTGTCTTTTCCTCAATGTCATATCGTTGGAATCACACAGTATGTGTCCTGTTCAAATAAATTTCTTTCTCTTAGTAATATGCACTTTAGTTTCCTCCATATATATGTGTGGCTTGACAGCTTTCTCTCCCGCTTTTTTAAGCACTGGGCAGTGTTTCATTGTTTGGATGAACCATATTTGAGTATCTGTTTACCCACTAAAGGGCATTTGGTTACTTCCAAGTTTTGGCAGTTCTGAATAAAGCTGCTATAAACACTCATGTGCAGGTTTTTTCATGCACATATGTTTCCAGTTTATCTGAGTAAATACCAAGGAGTGTTATTGCTGGATCACGTGGTAAGAGTATGTTTACTCTTATAAAAAACTGCCTGACTTCCAAAGTAGCTAGCTGTACCAGTTTACATTTCTACCTGCAGTTCTGTTGCTCCACATCCTTGCCAGCATTCAGTATGGCCAGTGTTTTGGATTTTGACCATTCAATCATATGGGTAGTGATATCTTATTGTCATTTTAATTTGCAATTCTCTGATGACATATGATATTGAACATCTTTTCATATCCTTGCTTGTCATCTGTAACTCATCTTCAGTGAGGCGTATTTAGTCAATTCAGGACTCTAACAGAGGACCACAGGCAGGATAACTTGTAGATAACAGAAATTAATTTCTCACAGATCTTGAGGCTGGAAGCTCAAGATTATTAGAGCGCCAGCATGACTGAGCTTTGGTTTTCAATGCTTGAGGCCATTTTCTAGGTTGCTGGCTGCTGACTTTTCATTGTATCCTATCATAGGGGAAAGAAAGCTATGCAGCTTCCTGGCCTCTTAAGTGTTCTAATCTTATTCAGCAGGGCTCCGCCCTCACAACAAAGGCCTTGCTCCAAATACCATCACATTCAGATTAAGTTTTCAACATGTAGATCTGGGGACAGCAGGGAGGGATTCAAACATTCAGTCCATTGCATGTCCGTTCAGGCTTTTGTCTATTTTATTAATTGGGTTGTTTGTTTTCTTATTGATAAGCTTTAAGGTTTCTTTGTATATTACAGATAACAATCCTTAATAGGATACATCTTTTGCAAATACATTCTTCTAGTCTGAATCTTGTCTTTCTCATTGTCTTGATTTTGGTTGCAAAGTGGAAGTTTTTAACTGTAATAAAATTTAGGATATCAATTATTTCTTTCTTAGATCATGATTTTTTTTTTTTTTTTTGTATTTAAAAAGTCATCACCTAGCTCAAGGTAATCTAGGCTTTTCCTCTGATATCTTCTAGGAGTTTTATAGTTTTGTGTTCTACATTTAGGTGTATGTTCTATTTTGAGTTAATTTTTCTGAAACTATAAATCTGTGTCTAGATTCATTTTTAATATGTGGAAGTTCAGTTGTCCTAGCGTCATTTGCAGTAAAAGCTCTCTTTGCTCCACTATAGAGCTTTGCTTCTTTGTCAAAGATCTGTTCATTATACTACATGAGTCTATTTGTGGGTTCTTTATTCTTTTCCATTATTCTACATGTCTATTATTTTGTAAATACCACAATGCCCTAATTACTGTAGCTTTACGCTAAGACTTAAAGTTGGCTAGTGTCAGTCCTTTATCTTTGTTCTTTTCCTTTAATATTGAGTCCGTTAATCTGGATCTTTGCTCTAACATATAAATTTTATAGTCAGTTTGTCAGTAGCCACAAAATAAGCTGCTATGATTTTGATTGGGAAGTCATTGAATCTACAGATTAATTTGAAAAGACCTTATATCTTGGCAATATTTAGTCTTTCTATTCATGATCATGGAATATTACTTGACTTCTTTAGTTCTTCTTTGATAACTCTTATCAGAGTTTCATAGTTTTTCTCACATAGGTCTGAGAGAGAGATGACAGATATAGATCGATATATAGATAGATAGATACATACATACATACATACATACATATATACATACATAGACACATAGACAGACAGATCAACAGATGTATACCTAAGCATTTCATTCTTTTGGGGTGTAATGGAAATGGTATTGTGTTCTTAATTTCAAAGCTACTTGTTTTATTACTGGTATATAGGAAGTTGATAGACTCTTTTACACTAACCTTGAATCCTGCAACCTTCCTATAATAATTGCTTGTCAGTTCCAGGAATATTTATGGTCAATATTTTCAGATTTTATACACAGATGAGCATGTTATCTGTAAACAAATTTTGATTTCTTCTTCCCCAATCTGTGTACATTTATTGCCTTTTCTTCTCTCCTGGTGTTAGCAAGGATATCCAGGTTGATGTTGAAATGCTGTGGTGAGAGGGGACATTCTTTCTTGTTTCTGATCTTAGCTGGAAAGCTTCAATTTTCTCACCATTATGTATGGTGTTATGTGTAAGTGATTTATAGATGTGTTTTATCAATTTGAAGAAGTTCTCCCCATTCCTAGTTTGCTGAGAGTTTTTATCAGGAATGGATGTTTGATTTTGCCAAATAGTTATCCCAAGCCTATTGATACAATCATGTGACCTTTTTTCCTCCAATTGCATCTTCACATTGTGAGAGTGAAAGCTGGGCATCAAATTATTGGCAGGAATGAATCAAATTGGCTTTCTGAATTATATTGAATTATATCCGTGTTATATACATACTCATAGTGACTGGTCATGACATTCCCTATCAACATGAGTGCAACATATTTGAAGAACACAAAAATTTAGACATTTTAAAAATAAAATATATGTTACTAAAATTGATTTTTAAATAACTAAAAGTTATAAATAAAATAAAAGGAAGATATTGAGGGTGAAAAAAGGGTAACAGAGTTATGGCTTCAAAGACGTTGAATAAGACATTTCCACTATAGGCCATGATGAAGTTATGAGGAATGGTTTTATCCTCCCATTTTAAGCAACTCTAAAACAAGATAAAATATATAAAACAAAGGTTTCTAGACATTGGACAGCAAAAAATGAAGGGTAGTGATCTTTAAGAGGAGAGAAACTAATTAGAGGAACCCTACAATTACCCAGATTCCTTCTAAAGAATGTTTCCTGGCAATAATGCAGAAGGCAGATACAAGCAGAGATTGACAGCTTTCTTGAATTAAAGATGTAGAGCTCAGAAGGTGCACAGGAACATATTAATATCTCACTCCTAACCATTACTGCAGAAACCACTGTAACTGATAGAAGACAGGCCCAATTTAATGAGTCATCTAGGTCAAGAGCATAGATTGAAAGGAGAGTGATATCATTGAAATTTATCCCATCGCATTGTGGTAACACTACCAACAGCTGGCTCAGCCAGACTGGAGTTAGATCAATGCAGGAAAAAGGCTAATCTACCTCTTAGATGGTGGAGGCTCTCCTTTCTATCAACACCTCCTCTATAACCATTTTTCTATTTTTAAGTGCTTGCAGTGATTTTCTGGCTTCCTATTCGTATAAAGATGCAGATCATGAGTAGACAGGATCACTCTATACTAGATTGTCGGTCAATGGCACATGCAACTATCATCCATTAGCCTAAGTTGTGAGCCAGTGAGATCTGGGGGGAACTTCATACACTTCACTTCCGTTATGCAAGTTCTATCCAAAATCAACCTATATTACATGTGTATTGTGTGGCACTGTGGTGTATAATCATGACCCTTTTGCATGCCAGTGTATAATGTAGCATGCTATTGCAGAGAAGAATTTCCTCCAAGAATAGAAAATGATAGAATTATGAAATGATATAATATTTCAAAGCATTAGAGGGCTATGGAAGCAATGAAGAGTAACTACATGAAAATTTTAGAGATGAGATAAATATTCCAAGGTGAGCTGATAAGTATTCCAAGGAGAGCTTCCCCTGTCTTCTTCAACCCTCAGTATTCGTCTATCTTGGGCATGGGCTAAGAATTAGTCTCAATTCAAGGAAAAAGTTGGATCAGATAATTATTCATTAACTGTTGTACAGGATGCTCTGTTTCTTGTGTGATGCAAATTAGCAAATACTGGATTCTACATTCACAGTGTGAAAAATAAAAATGTCTCTGGATATTGTGAATTGTCCCATTGGGGGGAACATAGCTATAGCTGACAACCAGCGGACTAGAATGACTAACGTCATGTTGCATGTAATGTACATGGCCAGTTATATCTAAGGAATACTTTCCAAGTTCTGGGATAACACAAGAGACTGGAGATAAAGGATTCTAATAGGTAGCTAGAAATTTTAGATAAACACATAAAGAGGAAGCAGAAAAAGAATAGACCCACCAGAGAGAAGAAAACTACCGTAAATGCATGGTTGATTTCTCCTCAAGTTATTTAACAAGTTGTATAACTGCATAAGGAGTTAAAACAAAGAACCTAATTTTAAAAGCTCTGAAAATCACAATGTAATCTCCCATAATCTTTTAGCACTAAAGAGGTTAGAGACCCACCAGACTTGTAGCTCAAATTCTTACAAGGTCAGGCCCTAGGCACATAAGTTAGGTAAACTAGAATGAGAGTTACAAAACTTAAACCTAGCTATGGCTCATCTTAGAAATTGATTTAGTGATAAGAATCCAATCCTATGGCTCTCTACATGAATGCCTAAAATAACACCTAAAATAACACAGGCATTGCAGATTAACGATGAAGTTTACCAGAAAACTTGAATTTATATAAAAGAATTAGGTAGGCATTCTAGGACAGGAAAAAAATAAAATCATATGCATATGTGTGTGTGTGTGTGTGTGTGTGTGTATGTGTGTGTGTGTCTGTGTGTATACTACATATGTAACTTGAAATATGTGTGTGTATGTGGGTGTGTGTATATATATATATATATATATATATATTAGAAATTGAATGGATAGCTGCAACTGCAGACTGGGCACTGAAAAACATAAAACTGGTGATCTGAAATATAAATCAATAAAAAGTAAGCTGGGGAATAATGAGAAGAAAAGAAAAAATAGCATTGACATATGTGTAAGTGGCGGCCTTGAAGGAGATGACAAAAAAAAAAATGAGGCAGAAGGATTATTGACAGGTATACGGCTAATAACTTTGCAACATTCATAACATATATCATAGATTGAAGAAACTCAGTGACTGTATAACCCAAAGAAGTGTAAATGTAAGGAACACTACAAGTAGAAACATTTGAAGAAAACTATTGAAAGACATAGATAAAGGATATACTCTAGGTTGGGCTCAGTGGCTCACTCTTGTAATCCCAGCAGTTTGGGAGGCTGTGGCAGGCCAACAACTTGAGGCCAGGAGTTTGAGACCACACTGGCCAATATGTTGAAACCCCGTCTCTACTAAAAATACAAAAAATTAGCTGGGCATGATGGCAAATGCCTGTAATCCCAGCTACTTGGATGGCTGCGGCACAAGAATCTCTTGAACCCAAGAGGTAGAAGTTGCAGTGAGCTGAGATTGCACCACTGCACTCCAGCCTGAGTGACAGAGTGAGACTCTATCTCTAATAATAATGATGATAACAATAATAATAATATACTCTAAAATCAACCAGAGTAAGAAAAGACACGTTATTTTTAAAGGAGCAACACTAAATCTAACAAATGACTTTCCTATAAAAAACAATGAAATCCGGAAGTCAGGAGCAGCACACTTAAATTGCTGAAATAAAATATCTCCAAACATCAGTTTCAAAAGTAAAAGTGAAATAAAGATATTTCAAATGAACAAAGTTATGGAAATTTTCTTTCAACACTCCTGCAGTAAACAAATATTAAAAAAGAAGAAAAATTAATCCAGATGGAAGCATCAAAATATAGACAGAAACTCTGGAAAGGCAAATATGTGAGCAACTATAAACGAGCATTGGCAGTAAAACATAGTAATTTATTATGGTATATTGTGAAGTTTAAGATACATGTAAAGCTCTCAAATATGCAAGCATTAACATAAAACATAGAAAAGTGTATAAAGTACAGTTTATTTTGAGGTTTTAAAGTTGTATCAATACTGGTAAAGGGGTAAAAGTAATTCATCAAGCTTTACAAACCCATAATGTGAACTTTTTATACAGATTAATCATGATACATTTGTACATGTGTAATTTATGCAGAATATTGGTATATTTTATAGGTATATGCATACACAAACATAAGCGCCGTTATATAAATATATTTATTGAGAACATCTGAAAATATACATATCAGTATATTACTAGTAGTTATTTCTTGGAAATCATTGAGAAATTTTATTTTTTTTAAAAAATTTAAACATATTTCTGTAAAAAGAAATTATATCGTAGAATAAAATGAATAAGCAAATGAAGAATCAGTAGAGCAAAGCAGGAGAGGAATTAAGAGAAAAAAGAAAGGCAGATAGAAAAATTGAGCTACCAAGGATTACAGCTTCTAAAGACTTATGTTTCAGCCCTAACTTACTGTTTTCAATTTTGTGAAAAAAGAGAACGAAAAGTTCAAATAATTATCTTCTTCCTTCATTGACCAAGAAGACCTTAACATTCCTCTCAGGTTGACTAAACTTAGACCGGCTTCCTTATGACTCTAGGATCCTGACCTCGTTTTTCTTAAGAGCATTAACTTTAGAGAACTTGTAATTGTAAAAGCCTTTCTCTTTTGATATGTAAATCTTTAAAGCTTCTTGCCAGTTTTGATATCCAGAAATATCTTTCTCATGTACCTGGGAATCATCCTTTTGGAATGTAATTATCAAGGAAATAGGCTCTCTAAGTTCCAGTTTCTGTGGGAGGGTAGAGCTTAACTTCAGCTGGAGCCTTGCTACAAGTTGTAAAACGACCTCTTGTCATGAAGATAGGGGAGCTTACTTTTCCTCTGGGGAAAGCCAGTCAGCATAGTCTATGGTCTCTTTGACCTCAGCTCTTAAAAACGCTACAACCCTCTATTTCATCAACATTGAATCAGACTGTGTTCTAGATTCTCTCCACTATTGGAACAGCCTTGAGTAAAACCTTTCCTGCTTGATTAACTTTGGTGTAACTTTTGCTTTGGCACTATAAAAAGGTGATTATAATAATATTTATATGTTACTATTATAACAGGAATGTGGGAACACCAAATGTTGTAAAGGTTGGAGAATTGCTACATAAACAGAAAGTAGACAAGAGTTGAAAATACATGAGTTCACAGGGAAAAAAAAAAGACCAGGAAGTTATTTTAATGTACTAGAAGTATCTTGAGACCTATCATCTGTTAAATATGATGCTGTCAATTAGCTCTCAGTATCCATCTGGTCCAGAAGGCCTTATTTTGAAACGCTAATTTCCGTGCTCAGCATAGATTTCTATAACAAAACAGATAACAAATATTGATTTTAAAATACAAAATTTTAATGACCAATATTTAAATATTTCTTGGGAGACAAAATAACTTTAGTTGCAACATTATTATTTTAAATATAGGTTCTGAGTGTTAGGAACGATGCAAGGACAGTTTTTAGGAGAAAAATCAAAATAACTTCTGTTAATAAGGTTTCTATTTTGCTCTTGTAAGGAAAAATCAGTTTTAACGGGCTTCATTAAAATCGGTTCGCTTTTACTCACATAGTAAGGGTTAGGAAACAGGGCTGATGTGGGCTGCTTGCTAGCACCAATGTCCTGATATCCTTCATATTTTTCTGCTCTAACATTTATAGCATTTGGCCTTTTCTCATGTATGCTACTTTCTCAGAGAACAATGGCTGACCTAACTCTAGCCATGTCTGCTTTGCAGACTGAAAGAAGGAAAGTTGGTGGGTGGAGAACATGCTCATATCAAAAAAGCAAATTCTCTTCCAGTTCTCCCTAGAAAATTTGTGACCACAGTAATCTATCCCAAGGGTATCCATAGCAGCAAGAGAGGCCGATAAATCTGATTTTTTTTTTTTTCCTGAGAACTGCCGCACAGAACAAAATCAGAATTTGGTCAATAAAGATGAATAGGTGAGGAGGAGTATATGCCATAACACCTTCCAATGCTTCCCCTAGGAGAATATCATGCACTTATGATCAATTGTCACGCTGATCTCAAATATGTGAGTCAAAAATATAATGATCTCACCCCAAAGAAACTCATATTGTTTGACATGGTCAAACATTAATTTAGGCAGTTAACATCAATAGATTCAAAACATTGTACTTATCTCAGCTTACAAGAAAGATTTGTTATAATGCTATAATAGCAATACCTGCCTGGCTGTGTATCATTCAAATATTGTGCATAAGCACATTGATTTAATTCTCACAGCATTCTATGAAATGAATATTCATCCTTTTTCACAGATGAGGAACCCGATGATTCAGGAAAATATGCCTGTTTTTATCATTGTAGTTCCACGTTAATCAAGTAGCCTATGAATTTATCTAATACAGGAAAATGGGGTAATTTATTCAAGGTTTTTTTAAACATTTAACTAAACTTCTAGAACTTGGCAAAGTTTGGCAATATCGACTAGCTTTTAGAATAATTGAGTGAAGTCTATACAAAGTTTTACAAAGTGTACCCTCAATGAATAAAAATTTGTTTTCCTGAAAGCACTTTGGTGTATATAGGCATGTGTATGTGTATACTTATGTTTATGACTATGTGTGTGTGTGTGTGTGTGTGTGTGTGTGTGTGCGCATTTGCAGACAGTATAAAAAGGAGAGTAGAACAACTCTATGATTGCTGACTGTGAGCTCTTGGTTTTTATTACTTAATGCATCTTACTCCATCTAATACAGTTTAGATGTTTGTTATCTCCAAATCTCATGTAGAAATTTAATCACCAATGTTGGAGGTGGGGCCTTGTTGAAAGTGTTTGGGTCAGGGAGTGTATCAGTCATGAATATCTTCCTGCTGTCCTCATGATGGTGAGTGAGCTCTCACAAGACCTGTTTGTTTATAACAGTAGGTCACTAACATTCATCCCTTGCTCCTGATCTCACCATGTGAGGTGCCTGCTCCTGCTTCACCTTTTGCCATGATGATAATCTCCTTGAGGCCTCACCAGAAATCCAGAAGATGACAGCACCATGCCTTCTTTACAGCCTGCAGAACGGCGAGCCAATGAAACCCCTTTTCTTTATAAATTATTTAGCCTCAGGTATTTCTTTACAGCAACACAAAAATGACTTAAAGTACTATCTCTTTCAATCTTTCAGTTCTAATCAAAATAGTTTTCCAAATGTGTAATTAATAATATATACAATATGAGCTGTAACATATTATTTTAAATAAAATTTTCTAGAGTTCTTGATATTATATTGAAAATGGAATTCACTTTTAAAAGTGCAATGCACTTTTATTGCATAGATACTTTTGTTCTTTTTACTAATTTATATAGGTAATATTGAGAGTTTCCATCCACAATGAAGAACAGAGAGATCTAAGATCTTTTGGAATCTGAAAGTTATTTCTTTCAATGGAAAGTAAACGGTGAAGCCTGTATTGGCTTCACAGTTCCCAGCTAGCTTATGCAAAAACAATTTCTTTTTCTGGAAGTTACAGTCTACAATGAAACATCTTTAATAGTAAAACTGTAGTGGGGAATGAGTAGATTTTTTAATAGGGCTTCATAAATAGGATATATACTCAGAATTTTGGAGGTACTCGGGCATCAAACTTTGAGCAATTTGTTGAATTGCTTTGTGAGAGGTTTAATACTGCATTTAGCAACTAAGAAGCTGGGAGAAAAATTCTGAATTAGATATTTCCAATATGCAAAGCAAACATAAAAATTAACTCAGCATTTATGAAGCTACAGTAGAAATTGGCTGAAAATATGTTTCTTTGTTTCTGAAGTATACTAAAAGGAAGATAAATAGTGTTTTTTTCTTTTAATCAATTTGGTTAAATGACTAACAAAACCATTGTTCCAAAAGCATAGTTCTATTGAGAAAAACACCAGATTGCCTCTAAATTATATTCTCCCCCAATGCTTAATTTGCTACTGTTCTATTCATTTGGTATTTCCATCCCATATTGAGAGACTGTGGGAGTAATACAGGATTGCTGCAAGAATCATCCTAGAAAACATAAAAGATATCTTTATTATTGCAGTGGTCTTTACTGTTAGCTTTACATTTGGCAGGCATTCAAGGTCTTTGTGGAAACAAACATTCCTCTTCACAAGTTTTCCCACTTTATTCATAAAATAATTTATATTGTTTTAGTTTTAGGCAGGTTTTAGGAACTTTTCTGTGATCCATCTGGTAGCTGGGAATAATGTAGTACATTTATCTCATTAATTTATAAGGACTGGTTCAAATTTTGCTTTAAGGACTCTTTTGAGATTTGACATAGATTTGCCTATGGCTATACTATGAGAAAAAAATATTTTTTAATCTTATTTTTGCTACACAAGCTTAAAATACATTTAGTTAACTATTTTGGGTTTCACTTTATTTGTGTAATGGACATGACTGATCCTGTTGTCTTAAGGCTATTGTAAGAATTACGCAGCAAATAACAGATAATTATATGCCAATTATTTGTGACATTTTCAAAATATTTCTGAAGAATTTCTTTGTTATGTTCGTGTGTGTGCTGCTTTCATAGAGATCAATAGAAATTATTTTGTATAACCATTCACCAATTTAGTAATACTTAAGAAACATGTGAAAAGAACATAGATATTTGGAGGGAAGAATGTAAAGTACTTAACATTGATAATTAACATAAATAGATTATGAAGTGAAAATTACCTGTTTTGTTGCAAATAGACATTTGAAGAAAGCAAAGGAAAAGGCAAAATTTCTTAGCTTGCAAACAGACAATCAAGATTTTCCATTCTACTTCTAATAGAAATGATTAATAAATGACTATTATTTCCATTCTTCAATCTGGGGGAAATAAGACAAATTGGTATATTCTCCTATCTATTTATAGTTTTCATGCCTGAGGCTTTATGTCCTTATTTTGATTAATATTTATGGGAGGATTCTGGAAGAGTAAAATAAATCACACACCCATAACATTTATCAGACCAATGAAGCTCAGAATACTTGTTTAATGAAAGTACACAGATCATATTAGACAATGCTTTTTTCCATTTTATTTTTAAAGCACATGTAAGATACTAGATTATTGTATAGCACATTTCTAAAGATTAAAAAATTAAAAATGAAACATTGTGAACAAGCATGATCAATATAACATAATCACAACTAAATTCTTACCTTGTCTCTAAGGGCATTCATGATTATTACCAATGTTTACTTTTTGCCAGTATTTGAGTAGATTCATTTACTACTTTGGTTACACCCTCATTGACTGAAAACACACAATTCATCTATGTTCCAGTGATGATCTTATTCCTTCGTGGTATCTTAATGTTGCTTTTTATTCAAAGGAGCTAGTACTTCATTATAGATTACAACCATTCTGTGTTCATTTAAATATCCTGCCTGAATACTAGTTATATTCATTGTTACAAAACTAAGTTTTACATGTTGGTTGAAATTTCAGTGCAACATTTGGGCAGAGTGAACAGCACTCCATATGCTACAATTGATAAATACAAATTAAGAAAATAGGTAAAACTTCTGTTATTTTTATTATATATATTATTCATAATATCAATAATAAGAAGTTTAAACTTTGAGAAACATTTAAAGAGTAACTATTGTGTGTTCGGTTTTCTTATATAATGGAAATGAGACTTTCTATCACAGAAGAGACTGAATTCAGGAGCCAGAC
Organism: Sapajus apella; assembly: GCF_009761245.1. Lineage (NCBI taxonomy): Eukaryota > Metazoa > Chordata > Mammalia > Primates > Cebidae > Sapajus > Sapajus apella. The sequence goes on along the minus strand of NW_022436970.1, from coordinate 10,579,473 downwards.
ATTACACAAATAAATGCATAAATTGTCATTTATGCACTTTATAATATGCATAGTTATAGCAAGTTCTATGGCAAGTGCCAGGAAGAAGAACGGATTGTTTTGAGGAAACAATAGTAGAAAATAATTGAAAGCCGTGGGCTTAGTGAAAATTATTTCTCTGTGGAAGTGACATTTAGACCAGAGGGAGAAGAAAAGGCTTCAGGATACCCAGAAGAGGAACTAATGAAGAGCCTACCAGCCAGACTCTAGCTTTGAACAGCCCAGAGCAACTGCCAGAAGGCCAAGGGGGCTGGAGTTAGTGACCATAGAATGTTTAGTGTGGTGACAGAGAGTGAGAAAGGAAGGTAGGTAAGATTGCATCCTGTAAGCAGTGCTTAGGGGTTACACTTTTACTGTAGTGATAATGAAAAAAGTTTTTAAGCTGGTGAGTGACCTTTATCAACTTAAAATTTACTCAACAAATGCATCCCTCACATTATAGAACAGGGACATTTCATCCAACTTGAAATAGAGGCTTTCTGAAAGTCAATATATGTTTTCTTTTTTCTTTTCTTTCTTTCTTTTTTAAATAAATACAGACATTTCCCTAAGAAGAATTATTATGGTGACAAGGTCTCTTTAGGGTGGGGCATTCAAATATAGGCTTGACTTCATTGCACTTCCTCTTTTTTTTAATCAATATTCAAAACTTTGAAATAATATGATTTCTCACATTTAGCCTTTCTCATATTAATGAAACTAAATATTTCATAGATATTTGATAACTCCAAATTCACAATACAAAATCATTATTTTCTATTTAACTTTAAAATATCTAACATTACTTAGTTGCAAATACCCACTTCTGGAAAGTGTCCGCTCGACAGGTACACACAAAATTTCATTCCAGAATAATGAGGTAAGTGTTTTATTTGGAATTATCTTGAAAATATAATTTTCAAAGTCATACATAAAATTATATATATAATACATATTCAAAATTAAGAATACATACATAGCTTTGCTTTATGACCCCAGAAAAATATATGGGGCAAAATTTCATTGTGCTATAAATAAAATATCTTTTGCTTAATTCAGAATTGCATTAGCTGGTTGTATTTGCAATTGGAGTAGTGCGTAAAATATTTATATATTTTTGCCCTGTTGATGTTCAAAAATAAATAAATACATGGATTGCAATATATTGTGGGGAAACAAAGTATGATCACCTGTTGGGAAATAATCTAAAACTAGAAATAAATTTTTGATCAATGTAAACGTTTTTGGAATCCAGTATATTTATGTTCAATTCAATTGCTTCCCTAAGAAAAGATCAGCCCTTACTGTTACAATTTCCTTACAGGAAGATGAGTTACTATCTGAACCAAAAATTAATTTGCACCTCAAGAAATATAGCAAAGAGAGAGTTACCAATCTGTCGGGTAAGAAATTGCTTAAAAATAGAATAAAAGTGTTAGGTTTCTTTAAAATTGAATTTTCACCTTGCTTCAGTGGGGGTTCAGGATAGGTAATGAGTTCACTCTATTACATGATTGATGGCGCCTCCACATTTTTCTATACTTTCCCAAAGAATTTGGTTTCTTATTTTTGTACACATATAGATGGACTCCTGTAAGTGAAGTCAAATGCAACACAGAAAACAGCTATTCAAGGAAAGAAAAGATAATTTAATCACTTTATCTACTCTGCATTAGACTGTTTCTCACCCAATTGCCAATAAGTAAAGCAATTAGAGAACAATCTTCAGGTACCACTTTACAGATGCTATCAAAAGGTCACAATTTGTTGCTCTTATAATCTGCCGCTGAGTTTGAACTGGCATGTTGGATCCAACAAGTTCTATTGTCCTTTTTCAGTAATCATTACCTTTCCTTGAGTTTTTGAAGTAGGCCTAATTATGTGCTGGATTGAAGTAAAAAAAATGCTTGTATAACACAGCAGTTTTCATGCAGATCAGCAGTGGTGCAGCACTGAATATATTGGCCTGCTCCAAAAACAGGGAGTATTAATTATGGGGGCAGTGGGTTCATTAGGGTGCTAAGCAAAGTAAGCAATGAAATCACTGGACAAGAGATTAGAAAATCCTTAAAATGGTTGGATACATAAACCTGCTTAGCCCACAAACCAGCCCATATTTCTGCCCCCGAGTACTAGACGTACCTGTAGTTATTCCATTCTCTTTCCTGTTAAACTCTTAAATTATAATTGGTTTGGAAAATCTAATGTAATATCTCATTTATCTAACATACGTTGTCAGCAACTAAGTGCTCTGGGCCCTGATCATACCAGGGAAATAGTGGTAACATTTAAACACACATACACACACACAGAGTTCAGAGCTCTGTACAACAGAACAGTTCTGTTGTGAAAATGGGACTTACTTGATACTGCAAACTTTGTATTATGACACATTAAGACTTTGAAAGGAAAAAAAATAAGGAAAGAAGGAAGGAAGGAGGGAAGAAAAGAACAATGATACCTATCATCATAATTGCTTGATAAAGAAAAAAACATTTTAATAATAACAAAATTGAGAAAGAATTTAGTTGAGAATGAATAATAGTGCAAGAAAGAGACAGAAATTAGTGACAAAAAACATATTCAAGAAGGTGGTTTGGAGTCACACTGGACAGACAATGACACAATCTACAGAGGTGAGAAAAGATTTTCAGGAAGAAGTGTGAAAGAGTTAGAAGCTTTGATTTGAAGTTTGAATATGAGTTAATAAAAAATAAGATGGTAACATGTATTTTACAGGCAGGGTCTAGAAAATCAGTTTGCACATAAAGAAGCATAAGCAGGCACAATGCACTTGGGGAAATGTAAATAGCTCTGGATAAATGGGATACAGCTTGCATGTTTGGGACAATTGAGAAAAAGAGAGTAAATTTTTAAATCACCAGTCCTGGAAATTCATAGTACTGAAGGGCTTGCATACTATAGATATTTTGTATTAAATATTATGTGGAGTAAAATGTATGGTCACCTGTTGGGAAATAATCCCAAACTAGAGATAAATTTTTGAACAATGTAAACATTTTTTACTAGTCAGTAAAAGCTTTTAATTTAATTTTTCAAAAAATTACTTAAAAGCTTTCACTACAACGTGACGGGTAGAAAGCTTTTAGTGAAAAAAATATTATATCAGAGGTTATGAGATTAAGTAGACAAAGATGTTTAAAAACGTAAAGGAGAGTTATTAATCTGATGAACTCTCCCAGGATACAGAATTTAACAAACTGGCAAGAAACACAAGAACTTATGTAAACACAGTATAAGATAATTACTAGAGGCAGGGAAAATGAAGGCCCCATCCAGGATCTAGAAATACAAGAATTGTCATGGCACATGGTGAAAGACTCAGTTAAAGGCTGAGAGAAGTAAGCATATTAAAGTGAATATAATGTGTAAGGCCAAATAACACACTCTCCAACAAAAACATCAGGAATATGCTGGAGAAACACATTGTTCTGCTCTGTCACCGGGGCTGATGATAGGAGGTGCTGTTATGATTGTTAACAATAGGGATGATTGTCTCCTCCAGTAGCAGAGGCCTGATATATTGGGCAACATCCATCTCTCAGTGAACACAATTACCTATGAGTGGAAAGATCTGCCATTATGCCCAGAGGCAACTGTAGACTGCGATGGAGATAAAAATAGAATATCACATTTTGGGGAGTTAATATAGATGGGCAGCAAAAGACCTCTTCAATATGCAAGATTTAAAAAAAAATTGAACATGAGCAGAGCAATTACCCCAATACAAAATTGCCATTCCTATCCCAGTTTTCAGAGCTGCTCCAATTTTCAAAGAAGGACCAATTGATTGAAAAAAAAAACAAAACAAAAACCTGAGTCCAGAATGAAGGAAATGAAGAACCACATCAGTTGTATGTGATAATGATTTCTCCAGACATTCCTCAAAGTGATCTCTGGACATTTTCTTAGGTAGCTGTGCACTGGGAAAACACAAATAGTCAAGCATGTTGAAAACTCTTGGACACAAGGTTAGAGTTGACAATAATAGCCAGAGACTCAAAGTGTCTTCATCATCATCATGCTCCTTCCCTAAATGCAGGGGGCATATATAGGAAAATAATAAATGGAGTTATGTGTTTTGGTTCCGTATTCCCCCCTCAAATCTTATGTCGAATTGTAATTCCCACACATTGCAGAAGGGACCGATGGGAGGTGATCGGATCATGGAGAGGAACTTCTCTCTCACTTTTCTAATGATAGTGAGTGAATTCTCATGATATCAGATGATTTAAAAGTGTGGCACTTTCCCCCTTGCTCTACCTCTCTTGCCACCATGTAAAACATGCCTTGCTTCCCCTTCTGCTTCCACTATGATTGTAAGTTTCCTGAGATCTTTCCAGCCAAGTGAGACTGTGAGTCAACTAAACCTCTTTTCTTTGTAAATTACCCGGTCTTACGTAGTTCTTTATAGCAATGTGAAAACTGACTAATACAGGAGTCCAGGGCCATGCTAACTTGGTGATGGGTCTACTATCTACTCCCTGATCCCCCAAACTGGAATAGATATACGAGATAGTTGGCATAGTTCCTAGGCTGTGTAATATCCTTGTCCTGTGAAGCAAAACCTTCTACAGTAAGAAAAAAAAAATAAGTTAAAGCCTCTGAAATCTCACCCTCCTGTGTAATAAATCAAAAACGCTATCATATTCCAGGAAGAATTTTTTTTTAAAGTACGTATAATTCAAGTTTAAAAGGTGCATAACTAAAGATACAGTCCTATTTTAATTTAATTCACCAATCAGAACTCTGAAAGGACCAGACAGATCACAAAACACTTGAGTGGACTATTGTCAACGTAACCAAATAATAGCCCTAATTGTAGCCATTATATCAAATGCTTCATCTTTTCTGAAGCAGGTAAACAAAATTTCAGGTGTATGATATACAGCCATTTATCCAGTGAATGTGTCATTTTTAACTTCTATAAGAATACAAAATTAGATACATTTAACATTCATATAGAAATGACAATAATATACCCTTAAAGTTTTGCCCCAGACTAGGTTAACTTTGCCAGTCTATCAATATAAACTCATGAGCTCTAGACCATCTGTACATTCCATCAAGAATCACTCTGGTCTTTTATCTTGATTATCTCAAACCAATCAAACCAGGCAGGCAAGAAGCGACTAGCACATTGTAGCCTTAGTGAAACACAAGCATTTCCTGACAGTAAGATATAAACTTTACTATAAACCCCATGAAAACTCAGTCTCACTACAGCATTATAATTTTAGGAATTCAGTTGTGTAAGCTATAGCGCCATTTTATTTCCTAATTTATATTACATATAAATTAACATTTATATTATATGAATACATATACATAATATAAACTAATATTTATATTATATTAATATTATACATGATATAAATATACTATTTATATATAAGTATATATTATAAATGCATTATTATATATTATAAATTATTTACACATTGAAATATATACTTTATATGTATCATATGTTATATATCATACATATTTACAAAATATATAATACATATGCTTAATATAGATTATGTAATATATGATGTATATGCATAGTATAAATTATATCACATATAATTTATATTGACAGCACTTCCCTTCCTGATTTATATATAATGTGTATATATATTATATATATACATTATATTCTATATTCTATATATACATTATATATTATATATATATATACATACATTATATATAAATTAGGAAGGGAAGTGCTGACACACACACACACACACACACACACACACACACACACACATATAAATTTTGTGCCTTCCACCCTGAAACCATGAAGAAAGGTCACCATCTGTCGGTCCTTGCTGGCTTCTGAAGAAAGCATATTCTAGGTTTTATACTACTTTTCTATCATATTCTAGATTTTATACTACTTTTCTATCCCATAGAGTTGGGGAAGCAAAAGGCTAGCAAGTTTATCTAATGCATAGCAGATTACAGTTTTGTACAGCAGTCTATTCTATACCGCTATTCCTGCAGCAAGCCCAATCTAGTATAACCTCCTTGCTCCTATTGAGATGTGGCATAACCTCCAGGATCTCTTTCTTTCTATCATTGGTATCTATCAGTGATAGAAAGAAAGAGACCAGGGGTAGAAAGAAAGAGATCCTGGAGGTTATGGCACATCTCAATGGGAGAATTACAACGTAAACCCCTAATTTTGTGGAGCAAACTAATGCAATCGGATGCAGAGATTTATGAATATTTTGAAAAACAACTCCTAGTGTGTGTTGCTGGGACAGGCTAGCAATGGAGCCTCTGATCATGAGACACAGCCCCAAAGCGAGATGTCCAGTATTAACCACGTTCTGTCTGGCCCACCCAGTCATAACTTTGTTGGACCAGTCACAATCTAATGTAAGAGGAAAGTGACATATCCATGGCTGATCATACTGAGGACTGTAAAGCACATACACACTGCAAGAACAGAGCCCAGGAAAATATGCCACACATCACTCTTGAGTCAGTGGCTCTTCTCATCAGCCTTCCTAGAAAGCTAAGGGATCTTTAGGATCAACTGATAGAGGAGAAAAAAAAATTGCAACTAATATATGAGCATGCCAATTTGTATTGTGGGTGAAAGTAGAAAAATGGATGATAGCTGTATAAGAGGCTCACTCACAGGTAACTTCTAAAGGCAGAGTTGAAGGGACATTTTTCCAATGTACCGAGATCAAGGTACCATATCTGGTGCACTTGGTATAGAAATAGAAATGACTTGTTTAATCTTTGTATGAATTCATAGGCAATGGAAAATATATTGATCTGAGGACCTGGAATAAGAATAATTGGAAAACTGGGTATAAGGAGGTTTCAGCTGGAGTTAGTTACTTTGATATATGGTAATAAACCGGAAGATCTTTCCATTTAATGTGAATGCTTGGTAGATGCACTGAACAACCAGATAGATAAAAACAACTTGGCCACTTGTCAGCACCCCACTTCTGTCATTGGCTGTCCCAGTTGTGAGACAATGGGCATACGAACGCAGTAGACATGGTAGCAGCGATGATGGAAATTCTTGATGCCCACTTATAAAGTCTGCTTTAGCTGTCATCATCACTGATTCTCTAACTTACTGTCAATTGAGGTCAAAACTAAATTATCGATATTGAACACTTAGTGATAACAGCAGTTAAATTATACTTGGTAATTGGGAACCCACACAGCATTCACTGTAAGATAAAGGATCTATTCTACAATAGAGGAAAAATGGATATACATCCAGGAAAATGGGATTCACCAGGAATACCACAAACTGCAACCCCAGAAGCTACCACCCTTACGAGGTCAGAACCGCCATTTAAAGGAACATCTTAAGTGACGGCTTGGAAGAAATACTTTGTATGATTGAAGCGTTGTCCTGAAGGATACAGTATATACTTTAAATTGTATACCTTTATATGGCATTGTGTCAAAATGTAGACTACATGGATCTGGGAAATACAGAGAGAAGTGGGAGAAGCCTAGTTCACCATCACTTGCTATAACATGCTTAGAGATTCTGTCTTTTCTGTCATTCTGACATTGTGCTCTATGAGCAAAGATGCCTATTTTCTTTTAGGGAATGCTTCCACTAGGAAACACAGCAAAACATCTATTGAAATAAAAACTAATAATCCTTCCTGAGAAGTTCAGAATCTTGATGGCAAGGGATCACCAAGCAAGAAGAGCAGTCACTCACTGTATTGGCCGGAGCAATTGGCCTTGCTATTTAGGAGAAAATATGGATGTTTTTAAACATCCATATGCTTAAATATGGATTAATATATTTGGCGTAAAGCAATTCACTTGTGTACCACTTGGTTACCAACTCCTTGTTCAATTTTAATAATTAATGAACATCCCCTTTGATCTAAGAAATACCTGTAACCAAGGACTCAGAACTCTCAAGGATGGGAATCTGGGTCACATCTCTGGGTAAGCAACCAAGAAAAAGCAAAAGTGGTAGCTGAGGTTGGAGGAATATGAGACTTGATAGCAGAGGAAATGAGGTGATGAATATCAGCTGTGTCCCCTAGACTGTGCATCAGTAAAAGCATTACTTTTTCCCATGAACATTTTAAATTTCCTGCCAGAAGAAAGGCTCATCAGATTTAGAGGGGCTGCTCTCGGGATTCACACACAAATAATAGCATAGACAGCCTAGAAATGGACCGTGAGGACGCTACATGGTGCTGACCAGATTTCATTTGAGGAATAATACTTATTACCCCACCTACTGGCAGTGCTGTAGACAGACAACTCTCACCTCCTGGGATTAACTGGGCTGAGGAGATTCTATTTAAGGTCACGCAAATTGGTGTAGGTTAAAAGCCAAGCCCTCCCACCAGAAGTTATAATATTTCCAAAGTGTTATCCCTTCCTCAAAATTCCCCACACTGTTGGCTGAAACTTCCTTTAAGACTGCATTACATTTAAGGAAGCCTCACTGTGCCGAGATCTGCTTCCTTCTCTTCCCTTTTGTGCCAAATTTCAAATGACAGTTTGGTTTCGAGCTGCATTAGTACAAGAAAGTAAAATAAGGCAAAATATGAGGGTATAGCATGCAATGGCCTTTATTATATAGGGTGTTCAAATAAAGATATATGCCCATTTTGGTGACTGTAAAATTTTGAAATTTTTAATTTAAGCATAAAGTATTAGATCTAGAAGCTCTAAAAGTATTAGATCAAAACCAGGACTTTTTTTTATATCATTTTCATCTTAGGACAGAAAGGGATATAGGATATTTTGTAATATATGAAATCAAAAAGCCATAAAAGTTTGATGAAATTAATTGCATAAAATGGAAAAGAAGGTAAAATATTCATACACAAATGGCTCTGTTGGCCAGGAGCAGTGGTGCACGCCTGTAATCCCAGCACTTTGGGAGGCCGAGGCGGGTGGATCACCTGAGGTCAGGAGTTCTTGAAAATAGATTCCTGGTAACCAATTGAATGTACAGATTTGAGCTCAAGAAAGTAGTAGGCCTTGAGGGGAAGTACAGCACTATGGTCAAAATCATGAATTTGGTTCCTGGAACCATATATCAGCACCAACAATCCGCACTGCAAGTGACTTAGCTCCTCTGTGGCTCAGAATCTTTATGCCCAATGAGGAAATATTAATGCTTACCTCAAATTATTATGATAAGTAGCTGGTTTCATCAGCTATCTAGACCAGCTGCAATGTTCCTTTAAGCCAATTCCTAATCCATAACATTGCCTTAATTTGCTTTAATTCTATTAAGGCTGAGAGAATTAAAGAAGTTCAGAAGAAACAATATGTATTTTCATTCATATATAGAAATGTTTATATATCTATATATACATACACACATATATATATAGAGAGCTCTACCTATATATATTTATCTATAAATATATACATTTAATGAAAGAGATCTAATAAATTTATTTTATTAAAATATATATTTTGTATATATTTTATATCCATTTATATATATATATTTATTTCATATATATCTTATACACAGAGATTTAATAAAATGAGAGATAAAATGAAGTATTTTATAGTGCTTTGCTTTATTGTGCTTTAATTGTGTATTTTACAAATTGAAGATTTGTAGATTTTCTATGTCAAACAAGCCTATTGGTGCCAGTTTTCCAAAAGTATGTGTTAATTTCATGTCTTTGAATCACATTTGGATAATTCTTGCAATATTTTAATTTTTTTATTATTACATATGTTATAGTGATTTATAATCAGTGATCTTTGAGGTTACTTTTATAATGTTCTGGGGCAACCAACAGCACCCATGTAAGACTGTAAACTTAATGGATAAATGTTGTGTTTGTTCTGACTGCTCCAGTAAGCAGCCATTTCCCCATCTCTCTACCTCTTCTTGGGCATCCTTATTCCCTGAGACACAAGAACATTAAAATTAAGCCAATTAATAAATCTACAATGACTTCTAAGTGTTCCAGTGAAAGAGTCTCACACTTATCACTTTGAAACAAAAGCTGGAAATGATTAAGCTTAGTGAGAAAGTCATGTCAAAAGCCCAGACAGGCCAAAAGCTAGGCTTCTTGTGTTAGTTATCTAAGTTGCACATAAAAAGAAAAAGTTCTTGAAGATAATGAAAATAGCTATTCCAGTGAACACATGAATGATAAGAAAACAAAACAGTCTTATTACTGAGAATAAAGCAAGTTTTAGTGGTCTAGATAGATCAGATGAGCTACAACATTTCGTTAAGCCAAATCCTAATCCGTAGCATAGACCTGTGTCTCTTCACTTCTCTTAAGGCTGAGAGAAGAGAGGAAGCAAAGAAGTAAAGTTTCAGAGAGTAACAGAGGTTGGTTCATAAGGGTTAGGGGAAGAAGCCTCCTCCATAACATAAATGTCCAAGATGAACCAGCAGGTATTGATGCAGAAGCTGCAGCAAGTTATCCAGAAGATCTAGCCAAGGTAAGTGGTAATGGTGGCTACATTAGATAAAAGATTTTCAGTGTAAACACAACAGTCTTGGCTGTACATGGTGTCTCATGCCTGTAATCCTAGCACTTTGGGAGAACAAGACGGGTGGATTACCTGAGGTCAGGAATTCAAGAAAGCCTGGCCAACATGGCAAAACCCCATCTCTACTAAAAATACAAAAATTAGCCGAGCATGGTGATGCAAGCCTATAATCCCAGCTACTCAAGAGACTGAGGCAGAAGAATCCCTTGAACCCGGGGGAAGAGGTTGCAGTGAGCTGAGATTGTGCCATTGCACTCCAGCCTGAGCGACAGGATGACACTCAATCTCAAAACAAAAACAGTCTTATAGTGGAAGATGCCGTCTAGGACATCATAGCAAGAGAGAAGTTAATGACTGACTTTAAATCTTCACAGGACAAGCCAATTCTCTTGTTAGGGGCTAATGCAGTTGGTGACTTAAGTTGAAGACAATACTCAATTCTGAAAATTGTAGAGCCCTTAGGAATGATGTTAAATCTACTTTTTCTGTGCTCTATAAATGGAACAACAAAGTCTGGATGATAACACATCTAATTATGGCATGGCTTAACACATATTTTAAGCCTATTGTTGAGACCTTCTGCTCAGAAAAAAATATTTCTTTCAAATGTTACTGTTCATTGACAATGCACATGGTTACCCGGGAGCTCTGATGAGAAGGAGTTTCATGTTTTTTTTTCAAGGCTAGTAATATAACATCCATTCTGCAGCCAATGAAACAAGGAATAATTTTGACTTTCAAGTCTTATTAATTAAGAAATACATTCTGTAAGGCTACAGCCACTATAGTGATTCCTCTAATGAATCTGGCTAAAATAAATTGATAGCCTTCTGAAAAACATTCACCATTCTAGATGTCCTTAACACCATTTGTGATGCATAAGTGGAGATCAACATATCAACATGAACAAGGGAAGCCGATTCCAACTGTCATAAATGACTTTGAGAGGCTCAATAATTCAGTGGAGGATGTGGTGAAAATGGCAAGATAACTACAATTGGAAGTGGAGCTTTAATATGTGACTGAATTACTGAAATCTCATGGGTAAAGAGTTGCTACCTACGGATAAGCAATGAATGTTTCTTGAGATGGAATCGATTTCTAGTGAAGTTGCTGTGAACATTTGTTGAAATGACAACAAAGGATTTAGAATATTATGCAAAATTAGTTGATAAAGCAGCATCAGCTTTTGAGAGGATTTACTCTAGCTTTGAAAAAAGGCCTACTGTAGGTAAAATGCTTTCAAAAAACATCACATACTACAGAGAAATCTTTTGTGAAAGAATGCTACTAGCTCATAATTGTCTTATTTTAAAGAATTGCCACAGCCATCTCAAGCTTCAGCAACCATCACCCTGATCAGTTAGCAGCCATCAACATCAAGGAAAGATTTCCCCAGCAAAATATTTTTATGACTCTCTGAAGGCTGAGATGATTGTTAGCATTTTTTGGTCGTAAAGTCGTTTTCAAATAAGGCATGCACATTTTTAGACATAATGATATCGTACATTTATAGACTATAGTATCATGTAAGCATAAATTTTATATGCAGTGGGAAACCAAAAAATTCATATGACTTGCTTTATTGCAATATTCACCTTATTTTGGCTTTTTGGAACCAAACCTACATACTTTCTGAGGGAATAAGGGATTTAGGTCTTTGTATAAAATATATTTATTTTGACTTCTTCATTTAGTTAGTGACAATTCAGCAAAATAGATATTTTAGGTTGGGAGGTCTTTGATGATAACACTGTTTTATTAAAGTTTCACTCATCTCATTGTTACAAGAAGTTGGTGTGGGAATATCACAGAATCTATAATTATTTTCCCTCTTAGTCAACCAGACTTATATTCACTGAAACAATCTGGATAATCTATTTTATTCTCGATTATAACATTCGATTATATTCCAGATAACAAGATCATTACTAAGATGGACTGCTAGTACCCAGAGAGAGATGAACATATAAGCAAAGGCATAACTTATTGGGACTATAACATAAGATAGAGTTTAGAAAGTAAAGAAAATGCCAGAAAAAACAAAGTGAAACTGTAGCAGTTGTCAGTGTCCTACTCATTTGCCTTCATCCTCTGCATGATGCTATACATACATCGGACATCAACTGCTTGAGAAACTTTTCTGGAACACAATCTGACTTTGCCACCTAGAGATCAGCTTGAAGTTCCCAGGATTTGATGTCATTCAGGAGCAAGCATTAAACAATGCCTCTCGAGACTTCCTTGTGTACCTGAACCTCAGCTCTTTCTACCTCCCTCAAATGTTGGGCAGAATAACTACAATGTACAAGTTTCATGTTACCAAGACCACTTTCCACTTACAGGAATAAGTTGATAAAAGAACTCTGGATGGTCTGTGTTTGCTCATTTCCATTCCCTTTCTGCCTGTTTCACTCTCCTACTGGTGTTTCCTGAGATCATCTGCAAAATAAGTTATATTACAAAATAAATAATTGAATATCTCAAGATATGCTTCCAAGGGGCATAAATTAAGACAGAATCCAATAAAGGGACGGTTAACTCTAAACTGGAGACCGAACATGCTGAAAATTAAGGAATTCAGTGTCTCAAAGCAAAGTCACAGCTTCTGCTGAGCATCTCCCTGTTCATATTTCAGTGGTCACTCAGGAAGAAATCACTGTAGGGAATGTGTGTCACCAGTAAATGGCATTTGAAAGGCAGATTGGGGTCACTAGATAGAATAATAAGATGGAAAGGAAAAAGTGTACCAATGAGTAAAGCAGTCATAATCCTTCAACTAAATCTCAGATGATAGTATAACAATATAAGATAATAATAAATAAAATAAATTTCAGCCAACTAACAAATAAGAAATTCAGTTTGATTTCTCTGATTAGCACTGTGACAGAGATTTAAATCAAAGGATGAATTATAAAAAATAACACTTTAACATGAATCAAATTGACTGTTTTTTTTCCCTTCTGTTCTTCTGTAGGCATATTTAAGCACTGCCTAAATTATTTTAGCCAGACATTTTCGAGGAAATTTAAAATTATATGAGCAACTGAATACTATTTTAAATCAAGTTCAAATCCTTCATGATAGGTTTCTTAGGAAATGTATTTTAGTGGTACTCTAATTTGAACAAAGCTACCTAAGAGCCATCTCCTTAGAAAATTCATATTGTAATTCATTTTAAATTTCATCATGGTATTAACACTTTATCCTGCTTTCTATATCGTGTATTGAAATTGCACAAAAATTCTAGCTTGGTACAGGAGAAGAAAAATGAACACTTGTAATGAAATACATAAAACAAGAGAAGTTAGACATGGAGAACTAGACATAGTTATAGACCATGGCTACTGTACCCTCCCAAGGTCACACGACCACAGTGAAGGCAAATGACGGAACTTCAAATGCCTAATAAAGTATGTGTCACATAAATAGTTATTTAAAAAACAACTTTCTGGTAGAATTAAAGAGATAAGAAGGCTCAGAATATAATTTATGTAAAGTGTAACAATATTTGCACTTAGAGCTTCTATTAGAAAGGCATTTCAGACACTGATTTAGAGTATAATGGGCTTGTCTAAGGCAAACTATATGTAATTTATTGCAGACATAGAATATTTTTCTATGTAGATAATTTCTGCAAAGTGTTTTATTCTTCCAATTGCTGTTTTTCCATATGGAGAATATCTTTGTCTCCAAGAAGTTGAAGGAACTTCTTTGTTGCCAGAAAAATGTAGGAGTAAGAATTTTTTACTAGGATTAATATTCTTTCCATCTGGCATTTTACTGTTTGAACCATATTATAAATAATACTTTTAACAACAAATAAAGGTTTAAGGGGTCATTAGTTTAAGTGTAGTATTTTAAAGACAAAATATACTCAAAAGAAGCCAAATGAATGTCTCTGAGGACCTAATTAAAATTTAAGAATTTATAATAGCGTCTCAAAGAGCTAAATAAGATACAAATAGTAATTAACTATAATAACACTAGAGAACTTTTTTTGCAAATAGGCTACATTGAACATTTCAGTTTAGTGCAAGGTGTAATGTTCTCAAAAATGGAAGTAGAATAACATTATATGCTCATTTTATTTGCCTTAATATAAATATTATGGAAATAACATTTCCGTGAAATAAAAACTCTGATAGAATACCAAAGACATTGTAGACATTCTCTTTATCTCTTTCTCTCTCTCTCTCTCTCTCTCTCTCTCTCTCTCTCTCTCTCTCTCT
>NW_022436970.1:10458236-10564713 GCF_009761245.1 Sapajus apella | reverse complement strand
TCTCTCTCTCTCTCTCTCTCTCTCTCTCTCTCTCTCTCTCTCTCTCTGTGTGTGTGTATGTGTGTGTGTGTGTGTGTGTGTGTGTGTGTATACAAACATATCGCTGGTACACAGAAAGAATACAAAGACATAGAGGCTTAACATCAAAGAATAGTGATAAACACCATCACATCAAGTTGAAGAAACATACCGAGCAGAGCAGAAGGTTTAGACTTAAGTCAACAGACAACAGATTACAGGAACACATTAGAGTTAACTACAGACTCCAAAAAGTGGTTTCCCACAGACAACAGAAAAGTATCTTAGCTACAAATGTTTTCAAAAATATGAAATGCAATAGTTTAACATTCAGTTTTGATTGCTTGAAAGCATGTATTTAAAACAAAGCTTTTGCAAACTCTAATAGCTGTCCAAGCACTAGCTTGAATAAATCAGAAATACAAGATTACAGTCATTTAGACACAGGAAATAAACAGATAATGGGAAGCGCTATGTTTCTACTTCTACTTCTATAATTTAGAGGGGTCTCTTTCATTAAGATGTCTTACTCATAAAATCACACATATACTGACTTGAAAGCTGGGTTATTAGATTTCTTCTTAAAGTAGGCAACTTGGGAAAATCAAAATTTTAATTAATTGTTCTGTTTTCATGAACAAGGAGTCAGGAAAACCTTCTTCAAATCTTATAGTTTGTCATTTGCCCTGGTTGAAGGGAGAATAATTGTACATAGGGAGGCTGAGATATTTCAAAAGTTGTGCAAGTGATGCTATGAGAGTCTCTTTGCAGAATCAAAACTATCCTCATAGACACAGGCATTCAAAGCCCTGACCAAGCTCTTACTGAGAGGTGAAAGACCGAAAGCGTAGTAACATACTGATGGCAGTGAGGTACTCTGGGAACAAGTTTAACTTTTGAACATGCCAACTGATATAACAATATGGAGAAATAAGGGAATTCTGATTTTATTTCCGATCTTTCATTTTTTTGCGTATCCTGCTTTATCTACGCATTACTTCCTGATCTTCCTTAAGCCCTCCATGTGTGTCTCTACTGAGACTCTTGCAGGGCCTTTTTTCTGGAGGTGTTCTTCCCCAGGTGTCCACATGGCTTACACCTTCTATTCATTCAGGTCTCTGAACAGCTGTTACTTTCTGAAAAGCCCTGACATGAACACTTTATTTAAAATGGTGCCACTGTTATTTTTAAAAACTGATTTCACAGCTTCCATTCCTTTTATCTTGTTTAGTTTGAAAATTGTCTGTTTCATTTCTCCTGAACGTGTCTGCATTAGGGCAAATCTTTGGCGCTTTTATTCAGTGCCTTATCCCAGTATCGTAGAAATGCCTGGCACATTAAAAAAGAATGTTATTACTTTTATTGTTCAATGAAAAATGCAATATGTGCAAGCACTTGATCCCATTCACTGGAAAAATATTTAGTGTGTTTTTATTATGTGTTAGACTCCATGCTAGACCCAACTGCTACCAAATCTCTACATGAAACATATTTGTGTTCCATGATAGATTCTAATCACCACTCCTGTGTGTCAGCAAATCACATTTTGAATATTTAATTCATTTATTAACACATACTGGCAAAAGCATTTCAAAAATTACAAAAAATAAGTATTAATAAAAATATTAAATGACAATACCTTTATTTTATTTGAACACTATAGGAAAAATCTATAAGATACAGAGAACAAGTTTCAGTTGGTTATGGCATCATTAGAAGACCCATAGCTACTGTTCTGTGTACTCCTCTCCCCTTCCCAAGCATGGAATTCCTTAACTTCGTCATCTGAGTCCATATTAGAATGTAGATCGAAATGACAGATCGAAAAAAATAGCAAGATTACGTATGTAAATTGTATCTAACTAATAATATCATTAATAGGAATTAGCCACTAGAATACAAAGATAGATATAGAAAGAAAAATTGAATAAAATTAAATTACCAGCCTTTGTGCTCACTATATATATATATATAAACTATGTGTATATATGCAGTTAGCACAAGGCTGTAATATATATATGTGTGTGTGTGTGTGTGTATACACATATATATATATACACACCCACTTATATATACATATATACACACACACACACACACACACACACACACATGCACACACTTGAGTTATATATAGTTAGCATAAGGTTATAATATATATTATATATAAGTGTGTGTGTGTAAATATATATAGGCACACTTGAGATTCAAAGACACAAACGTTAAATGTGCAAAGATGAAAAGTAATGTACCATATAAACAGAAATCAAAGAAAGCTGGAGTGGTTATATTATATTTTAAAGAAAGTATTTAGGACAAAGGTTTGTTAATAGAGACAAGAACTGACATATATGCACATAAAAATAGTGTGCTAATGCACAGAAAACATTGCTGAAATTGAAGGGAGAAATAGACAATTGAAAGGGACATAACTGACATACACAGACCTTCCAATGAACAGCAGAATACACATTCTTCTCAAGTGCATGTCATGTGAACCATTCTTCATGATAGACCATATGCTAGCCCACAAAACTAGCCTCAATAAATTTAAAAAGATAAAATCATACCAAGTATGTTATCTGATCACAATATCTGATCACAAATTCACAAATATGTGGAAATTAAACACACATTGCTAAATATTCAATGAGTCAAGGAATAAATGACAAAATCATAAAATATTTTGAGATAAACAAAACCAAAAACCACAATATACCACAACATTTGGGATGTAGCTACCACTACGCTTAGAGAAAAATTTATAGCTATATGCACATATATATGAACAAACATATTGAATCAAGAACCTAACTTTTCAACTTAAGAAACTAGAAAATAAAGAGAAAACTAAGTTCAAAGCAAGAAGGCAGAAAATCAGAGAAGAAAAATATGAAGCAAAGAATAAAAAATAATAAAATCAATGAAACCAAAAATTATTTCTTTGCAAAAATGAAAAAACAAAATTTTATCTAGACTTACAAAGAAAAAATGATTCAAATGGTTAAAATCAGCAATGAAAGAGAGATCATTGCAACAACCTTACAGGAATAAAAAGGGCTATAAGGTAAAACTCTGAGAAACTATATACTAATTATACAGACTATATGAAATTCCTAGAAAGACACAAACTACTGACACTGACATCAAAGTAATAAAAAATTTTAATAAGCTTTTAACAAGGGATTGAATTAATAATCCAAAAAGAACCCCCCCAAAAATGCATAGTTGTAGACTTAAAAGTACTCCAAAAGTAAAGCCTACTTAACTAATTAAAATGGTGAAAGAAAAACCCACACAGAGACAAATCCAGGACCAGACAGCTTCCTTGGTGGAGTCTCTCAAACTTTTAAAGAAGAGATCATAGGTACCCTTCGTAAAGTCTTCCAAAAAGTCAGAAGTTGAAAATATTTCCCAACTCATTCTATGAGACCATTATTACCCTGATACCAAAATTAGACAAACAATAATTGGATACATTAGTCAAATAATATCAAAATTAGACAAATAATACCAAAATTAGATTAAAAAGAAAATCTGCAGACCAATATTGCACATATAATGTGAATATACACATTAAAATCTTCCACAAAATACTAAGGCAATATATAAAAGAGATTATATACTATGACTAAGTAGTCTTTATCCCAGGAAAGCAAGATAGGTTTAATTAGAAAAACCAAGCAGTCTAATATGCTGTATTTATATAATAAAAAGCAAACATCCCACAAAAATCTCACGCTTCATATATATGAAGCATTTCTAAAATCTGAGTTTTTATGATAAAACACTCAACAAACAGAGCATAGAAGGAAATTTCCTCAACTCAGTAAAATGTGTCTATGAAAAACCCACAATTAGTATCAAATTTAATGGTTTGAGAATGAAAACTTTTATTCTAAGATCAAGACCAAGACAAGGGTAACTCTCATCATTTATATTCTAAATCGTAGAGTAAGTTGTAGTCAGGGCAATTAGGCAGAAAATAAAAAACAAGTAATGACTTTCAGATAGGAAATAAAGTGTAGATCTGTATCTATTGATGTATCGATTGCAGATGATATTATCTTGTATAAAGGAAATCCTAAGAGATTTTCAAAACAAAACATAAAACAACTTGAGCTAATAAATGACTTCAGTAAGTTTGCAGATACAACATCAATATGGAAAGTTCAATTGTCTTTTGTACACAAGCAATGACATATCCAAAAATAAAATTACTAATGCAATTATATACATTATAGATTCAAAATCAAAATATTTAGGAATAAATATCATTAAAAAATACAAGGCTTGTACCCTGAAGAAAACAAAACATTGCTAAAATAAATTGAGGAAGACCCAAGTAAATGGAAACACATTCTACATTCATAGATTGGATAACTTAATATTCCTGAATCAGCAATACCTCCTAAAGTGTTTAACAGACTTTATTTAATCCCTCTTAAAATCCATGCTTCTTCTTTTGCAGAAATTTACAAATTGATCCTAAAATTCATATGGCGATGCAAAGGGTCCAGATTAACCAAAGAAGTAGCTTCTTCAGCTGTGGAGGAAATGGACAAGGGAGACAGGAACCTAGCAAATAATGCAGAATCAGGAAGTAATCAGGTAAGTTCCCCACTCCCAAGACAGGATGTCCTTGCAATGTCTACCCAGACATTTCAGATAGTTGTGAACAAGTGACTACTGTTTCTTTTTGTTCTGTTTCTCTCACATTTCATCTCTCTTTCATTCCAAGTGGGAATATTGGATACTATTAATACTGCCTTAGGTACTACACATATACATTCTATAGGCATATATTTGTATAATAGTTGAAATACAAGTGCCCTAGCTATGTCTGGTCATAATGGAAAGAAATTTTTGCAAATCCTGAATATAAAGATAGATGAAATTACTTCCTGCACTGAACTTTGGGATGTGTTTCTTTGAAAAAAGTCAGCATATTCTGTGTGTGATAAAGTATGAAATCAATACTTGACAATTAGAAGGGAATATCCTGGCAGAATACATCAATACCATATATTGTTTTCTGTACACACATGCTATCTTTCCTATATTTCCTGGCAGGTAGGTCCATGTGACTGGCCAACGGAATGGGGGTGACTATGAATGACACCGCCATGCAGGGAACACCAAACCTGCACAAGCCTCCGCAGCTCCCTCCTCCTCTTACCTCCTGGCTGGATTCAAAGCATGCCGGGGAGGCTTCTGAGTCCACAGCTTTGGTGAATCCACATCATGGAAGAAGCCTGAATCAGATCATGTTACAGAACCCTCCTAATGCTGTTTATTATATTGTGACATGAGAATGAAGTGAACCTGTAATGTCTTAAGTAACAGAGAAACTGGGATTTTTGTGTTTCTACCGTCATTGTCTTTCTCCAAGGAATCAGAAGCTGTGGGATGGATGGTCTAGCTGCTTCTCCTCCATTTCTTTCCTTCATTCCAGGATTACCCTCAGCCACTTCCTGACCATTAGCCCTTTGGAAGTTTCTATCTCCTTCGTCTTTCCCTAGCATTTGAGAGGGAAATGGGAAATTTCTTGGAGAAATATTTGCAGAAGTGGAGTCAGAAAACACATTTTTGTCATTAATGAGTTCTGGGTCCCGAGGTAGAGGCTACTTAAGATGAGACTACATAAATAGCTGAGGGAATTGCAACTGTAAGGACTGAGGAAGGAAGTGGGCTTGCTGTTTTCTGGGCAGGTAATGGTGATGGGAATGGGTGGGTACAAGTACACAACTGGAGTAAAATGCCAGAATTAAGATCATTTTTCTTTCCAGATGACGGTAACAGGGAGAGGCTTAGTGTCAGGCAAGAAACATACAACCTTTTTTTTCCACACTACCAGTGGAAGAGCACTTGATTCCCCCTGTGCCACACTGGGAGTCTGGCTGTTCCATGTGATCTTGGGAATCTAAGAACATGCCTCCTGTTTTTTTCCTCCCTTTTGATTAAAATGATGGGTGATCTGTGGAAAGAAAGAATCTTGGATTGTCTCCAATTAAATTCCCTTCTCTGTGGGAGGGTGAGTCCATCTCCCAGGTACCATGATCCTCTTCACAGAATCCTTGGCTCTGTTTCACTCTATGGCATATATTTTGTTTCTTCCTTCTCATAATTCTCTGATTCACAAATTGGTTAAAATAAAATATAACTGGACACCATCTACATACCAGAAACTGTCCTAGGTATTGGAGATGCAAGTGTAAACAAAATAGAAAAAATATCATGCATTTATAGTCCTGACATTCTAGTGGGAAAAACTGACTACTGCTTGCACATGAATTTGTGTCCTGGACCTTTAGATTACAAATGTTTAACACATAATTGTACCTCATGTTCTGTGTATAATTGAATATGGACTGTACTTCTCTACTGAGGGGGAGGTAGTGCCTTAAATAAAGAAAAAAAATATTAATTTTTATTGACATAGAATAATAAATATATGATTAATGAGGTCTGTAAGTCAAGAAAAACAGGGATAAATTAATGATACCTAGAAGTCAGACTCAAAGGTGAAAAGCAACAATGGGCAATTTGGACCTACACTGCAGGAATAGGAAAGAAAATTATTACATTTAAGAAGGAATACATTGAGAAAAATGTGCCTAATTTTCTGAGAGAAAGCAGATTTCAAAAATAGTCATATCTGCACAACTTGACATTTTTTATGTAATTCACCATGTGGAAGCTGCTGTGTTTTGTCATATCCATGGGCGATTTAAGCTGCAGGAGCTGGTTAGTACATGGGACTATAGATAGATAAGGCAATGTAGCATCCCAATTTGTGATCCTTTCCTCATTATAAATCCAGCTTTATGCAAGTCCTGTCTGAGTGACGTGGAAGTCACTCTATGTCTTTCAGGAGTTTTCTCTACTTCTTCCTAATTTGCTCCAAATACTTGCTTCACCATCACTTGAGCCACCTTATGGCTCTGAGTGCACACTTGATTACTCTTTGCATTTAGTTTAATTAATCTATGAAACAGAAAAGCCAAAAGGAGGATGCAAAACACTTGTCAAATATTTGCAGATTTCATTTGAAAATTACATTTCAATTACATTGTTAGCTGGAAAAGTTATTGACTGAAATCACATAGAATGGTATGTCAATTTTTATTTTAAAAAATGTATCTTACTAGATATTTTAATTTCGAAATTGAGAGAGTACATAATGGGGTTGGAGGCAATTTGTAAACAATAACTAAGTGAAAGCAGATGAGATGTTTTGGTTGTTACCAGTTTGGGGTTATTATTAATAAACCTGCTGTGAACATTACTGTATTTGTCTTTTAGTAAATATAGGTACCCATTTTGATTTTAATTGAAAGGCTGTGTCATGGGGAATATGCATGTTAAATTTTAGCAATTGAACCAAACATATTTCCAAAGTGGACGAATATTATTAGCATTATTGATCTCAGGAATCTATCTGTTTTCCAATTACAGTTTGGTTTCCTTCAGATGACTACTTCTTTGCATGTACCTCTCAGTTGCAAATTGAAATCACAATATTATGATTCTTACAGATAACAGAAAAAGGAAAGGTCAATATAGTCTTTCTCTCCATCATAAAATGCTTCAAAATCAGGAAACAGGTTATTCAATTCTTTTTTGCCTAGCACTGGAACCATCATATCATATCGGGGTCCTTAGTAAATACTTTTTGAATGGTGTAATTTTAACCCAGTTTTACTTCTAGATTCACCAACTCATTTTTCCTCTGTGACTCAGTCTTGACTATATAACACCATATCTAAGACTTAAGTTTCAAGCTTAAAGACTGCCAATTTACTCCCATTTTGATGATTTCATGTGGCATAATCAGAATTCTATAATAAAATATTTATAACTAATTGAGACAAATGGCTTCCATAGTTAGTCTATCTATGTCTTGATTCTTGTCATCACACAAGACCTTGCTATCTAAAGATTTAAAAATAAAGAAGCCTAGCTATCTGTCTCCCTGTTCTTCCTCTCCCTTAAACTTCCTCAATCTGTTCTCTACATTCCTCATAACCTCTGGTCAGTCTACTTGTTTCAATCTTAAAGTCCTTTAGTCTTTCTGAAATTTTTGCTCTCTTAACAACTTCAATCACTAAGTCATGAATCCTTAACTTCTCACTTCGAGAATCTCAGTCTTTTCCCTCCCTACACTTCCTATTTTCATTCTTCAGCCACTATGTGTTATTGGAAACAGACACAAAACCACAGAATCTGTGTTGATAAAGCTCATATCAACTTGAACTTGACCATTGCACGTAATCTGTAATCATCATGTCCCTCTCTTGCTGCATCCTCTGACATTTCCCCCATGACGCTCTCCACATTCTTAAAGCTCCACATCTAAAATCTGGGCTTCATAAAGCCCCGAGCATGCCTTTTTGAATGCAGTGTGTTCTTCTGTTTTCATGCTGCCGATAAAGACATACCCAAGACTGGGCAATTTACAAAAGAAAGGGATTCAATTGGACTCACAGTTTTATGTGGCTAGGAGGTCTCACAATCATGACAGAAGGCAAAGAGGAGCAAGTCACATCTCAAGTGGGTGGTGGTGAAGTTGCTACGCTGTCTGGGGCACATACGCTGGGGCTCGTTGCTGCCCACCAAGAATATTAGGAGGCAGACACACACAAAGAGTTTAGGAGTAGAGGTTTAATAGTTAGAGGAGAAGAGCAAAAGAAACAGCTTTCTCTACAGAGGAAGGGGTCTCCGAGTGGAAAAACCTGGTGGTGAATGCATGGAGTTCTACAGTCCAGTTTGCGGGGGCGGTGTCTGAATTACACAGGTCTCATATATTGGTTCAATCAGGTGAAGTTTACATAGCGAATGGAGAAGGCTGATCACCCCACCCTGACCTTCTTATGCAAATGAGCTTTCCAGTTGATTGGCACCACCGTGTCTGCCCCTTAACAGTACACATGGTTGGCAGAGAAGTGAAGATGGAACTGGCATCTTGAGCATGTCTAATCCTTAGTTCCTGCTGGCATTCACCTGTGCAAGCTCCCAGCTTGCAGGCTGCTCTTGTTAGAAAATGATTTGAGGCCTTATTTTAATGAAAAAGAAGGCTTTTATGAAAAATAAAAGCCTTACTGAGGACTCCTACACCCTTGCTGGTTTAGGTTTAAGAACCTATGGTTCCAGGTGTGACCACTCCCCCAACCCGCCCCAAGGTGGCTCTAGTCCTCTACCTGTGACTTCCCTTTGATTTCCTAAACTTGTGTGGCCTGCCAGGCTCCCTGAAAAATGGATCCTGGGTGAGACTATGTGATGGCTGCATTTAGACAACTGTTGCACTTCCCTCCTTAATGGAGAAAGTATGCTGGTTTGGACTCCGTAAACTGCTATTATGGCCTGTGCTAAAGCATTAGCCCTGAGAGAATAGTTCTGGTTTGGTTAACGTCCAAGCTTAAAATCCCCTTAGTAATTAAGTACCATTCTAATTGGAGGCAGACTAAATGCCTTAAAAGAACATAGGGATCAAATGATCATTTTCCTGTTGATGGGACAGTATTGAGATAAAATTTTGACTTGGGAGAATATTGTATTACCCCTAGTTGTTGAAGGCAAAATTTTCCCATGTACAGAAGTAACACAAAGCCTAGTTTCTAGTAGAGAAGTGCAAAAAAGGGGAGAAAATTGGGAAGCTAGGGTGTTTTGGAAAAGGATGGCTGACCTTGAAACACCATGTGCTCTCCAGGTCAAGGAGAGAGTGACCTTGACATGCCATGTGCACTCCAGACCAAGAGCAGAGAGAGATGCTCACTGTTGGGTGTGTGTGTGGGGGGGAGGGTGTTCTGTTCCTAGAAAATCACAAAAGCACCTTTCCTTGAGCTATGGCCCCAGCTACTGTGACATTCCCTGATCTTGCCAAACAAGATTACTACCCTGAACTGTAAAACTTCCCACACATTGCATAAGAGAGGATAAGAGTTATAACGGTCATGAAAAGCAAAGGAGGAAATTACAGTATAAACGTTAGAGATCCTGTTGCCAATACCCCATTGAGGCAGTTGGAGGCTGGGATCAGTCCAGAAGCCTTTGGATAAGTCTGGGGAAAGCCCCTGCCAGAAATCCTCAGTTGCCCCAGGGGTTCTTCCAGCCCCATGCAATGGCTAAGTCTTCCATGAAAGGAAGCTGGCTTAAACATGGCCAATATACCCAGCAACGCTTGGGTGCTGGGGGATTCTCCGTGTTCTCCCCAGTAAGCCTGTCCCCCAAGTCTTGTAAGGCTGGGAGCCATGCTAATCATTTTTAAATGTCTGAAGAGTGCCCAGTATTTGGTTTGATTTGATTCTAAAATGGAACCTTGGAAGCAAAGGACAGAGTTGGAGTCCACTCCTCCACTCACAGTTTTGATGAATGTTGTACTTTGGTATTCCAGACGAGCCCCATCTGAAGTGATAGATTGTCTGGGGTACATACCCTGGGTTTTGTTGTTGCATGCCAGAAAAAATTAGGGCACAACACACAGGAGAAGTTTAGGAGTGGAGGTTTAATAGGTAGAAGAAAAAAGAAAGAGAAACAGCTTCCTCTATAGAGGAAGTGATCTTCAAGAGGAAAGGCCTGGCTGGCAGCTGAGTTTTATGGTCCAGTTTGAGAGGGCAGTGTCTTATTTACATGAGGCTCATAGATTGGTTCAATCAGGTATGACATTTACATAGTGCACAGAGAAGGCTGCTTGCCCAGCCCTAATCTTCATATGCAAATAGCCTTTCCAGCTGATTGGCACCATCTTGTCTGCTCTTTACAGTATGTACATGTGGCTGGCAGGGAAGATGGAGCCATAAATTAGAACATGTCTAGTCCTTAGTTCCTGCTGACATTCACCTGTGCAAGCTCCCAGTTTCAAGGCTGTTCTTTGATAGAAAATGATTTGAGGTTGCTTTTCATTAAAAAGAAAAACTACCAAAGACTCCCATACTCTTGCTATCTGCCTAAGTGATTTCTTCTTAATTTCTATATCAGCAGCAGGCAAAGACAGAGCTTGTGCAGAGAAATTCCTATTTTTAAAACCATCAGATTTCAGGAGACCCATTCACTATCATGAGAACAGCATGGGAAAGACCAACCCCCATGACTCAGTCTTCTCCCATGGGTCCCTCCCACAACACATGGGAATTATGGGAGTTACAAGATGAGATTTGGGTGGGGACACAAAGCCAAACCATATCACCCAGGTTTCTCTTAATTTGATGTCTGTGTACACAGAAACTGTCAATACATAGTCTTGTTGCTCTCCACATCCAATCTTTTTTTCATATTTTCTTCTCTATCATGTTAAAAATACATATTTTCTATTTATAGCACATAAAAAGTGTAAATTTTCTGAAGATGATATATAAGTGGTTTAACTCAAAATTCTTCCTGATAAAATCAGAGTTTTTCTTCAGAGGTTCTAATATTCTTTACTGTCATGTTTTTTTGAAAGTCTTTCTTGCTTCAAATATGGTTATACTCTGCTAATCTGATGTTCAGGATTTTATGACTGCTATCTGCTGTTATTACCTTCTTTCTTTCTTTTTTCATTAACATTCATTTCTCGTTTGATAAGCAGATATTGGATGCTTATTATACTAGTCTGGGAGTTTAATCCCCTTGTCCCTAAATGATAATTATAATAACAATAATAAAAAATAACTCATTTTTTGTTAATTTTCACATGTTGGCTATTATTTTAAGCTCATTATTTACATTAATCAGTTTTTGTTTTATCTACTGAATAACTTTTTGCGATAGAAAATGTCCCTCTGTTTTACAGATATGAAAAATAAGATTCAGGGTAAATAAATTACCCAAACTGTGAAAAGCAATGTGATGCAGAGCTGCAATTTGAAACCAGGGAGACGGGCTCTGGAATTCCCACGTTGTTCTCAAACTTCTGTTACTGGATGGTGCCTGCAGGTCCAGGCTGTTGGTGCTCTGAACAAAGAATTGGACATGACACACACGAATAACTAAGCAAAGCAGCAAAAGTGTATTAAGCGCAGTCTTACACTCTTGTAGGGTGACAGAGGACTGACCTCTGCTAGATGAGATCAGCCTCAGTTTGGTGTACTTTGGGTCCCTTCTCATTGCGCACATGTGTGTGTATGTGTGGGTGAGTGGGTAGGGGGTTGTATTTTCCTTCTCTTCCCACGACACCTGATCTCTAGCCAGTGTCTGCCTTTTTAACTAATAGATGCGCTGCTTTCTTTGGTCTTTGTGTGTTTGTGTATCACCTCTATTCCATAATTTTAAGTACATGCATGATATGCAGTCCTGATGCATGAGCTGTTATGAGCTGATTATGATACAGTGTTATATTAAGGATGCATTTTCTCTTTAATGCACAGGCCTATCCCTAAAAATCTGCCCCTTTTGCTGGCCTTGGTGTCCTTGCTCAGTTTTTTAAATCTTACTTTTTGTTTTTGCTGCTTAATTTTTGCATTTTGTCTTGCTTGTTGCTCACCCGCCCTTCACCTTGCTTCTCCTCTCTGCTTTTACTCATTCCACCCTTTATCCAATTTTTAGTTTCTTTTGTTATTCTCTTGCCTAACTTTCCCCATTCTTGCATCACGTCTATGATATTCTTTAAATTCTCTGGGGCTTTTACCCACTAGAATATGTCAATGTTCTCTATGAATTTGTTTTCTCATGCTGCTGTAGCAAATTATCAAAAATGTAAGCAGTTTTAAACAACACATTTAAAAAAGATTTTTTCCCACAGTTTCTGTAGATCAGGGGTCTAGGTAAACAGCTAGTTTTCCAGTTTCTTCTCCTACAAGGCGGAAATCAAAGTGCCAACCAGCCTGGGTTATTATCTGGAAGCTCTGAGGAGGGAATGTGCTTTCAGGATGATTCCTGTCTTAACAGAATTCAGTTTGTTTTAGTTGTGGGGCTAGGTTTCACATTCCCTCACTGGCTGCCCTCTGAAAGCCTCTCAGAAACTGACATCCACCTGAGAGGTTCTCATCACACGCTCCTCTTTCTCCCAACCTGCAACAGAGAATCAAGACCTTCTCATGCCTCTAATTTATCTGACTTCTCCTTTGGCTGCATCTTTGCTATTTATGACTGAGGAAAATTCTCAGCTTCATAGATGTCACAGGATAAGATTCATCCCACCTGGATAATCCAAGGAAACTTCCCTATGTTAAGATGTGTAATTTTAATTACATCTGCAAAGTCACTGTTGCAATACCACTTAACATAGTTACAGGTCTCAGAGATTAGGACCTGAATATGTTTGAGGGGCTGTATTAATCATTCCAGACATGTACTAATCATTCCCAAAGTTCTCTTCCAAAGCTTAGCTTTTGTTCCCTCATTCATTCATTATATTAATATAAACCTGTATCACCTATTCACTTACTATCCAGCACTGTGCAGTTTATGCAGAGTTCAAAAGTGTGAAGCCTCTATCTTTAGTGATCCACAGTAAAATGGAAAAAAAAAAAAAGACAAATATTCAATTATCACTCAATATGGAAATTCTATGGCATAAAAGTGCATAAAATGCCATTACAACATAGAGGAAATCTTAAAATGCTAATGAGATACTTTTAACTCTTACATCTCACTGGAAAAAATTAGCATCCAAATTTCTAAAAGAAATAAAGTTTAGTCCACACCATGAAACAGTTATTGTCACTCTTTATGTTTGCATTAGTCACTCTTCAACTCAGTGTTGAAATTTTGGAGACTTTGGCTTCTCCTGTGTTAGTTTGCTTAGGCTGCCATAAGAAAGCAGTACAAACTCAGTGGCTTAAAACAACAAACATTTATTCTTTCACAGCACCAAAGGCCAGACATCCAAAATCCAGTAGTGTTGCTTCTTTTGTGGGGCCTCAGAGGAAGATCATGTCTCATGCATTTCTCCTGGCTTCTGGTGGTTGCCAGCGATCCTTGGTGATTCTTGGCTAGCAGTTGCAAAACTCCAAACCCTGGCTCTGGTGTCAGGCACTCCATCTTCCTTCTCAGTGTGTCTGGTCTCTGTGTCTTTTCATTTCATAGGAAAAGAAGCCGTATCGGATGAAGGGTCCACCTACCTTCAGGCTGACCTCAACTTACCTTGATGAATTAATTTCAAAATAAAGTCACATTTAAACGTCCCAGATATTAGGACTTGAATGTGTCTTTTTAGGGGTCACAATTCAACTCATAACACCCACCTTGCTACAGTTCTTTAGAAACATAAAAGAACTTTTAAAAATTATTTATGTATTTCATTTCATTTCTATTACCAGTACTGCAACTTTCATCATTCATTTCCCATTTAAGTATTATTGCTGGTATTTCTCCCACTAAATGCATTTCAAGATTTTTTAAAAAGGGGAATTATATGTATATCATTTTGTGTATGTATGATCATTTTAATAAGTTATTTTCATATAGTAATATTTATGAGGAATAAATGTGTTAAATCAATACACTTATAAGATAAAACATTGAAATATTAAGACACTTTTTCTGATGCTCATAAATTATTAGATATATACAATTATTTCATTAAAAATATATATGATGGTTATATATTCCTAGATTGAAAGTAGTCTGAGAGCCAATAGTGTATCATTTAAGATTTATGCATCCCAGATTTCACAATAATAGATTAAGCCTTTTGCTTCATATCATGAAATAGGGAGATGAGCAAATTCTAGATTTCCCGTTAAAATTATTTTTAAAATAATTGCTTATTTGTGTTCATAAACTATATCTCATCCTTGATTTTTCCAAATAAGTATTTCAGAAAGAAAATTTACAATGAAAACATCTTTACAATCTACAATGTACCAAATAGCACAATTATTAGGTCAACACCTGTGCTTAGGATTTATATCACATTTGTTTTTGTGTTTGTTTGCTATGCTCTATCCCTAATGTTCCTGAGCTGCACATCTATTGCTCAAATAAATAATTTTTTAGTTTACATGTTATATTAGTGTTTTTTTTTTAATGTACTGATTTACCAGGGCAAAAGAGCTGGGCATTAATCTGCATGAAGCTTACATTTCATATGAAGTTGATAAATCAAAGTTCTGAATGGCATTTTACAGATATAGCATGAGAGAATAAAATCACTTTTATAGATTTATTGACTCTACCGTGCCAACTGTAGACCAGATTCATATTATTTAGTAATCTATATAGAATTAGAAAATGCATGGAAGCATAACAATTTGTTTTCCTGAGCAAACAGGAGGAACAACTATGAAAAGAGCTGGCTGAGTCAGTGTCATGATAATTATATCCACTGAAGCCTTGGAAAACTTCTCAGAGGTTTCCATAGGTGATATAGATGGTACATTAATATTATGCAGTGTATAAGCTAAATTTAAGCTATTCAAGTTCATTTTAAACCAATTTTTAAATTAGGGTTTGCAATAACATTTTGGTGACAAACTACTTAAAATAGTTTTGTGTAAGTTCTTTTGTAGTACAAAATATTTTAAAGGAAAAAGAAGAGGAATGATTTTGTTCAGTTCTCTCTTTCTATTTCTATCTCAAGAAACAGTATTCATAGTATGTGCAAGCTCTCAGTTTTTTAATGTCCTTTGACGCATTTCTATATTAATGTGCTTTATTTTGTAAGAGACTTACTCAAAATAATGGTGCCACATCAAGGGTTATTACCTGTTAGGTTGAAAATAGCCACACTTCTTTTACTTTTGCCCTTTATTTTATAATACTTCAGGTAACTGCACTTCATAGAAAATACATATTCATCTATTTAGCTGTATGCAAAATTACCCTCTTAAATCTTACCTAACAAAGAGGTTTCCATTCAAGGTGCACAGCAAAATTAGAAATAATGACTCAATCCTGGTGTCTTATACCAAATTCCTTGTTCAATAAGACAGAGGCATTGCATTGTTTTCAAGTGCTGGCAACTTTCCTATATTAACCATAGGTGCCCCAGATGGGTTTTTGATTCTGTCCACTAAAATTTAGTAGCCTCTGCCGAAATACATCTGACATTTATGGAATCTGGTCATATTTTCCTACCATCAGTATTCCGTTCACCATCAGCTCCTGCTGCGTTCACGCCACCTGCTTGCTCCATCTGTGCGCTTTCTGTTTCGGGTGCCTTGCATCCTTTCTTTGCTTAGTTTTACATCTACTCACTCATTAGCTGCAAAGGAAGCCTGTTGCTTCCAGTTTGCCAGGAGTGTACCGGGAATCCTGTGTTCATTTTTCTTTTCATAATCTTGCTTTACATAAAAATGAATTAAACCGTTAGTCTTTTCATACAGTTGTAATGCCTACTGACAGCTTTGTAAATTAAATATTTAGAGGCATGCAGTTGGTTCAAAGTGAGTGCAGATCAGGGCATACCGTTGTGCCTTGGGCAAAAGATGGATGTTTTGAAACTCCTGCAGTGGATTATTAAGAGACCCCCAGTGGCATACACACTTTCCTAAGTTATTTCAAGCACTATTGACATAAATTACATGTATACCCACCTTTTTTATTTTAATTGGTCATCTCTCAAAAACCTGACATGTATCTTTGAGGCCCAATCAATGATTTTTTTTTTTCCTTTGGAAAAAGGTTTTTAACGTATGTAGGGAGACACTGGATCAAGTAATATTTCAAATATGCTGTTAAATATATTTGAAATGTATTTGAATGACCAAATATATTGTATTTAATCACCAGAAAATAAGCTGCAACTGCTTCATTGTCACTTATTTATACATTTATTTGTTCCTTAATTATTCAATTTGTATATGTAAATATACATACATATATATTTGTAAATATGTACACAGTTTGTACAGTTTGGAATGCATTGCACTGGACGCCTGCTGATAAAGAACCGAAAGGTTAGTTACACAGCAGCATGCGTAATTTTTTTTGACAGAGCTATAAGCAGGGAGCAACATATTCTCATAAGAGAGTCTGACCTAAACTTGGAAGAGTTGTCTGTAAAACAGGGTGGGGGGTAATGAGGGAGTAAGTTTCCCACAAGAGATTCTAGTAATACAGGTATAATTGGATTAGCAAAGCATTGCATTTCTTTGAAATAAAACAATGAAAGAAAATACTGTCACTCCTTTAAATGAGCATTTTATAATTACAGTTTCCCTTTGAGTTGAGAATCACCTATTGACAACTTGATCAGGTTTTATAATTTGTCAGTGTCTACATTTACTACTCTGATTTCAGTATTTAATCCTTAGTCTTATTTATTGTTATTTTGTTTCATCCTATCTGATACTCTTATCAAAAAACATCTGAATATTTATGAAAAACCATCTGAATTTAAATTCACACAAAGAACATACATGTGAGTGTGAGAATAATGCCAAGTCTCTGGTTTTCGCCATATGACTTAAATACAGATGATTAAGCCAGTCTGCTAGGATCCTCCTGAAGCTGAGTGCCCTCCCACCAGCATCTCACTCCTCACAAGTAGGTCATATCCACAATTTTGTATCTAACAGCTCCTCATTCTTTAAATGAGTTCACTAAATATGGTAGGTAACTTCTTCTTTCCTTCTAGTTACCAAGGTTTTTTTGGTAGAA
This sequence comes from Sapajus apella, assembly GCF_009761245.1. Taxonomy (NCBI): domain Eukaryota; kingdom Metazoa; phylum Chordata; class Mammalia; order Primates; family Cebidae; genus Sapajus; species Sapajus apella. The sequence goes on along the minus strand of NW_022436970.1, from coordinate 10,547,175 downwards.
TATATTTATGATCTTAGGTGTAACGGATTTTTAAATCAAGACTCCTAAATCATACAACATAAATAAAAGTTATGATAATTTTGATTACATAAAAACAAAGTGCTTATACTACAACAACCGCCACAATAGCAACAAAGACACAAAGAGATAAGCCGGAGATGGGAGAATAGACACTATCCCAAACAGCAAAATACAAGCATTCGAAACAATACAGAATTCCTATGAATCAGTAAGAAAAAGACAAAACCCCAATTAAAACACAGTGAACAATACAAACTAGAAATTTACAGAAAAGAAGTTCAAACGGCCAGTGAACAACCATTTTAAAAGAGGGTCTGCTTCCCAACAGATAAAGGGAATGCATATTAAGACAATGAGAACAATATTGATAATATTTTTAAAATATGTATGAGACTATTATGCACTGACAAGCATGTGAAGAGAAGAAATTCTCACACATTGCTATTAGATATTTATTTATGTATTTATATTTTGTTGCTGCTGTGGGAAGGACACTCAACGTAAGGTCTGCCCTTTTCACAAAATTTTAGCCCAGTATATATAGAAAATACACAATATAGTAATGGTAACTATAAAAGCAATGTTGTACACCGATCCTATTCACTTTGCACAACTGAAACTTTATATTCATTGGACAGAGACTCTTCATTTCCCCCACCTCCTAGGCCCTGGTAACTACTATTCTACTCTCAATCTCTGAGTTTGACTTTTCTAGATCCCTCATATAAGCAGAATCATGTGGTATTTGTCTCTCTGTGGCTGGAATGGTTCATTTAGCCTTATGTCCTCTAGGTTCATCCACATTGTTCGATTTGACAGGCTTTCCTTTTTATTTAAAGGCTGAATAACACACCCTTGCATACTATATCTTGCTTATCCTTGCATCTATCAATAGACAGGTTGATTTTATATCTTGGCTATTGTGAATCATGCTGCAATGAGCATGGGAATTCAAGTAAATCTTCAAGATGCTGATTTCAATTTCTTTGCTTATATACCCAGAAATATAATTACTAGATCATATGATAGTTTTATTTTCAGTTTTATTTTTGAGAAACCTCCCCAGTGTTTTCCTAGATGATATTTTCATTAAACGTTACTTTTTCGTTTTTTCGTTTGTTTTTGAGATGGAGTCTTGATCTGTCCCTCAGTCTGGTGGGGGAATCTCACCTCACTGCAGTCTCTGCTTCCTGGGCTCGAGCAATTTTTCTGCCTCAGTCTCCTGATTAGCTAGGACTACAGGTGTGCGCCACCAATGCTTAGCTAATTTTTGTATTTGTAGTAGAGTTGGGGTTTCACCATATTAGCCAGGCTGGCCTCAAACTCCTGACCTCGGGTGATCCACCAGCCTCACTCTCCCAAAGTGCTAAGATTGCAGGTGTAAAATACTATGCCTGGGCTGAACTTTATTTTGAAATACATTTAGATTAACATATAAGTGTACAAAATAATACAGAGATCCTGTGCAAAAGTTACTCAGTTTCCCCAAAGGTAAAAACTTGAAAAACTGTAGTACAATATCATAAGCAGAAAAAAATATATTGACACAATTAATCTCTCTTGCTCACATTTTCCAGTTTTACACGTATTTGTCTCTCTCTCTATCTTTCTCTCTCTCTCTCTCTCTCTCTGTGTGTGCGTGTGTGTGTGTGTGTGTGTGTGTGTGTGTGTGAGTGATATGTTTAGTTATATGCAGTTTCATTGGAGGTATAGTTTGGTATATCCAACATCACAATTCTATCATTACAGAGATTCCTTATACTACCCTTTTATTAACTCACATATTCCCTCCTTGCCTTGTAACTCAATTCTCCTGTTGTGATCCACTGGCTACCACTAATCTGTTCTCTACCTATGTACAAAAAAAATCTCATGTAAGAAATAACACGGTATGTAGCTCATTGGGATTGGCTTATATCACTCAGCATAGTTCTGCTGAGATCCATCCAAGTCATTGTGTGTATCAGTGGTTTGTTTCTTTTCATTGCTTGGTAAATCTTCATATAGATGTAGCAGTTTGTTGATTTGTGTTTAATTTCTTTTTATATTTTTAATCAATCAACAGTTTGAAGGACATTGAAATGTTTCCAATATTTGCTAATATAAATAAAGCTGTCATGAGCATTTGTGTATATGTGAACATATGTTTTCATTTCTCTGGGATAAATGCCTGGGAGTGCAGTTACCGGGTTGTATGATAATTGCATACTTAGTTTCATAAGAAACTGCTAAACTGTTTTTTGAGTGGCTGCACTATTTTATTTTTGTATGGCTATGTCTCAGTCATCCAGTTATGCTGTGTCCTTACCACCATTTAGTGTTGTCACTATTATTTTTAAAATCGTATGTTAGTCACTGAGATAGGTATGTGGCAATATTTAATTATTATTTCAATTTTTATTTTCCTAATGGCTAGTGATGTTGCACATCTTTTCATTTGTCTATTTTCCATTTGTGTATCTTCTTCGGTAAAGTATTGAGTTATGAATTTTGTCAATTTTCTGATTTGAGTATCTGCTTTGTAGCTGTTGACTTTTGTGTGTACTTTATATATAGTAGATACTAGTTCTTTATACCCTAAGCAAACTAATACAGGAACAGAAAATAAATACCACATATTCTCACTTGTAAGTGGGAGCTAAATATTGAGTACACATGGACACAAAAAAGGGAACAACAGAAAGTGGTGCCTACGTTTTGTTCTATGCCTTTTGTTCTATGGTCATGAGAAGTCTCTCTATTTAATGCCCAATCTCTATTTAATTAAGGGTGGAGGGTGATGGAGAGTGAGAGTCAAAGAACCACCTATCAGGTACAATGCTTATTACCTCTGTGTCAAAATCATCTGTACACCAAACCCCCATGACGCGCAATTTTCCTGTATAACAAACTGGCACATGTACCCCAAATCTAAAATAAAAGTTTAAAAAAAGTCACATTGGAGAAGCCAAAGGCAGGATCCTAGGACTCTATTTATTGTTGTAGCTTCCTGCTACAACAAGATAATTATTTCGAAATAAAAGATTTTTAAAAGGGAAACATTTACTTGTGGTGTGCAACTTTTTAAATCTGTAATCTAGCTTTTATCCTCTTAACAGGATCTTAGGCAGTACAAAAACTTAATTTCGACGAGGTCCAATATATTGATTTAATATTTATGGATTATACTTTTGTTATCAAACATAAGAAATCTTTGATAAACCTAGGTCTTGAGAATTTTTTCCTAAAAGTTTTGTAGTTTTACATTTTGTATTTTATGGTTAAGTTCACAATCCATTCAAAGTTTTTTTAATGCAGGGTGCAAATATTCGGAATGTGCCTATGGAAGTTCATATGACACATCAACATTTGGTGATCGTTCCTCTTTTTGATCACTTGCATATTTCAATCAAAATTACTTGTACATATATATGTGGGTTTATTTCTAAGTTCTCTGCTTTATTCTGCTGATCTGTAAACTTTTCCTCTCCAATACCACACTGTCTTAATAACCATAGTTGTGTATTAAGCCATAATATTTAATAAAGTAATTCCTCCAATTTCATTCTATTTCTAGAGCGTTTTGCTATACTTTTCTTTTTTTTTTTGTATACATTTTGTATAGTTTATGTCTTTAAAAAACTTTGAGATTCTGTTAAATTTATACCTGAAGCTGGGTACATTGATATGTTTGCTATGTTGAGTCTTTTGTTCTATGGACTCGATATGCCTCTCTATTTAATGCCAATATTTCATTTATTTCAGCAGTATTTTGTAATTTAAGGATATATGTCCTATATGTTTTGTTAAGATTGTAGATTACTATTTAATTTCACTTGGGCCATTTTTACATGTTTTTATGCTTTTAATTTCATCTTCTACATGGTTCATTACCAGCATTTAAAAATGTGATTATTGGCCAGGTACGGTGACTCATGCCTGTAATCCCAGCTCTTTGAGAGGCTGAGGAGGTCAGATCACTTGAGGCCAGGAGTTTGAGACCACCCTGGCCAACATGGTGAAGCTCCATCTATACTATAAATACAAAAATCAGCTGGGTGTGGTGGTGCACGCCTATAGTTCCAGCTATTTAGGAGGCTGAGGCAGGAGAATTGTTTGGAACTGGGAAGTGGAGGTTTTAGTGAGCTGAAATTGCGCCCCTGCACTCCAGCCTGGGTAACAGAGCGAGACTCCATCTCTAAATAAACAAATACATAAAAAATGTAAAAGCATATATAAACAAAAAATTTGGCTGCTTTTTGCATCTTGATCTCATATCCTGAAACCATGCTTAATTCATTTATTTGTTCTAAGAGTATTTTTGTAGGCTTCTTTGTGTTTCCATAAAGATATTCTTTTTAAAATTGAGATTTTAAAACATTTTTCTTTCCAATCAGCATGTTTTTTTTTTCCTTATTGCAGTAGCTAGACTTTCATTACTATGTCAAGTAAGAGCGACAAGTGTTCTGTAAGCAGACAGTCTCTCCATGTTTATGATCTTGAGAGTAAAACCATTCACTCTTTCAACATTAGGTGTGATGTTAGCTGTAGGTTTTTTCTGTAGACACTTTTTATCCAGTAAAGGTAATTCACTTCTATTCTTAACATTTTGAGTGCTTTTAAAGGAATGCATGTTGACAAGTGAGTTTTTTCTTCAGGTGATATGATTTTTTTTGTTATTTTGTATGTTTCTATATGGATTACACTGGTTGATTTTCAAGTGTTGAGTCAGTCTTGAATGCCTTGAATACTTCACATTGAGTCCTGCTGTGTAATAATTTTTGTATATTGCTGGATTTAATCTGCTATTTTTATTTAAGAGACAGTGTCTTCCTCTGTTGGATTGCAGTGCGTGCTGGCGTGCAGTGGTGCAATCCTAGCTCACTGCAGCTTTGAACTCCCGGGCTCAGGGGGTCCTCTCACCTTAGCCTTCCAAATAGCCAGGACTATAGGCATGAGCCACCATAACCAGCTAATCTTTTAATTTTTTGTAGAGATAGGATCTTGCTATGTTGCCCATGCTGGTTAATTCTGTGCTCAAGCAATCCTCCTACGTTGGTCCCAAAGTGCTGGTATTACAGGCGTAAGCCACAGCTCCCTGAATTAAAGCATTTTTTTTATTCTAAGTTCATGAGAGAGACCAGCCTATAGAGCTTTATTGTGTGTTTTGTTTTGTTTTGTTTTTTACACTGTCTGTTTGACCATCTCAGAGTAGTTCCAGCCTCATAAAGAGTTTGGAAGTGTTTCCTCCTCTTTAATTTTCTGTAACAGATTATGTAAAATTGGTGTGTTTATTGTTTGCATCTTTAGTAGATTCCGCAGTGAAGGCATCTCAGCCTAGAGATTTCTTTTTTGAGGGCTTTTAAATTATGAATCTAATTTCTTCAATGGTGATAGACCAAATAGGATTATTTGCTTTATCTTAGTTTCATTTCAGTAACTTGCGGTTTTCATAAAATTGATTCATTTGTTCTAAGATGTTTAATTTATAAACAAGAACTTGCTCACAGTAGTCCCCTATTATTTCTTTAATGCTTGTAAGATCTATAGTGATATCCATATTTGATCCCTGATATCAGTGATGTATTTATTTTTTCTTTTTTTTAATGTTTCAGTCTTTTTGCAGTTGTGTAAATTTTATGTATTATTCTGAAGAACAGAATTTTGTTTTGTTAATATTCTTCTGTTTTTAGTTTCATTGATTTTTTGTTCTTATATGTTGTTCCTTTAGTTCTGTTCTTTGGTATTTTGCTTTTCTTTTTCTAGTTTATTGACCTAGAAACTCAGAATTTTTTATTTTAAATATTCCTTTTAACTAATATGAGCATTTGATGCTATGGTATAATTCTTTCTTTCTGAGCACTATTTTAGCTGTCTCACACATATTTGGTATGCAGCATTTTCATTCAGTTTTGTCACTTTTTAAATATTTTAGTTAAGGATTTCTCTTTGGCATATAGATAATTAAAAGTATATAATTTAATTTCTAAGTGCAAGGAGATTCTCCTGTTTTATTCTGTTATATACCACTAACAGAAATAATGATTTCAAGTATAATTTAATTATGGTCAGATGATATAACATGTATGATTTCAATTATTTTAAATTTATTGAAGGTTAGTTTTTGGACCCAAGATGCCTTTTGGAATACTCCATGAGTATATGAAAACAAAAAGTATATTCTATTTTTAGGTGGAGTTTCTATAAATGTTGATGAGATTCTCATGGTATTGGTCATATCCTCTAGCTACTTGCCATTTTAGTTTCTAGTCATTCTATTTATTTGTTTATTTATTTATTTATTTATTTATTTTGAGGTTTGCTCACTTGGCTCATACACATTTAAAATCCTTATGACTAACTGATGAACTAATCATTTTATTAATTGTCTACTGTTCCACTTTATCTTCAGCAATAATATTTGTCCTTGGGTATACTTTAACTTATGGTCATATACAGGCATAACCCAAAGATATTATGGATTTACTTCCAGGTCACCATAATAAAGCAAATATCACAATAAAGTAAGTCACACACATTTTTTCATTTCCCAGTGCATGTAGAAGTTATATTTACATTATGCTATACTTTATAAATGTGCAATAGCTTTATGTCTAAACTACCAGTGTACATACATTAATTTAAAAAATACTAAGAAAACTAATGATCTTCTGAGCCCTCAGCGAGTCATGATATTTTTACTTATGGAGAGTCTTGCCTCCCTGGTGACAGCTGCTGACTGATTAGGGTTGTGGTTACTGAAGGTTAGGATGGCTGTGGCAATTTCCTAAAATAAGACAACAAAGCTTGCTGCACTGATTAATTCTTCTACAAAATGTTTCTGTGCAGCATGCGATGCTGTGTAATGGTCTTTTATCCACAAGTAGAATTTCAAAAATAATTAGAAATAATGAATAAGGCCTACTATCTGATAGCACAATAGGGTGACTGTAGTCAATATTTACTGTACATTTTAAAATAGCTTAAAGAGTGCAATTGGATTGTTTACAACTCAAAGGATAAATGCTTGAGGGGTTGCATAGAAAACACAGGAGTCAATCATCTCAAAACCTGTCATTGCTTTATCAATCATGTTTATGTAATATTCTAAACCCTTTGTTGTCATTTCAACAATGATCATGGCATCATCAGCAGGAGTAAGTTCTATCTGAAGAAACCATGTTGCTTGCTTCTTCCTAGAAAGCAACTTCTCATCCATTCAAGTTTTAACATGTAATTGCAGTAGTTCTGTAATATCATCAGGCTTCATCACTAATTCTAGCCCCCTTACTATTTCTGCCATATCTGTAGTTACTTCTTCCACCAAAGTTTTGAACCCTCAAAGTCATCTATGTGGTTTGGAATAAACTTCTTCCAAATGCCTTTTCATGTGGTTATTTTGGCCCTTCCCATCAATCATGAATGGTCTTAATGGCATCTAGAATGGTGAAATTTTCAAGTTTTCAGCATATTTTGCCCAAATCCATCAGAAGAATCGCCATCTATGGAAGCTATTGCTTTATAAAATGTTTTCTTCAACAAACATGACTTGGAAGTCAAAATTACTCATTTATTGGCTGCAGAATAGATGGTGTGTTAGCAACAATGAAACAACGTTAGTCTCTTTGGACTTCTCCATTGAGTTCTCAGGTGACTAAGTGCGTTGTTAATGAGCAATAATATTTTGAAAGAGATATTTTTTTCCTGAGGAGTAGATCTCAACAGTAGGTATAAAATCACTAACAAACCATGCTGTAAACGGATGTGCTGTCATCTAGGCTTTGTGTTTCATTTATAAAGCACAGGCAGAGAAAATTTAGCATCATTCTTAAAGGCCTAGGATTTTCAGAATGGTAATTGACCGTTGCCTTCAACTTAACGTTCCTAGATGCATTAACCTCTAATAAGAGAGTTAGCCTATCCATTGAAGATTTGAAGCCAGACATTGACTTCTCATCGCTAGCCCTGCAAGTCGTAGATGGCATCCTTTTATTTTTTTTAATATAAAGCTACTTAATCTAAATTGAAAATCTTTTGACATGCTTTCTCATTAAGCTTAATCATTCCTACTTTTTGATTTACAGTGAGAGACATGTGACTCTTTCTTTCACTTGAACACTTAGAAGCCATTTTAGAGTAACTATTTGGCCTAATTTCAACACTGTTGTATCTCTAGAAATAGGGAGACCTGTGGGGAGGGAGAGAGAAAAGAGTATGACCATGACCCTTCACACTTTCATCAATTAAGTTTGGAGTCTTATATGGGCAGTTTGTAGCACCCAAAGACAATTATGATAGTAACACTAAGAATCACAGATTGTAGATCTGTGTAGATCACTATAGCATATATAACAATAATAAAAAGTTGTGAGAATTACCAAAATGTAGCACAAAGACATAAAGTGAGCACATGTTCATGGAAAAATGGCTCCAACTGATTTGCTGGATGCACAGTTACAAACTTTCAATTTGTAAAAAACAGTATCTGCAAAGTGCAATAAAGTGAAGCATAACAAAACAAAGTTTAACCTTTTTAAGTTAAAGTTTGCATTTTATATATTCTAATTTTTATACATTTCCCTTCTATTTACTTCTGCTGCTAAATTTTAAGTGAACTTATTATAAACAGAATATATATACCATAATTTGTTTTTTGTTTTCAATCCATTCTGCCAATCTTTGCATCTGACTTGCTTATAGTTTCTGGCTTTTAAAAATGTATATATATTCTTTCTTTTCCTTTAAGTGTTCCATAGTTCACTACAATACATCTAAGTGAGAATTTGTTATTATTTTTGATTTTTAAATTTTTTGTTTCTTTTATTTTTAGGGCTAATTCCGATATTTGATGCCTTTTGACTTTTTCTACATTGTCTGCAATTTTGTTTTGATATTTCATCTTTCTAAATGTTCTTCTTTCCTCCTACAATTCTTATTTCATGTAGACTGTTCAAGTGTATCCCCTGTGATTTGCAATGTACATCTTTCTACCTATTTGTTTCTCTGTGACATATTATAAATAGTTTTCAGATTCACCTTCTAGTTCAATCCCTGTATTTAACCTGTTGTTTACCCATGGAGAGTTTTTCTTCCCCTTGTTGATCTATCTTCTGTGTGTTTGTTTACTTGTATGTACGTAGTTTTTAAATTATTTTTAAAAATCTGCATGATATGTTACAGTCTCTTTTTCCTTGATGCTATTTGTGTGCCTCTCTTTTCCTTCTTAAATTTAGTTATTGACTATTATATGTTTTGTATCTAATAATTCTACTAATAGAAGTTTTTATGTATGTGATACTATTATGTATCTTTTTTTCTTGGCTCTCACAAATGTTATATTTTTTCTTCTTTTGGGTGTGTGTGGTGGATGTGTGGGTGTGTACAGTGTACATTTTGTAATTTTCTTCCCCCTCCAACCCCCACCGTGGTTGTTTTTCAATAATATCTTGTAACATTTATTGAGGAGTGGGAGGTAGCTGTAGTCTGATTTAACCTTTGGCCTTTGGTCTTTGGCTTCTTAGTTTTTTTTTTTTCTTTAAGAGTTACTACCTTGGGCAATTTCTAAGGCATTGTCTCCTTTCCCTGTGCCATGGATGGCCACAGAATGCATACTGAAATACATCAGCTTTTCTATTAGCAAAAGAGCAATGTTTTTCTTAGCCCTTCTTCCAACCTCTACTCAAGTTGTCCACTGATTTTCTTGACTGTTAGCCACCTAGAAAGAGAACTCCACCCATTCTCACTGCCAGTCTCTCTGTTCTCTCTCTCGCCTTCTTTGAATTCATAGACACCAGTTTTATCCGCCTCGGCAGACAGCATTCCAAATAGAAGAGACAATTCAGGGATTATCCTTATCTTCAAGCTACCACACTGTCCTAGAGTATTGTTCCACAGTACACCAATGTGTTTGCTCCTCTTAAAAATATCCAAGCCAAAAATGCATGCAAATTACATTCAGATCTACCTCCCAATCTTAAGAGAAATAATTTATCCACCTATTCTCTATAATACTGGAGAGGACTAAATGGGCACTATTAATAGTCTGAGGACTCAAAACACTTGCCTACAAAAATTTTTATTTAAAACTTTTGAAGAAGCTACTTCAGAGCAGGTCTAAATATTTTCTAGCACAGCAAGCACCCCTTCAGAGAAGAAATATGTTTTTCTTCAGGAGCACCACCAATTTTGTAAGTCTTCTTCTTGAGGCCTTCCTTTCTATCCCCTTGGTTTATGGGAAAATTAAGCTTCGCTTTGTGAACACAGCAATCCTCAATGCCAAACTAAACCAATCTTTCGGACCTCGGGTTGAGTAAGAGCCAGGAGTTGTTAATATTTGGTATGTTCTGCAGGGTCCTTAGTCACCAAACCCTGTGGGACAGGTGCCTGCTTATAAATGCCAGAGGTGAGCTTCAGTTTATGGAGGCAACTAACATCTTTCATTTTTAGACAAGCTACAATAGGTTAAAATTGAGATATCACCTCATGCCAGTTAGAAGGGCGATCATTAAAAATTCAGGAAACAACAGAAGCTCTAGAGGATGTGGAGAAAAAGGAATGCTTTTACACTGTTGGTGGGGGTGTAAATTAATTCAACCATTGTGGAAGACAGTGAGACAATTCTTCAAGGATGTAGAAATAGAAATACCATTTGACACAGCAATCCCATTACTGGGTATATACCCAGAGGATTATAAATTATTCTATTATAGAGACACATGCACACATATGTTTATTGCGGCACTGTTCACAAGAGCAAAGACTTGGAACCAACCCAGATGCCCATCAATGATAGACTGGATAAAGAAAATGTGGCACACAGACACCATGGATTACTATGTAGCCATAAAAAAGGATGAGTTAGTTCATGTCCTTTGTAGAGACATGGATGAAACTGGAAACCATCATTTGCAGCAAACTGATACAAGAACGGAACACCAACACCACGTGTTCTCACTCATAAGTGGGTGTTGAACAAAGAGAACACACAGACACAGGGAGGGGAACATCACACACGACGCCTGGGGGGTGGGGTTCTAGGGGAGGGAGGCCAGGGGTAGGGGGTATTGGGAAGGGATAGCATTAGAAGAAACACCTAATATAGATGATGGGGTGGTGGATGCAGCAACCCACTACCATGACGTGTGTATACCTATGTAACAAACCTGCACAATCTGCACATATACCCCAGAACTTAAAGTATAATAAATAAGTAAATAAAGTAATTGATTCATTTACTGTTGAAATTTAAGAAAAAAATATAAAACTTGACTCACTTTTACAGTGATTCTCATTTATTTAATTTTTAAAAATTGTAACATTTGAATATTTTCAGGTCCAATGTCCGAGTAAACAGACATAATTTTTAATACTTAAATGTTGTTTAATGTGCATTGACAGTAGTTTATAAAAAAATGCAAATGAGATAAATACATGTAGCATTTATCCTTGTAATTATTATGAGGCAAACACACTGTATTTATTATTTCTCTTCACTTTCCTCATCTAATATAGTTCAGTGTGGAAAAAAGTGATAATAGTTTCATCTTAGAGTCTTCCCAATAAATAACATGTTAGGGTTTTTGAGACAAGCATTCATTGTAAAGTTTTAATATATAATGAAAACATAGCATTTATAGAAGTAGATTATCTGAAAATGAATTATTGTTCTGGCCACAATCAAACAGGTATAAACCAGAGGCAAGATTCTTGACAAATATCAGTCATTCCTCTGCGAACAACTGTATTTTGCAGGTATAAGTGTGGCACAACTTTTGGAAAAATAATCAATCTTGTAGACAGGAGTATCTATCAGGAGGTTAAGAGACATACAGCGGCACCAGGTCCTATGTGGAATAATTTCAGAGCAACTAAAAACTTAACAAAGTTTTATGGGGGCATCTGTAGCTAAAGGTCAGAATATACTTGACATAAGTTCATCACACCTCAAAAACCATGAATTCATTAATATTTACTGAGAAAATGTGGGGTTTGCTAAACTAGCTTGGATGACTCTCTAAGATAAGGGGGGGTCAGTCAAATTCGTTTCCACTTAAAAAATGAGATCAATTGCTTGTGTATTTTAATTCTATTTGGAGTAAATATTCTTAAATTGTTCCTACCGTGATATAACATAAGGCATTCTAGTTTCTCTATTGAAGAAATAGGAAGAAAGAAAGCCATAAGATGAGATTTTAACACCCCCACCCATTCTTTAAACACAAAAGCATGGGTTTAAAAATTAAGCAAAATATGAGAATGTTATTGTGCATATGTAGACTTATGTAACATATAGTTTCTATATGTATGTTATAGTAATTAAAATGTAAAAATAAGCAAATTCATATGTTTTTGTGAATTGATTGAGAGCTATAGTTATCACTTGCATTCAGCATTTTCCCAAAATTATATAGCAATAAGATCTACTAAAGGTATGCAAGTCATAAGTTTTCAAAGACAATACATGTGATAATCAGTCTGGAATGGAGTATCTTACAGTGAACACCTCTGTGCTTCCACAACTAATGATGAATTATATAAGTAACATCTTTATTTAGAAATTTGAAATTTTCTAGAATAAACATTTTAACGGAATTATTAGCTTATATTTCTAAAAATTTTTGTTTTAATCATTATTTTAAAAAAATAAGTGACAGTTTAACTTCCTACCTTATTTAAAATTTTGATTAGCTGAGTTTATTTTAGGAGTTCATGGTTATAAGAATTCGAATACAGAAGTGTGTCAAAGTGTATGTTTATGTATGTATATGCATGCATGCCTTTGCATACATATATATATATATATGCATGTGTGTGTGTATGACAGAAACATTTCCTCTCTTGGAAACTTGTCTGACATACTCAACACAGGTCTCCATTTCATGGGTATCTAAAATTCACAAGGAGCATAAATTAAGAAAATTAATTTATCTTCACACTTTATCATTTCTGTTCATTCTCGTAATTTGTTTACAAATAAGCCTCCTTCCAAATGGTTTAAAAATCTAAATGTAGTCTTAGAAGCATGTTCTGCTACGTTATCATGTTCTGCTGCCTGGGTGTTTTGTTATTTTAAAAATAAGAATGCAAATATTTAAATATATTAATTTAATTATTTCAACATTTTAGTAATAGGTCATTTTATGGAATAAAAATATTGTATAAGTACATTTCTGGCTTCAATTTTCTTATAGTCTTGATGGATTTTGTTGACTGATTCTCTAGGTTTTCCATGTGTATTTACAAGGCCACACAGTCTTTTCAAACAAAATCAAAAACATACACATGGCAAAGACAGCTCAGTGTAAGGAAGCAATTTGTTCCGTATTTACAAACAATACAAAGAAAAAATGATAAATAATAGGGTTTATTAAAGATGACAAGAACTCTGCAATATACATGTAATGAGAAAGAATACATTGAGATGAAAGCTTTAGGTTTATCTCAGAAACCAGGTCTCTCAGACTTACAGCGTTTTAGGTAGAATTTCCATTGAGACAGGTCCTGAATCTCCATGCTTACCTATTTTGTGTCAGTCTAATAAAATATTATTCTGAATAAGCTAGAGGGACAGCAATGTTAGAAAAGGTTTTCTATTTTGGAAGCTTCTCTCTCCCCTCCACAAATCCTCTTTTTTTTTTTTTTCAAGTGCTGGAAATATCAAAGCTATCACCTGGTCCCTCAGTGACTGTTTTTGACTACTGCTGCAAACTGCTACTACATTAATTGCTCTGCAGACAGGCCTTTTTAGTCTCTCATGCATTTGCCAAAGTAATTTAGTAACTTCAGACACCTTGATTTGTCCAATAAATGTTAAATTCTAAATGAATACATTTATTTATGATAGGGAATTATTTTTGGTTTTGAAACATTCTCCTGTTAAATTGAACTAAATTAAAATGTACAATTTATTTAATATCCTGCTCATTTGTATCTCCTACTTTTTATTTGTGACCAATATCCCAACAATAACCTATGAACTCTTTATATGCAGCTCTAATAAGACTGATGCACTTTCAAAACTTAAACCCAACGCTCTTACCTTGGCTTTTAAGCATATGCATGATCTGACATTTAAACACCTCCTCAATTTATCTCTTTTTCATGATCTCTGTCTTCCAAACACAGAAATAAGGTTTTCTCCCTCCAAATACATTGGTACTTTAGGTTATTTAAGTATCTTCATTCTCCTTTTTCTTTTAAAACTATTAACTATTACTCCAAAATATAAAATGCCAATTTTTTAATATTAAATAACTTGACATTGCTGGATTTATTTATTATATTTTAGATTAATGAAGGGCATCTACTTTAGGAATTTTGCTTTCTGTAGGACTTGATATTTGATCTGAGACCTAAAAAATTAGATAGTATTAACCATATAAGGATGTAACTTTCTAGGCAATAGAAACAGAGCATGCAGAAATTTATAATAGGAACAAGACAGTCAATAAAGGTATAGAAAAATGTGAATAGCGTATATCTATGTAAACACAGAACAGCTACTAAGAACTATTAAAAATATGCTTGAGTATATTTCTCACGGAAACCTGTATAAATAATATGTAACTTAGCTATATAAATAGTCAATGAAAAACCAAATTAAGAAGTGAGGGTAGGGAAAGGGGAGAAAGTGTAAGTGCAATACTTTCTCCTATTTGCTATTGGCAGACAATCCACAAGGTTTAGAATCAAAATATTCAGTTAATGAATGACGACAAGCTCTGAATCCATTTAGTTAAAGATTTTTCTTAAGTGGAAAGAATTTAAGTGAAGTAATATCTTTATTTGTGAAAAAAACTTTATCGTAATTTTAGCAATTTGTTTTGCCTCATTTCATTTCTTTCTGCTTAAGAAAAATAAAACTGAGCTCCTTGTGAGGCTGAGGTGAAAGGAGTGATGGAATCCAGGAGTTTGTGTCCAGCCTTTGCAATATAGACTCTATGTCTTTAAAAAAAATGAAAATGAAATTAGATGAATTACTTTTAAATTTTAATAGCATGCTTTCAAGGTAATGAACTCTCTTATCTATGCATGCATGTATATATCTCTCTATGATTCCTTTGTCTCTTTGTATATAAATGTGTGTAAGTCTGTTGTGTATGTGTGTGTGCGCACGCACGCGCGCGCGTGTGTGTGTGTGTGTGTGTATCAACAATGGTTATTTTAATGACAGCTTAGTGGCAATTCTTTTTGAGTAAAGGGATTTAGATATTTAAGGGCTCTAGTGATAATTTTTCTGTATGCCAATTTTTTTAACGAATAGTTAAAATTTACACAAAGCATTCCTTTTATTATTTTAAAGAGTATTCATCTTCCAGAATTAAGCATTATATTATGAGTGACACATATATGCTAAGAATGTTATTTAGAAGGCAGGACATTCCTTTCACTGGGTTTGTAAGAAAAAGCCTCATATAAGTGATAAGAATATCCCTGTTCTTGAATAGTGAATAGAATTCAGTGGTAGAAAATAAAGTTTTGCAGACAAAGCGCCAAGCATACACACACAAAAACATATATAAGAGATTTTTAAATGTGATGAAAAATAAATAGTAAATAAACAATTGAGCTTCACCAGTTTGATGCAAAGAGCTACCATTTCTTTAGGCAGGCAAAGGTGGATTGGTACTAATTTGCTAACAGCTTTTTTATAGACAAAACAACAACTACAACAAAAGCTAGATCACAAGAAATCTAAGTCTTTCCCTCAGGTTGCACATTTAATAGCTGATGGAGACACTAGCAATCAGTTTCTTGTCAATGAACCACATTCCTTAAGACATGAGGAAACACCGAATAGCTTTAAGTGGGAAAACTCACCAGCCCTAGAGGCACATTGGCCCTCACTCTCACGACAGAGTAGGACAAGGATAGAAGAAACTGTGGAAACCTAGTCAAGGCTAACATCCATGAAAGAGACAAGGAGGGAGAAAACTGAAGTCCTGGCTGCTTCGGAATCTGACCTATTCACATATTCACAGATTTCACCATGAATATATTTTCTCCACAAATTTAAGTCAATTTAAGTTTCTGACAGATCATTAAATCCTTAAATGGACTAAAACTTGAGTTTCTAATAGCCATCTTATATTCTACTTAGAGGTGGCATGAAGGTTTTGATATATCCCAGGTTTTAATATGCAAAGTGGTTGAAGAAAAAGTTTGAGTTGGAAATGTTAGTACTAAGCTTAACTTTTCTGGTACCAAGGTATTTTTCGCTAAAGAAAGCCAGCCATTTCTCCAAAAAATAGCAATATCTTTCTAATATGTATATATGTGTTGGTGCGTAAGTGAGCATATATAATGTTATTAAGCATCCAGTGTTTAGTTCCATTTTGCTATTGAATAGCAAAGCAAGTATAGATACAAAGAAGTCACAGGAGATTTTACCAATTACACCCTTATCCTCCTGGGCTGTCGTGCCTGGCTTGGAAGCCATAGAACTTAGTTTCTTCTTTGAAAACCAGATGAAGAAAAAAAGAAAGAGATGAAGAGAGATGAGCAATGAGAGAGAGAGAGAGAGAGAAAGAGAGAGAGAGAGAGACAGAGAGAGAATTCTAATTACATTTAAGTTTAGTGCATATAAAATCATTCTCAAGCCTCTTTTCTGATGCACTTGCCTTTTAATAATAAGACAGTTTAAAAATGTGCACCAAAAGATTCAAACACGTGTGTTAAAAGGATTGAGCAGCACCTGCAGGAAATGGCAATGAATCAAAACTTAATGCCTTACCCAAATTCTAAATAATCTATATTTAAATAGTATGCAGTGAAGTTAGACATTAGGCCATTTGCAGTAGTTTGTTAAACGAAAAAAAAAAAAAAAAAAAAAAAAAACTCTGTGGTATCTCTGTGTTTTACCTCATGATTTTAGAGTAAAAATAATGATTGACATAGCTATCCAAATTCATCTGAAAAGTAGATAATCTTTTAAATCACATCTATTTAGTGATTAAAAGTAGCCATTTTTGAATTATTGGTATTACATGTGCCTTTTCTATAACTGCTATATTTTATTCCCATCTCTATAGCTTGGTAAGGGCCTTTCATTTGTTTAGTTGAAAGAAGGCTGAATCAGCTTTTCAAAAATTATCGTTTAATCTCAAATGGGAGAATTTTTACCTTATATCTGTCTAAGCATATGAACGATTGTTTTAGTTATAGATTTGGCCAGAAGCAATTCAGAGGGGCACTATGCGATGGAGTGGAGCACTTGTAGGAATAAAACGTCAGGAAAGAGTGCCAATGTTCAAATCTGAGATTGCAGCTTCTCAGAACTCTGCCAAGACCTCCCCACACCCGTCCACCATCAGGTCTGTCCTGGTCAGACATACTAACACAAGACTAAGAAGGGAGTTGCTACTTAACACACAGCCATGTAATAAACGTGTGGAGAGCATTCTAGACTTTGCTTTCAGAGTTCTCAATGTCAAATATCCACACATGGCAAGTATTTCTAAGTATAGCTGCTCCTGCCAACAGATAGTCCCATCCGGAAGGAGGCCACCTAGTTAATGTATTTGCAAGTGTTAAAAGGGAAAAATTAAAGACATATTAGTAGCTAAGTGAGAATTGTATCCTTCTTTGGGAACCACTGCAGAGAGGAACTAACTGTAGAAAAAGTGAGCAGCAATCAGAAACACTGCAAATGTCTCCAGCGGAAGAGGTACATAGACCTTCTAGACATGGCCAGGCAGCTTACTGAAAGCACTGAAGGCGAACGAGTAGTCACCACCTGCTGAGTAGCCTATCTTCCCCACATGACTCATTTCTATTCTCTCCTCTGTATTCTCTTCCCATTGCCTTCGTTTACACTGGGCATTCTCTTCTAGGCAACTGAAGGCACTGTCTAACTTATCTCCTGTACTCAGCATCGCTCTTTCAAATATGTTGTCTATATCCTTGTTTCTCAAAGTATATCACTGCAACCACAGCATAGTTATCTCCTCATTGCTTGCTAGAAAAGCAGATTCTTAGAATCTACCCCAGATCTACTGAAAAAAAAGTCTTTCTTTTTTTTTATTTTTTTTTCTTTTTTGGAGGTTTATTACATAGGTAAACATGTGCAATTGTGGTTTGCTGCACCTATCAACCCATCACCTAGATATTAAACCCTGCATGTATTAGCTTTTTTCCCAAATGTGGTGTTTGGTTTTCTGCTCCTGCATTAGTTTGCTGAGGATAATGTTTTCAGCTTCATTATGTCCCTGCAGAGGACATGATCTCATTCCTTTTTATGGCTTCATAGTATTCCGTAACACAATATAAATTATAAAATAGTTTTACTCTGATTTTGTGAAGAATGTAAATTCAAGGAGAACTACAAACCACTGTTCAAGGACATCAGAGAAGACACAACCAGATGGAAAAACATTCCATGATCATAGATAGAAAGAATCAATATAGTAAAAATAGCCATACTGCCCAAAACAATTTATAGATTCAATGCTATTCCCATTAAGCTACCATTGACATACTTCTATAGTTTTCTAGCCATGCAGTACAATAATGGGGGTATAGGCAAAGGTTTTAGAAGTCAACAATAAAAACACATTTGGAGGTGTTTTTTAGATGCAATGTTCCAAAATTGACTGTTAGCTGGAGGGACAGTAGAAAGGTATTGGCACAAGTTTCGCATAAGTCAGAGCTGGGCCCATAACCAAGCTCTATCATTTACTCCCTATAATACTTGTAGCTACTACAGACTACTAAGATTTGTTTCCTCGTATAAGATGTTTGATGGAAAAAAAAAAGTTTGATGAATTATATGCCTATAAGGAGGATCAAATGGAATAAAACGTATTAAAGACTTAGAAAAACAATAATGTACCTTTTTCTTCAAAACATTTTGTCACTCATAATAAATCCTAGCACCTGGACATTTTACTTAAGAGCTGGCGTAAACATGTGAGTCATAGCTCTCCACCACTATGCTACACTCTAGGAACTCTAGATACAGCTCACTTTTGAGTAAATTCAGAGAGCTGTTCCTACTCTCCCATCTGCTTGAAATACAGTACACTACCATTTTCCCTACCCCATTTCCTTGATCTAGATAATACCTACTGATCGAACGTCATCATCATTCTCATCTTCAACATCCTCTTCATCATGATTGGTGATGTGACAGGTCCTAGAGGATCCAAGCAGTACATTGTTTAAAAAGCATTCTCTAGTTTTAGACTATGATCAAACTGCAAATCCATCTTACACACCCCTTATTTACCTCCAGTTTGCAACATGGGACTAACCAAACTTCCTGTTTGTAGGCTTATTAAATGGATTTTTATAAATTAACTTTGTAAGCAGCTTAGTAGAGTACTTGGCACACAGTAGCTACTCTTGTTTTACCAAATCCTTCATATGCTTTACTCCATTTAACTCTCATTGTAGGCACTCAATTTATCATATGTGTATACGGGGAAATGGAGGTTTAGTAGTCTGCAGGGGACCCAGCTCTTTCTAATACTAAAATTTATGTCATTACTTCTCTACTATCCTCCAGCTAACACTCAGTTTTGGGACACTATATCTAAAAAACATTTTCAAATGTGTGGGGTTTTTTTGACTTCTAAAACTTTTGACCATAGCTCTATTAATGTATTTCATCATTAGAAAATGAACCATATCCTGAGACTTTGTGAATTTGCTTATCACCTTAAGGAGATTTTGGACAGAGATGATGGGGTCTTGCAAAAATCACAATCATTCCTAAACACCAATAGAAGACAAAGCCAAATCATGAGCACACTGCCATTCACAATTACTACAAAAAGAATAAAATACCTGGGAATACAACTAACAAGGGATGTGCAGGACCTCTTCAAAGAGAACTACAAACCACTGCTCAAGGAAATAAGAGAGGACACAAACAGATGGAAAAACATTCCATGCTCATGGTTAGGAAGAATCAATATCATGAAAATGGCCATATTGCCCAAAGTAATTTATAGATTCAGTGCTATCTCCATCAAGCTGCATTGACGTTCTTCACATAACTGGAAAAAAACACCTTAAACTTAATATGGAACCAAAAATAGCCCACATAGAAAGACAATCCTAAGCAAAAAGAACAAAGCTGGAGGCATCACGCTACCTGATTTCAAACCATACTGCAAGGCTACAGTAATCAAAAATAGCATTGTACTGGTACCAAAGTAGACATATAGGCCAATGGAACAGAACAGAGGCCTCGGAAGTAAAGCCAGACATCTACAACCCTCTGATATTTGACAAACCTGACAAAAACAAGTCATGGGAAAAGGATTCTCTGTTTAATAAATGGTGTTGGGAAAACTGGCTAGCCATGTGCAGAAAGCTGAAACTGGACTCCTTCCTTTCACCTTATAAAAAAATTAACTCCAGTTGGATTAAAGATCTAAACATAAGACATAACACCATAAAAACCCTAGAAGAAAACTTAGGCAATACTATTCAGGACATAGGCATAGGCAAGGACTTCATGACTGAAACACCAAAAGCAATGGCAATAAAAGCCAAAACAGATAAATGGGATCTAATTAAATTTACGATCTACTGCACAGCAAAATAAACAATCATTAGGGTGAACCAGCAACTAAAAAAATTTTGCAAGCTACCCATCTGACAAAGGGCTAATATCCAGAATCTACAAAGAACTAAAACAAATTTACAGGGGCTGGGGGGAGGGGACAAACAACCCCATCAAAAAGTGGGCAAAGGATATGAACAGACACTTTTCAAAAGAAGACATTTATGCAGCCAACAAACATATGAAAAAATGCTCATCATCACTGGTCATTGGAGAAATGCAAATCAAAACCACATTGAGATATCATCTCACGCCAGTTAGAATGGCAATCATTAAAAAATCTGGAGACAGCAGATGCTGGAGGGGATGTGGAAAAAAATGCTTTTACACTGTTGGTGGTGGGAGTGTAAATTAGTCCAACCATTGTGGGAGACAGTGTGGCAATTCCTTAAGGACCTAGAAATAGAAATTCCATTTGACCCAGCAATCCCATTACTGGGTATGTACCCAAAGGATTATGAATTGTTCTGTTATAAAGACACACGCACATATATGTTCATAATGGCACTGTTTACAATAGCAAAGACTTGGAAGCAATCCAAATGCCCAACAATGATAGACTGGATAAAGAAAATGTGGCACATATACACCATGAAATACTATGTAGCCATAAAAAAGGATGAGTTCATGTCCTTTGCAGGAACATGGATAAAGCTGGAAATCATCATTCTCAGCAAACTGACATAAGAATAGAAAACCAAAAACTGCATGTTCTCACTCATAAGTGGATGTTGAACAATAAGAACACATGGACACAGGGAGGGGAATATCACACACTGGGGCCTTTTAGGAGGTGGGGGAGGGTAGGGGAGGGATAGCAGGGGTGGGGAATTGGGGAGGGATACCATCAGGAGAAATACCTAATGTAGGTGACAGGGGAATGGATGCAGCAAACCACCATGCCATGTAAATACCTATGTAACAATCCTGCATGATCTGTACATGTACCCCAGAACTTAAAGTATAATTAAATAAACAAATAAATAAAAAGTTTTTTTTTTTTTAAAAAGAGACTGAACTATAATTATTACATTAAGTAGCTATCTCTGCCAATAATATTTTTCAGCCTAGGGAATAAAAGCAGTATTTCTTTTTCTTTGCACTCCCATCACATAATGAAGCAACTTTCAAGTAATAAGCAGTCTATCTATTTTTTATTGACAAGTCATAGTTGTATACATTTATGGGGTACAATAAGCTGTTGTGATATATGTTTACAATGTGGCATAGTTAAATCAAGCTAATTAACATATCCATTACCTTGCATACCTATCATATTTTATGATGAGACATAAATGAATGACTGGATGGCTAGTTAGATAGTATCAGAAATCAGTCTTCAGGATAACCGATGAGTTTACTAAGGGGTGTGTGTGTGTGTGTGTTTGTGTGTTTGTGTGTAATTTAAATTTTTTAACACAGATATTTTTCTATTTCAAAACACTATATTTTTGTGTGAATTATAAAATGTTAGTTATTATAGAAATATGTTTTCACTAGCTTGTATTTAGCTTCATTACATCGGAAATAAACTACTACTTATTTTTCTAGAGATTTACAGTGGATAACTAATTTCTGTTACGTCAGGTGATAATTTCCTGAACTATTTCACACATTTTTTTAAAAGGCTAATTAAGCTTTTTTTTTTAAGCCGGCTTTACCTAATCCAAATAATAGTCTTTTTAAAACCTCGACCAAACTGTAAATGTTAAGAAGCTTAAGAGGAGAAAATAAAAAAGAAACCTTTATTAAATAATGGAAGACCTAACAATTAAATAAATGATGAAAATATCTGTAGCATAGCTTCCCTAATTAAGTTAAACTCTTCCTATGAAGTAAGATGCTCCAAAAGCATCACCAGTTATGTATCATCAGATTTGTTGCACTGTGTTTTGCTTTTTTGCACTACTGACATCAGTTCCATTTTCTCAGTATTTTTGGCTGTTTATACATGACATTCTCAGGCCTATCTCTCCTGACATACATATTTGTACTAGTCTGTTCTCACACTGCTAATAAAGACATACTCAAGACTGGGTAATTTATAAAAGAAAGAGGTTTAATTGACTCACAGTTTTACACGGCTGGGGAGGCCTCACAATCATAGCAGAAGATAACTGAGGAGCAAAATCACATCTTACATGGAGGCAGGTGAGAGAGCTTATGCAGGGGAACTCCCATTTATAAAACCATCAGATCTTGTGAGACTTACTCACTGCCACAAGAACAGTATGGGGGAAAACTGCTCCATGATTCAATTATCTCCACATGGCCCTTCCCTGGACACTTGGGTATTATTACAATTCAAGCTGAGATTTGGGTGGGGACAGAGCCAAACCATATCAACATTGCTTATTATAAAATATTTCTTGAATTTCAACTGGAGTGATAACTAAAGGGAACTAGTTAAGTAACATTTGTTTTCTTCCTTTTTTCTTATCTTCATAATCTGCAAATGAAAGCATAATTGACCATGTCAGTCAGTTTTTGATGAATGTTTGGTGCTTTTAACAGCTGTTTCAAATACAGGCGTTTGATAATGCCATAAAACAATGGAAGTCCACAGAAATATCACATTAATACATTTGACCAAGAAGCAAAACATCTTTTCTAATCAATGTTTCATGTAAGAAAAGAAGCACTTGGCATAGACGTAATTCCCTAAGTGGGCTGTCATTTTCAAGGAACTTAGACAGATCTGAGACTTTCCTAATTATTATAAATAAGTTATGACATGTGCTCTGATTTTTTTCAGGCATTGCTCCCCATGATAATAGAATTACAATACTAATCTGAATAATAATATTGATGATTTGATGCCTAATTCTATTCAACAAGTATTTTTAAGTTTAACATTGCAATGTATCATTTACATGTTACTATGGATAATCAGAGAGACATAAAGGAACCAATTTTTGCCATCAAATACTTTATATTATTTTATTTATCAAATTGGTGTACCAGTCATAATACTCAGTTTATTTTTATATATAATACAAATTGTCACATTAGATATGGAAAAGAACTATTTAAAATGTTTATATGAACAGAAGATAGAGTTAAGAAAATGTCTTCCAACAGTACTATAGCATACATTATAGTAATGAGAATTAGTGATGTACCATTAGACACAGCAATGTATATCATCTGAAAAAAAAGGAGGCAAGTCTAAATAGATGGTTAAAAACTACATAATTCCATTTATGTTTTTTAAATAGGCAAAACTCATCTTAAGTGAATGCTTACTTCTGAGAGGGAACTCACTTCAAGAAAACAGGAGACACTATGTGTTATTGGAAATTTTTTTCCCTGACCAAAATGCTAGTTACATAGGTATGTTCAATTTATAAAATTTTATAGAACTCTACATTTATGATCTTTGTACTTCTCTGCGTATATTTGCTATATTTTATAAAATTTAATATTTCTTTATAGAAGAGTATATTTCTGATCTTTGTACTTCTCTGCATACATGGTATATTTTAAAATTTTATTCCACTACATAGAAATAGCACTAAGTGAAGACAGAGGCTATTTCAATAATACTTACAAATTATAGAAAACAACTTATTACCAATTAAGAGGAATAACATACATTTTTGCAGCCATTCATTTTCTTTGTCTTTTAGAAAACCCTTGATTTGTTAAAAAGATAAAGAAAAAAATGCTGAGAAAAGTAATATTAATTACCAAATTATTGGGGACAGAATAAAAATTATCACTCAATTGTTAAGATTGGTTTTGATGTGCTGAATCAAATAGATTGAAATTAGGGACTATACTATACGTATTTGTTCCATTGATTCTGAGTAAGAAAACAAAATTATACTCATTTAAATGTGTTGAATTGCAGAAAAATGTCTTTCTCATTTTCCACTCAATTGATTTCTAAGATAGTAGAATGACCTCATCTTAATTAGAAAACAAATATTTCTATAGTGCACTGTTTAATATTTTATGAATTTATATCTGATTTCTAATTAATTTCCCATAACTTCACTGACTACCTTTTTCATGATGTGATGGATATATTCATGTTTTACTGAGTAGTATTGTTGTAAATTATAACCTAAAAACCAACAATATTTTATTGAGTTTACTTCTTAAGGTCTTTATATGTAATCCTGAATATCATTTGAAAAAAATGCTTCTTTAGATATCTTGTAGGCTTTTGAATGAGATTATCTTACACTTAAATGTTGAGTTCAATAAGAAGTAAACTAATACCTCTGTTACAATAAAATAAAGAAATAAAGCATAAAATATACACACACGTATATTACATATATTTATTTGATATTATGTATACAAAATGTACATTGATAAGCAAAGCAAGAAATAAAATCAGCAGGATGATTTTATCAAAGACATGATCATTGAGATTCAATCTCCTGAAAGCTCCAGGTCTACAAATAAATTGCTTCACAGAGATTTGGAAGGAAGTTGCAAACAATCTCAAAATATCAATCTCCACTTTAAATACATACATGGTGGAGTTCATACTGATGAAACCATATTTTTTTTCCAATTCCATAATTATATTTTAGAAAGCATCGGTTTTATTTAATATTGTTGTAATTATTCTATGTAGTCTAATATTGTTCTTTTTTTATCATTTTCCATCTTTAAAGATTGATCATTATAAAAACTGTTTGGGCTGGTAATAGATCATTTAATCAAAATCAGGTTAAATCTGGGAATAATGACTATACAGTGATCTCAAATATTTTAACTCTGAACATTTAGCTCTGTATTTACTCAATAGAACAACATCATTTTATTAATATGTAATATGAGGATCTTTTCATTTGCAATATTGGTGTTGATGGGGGTTCTGACACATTGTTCTAGCAAAACATCACCCAAAATTCATCATCTACAATTTTAAATTTAGATTTATTTAAAGTGTTGTGTAAGTGTGCACATTTTACCCTTCAATAGCTGTATGACACAGGTTGTTCAAAAATTTTAAATTTAGTGCCATGACATTAAGAATTTTCAAAGGATTTACTTTTCCAATAGACATATTTATTTTTTTTTAATTTGGTTCATATAAGATTTAATTAAGTTATGTAATTTCAAGAACAAGAACAGAAGGCACAAACCAGTTTGGGAACAAATGTGACTAACTCTCCATAAACATGCAGCTCAACTGCAGAGAGCAGAGTTCACTAGCACATTAGAGAGTGGTCCACGAGCAGTGAAAACACAGCCTGCCAAGAGCATAATTCCATATGCTTCACAGAAGAAACGGAGTGGGCAGGTTGATTGAGGGAATTAGTTAAACTGAGTCTATTAGGACAAGTTTAACCACATATGGCTCATTTTCATTAAAATCTAAACATATATTCTATGTTCTTTGGAATCAGAAAATGGGACTGTATTGTCTAAAATATATCTCAAAGTCCTAAAATTATAGCTAAGCCTCTTCTTTATGTCGGATCATGAGGCCAATAAATCTGGGCGTGTTAAATAACCACAAGAGCATTAGAATTACTATGAGAACAAGTTCATTCTCACCCAAAGGACAAGTAATTTCAGGGTTTGGTTGATTCTACCTTCATTCACAGCTGTATAAATACCCCCGCAATGACAGCACAGTTCCAACTAAGCAATACAAAGAGGTCAGTCTCATCTGGAACACCAGCTTCTCATGGAGCAAAACCTCTGGTATCATGCTTCATTTGCCCTTTATCTTTTTGCTGATCATAACTTAAAAGACAAATATCCAGAAATGCAGTGAGTTGATAGAAGGAAAATGTCACCAAGCAATACTTCCTGGTGATTAAAAACAAAACCAAAGCATTCTTTAAAATATTTGTATCTTGGACATATTTAATTGCCTGAGACCAAAGGAATTGTAATACATGATAAAGCTGTGCATATATCCTGGTCACATCTGCACTATTTTTTATTTCATCATGGAGTATGATTGTTAGCTATTTTTCTCTCTCACCAACTAGAAAGCAACTGTGTGAAAGAGGAAATTCTATCCCTTTTTTGAGTCTCTAATACCTACTTTAATGAATATTAGATGCTTGTTTGCAAGGGGAAAAAAGTGAATTCATGGATATGTATCAAGCAATTTCTGTAGAGAGTAGAAAAACACTACTCTTGAGCTAGAAAACAAGAGTTTTGCCTTGATATCTAAAGATTTAAAGAGATTACTGTCTAAGATAAAGGCTCCGCAATGCTATTGTAATATTCCAGAACTTGCTGAAAATCAAAAAATTTTCTGTGAAACCTTAGTGTAGACTTGAAAATAAGTTAAATTATTTTATGTAAAATAGTCATATATAAAAATTGGCATAAGATATTCATGAATGCAGCTCTTACACATTTATGAAAACAAAATAATTAGGAAATAAATACAAGTAAAACTACAAAATCAATTATATTAAGTTGATTAATATAATTATCATGATCATAATTTTTAATAAAACTAAAATCTATTGAATTAAAAGCATTCAAGTCATTAATTAAATTACACATCAGTTTAATGTGTTGGATTGTGTTTTCTTACAATTTAACCACAAATAACCCATGGCATTATGTACATAAACTAAGGTTTTTAAATTTCATTTGATTTTTTACTTTTGTGCATGAAGATAGTCATTTACATGAACACCATTATCATAATAATTGCATTTTGATTTTTACAATGTCATTTTTTCTTTTTTTTTTGAGATGAAGTCTCGCTCTTGTCGCCCAGGCTGGAGTGCAGTAGCATGATCTCTGCCCACTGCAACCTCTGCCTACCAAGTTCAAGCGATTCTCCTGTGTCAGCCTCCTGAGTAGCTGGGATTAGAGTTGCCTGCCACAAAACCCACCTAATTTTTGTATTTTTAGTAGAAATGGAGTTTCACCATGTTAACCAGGCTGGTCTCGAACTGTTGACTTCAGGTAATCGGTCCACCTCTGTCTCCCAAAGAGCTGGGGTACCAGGCATGCGCCACCACACCTGACCTACAATGTCATATTTAACCACTAAGCTGTTTTTCGCTTCAATAGCACCTTCTAAGACATAAAATTAAAGAGTCTAATTACTGATGAAAAAATTATTTTACATTTATTAACAATTTTATAGTAATAAAATTGCATATATAAATGAATCATAAATTTAGAATAAAGTATAGCTCATTGTACTTATACATATTTGCAGAAAGTAGTTATCACTCTTCCCATTTTACAGATGAGAAGACTGAGCCTCAAGAAAGTGACTTAAGCTAATAAGGGCTGGAGCTGAGATTCAAAACCAAATTATTTGACTCAAGTTGTATGCTTTTAATAAATAATACGCTAGAATATCTGAATGTTGAATGAGCTCCCCAATATTACATTACTAAGTATATAGTTCGAATAAGAACCCTTGTCTCTAGACTTTTAAATCAAAAGCCTTTTCATACAACGTCTTCTGATCTAATTTATTTTATTGTGCTTTTATGGCAGTTGAGTTATGAATATGCCCTTTTTATTTATTCTGTTTGTTCTCATGGAACAAGAATTGTTTGCTAATCTTGTCTGAAATGACATTTGCAAATAGGAGATTTTAGATAGTGGTAAAAATAAAATAATCAGCTTTTGGCAGTAATGAGAAGTGTACTTAAATTGCAGAATATGTTTCATTATAAAATGTTAAAGGAAAATATCACAGTACACAACAATTCTTTGTATTTGATTTAATACTACTGTCATTGGTGGTAGGCATGACTTATTAAAGTAGTAAAATAAATTAGTAAAACTTGATGTGAGAAAATTATGTAGCATTTATTATGTCTAGCCTGTTTCTGTAACAGGAAATACTGTAGATGTGTGGTCAAATAATTGTAGAGATTAGAAGCACTGGGGAATTGTTAGTATTTTTATTTAGAAGAATTAAAATTTACAAAATGGAAATATTTTTAGAGGGGAAAACGTAATTCTAAATAAGGCTAAATAAATTATAGTAAAGTTTATGTGAATGAATCGGGTAAACTAACAGTGGAAGCTTAAGGAAAAATAAATTAATGAGTTATCATTTTACACATACATTCCCAAGAAGAAAACTTTTAGAGATTTTTTTTTCACTACCTCCTATTTTAAAAAATTTCTCAGGAAGAAGATGAGAAAGTGGGACAGGTAGAGGTGGGAAAAGTAAAAAGGGAATTACAGGTCTCCAAAACAATGGATAAGATGTATCATTTACATGATCTTACCTAATGGACGTAATAATAAAGATTTAGAATCTGGCTATGCAGGTTTATGTCATTAAAGACATTTATTGGTGGTTGCTGGTAGAAAACTATAAAGCGTATTAACCAATAAGAAATAGAAATATATCTCCTAGAACTTTTTTAGCTTATAAAATATAATCATGTGCCTTACTTCGTTTAATTTTATGTTACATTAAATATATTATAAAGTACAATCATGTGCCTTGTTTTATTAATTTTTATAATACTATTGAGAAATAATATTATAGCCTATGTACAGAATGAAAACCAATAATTATGAGTGTAATGGAGGCCAAGTTTCAGTTTTTCTCTAAAGGAACCTTCTAGCTGGAGATCCTAGGACACTGGCTGGATGATTGAGAGTAAGGTTGGGAACAGAATCAAATATCATTAAAGAAAGAACGGGGATACCCAGGAAGTAAAGCAGAGGACGAAACGTAGTCAAAAGGAATCATAGGCTGGGCATGGTGGCTCGCATCTGTAATCCAGCACTTCAGGAGGCTGAGGTGGCAGGGTTGCTTGAGGCTAGGGGTTTGAGACCAGCCTGGGAAACATGAGCATATTCTGTCTCTTCAAAAAAATATAAATAAACAATTTTCTGGGTGTGGTGGCATGCACCTGTGGTCCCCGCTACACAGAAGACTGAGCACAGAAGACTGAGATGGGAGGATCACTTGAGCCCAGGAGTCAAGGCTATAGTGACCTGTATTTGCACCACTGCACTCCAGAGCCTGGGTAACAGAACAAGACCTTGCCAAAAAAAACACACAAAAAAACAAAAAAAAAAAAAACAGGTTATAAAAATGATTGAATAATGTGCTTTTAAAAATCAAAATAGAAACTTTCATCCTTTATCTCTATTATCCTAAAATCAGAGGTACCTTGATCATCTGCATGTACTGATAATTCAGCTCATCTATCATGGCAGATTTACAGAGTTACAGATTTGAGGGACCATTACAACTAGAATTTCAGTTTGTGGCTTAGAAGTGAAGAAAGGAAGAGCTGTTAATCAACTCATACCTTCTTCCGCTCCAACATTATAAGATAAAAATATTTAAAATCGCAGCCACACAGCTTTCCTATGAATGGAAACTAAGTAGATGACAATATATTTCTATGCAAATGTTTGGCAAACTACTACCGTAAGAGAGCCAGGGAGCAGAGTTTATTGCATTTCACATCAATTTAACCTTGTTCTTCTTCAGAGAAGTTAATTTACCCTATTGCTGCTGCTGTTCTGTAAACCTATCTTTAAAAGAGCTTCTTCAATGATACATCACTCATTTTACAATTCCTGCTAGAAATACATTAATTCTTATAATTGACAATTTGGGGGAAGAGATACTGTGTTTTGAAACAAGTGGCCTGTATGTCACAATAAATACAAAAAACACTTTGTATTTTTATTACTCAACTCATATAAAAGTATACTTCAATGGACAAAGAGGGAAAATGCTCCTCATTGGAGAAAGTAAGTTGATGTCTGTCTTCATAAGGCTTGTCTTGCATGCAAGTAGGTAGGTTGGTTGAATAGGGAAGTGTAGGTAGGGTAGGTATTTTTAAAACTAGCTGCCATAGACAAGAGAATATCATCATCTAGGTCTCTTTACCTTGAGATTAGAGTTTATGCTCGAAAGCCACAATAGAGACAATTTATGATTCCCCTTTCTTTTTCCCAAATAGTGTGATTCTTTTTCTTTGATTTGTGCCTTGCGTATACACAGTCACTTCATGAGAAAAGGGTTACACTGCTTTATAAAAGGTGTTTTGTGGCCGGGCGCGGTGGCTCAAGCCTGTAATCCCAGCACTGTGGGAGGCCGAGGCGGGTGGATCACGAGGTCAAGAGATCGAGACCATCCTGGTCAACATGGTGAAACCCCGTCTCTACTAAAACTACAAAAAATTAGCTGGGCATGGTGGCGCGTGCCTGTAATCCCAGCGACTCAGGAGGCTGGGGCAGGAGAATTGCCTGAACCCAGGAGGCGGAGGTTGCGGTGAGCCGAGATCGCGCCATTGCACTCCAGCCTGGATAACAAGAGCACAACCACATCAACAAAAAAAAAAAAAAAAAAAGTGTTTTGTTTTTTTTTTGTTGTTGTTGTTGTTTTAGTTTGCCTTCTAACAGTCAGGTCCCTCTGCTGTAGGACTGCTGGAGGTCCATATAAAAGGTGTTTTTAAATAACACAATACCTCATTATCAGAGGGATTTAATAGACAAAAAGTAAAAATATAGACAGAAAAACAATTGATAAAAAAGGAGGAACATCTAACTAAAATGCCAATGTTTTCACTACAATGTACAACCCAACAAATTAAAATTTAACTGAGTAGAGATGAAAAATAAAGAGATGAATTACACCTAGAAGTTGTTATTTCTTATTTTGCCACTTTTATATTCTCATTACTAATATCTATTTCTTAAAAATACTGTAACAAGCTTGACTTTTAATTATGGGACACCATTCTAAAGAATATGAAAGTTTGCTAATTAGTAAAATTCAGAAGGAAGACTTTTGTGATTAGAACTCTATTTAATTTTCTATCTATTCTAATCTTCAGTTCATTTTAGCATTCATCAAGTCAACAAATAGCACAATTTATAAGGAAAATAAACCGAGAAGCTGTGCTATAAAATACAAAGCAAAAATGGCAAGAAACATGTTAATATAAGGCTACATCAAAGTTTAATAGTGACACATAACACAATGTAGATATTTAATCATTTTAATCTGCATTCAATATTCTCATTATACACAAGTCATAATGACCTATCTAGGTATTGGATGAGGTTCACATTTATCAAATCTGAAAAACTTAGATTGTATTATCAAGGTTAAGGAGATCAGAACATTTGTACAGGAAGTCATCCTTCTTGGTAATGCAGAAGAGCATTAATTCATTAACAAAATGTATATTTAAGAGACTTTGTGAGAATAACCACTGGTTTGTTATAACCACCTGCACTTAAAGAACAAGGCTATACATTGTTCAGACACTGAGATCATACTATATGTGTCAGGATTTACAGCTTGTAACACAGTGCAAATCGTAGAGTATGGATTACTAAATATTTGTGAAATCAGCTTAGATATCAAGGAATGGAAAGCTTGTATGGTTGTATGTATTGAGGTGGGGATGGGAGATAAAGGATAAGGAGTAATTATCTGATCCTTAAATAAAAATGTCATTGTCACAGAAAGCTCTGGATTTAGAAGGAAGGGGCATAGGAATGAAGAGAAGTCCAAATATGTAAAGAAGCAGCCTCTAGCAGGCTGGTTTCTAAACGGCCAAGCACGTGGAAATAAATTATAATTGAAACTTATGAATCCAATAGGATTTATGTCTATGAGTGCAGATGAGTTGGTTCAAGACCAAAACGAAGCTGCTGCTACTTGTTACCAATACATGTTGTAATAATAATGTGTCATTTGGCATTCAGCCACCATCAGAATGCTGTGTGCTCTAAGATGTCTTCTTTTCTCCAATATAGAAATGTTATTGACTTTTTATCTTTAAACTCTTACTCAATGAGCTATGTTTACTTGATGGTTTGTTAGTATGATCTGGGGCCATACAGCAAAGCAAAAGTAACTGAAGTAGGCTCTGTCAACTGACTAGTCACCGCTGAAGACAAAACAGATGAGATCCTTCTGTAAGCAGGGTCCTCTGTAAACATGAGACTCAAAAAGATCTTGCTTTGTTACCAAGATCTCCCTGGAAAACAGTAAAGTTTTCTGGGGCATTTTGCTCAAATTGCTGAACAACATCAGGAGATCTAAAATTTAAGATTTCAGAAATTCATGAGTCTGGGATCTGTGAACAGAGAGAGCATCGTGTTTCACCAATAATGGAATTTAAAGTGTCCATCATATATAAAAAAGTGTCTGTCTCCAGAACAGCAGGATGATTGAACGTATGCTTTAGCCGATTAGTTTCCCTGTGTTGTAGATTTGTTCTGCATTACTATTTCAACAGCTCGTTACTACATTAATGAATACAGCTTCAGAGACGGTCATTTGTACCTTTGGTGAAAGCTGACCTCTCTAAAAGTGAGCACCTAATTACTTCTTCATGTAAAGCACCGATTCAAAGATCAATTTAAAGGTTATTGTTCTTTCTATAGATGAATAGATGAATGTAAAACTTCTTATTGATTCACTTGGATTTAAAATAACAATGAGATTTGTTAGTAATGACTAGATTTTTTTGTTACTAAAATATGTTTGTCATATTTAATTCTGACTCATCTCTGAATAGCAATATTTTTTAAATAAAAAATCTAATATTTGGCCATTTAGCCTCAGAATCTAAAATGTAATTTTTCAATGTGACTGACATATACTAGACATAAAATAAATATTTTAAATAAAATGATGAAAGCTAAAGACAAAATTTCAAGCAAAAGAAACAAAATTATTTTATTTATTATAAAATGTGATTAAAATGTTAGAAGTATGTATAAAAACAAAAAAAAAATTGAGTAGGAATCCAAGTAAATATAGTACTGCTATATCAGTTATTTGGATTTTTAACACTCAAGATGTGGCTTGCATAGATCTTTTATTGTTGCATTTTCTTTTGCTAATTTTATTTTACATTTTATAATAAGTTTAGCCTTGGTTTAACAATATAAATAGAGCTTTTTTCTGTCATTGTCCATAAAAATTAAGAATTCAGTGTAATAAGCTACTTATCAAGAATCAAATACAATGTCCTTCTCAGAAATACTTTGTAATAGACTCTTCAACAATGAACAAGGTTAAAATGCTTTCATTTAAGGAAATTTTATTTTTCTATTATTGGAATTGTTGAAATTATTAATAACTTGAAGGTGATTTCTATATCAATATTCAATCTGCTTAACTTGTTTCTTGGTGTTTCAAATGATCTGTACAGAAGAGGACACTTTTGCTGACCCTTGGATTGCCTCAAAGCCATAGGCTTAAAGGAATCAGGTGAAATTGCGGATTTCAAGTCAGTGGCCTTGAAACAGCTATAGCTGTGCTTATTGCCTGACACATCCATCAGGCACTACATGTGATTGATTGCACTGCTTCTGAGGCTGTGAAACTGATCACCAGAATGAAGGATTTTTCCGACTGCATTAAAGCACAAAGTCATTTTAAAGACCAACTTTAGGAAGGTGAGCAATAACTGTCATCAACAACTAAAATTTCACAGCCACTTAAAAACTGGTCCAGGAGACTAAAATATGAAAAGAAGAACAGCATTTAAGTGACTGACACCTTTTCTTTTTTGGAAGTTCATGGTGCATTTATTAATATGGTTTAAATTAAAGACTCTTTTTACAATGACAGCTTTGCTTTTTGTGATTTTTGGTCTAACATATTTGTTCTTTTGTGAAAGTATCGTGTATTTTCTCGAGTAAGGAAACGTTTATAAAGCTTTGATTTTTGCACTATAGCACAGGATTTTACCAGATCCTTTTCATTATCTGTCCTCAAAAGTTAGATCTCTTTACATTTGACCAGTTCAAACAGGGCAGAATGTTTGCACAGTGAATATAACCTGGCACAAAACTTTTGGATTCACATATCCTTCTCAGAAAAAGCGAGTATATGGATGAATTCGAGAGAGCTATAAAGCCTAATTCTTCCAGAACATTCTGAAAGAGCTTCCCATCAATAATCATTGCTGAGTTTACTTTTTCTTTGCCTTCACACTTTGTTTTTCACTGTTCTCATTGCCTTAGGTAGTTTTTCTTTATTTTCATTCATATACATTCATTTTGGAATTTACTTATAGTCAGAATCTTCTTTGCCAAACAAATTGAAAAAGTATTTCTAATCTTGTTAATGTTTCAGGTTTTAAGAAGTGTTAAGATACTTACAAAATTAGTGCAGCAGTCATTTTAGCATAAAAGTATCAATAACAAAGAGTAGAAGGAAATAGCCTCCTCAACAGATTCATTAAGTCATCAGCATACAAAATGAGTTAAATATATTAAAGTGAAATGACGGTTGATCCATTAGTCAAACAGAGACACAGGCTTGGATCTGAGGTTTTATCACTCATTTTAGGCAAGTGAGTATGCCTGCCTAAATCTCAAGTTCTCCTTTTGAAAATTGGAAAATAATGCCAAATTAATATGGTAACGAATATGAAATGACATAGTATGCGTGAAGTATCTGTTAAGCTGAATGAAATATAGTAACAGCTCAGTAAGTGCTTCTATTTTAATTCTTCTCATTAGCATTTGAACAAAGAAAATACCTGTTCCTATTCAATCTATAACATCAAGTCAATCTTTCCCAAGATCCCTTTTGCAGTATGTCATCATCTTCAATATTGGGTAAAATTAGCAGTAAACTATTTTCAAATGGGTAAAATTAGCAATAAACTATTATAAATAATATTGGAATCATTTTTATATCTTTGATAATCTATTTTATGGAGTCTAATATAGATACATATGGACATCAGACACACATTTCTTCAAATTAAATAAGATACATATCAGAAAATATATATGTAAATATACACATACACATATATTCATATACACATTATTCAAAAGACTGTCATTATCTGGTATTTAAGTTTGTGGCCTGATTTGATGCAAACTCTACGAAGAAACCATCATTGAGGAAAAATGTGTATGTACAATGAACATTGGTAACTATGCAAACTGTAAAGCTGGGCTTCACAATTCTAACTTACAGTGGTTTAAATATAGCATTGGTCAGTCCAGTAATTAATTTCAGTTTATATGTTGAAAGGGTCAGAAGTTTATGATATATTCAGAGTTAGTAAAGCAATCCAATAATTATGTGTCAGATAACAAACAAATGGGGTGGCATTGTTTAAATTCTCTAGTAAAATATTCATGTAGATTATTTGTGATTCTGTTCATACAACAGTAAATAATTTTAGAAGAAAATTTTTCTTTATTTCTAAATTTGTTCAGAAAAAAAACAAAAATAAAATGATCACAGAATAATTCAGTCTTATATTATTGAATCATTATGCAATTAAGATCCATAAATACAGAATTACACTTTTTAAATGTGTCTGACTTTAAGTGGACAATTGTCTTTTATAGGTGTTTAATAGCAAACTTGCACAAATACTTGGCCATAAAATGTGCTATATATTTTGCAAAGTCAACTTTTAAAATATAATG
The DNA here is from genome assembly GCF_009761245.1 of Sapajus apella. Lineage (NCBI taxonomy): Eukaryota > Metazoa > Chordata > Mammalia > Primates > Cebidae > Sapajus > Sapajus apella. Next base: position 10,511,246 of record NW_022436970.1, on the reverse strand, counting down.
TGATTGTTCAATTATACCTGAATCAGATATCTCTACTATTAATAATCAGACACGTCTCTTATGGCTTTTTTCCTTTTGAATTGAAAGTTGCAGAAAGGGATAATCTAATTCAAAGAGCTCAAAAGAAACCTAAGTATTCAATTGAGGTTGTTCATTTATTTCTGACAGGGTCCACCAGAATTTTGAAGAGATAGTCAAATCATGTACAAAAATTAGTCAAGGAAAAATCACCACACTTGGCATGTGACTATGTATTCTGAAAATAAATTGTCTCAGATATGGAAATAGCAGAATCAACACAAATAAACAAATAAGTTGACAAAAGTAGAACACAGTGATTCTCCTTTGTATACCATTCATGTCCCTCTCCAAAAATAACCATAGATAATAACAATCTAATATGTTATACTAAGAAAATAAAACTGCTGGCCAGGTGCAGTGGCTCATACCTGTAATCCCAGCCCTTTGGGATGCCAATGCAGGCAGATCACCCGAGGCCAGGAGTTCAAGAGTAACCTGGGCAACATAGTGAAACCCCGTCTGTACTAAAATTACAAAAATTAGTCAGGCATGGTGGTGCACACCTGTAATCCCAGCTACTTGGGAGGCTGAAGCAGGAGAATCACTTGAGTATGGGAGGTGGAGGCGGAGGTTGCAATAAGCCAATATGGCACCACTGCACTGCAGCCTGGGCAACAAAGCAGACTCTATCAAAAAAAAAAAAAAAAAAGAAAAGAAAAGAAGAAAAGAGGGGAGGGGTGGGGAGGAGAAGGGAGGGGAAGGAAGGAATGGGGGGAAGGCGGGTAAGCGGGGAAGGGGACTGGAGGGGACTGAAGGGGAGGGAAGGGGAAAGGAGAGGAGGGGGAGGAAGAAGAAAAGAAAAAAGAAAACCACTGACACTTCAGTAAAGAACAGTGGGCTGAGACTCAGAGTGCTGAACTCCAAACCAAATTTGCCAGATTCTTTCATATTGAATAAACTACTGCATGTGCTCACTTATAAGTGGGAGCTAAACTTTAAGTATATCTGGACACAAAAAAGGGAACAACAGACACTGGGGCCTACTTGGAGAGTGGGAGGAGGATGAGGATTGAAAAACTACCCACAGAGTGCTTTGTTGATTTCCCAAGTGACAAAATAATCTGTATACCAAACTCCCATGACATGCAATTTTCCCATGTAAGAAATCTGCACATGTACCCTGAATCTAAAATAAAAATGAACAAATATAAATAAATAAACTAGAAGAAGTCATGTAAAATTTTTGGACTTCGGTTTGTTTGTTTGTTATACAGAGAGTTTTGTACTTAATTCTTGTATGCATAAAAAGAATAAAATGATTCTTTAGGGTGCATTTTAATCCTGTAAATGATTTAAATTACTAAATTATAAAATGTCCTAATTCAGTCATGAAATAAAACAAAGTTCTCTGGCCTACTTATACCATGAAAATTCAAAATTTTACTTAACACTTTTTTGAACATAAACAAAATATTTCCTTACAAGTTAATTATTTTTAAAAATTTTGTTTTTTTACTTGCTTTTTACCTTTCCATATGGGGAATCTTTGTGCCTGTATTCTCATACCTATTAGAAAAGTAAAAACCAACATATCCCACGTTTGTTAGTTGGCATTAACACCATACTTCTCTTTTCTTGGTCCTGGGAGTCTAAATGTGCACTGTGAAATTTCTCCTGTGTTAGAAAAATTTTCTAAAACGGTTTTCAAAAAAATCTGATTTCAAATTTCATGTTATTTATATTCACTGCAATGATTTCAATTATAAATGCCTCTTTATAAATTCAATTGGACTTTGATTACTACCTAAAAATTCTAATAATATCAACTTGATGTCATCCCAACCTACCTTTTAGGAATGGGTTTCATCAATCATTTTCATTCACGTCAATTCTTTTGACATTTATATTTAACAAATCCCACAGTGCCAAATGTATATTAAAAACTCAGAAATTCACAGGATACTTTGTTAGAAAAAGTCACATTATTGCTTCCCATTGCCTAATTTGTCATTTGAAGAGTAATAACCATGTTAAAAAGTACTCCCTTTTAACCCCAACAAAATATCTCGAAGAGTGGTCTCTAATTGTTAGAGGTCCCTTCTCTCACATTCTAATAGTTTAATCTCTGGATTATCTAGATACTCTGTTGCCACCAATTTAATAAATCCTGTAATACATCATTGACTTCCAAGGCTCAAACTGACATTTTCTTTGGGTCTCATTTTCTGTGACTACTCTAAAAAAATTGCCCAAGCAAATGTGCCTTTCTTGTTAAAATGCTGTTCTCTCTTGGTTTCAAATACAGCACTGTTATGACTGGTATAAATCTCTGCCATATCTTATAAAAAGGATAAGGACAAAATTCTTTCATTTTTATAAGTGATTGCATAATGCTTATTTGTGTGTAGTGTAGTGTCTTGCTCCAAAGTTCTGTAGTTATCTTCAAGACTTATCAAACACCCTGGTGGTCTTTAGACATAGGCTTGCTTTCAAGCATCAACTAGGAATAGGTAGAGTGCCTCCTCATCCTGCTGCAGTCCTAATGCTCATCTTAATCTAATCCTTTTACTGACAGCCTCAGCTGTTTTTAATTTACCTACACTGTTTATCTATTGTTATTGAAGCGCAAACACTCTGATGGGGTGGCTGAGTCTAGATGGACCCCATGAGCATCTATATTCTTAAACTAATTTGGGTTAGTTTAATCATATCCACTTATGGATATGATTCCTTTGAATACCCAAGATCTTTTGTATGGGGGTGAATGGGTGAGGGTAGGGGTATCTGTTTTCAATCAGGAACATGCCATCTCTCATCTCCTATAGAGCTTTTAATGTTATTGAATCCCAACAAAAGGTAAAAGATAATCTCAAGCCTACTTCTTGCAGGAGTCTCCTTAATTTTTGTTCCTGTTTCTTTCCCTTCTTCCTCCTTATCACCTTTCCTCAAAAGATGTAGATGTGAGGAAAAGAAATCTCTTTTAGACCAGTAAAGATTAAGTGAAGTGACTGATTACTTAACAGGCACTCTGGCTTTCTATATTTTGTTCTGTTTCCAATCATAAAGCAGAAAGAAGTGTTTCTTAATCCCACTGTGCTGAGGATGCTCTTGCTTATTCAATCTGATACATTAAGGTGACATTCTGTATCATCTCAGACCAAAAAGAAGTTGGAGAGAGGGAGACAGAAAAGTGAGAGAGATAGATACATACATATGTATGTGTATACGTGTGTGTGTGTATATATATATACACACACATATAATATATACACACATATACATACACACACATGAATACAATAAAAATATATATTCTTCACAAATTCCATGTCACAGGATAATGCTTTTGTATCTTTATTCTTCTTCTTCTGGGTACTCTGGGGCTTCTTCTTATCTCATGTATAAAACACAAGTTATTTTCCAAAATTGTATCCTTTGCGCATTGCTTTTTGTTTGCTATATTCTTTCTAGTGGAAATCTCATCCACTTTTAGAGCATTGAACCATATGCATACAGAAGACTCCGAAATATGTGTTTCTTACTTCGGTCTGGCTCTTGAGTCTCATCTCTCCATTTTCCTTTTGGAAATCATAATCATACTTTGCAGTGCCACTAACTCAATATGTCCCAAAACAAACTACTCTACTTTCACCTATCAGAGCAAAGATATAAAAATTAGTGCATAGATCCACAGTTCAGCAAGACTAGAAAATGATTTAATCAAATAATTAACATAGGTAATGAAAGAATGTTCCATTGAAAGGGAAGAAAGTTGTCAGTCATAAAGGGGAAAGGTTAATCAATCATAGAAGTTAGAGAGTGCAACTAAAATAATGTCCAAGAGAAAGTATACCAAGGAACAAGGGTGCACCTTATATGAGATTAACTTGGGCATATTCCTTTAAAGGAGATATCAACATCATAATCAATGTACTTTAGCACATTGTGTAATGTAAAACTTAGAACTTCTTATGTTGTTTTGTTTCTCTGCTCGCCAGTTAGTCTTCTAATGATACCTTATTTTCCCATGTTGCATACCTACAAGGAGAGAAAACACTACAAAGAGGATTGTGTTTGATCTCCCTGGAAGTCATCTTTATCATTGTTCATTAAAGTGTTGGCACTGTGATTTCATAGATCAGTCTTATGACATCAGTAAATGCAAATCCATGGTTCCAGTTTCTACTCAATGATAAAATTCAATTCCTGAGCATCAAGATAGAGTATCAATATCAATCATGGGAAATTCAATGACAGCATTTATTAGCATGCATTCTGTGAAATGCCAGGTGATGACATAAAAAGGTTCAAAAATACTGTGCATACTACTGTAAACCATGTCTACTTTTTAAATGGTCTAATGAACATTAGCCTATGATAAGGAGAAACTCACAGACACCTAACATGAAGTTATTTCCCAGACTTATTTTGACTAAAGATGTCTTTCATCTTGTCATCACACTTTCCAGTACCACGAATTCAGTGTATTCCAATACAAACTTAATAAGCCTTCAAATATCAGAGAAAAGATACACAAAGTCAGTAAATATGTTCCCTGGATCTTAAGGCAGTTACACCCTGTGAGGCCAGCAGAGACAGCCAGCTGTCATACCTAAAAGGCACATACCTTGTCCCTTTCATAAATCTGTAAGAACAGTTAACAGCATGATCTCATAGTACTCTGTTCTCCTAAGTGCTTTGTAACATTTAATGTTTTCCATCTGTTTATTAACTTCCTTATGTTTGTCTCATTTCCTCAATTAGAGAATAATGTCATTATGAACAAGAATTATATCTAATATATTAGATTACATAATATGTAGCTTTGGGAAGGAGACTAGGCATATATGTTTTTCATAAAGAAGTTCTGCTTTTTAATGGCGAATTGTAGTCACTACACTTAAAGTAAGCACTACAGGTGCCATGCTAAGAGTGTAGGTCAGAGAGAAATATGCAGAATTATTAATGCTAAATCATGGATTCAACACTGTTAGCAGATAGTAATATCAAGTATTCTCATAATCCTACACCCTATTTTTTTTCTTTCTCAAATGGCAGGGATAGTTGTAGTAAGCATTGTCTTGCTCTCCGGTAACTAAAAGAAAAAGTGGAAGAGCTTCACATACTACACCGTTGAAACTATATTTGATGTATTCATCTCAACCCAATTCCCAGAACACAGTTTATCATTATTTAAACCACAGATCAAGTGCCTGAAATTACATTATACTATACAGATAAACACACAAAGTCATCGAGGACAAACAAATCCATTTTACTCATTGAAAATGTAGTTTTTGAGAAAAAGTAAGTATTGAAGCAGTTGCTCAGTAATTCTTGGTGCTTTAGCAAGTATCACATTTGTCAAAATTTAATTGTGGCTTTTTCTGAATTAGTAGAAGGGAGTTACTGAACGGTTTTTAATTTCTAAGCCATAATACAGGAAAGTTATCAGGAAATTGAGAAATATGTGTTCCTAGTTTGATGTAATCATGTTTAAAAAGGAAAGTATAAACACTACATCTACGTATTTCCCTAATTCTTTAACATTTAAATATATAATAAGCACCGATGGGAAATTCATAGCAAAATATACATGAACAATTAGCCAGATCTCCTCTATAGACAATGCTTGATAATTATTTTGAAATCGAATTAGGTAAAATTTTAATTTGTGAAAGATTGCAAATATTAGGGACTCTTAGGTTTAAGCTATTATTAATCTTCAAGACATATTTTTCAGGTGTATTTAAATTATATCTAACCTTCAATAGTTCTATCGGTGAGTAACTTTAATTCAATATTTGTTGTGGTCATGGATTACTTAGAACTTGGCTAAAACAAAATAGAAGAGATCTATGATCCTATTATATAGCTTGTGAATTATGCATGACATTTATGTTACATTGAGCTGCTACCAAAGATAAACAGATGTACAGGGAAAAAAAAGGGTACCAAAGTCACACATTTGACATAGTCTTAGAGCATCCAAAGAGAATGACTGAAAAGGTGTGTTTAGCTATTAGACAAGATTGAAATACATTTCCTGCCTCCCAAAACTTTAGTAAATGAAATTAAATACATCAAGTACCTAAGAGAGTGAAAGATATCTTAGATTATAATAAAGGGCACCAGAGAAAAAATTTAATAATAAAACAACATTACCTTTAGGAATTTGCAATCTGTTTAGGAAAACAGACATGGTAACAAGAAGATACAAAGCAGTTACCCACAAGTGTAGATTCACATCATCAAATACCCAATTATGGCATTCATTATGCAAATGAACAAAAGGAAAACAAAATGAACATTGTGCTCTAGGCTACCAAAGAGATCAAAGGCAGGAACCTGAACGTGGGACATAATGAAAAGAAATTGTAGGTCTTCAAAATGGTGTTTTGTTTTTCCAAAACAATGCAAATTAATCATTTAGGGCAACTTTGACTAAAGTGGTTTACAGAAACGAACACATTTTTCTAAATTTGATGAATTTAAGAGATAGTTTTCAAGTGTGTGAATGTGAGAATAAATTAGTGATTGTTAAAAAATAAAAGAATTTATTCATAGATTTCTCTTTTAGTGTTCTTCAAATATTTCCAGCGTGTATTTTGTTATTATTATTATTTGAGTTTGTAAGCTGACATGTACTGACTTTTATTTTAGGTTCAGGGTACATGTGCAGGTTTGTTACATAGTTAAATTGTGTGTCACAAGGGTTTGGTGGACAGATTATTTTGTCACCCAGGTAATAAGCATAGAACAAGATGCGCCTGTGTTGGATACATATACGTTTAAGATAGTTAGGTTCTTGTGGAACTGAACTCTTAACATTATGTAATGCTTTTGTCTTTATTCATATTTATGTCTTTAAAATCTGTTTAATCTGAAATTAAAATATCAATCACCTCGGTAGGTGACCTGCCTTCTTTCCAGTTGCTTTTAGCATCTATTCTTCCATTTTAACCTGGAGAAGCTGATAACTATGTGTCTTGGGGATGTTCATCTTTTGTAGTATTATTCATGTGGTCTCTGCATTTTCTGAATTTAAATGTTTGCCTCTCTAGCAGATTGAAAAAATCCTCATGGACAGCATCCTCACACATGTGTTCAAGTTGTTTACTTTCTGCCCCTCTCTTTCTGGGACACCAACGAGTAATTGATTTAGTCTGTTTACATACTACCATATTTCTTGAAGTTTTTTTCATACTTCTTTAATCTTTTTTTCTTTATTTTTGTTTGTGTATTTCAGAGAACTGATCTTTAAACTTTGAGATTCTTTCCTCAGCTTGATCAATTGTGCTGTTAATACATATGATTGTATTCTGAAATCTTGAAATGAGTTTTTCGGCTCTATAAGATCAGTTTGGTTCTTTCTTAAAATGATCATTTTGTGCTTTATCTCCTGTATCATTTTATTGTATTTCTTAGAATCCTTGGATCGGGTTTCAACTTTCTCCTGAATCTCAATGATCTTCACTCCTATCCACATTCTTAATTCTATTCTTGTCATTTCAGCCACTTCAGCCTGGTTAAGAACCCTCGGTGAGAAAGTTGTGTAATCATCTGGAGGTAAGAAGACACTTTGGCTTTTTGAGTTACCAGAGTTCTTGCACTGGTTCTTTCTCATTGGTGTGAGCTGATTTCCCTTCAATCTTTGAAGTTGCTGTCCTTTAGATGTGTTTATTTTTGCTTTTACCTTTTTTGATTCCCTTGGGGCGTTGGTTATGATATAATGTTATGATATGATATAAGGTGGGTTCAGTCAACTGACTTTTTATTTCTGGAAAAAAAATTATTTTTATTTTAGGGGGACAAGGCTCAGGTCAGCACTCCTGAACGGTGTGCTCTAATGCTGTGGGTCTTGTGTCAGGGATCTGGCTTTGTTCTCTGGTCCCTTGATGTCAGGAACCTGCTGTGCTAGGAGGGCCAAAGTGTCGCCAGACCACCAACCACACCACTCCAATGGGTGGTGCCAGCCAAAGTACTTCTTTAGTGATGTTAACTGGATCTGTGCTCATCCACATGTGCCAGCAGCAACAGCCAGCAGGGCATTGGGGTGCATACTTATCAGCTAGGGTGGGGAGCTGGCAGGCACGATACTACCTCCTCTGTGCTCTCATTGCCAGTGGCAGCATGGGAAACATTGGGTAGGGAAGGCAGGACTGCTGGCATCTGTGTGCACATTTTTACTGGCAGTGGTGTTGCCACATGGGTGGGTCACTGGTCAGCATGGGGCTGCTGGCTTCCCTGCACTCATTGGTGCTGGTGGCAGTGGTGGAGAAGGGGGAGGGTGGAGAGGGCACAGGGCTACTGGCCTCCATGCATGCCTTTGAACTGGAAAAGGTGAGCAGTCAGGCAGGTGTGCTCATCCTAGAAACAGTGACACAGTTGGGTGCACACCCACATGCATGCTGTTAGGGAAGAGGAGGCAAGGTTCACCCAAGTGTGCCAGCAAAACAGTAAAGGGTGGCTGTGGGCAAGTTGATGCTGGCCAAGTGGCTGAGGGGAGGCTGTGGTGGGGAGAGGGAGCTGGTGGGCTGGTGCACTTTGGGTGCCACTCTACTGGAGCTTGCTGCTGGTCAGGTGTGGTCTAGCAGTACAGGAGCTATTATGTGAGCCCTGAGGAGGCACTCTGGTTGGGTATTTAATTCCTTTTCTCTACTCTCAATGTCTTTCTTCCATATACTATCAATGTCTTCTCTCTATCCACTCTCTACATCTTCCCACCATCTACTGTCAATGACTTTTTCTACCCATCCTCAGTTCCTTCCTTCCATCCACCCTCAATGCTTTCCCTCCATCCACCCTTAGTGTCTTCCCTCCATCCACCCTGAATGTCCTTCTTCCATCCACCCTCAATGCCTTCCCTCCATCCACCCTCAGTTCCTTCCCTCCATCCATCCTCAATGTCTTCCCTCCATCCGCCCTTAGTGTCTTCCCTCCATCCACCCTCAATGTCTTTCCTCCATCCACCCTCAATGCCTTCCCTCCATCCACCCTCAGTTCCTTCCCTCCATCCACCCTTAGTGTTTTCCCTCCATCCACCCTCAAAATGCTTTCCCACCATCCTCTCTGTCTGTCTTCCCTCCATCTATGGTCAATGCCTTCCTTCCAACCACCCTCAATGCCTTCCTTCCATCCACCCTCAGTGCCTTCCTTCCATCCACCCTCAGTGCCTTCCCTCCATCCACCCTCAATGTCTTCCCTCAATCCACCCTCAATGCCTTCCCTCCATCCACCCTCAATGCCTTCCCTCCATCCACCCTCAATGTCTTCCCTCCATTCACTTGCAATGTCTTCCCTCCAAAGTTCTGCTTGGAGTGCACCAGTCTTTCTGATGTTCCCAACCCTCAGTGTCAGATGTTTCTCCTGGTTGTGTCTAGTTAGCTATCTTGCTGGGAAGCTCCAACATGTATTTTGGATACAAAAAAAAAAAAGAAAGAAAAGAAAATATTAATTGGCTAATCCATTTAAATAAATGTCAATATTACCAATATTTATATTTTCTCATAACTCTAGTATAACACAAATTTTACTATGAATTTGTCATTTGAAATTTTTGCCTTATATAACATTGAAACAGGACTTAGACATTTGTTTTTAGTATATGTTATTCCAAATACTTGCTTCTACTCTCTAGAATCAGAAAGATTCTTGTCTCTCAGTTGCCTTGGAATAGGTAATGAACCAGTATTATACATCCTCATACCATGACTATGACTGCTCAGTGCTCAATCGTTATTTTTTAACAATTGAAATGTACATTGTAAATTACTTTAAATAAATCAATATGTGTCTCTACATGTGTATTTTTATTTGTATTTATTGAGTACTCAAATTTATGGAATCAATGGGTTTAATTAATCTATAACCATGTTAAATAGAATACATTTGGTATGCCTTTTCTGTATTTAGTTTTCTGTCCACATTCAAAAAATTAAAGTCACTTTTCTCAGTGAAATTATTTTGATGATAACATTATTCTACCAAGACTTAATAAAACTTAGACAAATTTGCTATCATTAACTTAGCACTTTGGTAACTACATTACCAAGGGGAAAGATTTTATGTATGATGTCTCATTTAGTTAAAAAGGTATAATATCTAAAATATCAAAAATGATATTTCTAGTATTGATTGTTCCTTGTATACACATTTAAAGCATTGAATAGTTTATAGTTTCTTGCTGCTATAGTTATTTTAATTTTACTGACACATAGTGCAAATTCAAAAGGAAACGTAAACGCTCCAGGATCCATACCACAGAAGCTCATCAGGATGACATTAGAAAATAATTAAGTAGAAATTTAGTTATAATATCAATTATGATGTAGTTAATTCCATCTGTCTGTCTTTGGGATACTTTGCTTACTGTCAATAAAATATCGATGTTTGGGAGAATTATTAAGCCAATTACAAATCAGTTTATTTTGCTAGATATTGATTTGGACTAACTTTTATCATCCTGACTCAAGTTTTTTAGTTTATTTAAACTTCGTTTTCATTTTATTGTATTTTATTTATTATTATTTTTTAGAGACAGGGTCTCACTGTGCCACCCAGGCTGGAGTGTACTAGTGCGATTATAGCTCTCTGCAACCTCAAACTTCTAGGTTGTCTTGCCTGACCCTTCTGAATATCTGAGACTAAGTGCATGCACTGCCATGTCCAGCTAATTTTTTGATTTGTTTTTTGTAGAGATGGGAGTCTCATTATGTTGCCCAGGCTGGTCTTGAATTGCTGATCTTAAGCAATCCTCCCACCTCAGCCTTCCAAAGTGCTGAGATTGCAAATATGAACGGCTGTGCCTGGACAAACTTTCCTTTAAAATACACACACAAACATATAATATTTTTGTGATTTCTAGATACGACATATATTTTTGCAACTAATGTATATTTATAAGATTATACATTTTAAATGGACATTTTCCCTGTCATTTCTCTCTCATTAAAGCAAAAGTAATTGCGTTTATATTGGCCACTCCTAATCAGTTGTTTAAATGTCTTTCTTTCTTTTTCTTTTTAGTTTTTTGAGACAGAGTTTTGCTCTGTTGCCCAGGTGTGCGATCTCGGCTCACCGTAACCTCATAGCATTGCTGTGGTATTTTTTGGTTTTTGTTTGAGTCCAAGTCTTGCTCTGTCACCAGGCTAGAGTACAGTGGCGGGATCTCGGCTCACTGCAACCTCTTCCTCCCCGGTTCCAGCGATTCTCCTGTCTCAGCCTCAGGAGTAGCTGGGACTACAGGCACACGCCACCACACCAGGCTAATTTTTTATATTTTTAATAGAGACAGGATTTATCCGTTTTAGCCAGGATGGTCTCGATCTCCTGACCTCCTGATCTGCCCACCTCAGACTCCCAAAGTGCTGGGATTACAGGCATGAGCTACCGCACCTAGACTGATTTTTAAAAAATTAATATAAATGAAGTACCTAAAAGAGCGTTGTGGCACTTAGTAAGTGTTCATATCATTATCACCTCACTATCATCACTGTCATCATCATCATCTTCATCATCATTTGTTCATGATCACAGGATCAATCAAGAGAGAGCAAATGAACCGGGGAACTCCCATCCCTAGCCTGTAGTAAAGACTGCAGAATTAAGCCAATTTATTTCACCCTTTTCGATAATATTTCCTTCATCTTCATAGTATGCCAGGTAGGGATTTTGTTGAAAAAGATTTGAAATTAACATAAGATTAAGCAATGTTATGCTGGGGCAAATGGCCCTTTTTACCTGTATAAATTGTAATGCATTTTAACACCTCAGCCTGGGGGTAGACCTGAGTACTCCATCAGCTGTTTCCAGTTTTGCTTTTTGACACCATCAGAATAATATGATCACCTCAACTGTGGCCAATGAGTCTTGCTTTTCTTCCTATAATGTATCCCATCTATGTATAACTGCCATGTTTTCAAGCTATCAAACCTTTCTCCCATGCTCACTATGTTTAGGAAACTTGCAGTCTTATTGATCTGGCTTCATCAGGGCAGAATCCAGAAAACTCAAGTTCCCAGAATTCCTTGCAGCTAAACAGAAGCATTGGGACTAGATTTTGCCTGTCAGTCACATGCTTCTAAGTCGCTGGTTTGGGAATAAGCAACCTGAGAAGACAAGCTTTGGGGCAAGGAGGTGTCCATTTTGCTGGCAAGCGTGGTGGCAGATATATCCGACAATGAGAGGGCAGCCAGCACAGGGATCTCCTTCAGTGTTCGGTGGGCAACAAGAAAAGCTGATGTTTCTTTTTTTTTTTTTTTTTTTTGAGACGGAGTTTCACTCTTGTTACCCAGGCTGGAGGGCAATGGCGCGATCTCGGCTCATCGCAAAATCCCCCTCCCGGGTTCAGGCAACTCTCCTGCCTCAGCCTCCTTAGTAGCTGGGATTACAGGCACGCACCACCATGCCCAGCTAATTTTTTGTATTTTTTTAGTAGAGACGGGGTTTCACCATGTTGACCAGGATGGTCTCGATCTCTTGACCTCGTGATCCACCCGCCTCGGCCTCCCAAAGTGCTGGGATTACAGGCTTGAGCCACCGCGCCCGGCCAGAGCTGATGTTTCTTCATCAGGCCAATTGTTATGGATAGCTCTAGGACTGTGCCTGTGAGTTTAAAATCAACTAATCTTACATGATTGGACTCTAGCCTTCTGCACACTCCTGTGAGCTACCCAATATCCATGTAGTAAAATCCCTTCGTGGATTAAAAATCATACATACTTATATATTTTTCTAAATGTGATAGATTTAAAATAGACAAGAAAAGTTATAGCACCATTTTCACTTTTTAATAAAATGTAAGAACCCTTTATTGAAATATTTTTAAATGTATAGCATCAAAATTCGGGCCCATTTAAAATTTATGACTCTGGAAATTAGAAAATAAAGTATCTATTTGTCAACAGTGATATAAAGGAGGTGCATTGGTGTTTTAGTACTATCAATCAATTTTCAGGTAAAACTTGCACTCTGAATAGTTTATGCACTGGATGAATTTACTCCCTTGTATGTATTTCCTGCTCCCGAGAAAAATGAACAGATTTTGCCAAGTCAAATCCTGAAAATTGTGCAGAGCTCTCTCCTTCAATTCATATCACATTTCACTGAAAGCGTTGGCCTCTTTTTTATATATAAGCACAGTAAAAGAGGGACAGATTAAGGATAGCTTTTACAGGATTTATGGGTTTGGTTCATTCATTTTTGTATGTGTAGAAAGGTAAGAGAGAAAATGAGAATGGAAGTACGATATGAATGCTAAGAAGATTTACTGGCTTCTACTCTATCCTAATTCTCCAAACCTTAGCTTCTATAGCTTTAGGTCTACAACTTTTGTTTTTTTTTTTTTTTTTTTTTTAATGCGATTTAGACCAGGTAGTTTCCAGAGTGGTTTTCCCAAATAGCCTGTGGTGGCTGTCTTCATGAATAGTCATCTTGGTTTTGTCTGGTTTCCTTGTGTTGTGATTAGGAGGCTAGCCTTTTAATTCTGAGCATGGATTATAGTCCAGGTTCTACTATGTAAGCTGTAAGGACCAAGGTTAGTTGAATAAATTTCTTCTGAGCCTCATTTTATCATATTAGATAATACTATAGTATGATATTAATAGGATCTATTCCACAGTTGTGAGCAGTTACAAAACTCCATATGAAATTTTCAGAAAAATTTGTGACTACTAATAAGTCTCAGTACATTTTAGCTACTATTATACTGTAAAAAAATCAGCATGCTGTTTTCAATACACGTATCCAATCTTTCATCTTTGCAATGAATTGCCATTGTGAAGCTTGCCTGGGGGCGGGTGCTTCAGTTCCACTGTCACAGGGAGGCTGGGTGAAGAGGTGTCAATGAGAGCGTATTTACTTTTGAAAGGCCAGGGATCATACTGCTCAATTCTCAGCTCAATTGAATGATCATGCATATATGGGGCTCTTCAATAAAGCCACAGCCTTCATGGGTAACTTTCAACAAACCACCATCAAAACGAGGCTTTCACACCCTGACAACTGTCTTCTTGTGGTACTGTGACTGCTAGAGGTTCATTTTTAATTTTTTTCCATAGATCCTGGGATATTGAGTTTAGCCACTAGGCATTGACAAGTTACAATTTTATATTTTATTTTATAAAAATAGACAAAACATCTCTGTGGGCTTTACTTTCTTATATACCCTTTGATTTATCAATATGCATTGCATTGTTTCTCTAATACAAATTATACTTAAAGTTATTTTTATGAGACAAGAAATAATTATTCAGATGTTACAAGTTTATGGAGATTTCTGAGAAAGCTCAATCTTATCAGTAAAAGGCATCTATTGAATAAAAATGGTATGTGTGACAATGTTGAAGAGGCATAACTGAGAAAACATTTATTTCTCTGTATTTATGTATCACTTCTTGTTATTTAATTCCAAAGTAATACTGCTGTTTTATAGCTCATTTACATAAAATGGCATATGACCATTAAGTACAGACAGGCACGTACATTCACATCAGTTCTTATGATACATCACTCAGGCAACAAAAAATCAGAAACATATTATCAAGAATTATGAAAGGCTCACTGCACCAGGATGATGATTTAAGCAATTAAGTGCTTTCCATCCAAATTTACAGCCTTCATATTTCAGTTAACACACAATGAGGCACATGCATATAATTCTTTAACATGTGCAGAAATGTATATGGTCTCATTATACACTGTGCATATCAACTCACGTTGACTAGGGAATGTAAAATATTAAATGATAAGCTATTTCATGTGCACAAACACTTAAGGGAGTATATTAGGGGTCCCCAAAGAAACAGAACCAATAAGGGATAAATAAATAAATATATATATATTATACATACATGTAAAATATATAAACGTACATATATAAAATATATAAATATGTGCAATATACCAAATAAATAAATATAATATACATGTATATAAGTATAATGAAAATTATCTCATAGAGTTATAGAGACTGAGAAGTTTTACAATCTATCATCTGCAAATTGGAGAACCAGAAAAGCCAGTGGTATAATTCAGTCCAAATCTAAAACCTGAAAATGGGAGGCTCGTGGGTTGCACGGTGGGAGAAGTGGTATAAGTCCTGGTCGATTTCAAAGGCCAGAGAACCAGAAGTGCCAATGTCTGAGGGCAGGGGAAGACGGATGCCTCAGTTCAAGCAGAGAGGACAAATTACCTGTTCCTCTTTCTTTTTGTTCTATTCATGCCTTTAACGAAAAGGATGCTGCTGCCCACATTGGTGAATATGGATCTTGTCCACTGATTCCGATGCTAATCTCAAGAGATAATCTCACAGAAGCATCCAGAAATAATATTTTATCAACTGTCTTAGCACCCCTAGCCAGGTCAAATTTTATTTTTATTTTCACACATAAAATTAAAAACATCATAAGCAGACATGGAAAATGTGTGAAATTCCTAAAGACTTAAACATGATTATTAGTGTTTGTTTTCTGGAAATACTTGTTTAAAGAATCAACCTAAAAATTAGATCATTTAGCATTTTTACTTATGGGAAATGAACAGATGATAAGAGTAACTGTCTACAGGAAAGCAGGAGTTTTCTATTACAAAAACATCTTGTCATTCAGTTGACAATTACTGAATTATAATTTACCACATACTAAAATCCTATGGAAGATGCCATGCTGTATATAAATGTAACCAAATGTTCAAATCAGGAGCTCTAGGGTATTAAAGCAAGCATGCATTCATTCAATGAGTTTCTGTTGCTCATGTACTAAATGCTAGGCACTCTACTAAGTACTAAAAATAATACAGTCAGAACAAACAGACAAAACCCTGACTTCTTGAGCCAACAAGGTGATAATAAGAAATTAATAATACCACAAATCAAATTTATAATTATAAATTATAATTATTATGGTATAGAAATTGAAGGTCATTATAAACACACAAAAGAGTAGAACCTGATTATGTCGAACAATATCAAAACAGTTAACTAAGAAAGTACTGTCTGAGCTAAGATGAGAAGTGAGATGGAAGGCAATGAGGAGAAAGGAGTGGAGGGAGCTTGCTGGGGCATGATGACAGAAAGAGTTCTCATCTTCCCAACCCCCACAAATATATGCAAGGCACTGATATGAAAGAAAGCAACATTTTTGAAATGTATTGCAACAAAGCAGTCTGTTTGTAAACCACAGAACCAGAGGGAAATTGATGCAAGCTGTTAAGAGAATTCAAAACTGACTTACCAGTCAGTTATTACAGGATGCATGTAGTTCTGTACGTTTGCTCTTCATTCTAAGAGACAAGAAGAACCCAACAGGTTCTAAAATAGGGGGTAGCATGATAAGATTTATGATTTTTAAGAAGCAAAAACTATAAACAAATTAGACAGCTCTGGAATATATGTGTGTGTGTGTGTAAGGGTAAAGGACTCCTGTGAAAAGGTGAGTTAGTATCATTCACATTGAGAAATATACAGAAGCAGTTCATGGAATGAAAAGAATGAGTTCAATTTTGGATAACCTGAGTGTGAAATGCTACAGACGAGCCTGGTAGAAATGTGTAGCAAAGTATGTTTAGTAAGTTAAGTTTGCTGCTCAGGAGCCATTTCAGGGACAGAGATAGAAGTCATCATACATACGTGATTGGTAAAGCCAATGTGCATACTTGTATTGATAAAGAAACTAGTACATATAAGGAGTAATAGAACAATTAGAGTCAGAAAAAGAAGGGAAAAGTGAGGTTGAAAAAGCAGAACCAGGGGAGATAAAGAGTGCAGTTGAGGATGGAATAGTTTGAGGATATTCAAACATTATGGAAATCAGTGAAGAAGGATTTCTAGGAAGGGGAAGTTCAATCATGTCAACAAGCCAGAGACATCAATGAGCAGGAGAACTCAGGAATTTGGTACTTGGAGCTTTTTAAAGGTACTTTAAAACCCAATTAATTGGGGTTTTTTAAAGGACACTTCAATGGAATAGTGATAAAGATGCTACAGAACTAAAGAAGGGTTAGTTGGTAAAGACGATGAGATCGTGAGTGTATACTCCTTTTAAGATTTGCAACTGTCGTGGAAAATACAAGACAGGACAATGTGTGTTTCCCAAACTGGTGAGATTTGAGTGCTTTTTAAATGGCTGAATAGAAAGATTGAAAGGATAGAAGTGTTTTTCAAGATGCAAGAGAAAATCGTTGAAAAATTAGGATATCAAGGAAATCACTAAATGAAGTGGTTGAGTCAAGAACACAGAAAGAAAAAGTTTAGGCTTAAAGAGCAGAATGACCTAAACACAAATAATATAAGGAGAATATCTGTACATATAAACATGAAAATCAAGCATGAAAAATAGCATTCACCTGGATGGTAAAGAATGTCGGAAAAGCCTACAGAAACCTAGGGAGCATTTCAAAAATAATCTTAAGATCAGGTATTATTGCATTCAGTAAGCTATTCTATCCTCTCTAGTCAGTGACCTGATTTATTCTCTTTTGATCTGTATTGATATGTACATTTCATACCAAAGGCCATATTGTAAAATAAAAAGCATGTAGGGATAGATAACTAGCAAAGTTAAAAGAATCCATCATGACAGCTGAATGGGAGAAGGCTGAGTGCAGTATATATCTTTTAAAATCATCATGGGTGTTTTTCAGGAAAAGAATCAAAAAGCACACAATGTGGGAGGTCAGGGGCAATTCAAACTTAAGTGAGTCAAAAGAAAATTTTAGGAGCACCTTTCAAGGCAATACAAATCCCAATAAAAAGGGCTCTTTAAATACATCAAAAGGACTGATTCATTCAGTAAGCATTTATCCTGTGCCTATTCCACAAGGATCAATAGAACCAGGGAAAAAAATCATTGATTTAAAGAGTCCTAAAGGCCAAAATAAAAACGGAATGAAGTACGGCTGTGAAAATCTGTTCCCATCTATACTGAAGAAAATTATCAGAAAATCCCCCAAGTAAATTTACTTTCATGTCACATGATACACTTCTAAACAATTTTGAAGTTTTGAAATAATTTTAGATTAGAGAGGAGTTTCATGAAGATAGTATAGAGAATTCCCATGTACCTTTTCCCAACTCTTCTTATATTAACATTTTACACAAACATGGTACATTTGTCAAAACTAAGAAATTTACTTTTGTTTAATACAATTAAATAAGCAAGGAATTTCCATCGTATAAATCAAATTTTTAAACATCAACATGATTTTTCTACATCTATGCAGCAGGTAGAAGAGGTATCTTCCACAGACCAAAACCTATAAGAAAGCCATAAACCCTTGAGGATACAGCATGTGGCATATCAGGGAATATGGATCCTAAGAAGTTGCTAGCTTCACCACATCCTGGTAAACTGTCACCTTTACCACACAAGCAAGAAACTTGTACATCTCACTTCTGTATGTTGTGAACTTATCCATTCTATATTAAACCATTGTTATGTTTAAACAAAGAATAAAGAGATAAGCATTCTATGCAAAGAAATTATACCTTCTTAATTTCTTTAAAAAGGTGAATGAAAGTCATTCATTGAATATTATTCAAAATATTCTAAAAGCACAAAAAGTGACTACATTTAAAGAATTAATATTTAATATTTTTTATTGTTTAATACCATAAATATGGTTTCTGCTTTTCATCACCATCTGTTTAGGTAAATGTTTAAAATATTGCCAATTTTGCTGTTTATGTTGAAGATTGGGCCAATGTAGTCCTTTGAGTCGTAAATATAAAGAGAAGCATTTCATGGAAAGCAAGAGTCGTAGTTTGTATAATATGCTGCAGGTTGCTAATCTTCCTTTTGACCTACTATTTGAATTATTATTTTAACTCTGTGTGAACCAACTGTTGTCAATTTCTCCTTATAAGTTTTGTATTTTTTTCTGTTGTTTGTAATAATTTTATCAACATGATGTGAGGATTAGAATTTTTGAAGCTCCTAGAGAAAGAAATTTAAAAGGTAATCATGATTTTATGACCAAACTGGAGAATAATCTATTTTGAAATCAGTTGTCTTCAAATTTTATACATGAAGATCACTTGAGAAACTTACCATAAACTTAAATTCCTAAGCTCCACATATACTTTCATTGTTAACCAGCTCTCAAGGTTATACTACCCTTTGAGAACTACTATTTGCTATCAGACTGTGAAAGGGTGCATGTAAAATGTAAATTGACTTTTTGTCCAATGTCTACTAATAAATACTTCCAAAAAAACTAAAGTTGAAATTAGACATAAGCATCTGTTTTGAATATGATGCTTCCGTTCAAGAATATGACCCAAGGGCCGGGCGCGGTGGCTCACGCCTGTAATCCCAGCACTTTGGGAGGCCGAGGCGGGTGGATCATGAGGTCAAGAGATCAAGACCATCCTGGTCAACATGGTGAAACCCCGTCTCTACTAAAAATACAAAAAATTAGCTGGGCATGGTGGCGCATGCCTGTAATCCCAGCTACTCAGGAGGCTGAGGCAGGAGAATTGCCTGAACCCAGGAGGCGGAGGTTGCGGTGAGCCGAGATCGCCCCATTGCACTCCAGCCTGGGTAACAAGAGCGAAACTCCGTCTCAAAAAAAAAAAAAAAAAAAGAATATGACCCAAATCTTCAATCACATTTTCATTATAATTATTATACTTTCTAAATGAATTTACATAAAAGTTTATTTGCAATAGTTTTAAGTATTTGTATATCCCCTTCACGATATTTTATAAGACATACCGAAATCATCATATGTAAACGAGGTTGTCATTAGATAAAGAAAATCATTATCTTGTCATTTCTACATATAGTATTACAATTTTTTTAAAAAATGCATTATTAAAATAAAATTTCCAGTCAAATCTCACACTCTTTTTTTTTTTTTTTTTTTTTTGGAGACGGAGTTTCACTCTTGTTACCCAGGCTGGAGTGCAATGGCGCGATCTCGGCTCACCGCAACCTCCGCCTCCTGGGTTCAGGCAATTCTCCTGCCTCAGCTTCCTCAGTAGCTGGGATTACAGGCACACGCCACCATGCCCAGCTAATTTTTTGTAATTTTAGTAGAGACGGGGTTTCACCATGTTGACCAGGATGGTCTCGATCTCTTGACCTCGTGATCCACCCACCTCGGCCTCCCAAAGTGCTGGGATTATAAGCGTGAGCCACCGCGCCCGGCCAAATCTCACACTCTTAAATCCATTAATCAATCATATGTAAAAATGTTCTCAACAACATAATAAATGGCTAGTGATTCAAAGAGGACTATACACACTTAGACATATCTCATGTATTTCATTTCTCAAAATGTGGGCATTATATTCTGGTTTCTGATAATAACTGAATGAATAGTTTATATAAGACTATCTTTTCTGCCATCAAAAAGGACAAATTCTGAAAAAAATATAAAAATCCATTCTCTGAAAGTACTAGAAACCACACAATAACAGGTAGAATCTAAAAGATAGATAGTCCTTCAGGGATGCAATTCACAGTGTTTAAGACTCAATTTTTATCTAATTTCTCTCTGGAGATACTCACTGATATACATGGTAGTTAGGTAACACAGTTTATGCAGAAAGGAAGAGTATTATTACATTGAAGGATAGAGATGAAGATTTAAGCCCAGCATAGTGGCAGCAAATTCAGACAAGAAAATCCAAATAGAAGATGGTATAGTGGGAAAGCCTAATCTTTCTACATATAAAATTCACTCTAACACTTAGCCGACTTCTGAACTGCATGTATAAAAGACACAAATCTAAGAATCCAGAGTAAAAAAGAAATAGGTAGAAAGGCTAAAAATACTGAGCAGAGATTTCAATAGCTATTCACTTCCAGGAAAGCTACATTTTAAAGTTCAAACCTAAAAAAAACTTAGGGGCTAGATAAATACCTTAGAATTTCTATTGAAACCATCAAAAAGCCATGCCTTAGGAATAAAGATTTTATTACACTACTAATATCTTGGAGAAAAACTGAAATATGCCAACTGACCCAAGTCTAAAACTAAACTTTTATAGTATGAAGGTGATTTGTCAGTAAAGTAATTCCTGCTAGAGAAAAAAATCAACACATTAGAGAAAGGTAAAAGTATCCAGGTTCTCCTCACAGCAACACCCACAATTTCAAATAAGAAATAAAAAATAATCAGACATGGAATAAATAGGAATATAGAACTACAATGAATTATTATGTTATTTACAAAAGATAAGGATTTTTAAATAACCATGTAGAAACTATAGGAAAGAAAGTCTGTAATAATAAAAAGAAAATTTCAGGATATCTATGACAAATAGAAACAGTTGCAAATATTAGATCAGAAAATTAAAATATTTGTAATTGAAAATACATGGCATTGTACAAACAGCCAATTGATTAGTAAATACAGAGTAAAGGACCAATGAACTTCAATTAGTCAAGAGAAAGAAACCCAAAGCATTGAAATTGAAGGAGTAAGTTAAATTGTTTCTTTTCACTGATGATATAAACTTCTCTATAGAAAACCCTAAAGACTCCACCAAAAGTTGTAGAAATAATCAAAGAATTCAACAGAATTGCAAGAAAGAAAATAAACATATAAAAATTAATAGTGTTTCTATATGTTAAGAATATATTATCTTTCAAATTAATCAAATAACAAGGTTATTAACAATAGTTTAAAAAACATTGTAAAATACTTAAAAATAAATGTTTAGGAATAAGTTTAACCAAGGAGATAAAAGACTTGTACACTGAAAACTATAAAATATTAATGAAAAAAATTAAAGGAGGCACAAATATATAGAAACATATTGCATGCTCATGAATTGGAAGAGTAAATATTATTAACATGTTCATACTATTGAAAGGAATCTATAAATTCCAATGACATTTTTCACAGAAATAGATAAAAACAGTCCTTAAATTTACATGGAACCACAAAAGTTTCTGAATGGCCAATGAAATCTTGAGAGAGAGAAAAAAAAAAAAAAAAAAAAAAAAAAGTTTAGAAGCATCACACTACCTGGCTTCAAAATATACTACAAAGCTACAAACCTATAGAAATCAAAACATCATGACATTGGCATAAAAACAGATACATAGACCAGTGAAACAGACTACATACAAAGCCCAGAAATAAATCCACCTATTTATAGTTAACTGATTTTCAACAAAAATACAAAGAACACTTAGATGGCGTTAGAATAAATGGATAATCACATGCTGAATAATGAAATTAGACCCTTATCTTTCATCAAATACAAAAGTCATCTCCAATGAATTTAAGACCTAAATGTAAGATTTGAAACTGTAAAACTGCTAGAAGAAAACATGTGAAAAAAGCTTCATGACTGGTCTGGGCAGTGATTTTTTTTGGCTATGACCCCTGAACCACAGTCAATAAAACCAAAAACAGACATATGAAATTACTTCAAACGAAAACGCTTCTGCATGGAAAAAAAAAAAAAAAAAAAAGATCAACAGAATAAAGAGAGTTGAGACAACCTATACAATGGGAGAAAAATTTTGCAAACCATACCTCTGATAACTAAAATTCTTCTGCATAGCAAAGAAAACTACAGAGTGAAGAGACAGCCTACACAATGGGAGAAAAATCTTGCAAACCATACAACTGATAAGGAATTAGTATCTAGATTAGGAACGGGTACAACTCAATAGGAAGAAAACAACCTGATTTAAAAATCAGGCAAAGAGCCTGAATAGACATTCCTCTAAAGAAGAAATACAAATGGCCAACAGGTATATTAAAAAATTTTCAACATCACTAATCATCAGAGAAATGCAATTAAAACCACAAGAAGATATTACCTCACACTACTTAGAATGGTTGTTATCAAAAAGACAAAAGATAACAAATGTTGATAAGAAAGTGGAAAAAAGGGAACCCTTTTGCATACTTTTGGAGGGAATGTAAATTGGGATAGAAATTTACATTCTATCTATGATAGAAATTTATATTTCTATTATATTAGGTTATAATAAAAAGCCATATAAAAGTTCTTCAAAAAATTAAAAGGAGAACTAAAATATGATACTGTAATCCGTTTTCTGAGTATATATCCAAAATACAATTTTTAATTTAGAATTTTATAGTGCTTTAAACTCATGACTCAGAACATCAAATCTATTAAAGTAGTAAACACAGGCAAATAGTAAAAATCTGTGTTTGATTTGTACTGCTCTGAAATTTAGTGTTTTGGGGAAAGTTAAGATATTGAAATATTGTAAGTGAAAGTGACATTGGAGATCTCTAGCTCAGTGCTCTGTTTTTACTAAGGCTCAGAGAAGTTCACCAAATTTGGTTTTCTAATGCCCAGAGAGGTTAAATAATGTACAAAGGATCCTACAGTTGTCTGATGAAGGAGAAGATGTTAATATCAGCGATACAAAAGATAAAGTTTCAGTCTATTTTTACTACAGTTTGAAAATGCAATTCTTTGCTATGCAGCTTTATTCATACTATTTTTCACAGTAAGTGTTACGTCAGAAAAAATTGAGGAATGTCTTACATTTTTGTTTGTTACCTACTTTGCCAACTTTTTGTCATTTTTAACAATGTTTCTATAAAACTATGTGTTATTTTCTTTGTTATAAGCCCAAATAACTTTCCCTTGTAATGTGCTGTTCATCACGAAAAAGAAGTCCTATGAAGTTAGATAACTTAAAAAATGGATTGGAGAGATAAAATGAGAGTATAAGAATTTATACAAGTTTTAGTGAATTAAGATTTATTAAGAAAAGTTATATAATTTATTACATCTAGAAAGTAATGGATGGTGGTTATTTGGTAGTTCCAGGTAACTAAGAGTTGATCATATCTAATCATGTCTCCTAATTTCTCTCATACATCAGTCAGAAGGTAAGTTCAAGCTATCTGAAGTTAAAAATTTTAAATAAAAATCTTGTTAAAAAATCACTCATTTAAAGGTACAAAAGTAAATTTAATACTTATTAGGGTTATGGAGCACTAACCAATGATGAGAGAAACATAATGTTAATTTGTATTCTAAAATATTTTAAAGATAAAAGATAGATTGCATAAAAAATTAAAGATTAATTAATAGCATTATTCATTTATAAGCATGGCTTTTTGTGTTTGTTATTCATAGAGTTTTTTTATTCTTTCGTATATCTATCATTCAATAAGTAGAGCAATAAATTCAAAAAAGTATATTATATGTTTTCTGTTTGAATTACTTGTTCATTCATATTTTTGAATGTTAATTAGATTTTCATAATGTGTCAGGAGGAACAGTGCTATATAATAGGGCCCAAGATGAATTAGATGTATAATTCCTATGATTTATTCATTTAATCTAAAATTTATTTAAATGAGTGCGTTCAATAATATGTTTTCAAAAATGGAGTATGCCATAAACATCATAGCCTGTTTACTCACATAACATCTACAACTATCGAACCATGAAAATTTGATATATTTTATATTGAAAAAGTATAAGCTACTTTCTCTCCTGAGATAACCTACTGGAGTTGTTATTTAGAATGGAGAAGAGCAGTGATTACCAACATAAATGCCTCAGAATTAGACTTTGGTTTCACAAACCAGAAATTATGCCACTTCCATGAACTATTTAACCTGTTGAGTGTGAAATTGCTTTGGCAGCTGCTATGGTTAATTTTGGCACTAATTTTGGCTAGAGGAATAAAATATTGTATAAGGTGAAATCCAAAATTGCCAATATGTTATTTAACAAACCATCAAGGTTTGTGTCACGTTTCTAAACATAGGAAAGCTAATTATTTACTGACAAAGACTTGAGTTACACTTTCATCATCAGCGAGCCCTGCTCTTCACTTGTGGATTTTATACCAGCTGTTTTCCTTACACTTTGTTGCCTATTTGTAAGTTATTTTGTTTCTTTACTGCAGGTCTTCCTCTTAAATGAAATCTTACTTCTCCAGTGAGTCTTTCTCTGAAAATCCTATTTAAAATTGTAGCTATTCATCCTGTACTCCCTAATATTTTCCCTAATTCCCCCCCCCCCCTTGCTAGGCTTAGAACCACCTTTCATCCTAGTTAATCTTCCTGATTGATATGTTACCATAAACTGGAACGTACTCACCAAGAATCTTTGGTCTTTTACATTTACTGCCACGTCTCAGCCTAGAACAATGCCTGGCACATAGATGACATCAAATAAATATTTGCTATGCAACTGAACATGCTGTTCAGCAACTCCAAAAAGTATTAACAAATAATGTGAGGTCAAGACTTTGACTTAATTAACTTTAGTGCACAAATTAATTTCAATTTTCTCTTCATGCATAGTAGTATTTTTTGCAATGTGTGGATTTTATATTTTCAAGAGAATCATTTTATTTTTTCTCCTTGTGTAATATATATTTGTTGTTAACGATTAAATGCAAAAATATACAAATCTCTATGTACATACATATATTGTTTTATAACTGACATACAACTAACACCACTTATTTAATGTGTAAGTTTTGAAGTATTCTGACATATTTATACAGACATAACACCATTACTCAAGTTAGTGAACATATTCAACACCTCAGGAGTTTGACTTTAAAACCCAGCTGTTCAACTTACCAGGTAAGTTGCCGTGAGTCAACCCCTAAAGCTCTGAATTCAGGTGGCTTAGCTATAAAGGAGGCTTAGTCTTTTACCTATTGAAAAGGATTTCTGTGAGGAGCAAAAGAGAGATTGAATGCAAAAGTACCAGGTGACAAAAATATATTTGAGGCATAAAAGTTAGCTACAAATAAGATCAATAGAAAACTACAACTACACCATTGTGACAGCGCTACTAATGACTCAGGCTTCAGAAATGAAATCTTCAGTTACCTTGCCACAAAAAGGACCATGACTAGCTGAGACGCTTGCTGAAGACAAAGGGATTGCAGAGTGAGTAGTAGAAAAAGGTAGTTCTAATACCAGCCATGACCACATGATCAGTTACAGAAATGAAGACTGTAATGACATAAGTAATATCTTCTCCTTATTTCATTATGAATACATTTGTGTGTGCATGCTTGTGTATAATAATGCACACAGGGAAGGCAAATCTGTATTAAGAGTAAGGAGTTTATTCTTGTAAGGAAAAACCACTGCCTCATCCATGAAGAAAGTAGTCTGATGTAATTAACTTGCCACAAAGTAGCTACCAGATCACCCTAGAGAATATTGCCATATCAGAGACTTAGGATCTTCGATGCTGGCAGATTGGATACTGAGCAGTGGCTGTAGCCAGGTCGACCTTGATAAGTGAAAATACATGCATCACTTCCTTCCCTGTCACCATGGCCACTTTGCTGATGAGCTCTTTGGGTGATCACAGGGGTGACCGGGGAAAGAGTCTGACTGAAATGCAGCAAATAGGCCATACTATCCACTTGATTATTGAAATCTTTCTCCGCTGGGATCACCCTTTGATGAACATTACACAGATTGCAAATACCTTCACATTATGCAAAAGGGCTATCTACACGTCTTTTCCCCAAGTTCCCTTGTCATCAATTTTCCTAATAGTTTTCTTTCAAGTTTCTGACTATCCAGACAAATCACTTGCCACAACCAAAATTACAATATAATCACTGTCTATCCATTTCTCTATAAAAGAAAAGTGAATAGTCAGGTGCACTATGGAAGTTCTGCCCACTGGAAAAATTTCCCTTCAAAACTGTCTCTCCCCCAGTCCTCCAACAGACCCCAGTGTGTGATGCTCCCCTCCCTGAGTCCATGTGTTCTCATTGTTCAACACCTGTCTATGAGTGAGAATATGCAATGTTTGACTTTCTGTTCTTGTGTCAGTTTTCTGAGAATGATGGTTTCCAGGTTCATCCATGTCCCTACAAAGGACACAAACTCATTTTTATGGTTGCATAGTATTCCATGGTGTATATGTACCACATTTTCCTTGTCCAGTCTATCATTGATGGACATTTGGGTTGGTTCCAGGTCTTTACTATTGTAAAGAGTGCCCCAGTGAACATACGTGTGCATGTCTTTATAATGGAATGATTTATAATACTTTGGGTATATATCCAGCAATGGGATTGCTGGGTCAAATGGAATTTCTATTTCTAGGTCCTTGAGGAATTTCTACACTGTCTTCCACAATGGTTGAACTAATTTACACTCCCACCAACAGTGTAAAAGTTTTTCTATTTCTCCACATCCTCTCCAGCATCTGTTGTCTTCAGCAGCCAACAGAATGGGAAAAAAATTTTGCAATCTACCCATCTGACAAAGGGCTAATATCCAGAATCTACAAAGAACTAAAACAGATTTACAAGAAAAAAAACATGCAAATCCATCCAAAAGTGGACTAAGGATATGAACAGACATTTTTCAAAAGAAGACATATATGAGGCCAACAAACATATGAAACAATGCTCATCATCACTGGTTATTAGAGACATGCAAATCAAAACCACATTGAGATACCACCTCACACCAGGTAGAATGGCAAATGTCTTACCATTAAGTCTAGAGTGGTTGCTACTTCTCACTCACTAGGTCCAATCAACATAATGTCATCAATGTGATGGACCAGTGTGATGTCTCCTGGTAGAGAAAGTTGATCAAGATCCCCTTGAGATAAATTATAATATAATTATAGAGGGCTGATATATCCCTGAGGTAAGACAGTGAAGGCGTGTTACTGTCCTAACAGAAACAAAACTGCTTACAATGGTCTTTACTAACATATAATGAGAAAAAAGAAAATTCCAGATCCATACTACATACCAGGTACCAAGGAATGTATTAGTTTTCTCAAGCAATGAAACTGTATCTAGAACAGCAGCTAAAATTGAAGTCACCATCTGGATAACTTTATGATAATCCACTGTCATTTTCCAAGATTCATCTGTCTTCCCTGCAGGCCAAGTAGAAGACTTGAATGGTGATGTGGTGGCAATCACTATCCTTGCGTCCTTCAAGCCCTACAGGGTAGCTCTGATCTCTGCAATTCCCCTAAGAGTGCTGGATTGCTTTTAGTTTACTATTTTCTTGGGTAAAAATATTTCTAGTAGCAGTTCAGGTTCACTGTGAGATGGACTTGAGCTAAAACTCCATTAATTACCTGACTTCCCTAAACTCCTACTCTTACTAGTGGAAAACAGTGATGTTTTGGATCTTCTGGAATTAGTATCAGTTCAAAGCCAATGTCCATTAGTGCCAGAAAGAAAAGATTATTTCATTTTTCCTAATGCAGTCACCCTGAAAAGTAGCATTACTAATGCCATGAAGACTAGGAGAAAGATTAACAGTATAAAATTGATATAGTATTGATGAGATCCTTCCTCAAGGACACCAAGCTTCCCCTTCATTCAAGGGGTTCTGAGTTTGCAAACTCACTTGAGTCTAGGAACTGATTGAAGTTTCTCAACTCCACTTTTATGATTCAAGTAAGAATTTTATTTCACTTGACTTACTGTTTTTCTGCTTTTATAGAACAAGTAAGATTCTAGTAAGATTCTTATCTACTTCACTTAAAGTATCGCCATGATGAACTCGCTAACATTTTACGGAAAGGGAGTCAGATCATTCTGATTGCTGCTTTAACTCCATTCTCCATCATGGTGACCACACCTTTGCCTTTGGTTGTTAAGTGCTGCCACCTGGCCCCTACTATCATAAGAACCAATTACGCCCATTCCTTTTAGGTTTCAAAAGTTCAATGACTGCAGTTACTACTGTAGGTCAGGCCTACAAGTATAATCATATGTTCCTTCCCAGCCAAGTCTATTCTCACACTATCAGTAAAAGGTTTGTTTTCTGAATGATCTCAGAGTAAGCAAGTAGATTTTAGACAACAAATCTGCTCTAAGATCTACATTAAAATAAATCAGTTCCATGTTTTTCTTTGGGCGATGAGATGTTTCAAAATCAGATAGAAGTGATGTGCTGGTTGCACAATACTGTGAATGAGCTAAATGTCACTGGACTGTTCGCATAAGAATGGTAAATTTTGGTATATCTATTTCATATCAATAAAAATAATTAAAGGCCATTCAGTAGTAGCTGCTGACTGTTATAGAAGTAAAATTTAATATTTTAAATATGTTTGTATTCCTGAAAACATTGTACTTTCTTCATTAACAAAAATAAAAAATTCTCAATGTATATGATTAAATTTTTCTATTTGCTGATTTATTATTTTTATATTATTTGTTTTGTTAAATTATATGATGCTATTCAAGAAATATTAAAATGATAGACTAATTTATTAATAAATAGACGTGACATACTTTAAATATATTTAAATATTCATCTTATGAAATGTACTTATTTATTCATATATTTTTGGAGGATATTCACATTTTAGAGAAATATTCACATATTTAAAAGAGATAATCCAGGTTCTTTTAATGTAAATCAATCAAAAGTACAAAATAAATACCTTTTAAAGGAATTTTTATGTGCCCAAATGAAACTACAATGAAGCATTTCTATATGCAATGCCAAGGGCCAATATTTCTTTGTGTGCCTTGAATTCTGTATATTCATTCTACAAAGAGAAAACACATTAGAAATAGCATATTATGTGCCATCGACTTTCTAGCCTGTGTTTGTGTGTGTGTGTGTATGTGTGTGTGTGCATGTGCGCGCACACGCTATATATTTCTACCGTAATTATTTAAAAACAAGCTAAGCAGCTTTAAAAACAAAACTTTCACTTGACAAACTATATTGAAATGATTATATATTTTTCAAATTGAATAAGGAAACTAAATGTACTACTTCTAAATATGAGATGTTTTTATAAGTTATTTTTCTTTTATCTATCCATGTAAACATGTTCATCATAGCCTTTTAAATCAAAATATTAACAGATTTTTTTTTTTTTTTTTTTTGAGACGGAGTTTCACTCATGTTACCCAGGCTGGAGTGCAATGGTGCGATCTCGGCTCACCGCAACCTCCGCCTCCTGAGTTCAGGCAATTCTCCTGCCTCAGCCTCCTGAGTAGCTCGGATTACAGGCACGCACCACCATGCCCAGCTAATTTTTTGTATTTTTAGTAGAGATGGGGTTTCGCCATGTTGACCAGGATGGTCTCGATCTCTTGACCTCGTGATTCACCCGCCTCGGCCTCCCAAAGTGCTGGGATTACAGGCTTGAGCCACCGCGCCCGGCCCAATAGATTTTTTTAAATTAGTTTTCAGATTATTGTTTTATTCTATTCTTATATTCTCCAACACAATAACATTTACTGGTTATAATTACAGGACCTATTTTAATATCTTCTTAATATGCAATCTCTAATCACGAGTTTCATTGCTATTTATTTTTGAAGCCTAAAATTCTACAGCATGCTAAGCTATTGTCAATAAGATACATAAGAGCTATTAAAATACTACATATGCTGCTAATTTGGATGATTATTTGTTATGTCTTTCAAAAAGGGTGAAAAACCATTTTATAGCATTTGACTTCCTGGAAGGAATAGTGCTTTCAAAATTTGGCTTAATGGAAGGTGCCAACACAGTACATTTATGTGTTGCATGCAGTGGATTGATAGTACTCATGTGATTCTTCCTTTGATCACACTATGATTATCCTAGCCTGAGAAAAAAAGGAAGAACAAATGTAGACTCTTCAAATGCATACATATCCTCTTATATGGATAATAGTGTAGAGTAAGGTACAGTTGAGGAAGCATACAAAGGAATAAACAATAATAGGCAAACTCATGGCCACTGGACAGGAATTAGCCTTGCACATTTAAGTCTGAACTTGTAGTATTTAAAATAAACTAGAATATGTACATTAACCAATTTATATTTAGTTTATATTTAGTTCCTTAATAAAATCTTATAACATCAAATTTCATTTCAAATACTAAAAATAGTCTCCTTTATATAATGATCTTTTTTAAATTTGAATAAGAATTTGATGTTAAAATCAGAAAGAGGTTACTTAAAATAGCACTGAATTCTGAAAAACGTTAATCGTTCAATTAATTTGACTTTCACAAACTACAATATAAGTTACTGCATAGTAAGTCTAAATTAATTAGAGGCCTATAGGGACAAAAGAAAATGTACCAGCTGTGCATCACTACCAACAAGGACACTAATTTCATATGTGAAGACAAACAGAAGAGTTGTGATAAAGCTACATGGTGATTTTGAGATTACATGAATAATGGAACTCTAAAATTAACCTGAGAGTCACTGGTTGGCAGAAGCTGCCTCATCCTGTCAGTCAATCTTAAATCAATTAATAGATTCTGAATAAACTGCCTCCACAGAGAAATCCATTCATTTTAACATGTCAAACTCATTGAATGTTTTTCACTGCACACTAAAGATGACTTTACGCAGACACACATTTAATTTGGACCACTTAAAGATTGTTTCTCCTTCCTATATCTAAAAGTACTGACCATAAAAAATTATGAACCAAAATTAAATTTTGATCCTTAAATATTTGAAATTTTGAGCAAGTGAGAAAGTGACAGGATTGAAAAGAGAGAATAAAATTTATAACTAAAATGGGGAGTGGTATGATTCAATTGGCATCTAGTCTGTAATGTGAAAATTGTATACATTACTTACTATCTTATTATTACTGTATTAGTCCATTTTCTCTCTGCCATAAGAACATACCTGAGACTGGGTAATTTATAATGGAAAGAGGTTTAATGGACTCACAGTTCCACATAGCTGGGGGAGTCTCACAATCATGGTGGAAGGTGAAGGAGGAGCAAAGCCACGCCTTACATGGTGGCAAGTAAGAGAGCATGTGTGGGGAAATGCCCTTTATAAAACCATCAGATTTTGCGAGACTTAGTCACTGTCACAAGAACAGCAGGGGAAAACCCCACTCTCAATATTCAATTACTTCCCACTTAATCCCTCCCACAACATGTGGGGATTGTGGGAGCTACAATTCAAGATGAGATTTGGGTGAGGACACAGCCAAACCATATCAATCAGGTGAGGACACAGCCAACCATAACAATATCATCAGAGACAGCTAAAAGAAAGACAGATAATTGATAGGGATTTTCAGGAATAGAGAAAGGATATACTTTTAGCTCCTCTTAAAAGTGATTATTCTTTGAATCTAATACAAACATTCATCTTGAATGGCAAGTTCTCAAAAGAAGTCAAGAGAATTTGACTGACGACTAAATGCATTACATCTAAGTATTACATGTTTTATAACTAATTTTTTTCACTATACCTATGAAAACGTGTTCATCATCACTTTGAAAATCAACATATTAACATACAGTTATTCTTTAAAAATATGATTCACTTTCCAGATTGTTGTTTTGTTCTACTCTTATATTTATGCACTTAACACAATTGATCTTTGCATGAATAATCTTCTATCAAAATGTAATTGGTATAGACTAGACAACTTGGGGGTCTAGGTAGGCCAGTTCAGCGCAGTTCCTTGCTCTTGTCATATGAGTATAGTTAATGTGTCTTTTGAGGTTTTATTGTTTTTGAGACATAAAAAAGCTCAGCTCCAATCTGTCGGCTCAACTGTTTTGAACCATTGGAATTATACACCTAGTAGAAGTTCCATGCCTGCCTTCAGATTTCTTTGGATTCCTCAGGGGCTTTCATTTTCATGAAAACCTCTAGAGCTTTTCTTCTTCTGCAGAATCAGGTTCTCTGATGGGCTGATCAGCTCTCCTACATGTTTTGTCCCTCATGGGTGTCCTATATCTCAGACATGCATGTAAAACCTAGCCATGTCCTGCACCTCCAGACACACATGGAATCCTTCAGTTTTTTCTTTTAATAATTCTCTACAACAGTGTTTACTGAAGATCACTGAGACAGCTGAGGTGGAGTGTGGGTCAAGTGAGGAGAGGAAGCAGAGGCTTGGGGAAGGAAGGAGAAATATTTATGGGGAGAAGGCTATCTTCAGAACCATAGCCAACTTCACATTAGACACCTCTGTTCTTGAAAGTCTTTAAGGCACACACCAAGTGTCCTGGCAATCTCTCTTCACTTCTTCCTCTCGTTCCCTCACACCTAAAATTCCCCTTAATTCCAAATGCAGATCAATTTAACTACATATATATATATATAGTTTAACTATAAATATATATATAACTATATATATAACAATTAACTATATATATCATATTAGTAAAACATATATATCAATTTATATATTATCAATTTATATATATTGTATTAGTAAAACATATATATGTACACAAATACATTTTAGTGTACACATGTCAAAGACACATACTTGTAAACATATATATATACAAAATACTGTATATATATACTCTCTCTCTCTCTCCATATATATATATATATATATATATATATGTTTTACTAATACTGCCCTCATATAAGGGTTTTATTTTTCAACAAGATCTTTAAACTAAATTTTAGTGGATCATCAGGAGGTCAAGA
The DNA here is from genome assembly GCF_009761245.1 of Sapajus apella. Lineage (NCBI taxonomy): Eukaryota > Metazoa > Chordata > Mammalia > Primates > Cebidae > Sapajus > Sapajus apella. Next base: position 10,477,868 of record NW_022436970.1, on the reverse strand, counting down.
GTGACATCATAACATCATAAAACAATTTGGTTTTGGTTATGCTTCTAAAGTGATAAATAAGTAATCATTCCCCACATGTTTGGAGTGAGTACTAGTTTGGAGTTAATACTAAATGAGTAGGGAAAGCAGATAGATGTTAACATTAACCAAGAAGAAAAGAACCTGAGAATGCTATGTTTCTAAAATGCAAATGGCAGTGGAAATACTGTCAAGAAATTCTCAGGGAGGGCACAGGCGTAGACAAAACCCACAACTGTTTCCACTGTTAAAATTATTCATTTAAACATAGAGATGCTTCTCGACAAATATATTTTAGTGTACATAGGTCAAAGACACATACTTGTAAATGTTATTTTATGTCATGTATTTCTTATAAGTAATATTGTAGCTTGGATTGTGATAGAGCCACCAGTAGTATTTTGTAGTTATTAAATATTTAGATAGCACATTGAATTGGGAAATTTGGAAAATGATTGCTTTCCATGTGTTGAGCCAATAGAAAAATAGGTATGTTTGACAGCAGAACATCTCCTGAATTCTATATGCTCATACTAAGAAAAACATTTGCTTATCTCCATTTCATGGTGTGAAGTATCAGTATCATCAAATGATAGACAAATGGTACATCTACAATCATATTTCGTATACATGCACACACATACATAGACACATGTATACACTAGATTTCAAAAGAATACCTTTTTTCCTTTTGGTAGTAAGGAATTATTTAGTTCCAATATGTGTTGGGTTTTCTGTATTTTGGCTAACCTGAGAAAGTATAACCTAAATCATGACTCAAAATAATTATTTTCAGTATTGTGAACATAATTTCAGAATTGTATTGTCTAGATGAAACTTTATCATTTATCCTTTCATCTCTTTATTCACTCAGCATAAGCTTTGACTATAATAAGTCATCAATCATAAGTTATACCATTATTTTATGAATCACTTATAAAGGAAAAACTTTGTAAATTCAAGTCTAGAATAAATTAATAAGCCTATGTATCACATGAATCAGTCACATAATCCTCTCATTACTTTGTGGGGTTTTTTTTGTCTATTTCAAGGGATTTTGTGATTTTTATCTCCATTTAGTTTATAATCCCTAGCATGGGATTGGCAATCATTTTACATGTATGTCAACAGTTAAACATTATCTGCTTGCAGGTATTTTTCTTTCTTACCACAAAGCACTTGGATGTAGCTTTGCAAGACAATATGGAGTGTCTGTCATTCTCTCTATGAAGACTATTTGTTTCACTCATATCAGTGTTATGCCCCAATGCTCCCTTTCTTTTCCTGTGAACACAATAACTTTTCATTTCAATGACAAGACATTTTGAGATCTTTGAAAGATTTTAAATGGCAATTAAACCAACACAAAAAGTGACAACAATCCACACAACTTGATTGCAGTGATGAAAATTTAACAACTTTGACTGAGTTCTCACATGCATAGGCAAGGACAACTGGTTTACACCTGCTATTTAGCCACTGCGATTGCAAAATGTCATGGATTGTAAAATAATCATTCACACATAATTAAATGATAAAAGAAACTCTTAAGAAACAATTTACTATAATTTTTATTGAACTTCCCTATGTATCTGAAGCTGGGCTAAGTGATAGAATTTATCAAAAGAATATGCTGCTACCTAAACTTAGGTAGTCAAATATTAAAGTCTTCTATGAGAAGACATAAAGTGTGGTATAATTTTTTTAAATGTGCACAAGAAATACAAAGAGGATAGTCCTTTAAGGTGGCAAGACCGACTTAAACAGTAGTACAATCTGGGTGAGTGGAGATCATGAGAGAAAACGTATTATAATTAAAAAACAGAACCTGAGTAAATCTTTGAAAAAAAAAAAAAAGCCACCAGCAGGATAGTCAAGAAATGGTGTTGGGTTTTTTTGGCTTAAGGTTCGCCTGTGAGAATAAATAATTACAGGTGAGTTTGGAATGGACTTTGAATAGGGAAGATTCTTGAATACATGGTTAGAGAACCAGATAAGCTTTGAATTGTTCTGGAGTTGATAACATATGATTAGTGATATTTTTCAGGAAGCCAAACCTATATCCCTGACTTAGCAAAGCAAAAATGATAACTTGACAAAAGTCAGATTTTCGGTACAAGGCAATGGCCTCTATTCTAAGCAAGGCAGAAACGAGGGCAACAAGGTGAGGGTGCTAATTTTTCCCATCGCTGTCCTCAAGGACAGACAGTGTTTGGTAACAAATGCAAATGAGAGCAAACACCTTTCTAATGTCAAATCTCCACCAAAAACGTCAAATGAGAGATTTATCCAAACAGAGGAGAGATGATTCTTCCGGCAGAATCAACAAAACTTACGGTCAGTTTCAACAGCAGAAGCTTGCAGGATGAGGAGGTAGGCAAGACCAAAATCCTCTAAACTTAAAAGGGCTACCCCTAATGGAGCTGATGTCAGTGGTTTTTACATCTTCTGAAAGCAAGCCCCACAGATGGTAGCATACCCAAACTACTTTTCATAAAGCAACAAACCACAAGGCGTACATGAAAATTAGAGTTAACTGGTTTGCGCAAATGCACATATGACACATTGCTCATGCTTAAATGTTTCATCTAAACTGGAAAAAAGAAAAAACCCACACAATATAAGCTGGAAGCAATGCAGTAACACATCAGTGGTTGGAGAAACTGGTAATATTGTTTCAAGTACCGAAGTGTTTTAATAAGCCAACTTGAAAATTAATGAGAAACTGAAATAAGACAATAGTCATAGAAATACAAAGGATGGAATACATATTTTTAAAAACCTCTGTGAATAACCCTCCTAAATTCAGTAATAGTTCTAAATGCATGCTTTTTTATGAGTTGAGAATTGCACAATAAGATCAAACTTTTCCAAAATACAGTTAGGCTCTATTTCCCATGAATGTAATTTGGAATTGAAAAATAGAAGAAAAGGAAGCAACAGAGCAACAATGAGCACATTTCTAAAGACTTGAATAAATGAAAAACTGCTGGGTTGTTGTCCTTAGGTAACAGATAATCTAGAAGCAGAAAACCCTCAAATTAAAACAAACACATGACAATGAAATTCATGAATTTTTCAAACCATTTCCCCACGCTAAAGCTTTCAAAGAAAACCCTAAGACTTTATTTAAATCAATTGTGAAAAAAGGCAATATGTTTATTCCTTTATTTCATTCTCCCTGCACACACTAAGAAATTATGGAAATTAGAAGGGAAAGAATTGTTGATAAACTCCATGAAAGCAACGAGTAGTCCTGATGCCCTTTACCTGCCAAACTGTGGTCCTTAATTGCCATTCAAGTGCAAAACCAAAACCAAAAAAAATAAATAAGTAAATAACATAAAATATGCATTATACTTTTACAATGAATGAGTAGCAATTTGGTAGTCCTTTAAAATTTTGATCCTGTCTGTATATCCATTGAAAATCCATTTGGTTGATCTTAACCACTCAGTTCATTTAACAAAGAGTACTAGACATAATAAAGGATGAGTCAATAAATGCTTGACATGGAAACACTTCATTATTTTTTGTTTATTGAAAGAAAACATTAAAATGCTATTTTCAGTCTGCAAGTATTTTGTTTCTTAAGTTCCCCATTATTATTGCCATGCAGCTTTCTGTGAGTTTTCAAATATCATAGGAGTCCTTACCTAACCGTTCAGTCGCAGAATACCTGGTGAACAGCCCACAAAGCATGACCTGGGCTCACCAGAGAAACCTGTTAGTCTCACGTAACTTACTTTACATTGTAATTGACATACTTGTGTCACCGCAGTGTTAAAATGCAATGAAGAATTGTTTCGATAGGATATTTTTTAAAATCTAAGTGTCTCCAAGGACTAAACCTTGCCAAAATCTTTGCATACGATTAGAGTCCTGAACAATGTTTAAGCATCACTAGCCAACAGACGACATGGACTCTCCCTGGCTAACTAAAGTGAGTTAAAACAGAACCAGACAGCTGGGTGAGGGAGGCAGTCACATACTATGTTCTCAGAAAGATTTTGTAAAATTATCACAGGGCCTCTTTGTCTACAAGCAGCCAAACCAGCTCCTGTTGTCAGTGCCAAATAAATTACAGTGAGAACCCACTTCTCCCCACAGTAAGTCTTTGAAAGAAACATCTGACAGAGACTTATGATTTGGGGATTGGAAAGGAACCAGAGCTCACCTGAACCAAATAATCAGAGCTCACCTGCCCCTGCCACTCAGAGCTCAGCTATATTGACCAATCAGAATTCAATTGTGTGGACCAATCAACTGAATTTGAATTCTTTATTTACATAAACAAAACTAACTGGGAACCTGTATGGAAACTTCTGCTATAAAACCTGAACCCGACTGACCACGATGGCTCACGCCTGTAATACCAACCCTTTTGGAGGCCGAGGCTGGCTGATCACCTGAGGTCGGGAGTTTGAGACCAGCCTGACCAACTTGGTGAAACTCCGTCTCTACTAAAAATACAAAAATTAGCCTATTGTAGTGGCTAATAGGCACAGAATGGCTGTGGGGCAGGCCGTGGGTAGTTTAGGAAAAGGCAACACTTGAGCAGAAAATCAGGGATTCACATTTTCACTTTTGGCAGTTTCAGGCTTTTTGGCTTGAGGGTAGGGCTTCACTGGGGACCCACCCTTTTCTGACTAGACCCACCCTATCAGTAGTATCATTGATTTGTGCTGCCGTAACTCATAATGATTTAGGAGTTAGATAATTTTACCTATTACTTTCTATTGTATTATAGTTAATAAATCAGGGTTAAGATACATTTATCTGATGTGAATGTATTTGTAAAACTACTTTGTTTGAAATAAAACATACACAAATTTTTAAATTGTGCATAACTTTGAGTGAAAGGAAAATTGTCTACCACACTAAAAAAACAAGGTGTGCTAAAAATGAAATCACCTTTCCAATAATCTTTCTTTGTGAGTATGGATGTTCCTTCCCAGTAGTTTGAAGTATAGAGATAATCAAAAAGAAACTACTTTGATTAGCTCTTCGCCTGGAAAGAAGAGTTAAGCTTTCATCAGCTGTTATCAGATGTTGATATCCTCAACATCTTTTTTTGTAATATATATATATGACTAATTAGTCTTTCATAAGTGGTTACTTACCCTCTCCCCCAGAAATTACATTTATAAACACCAGTGCTTACATTTTAGTTATTCTAGCCTATTAAATGTAAATATAACTAAAGAAATGAGGAACCAGTTCTGTCATCCCCAAATCACGTGGAACATCTTGACTACAATGAGATAAAAAACTACATGAAGGCTTAATTTTACAAAGCCATTTAATAGAAAATTGTTATATAACGCAGATAATTGAACGATCTCTTTACACTTAGTAACAAAGGAGAATAAGTATTTAATATTTGATGTATAACCTCATTTCACATATTCCTTTTTGTTTGCACCAGTTGCTTTAAGTTCATCTTGCCTTAAAGAAATTCGAATATAATCAAATCCTAATTACATAGCTTTGGGTTATTTGTACAATTAAGTTATCTGTTACAAAGTTAATGAATGTTAATAATGCAATTCTCTTTGGTGACTTGATTGATACACTAACGTTTATTGTATAGCACAGTCTATTAACTGTGTGTGTGTGTGTGTGTATGTATCTGTATATACATAAACACACTATAAAATCACAATGTAATTTATGGCAATTGTGTTTTTAAACAGACTCTCAACTCTCAAAGTTCTAAATATTTTTTAAAAGAGCACTTAGGCTAACAGATTTGTCTTTATTAAAACACACACACACACACACACACACACACACACATTTGGGCATCAGTGTAAACCAGTCTCCTAAGATTTGGTGGAAAATATGTCCTTTATCTTAGCTAGGGCCAAAAATTGAAAAGTTAAATATCCAAAATGTGTCTCAAAGATTAATGCTATTGAAATGTAATGCAAAAAAAAAAAAAATTGGACAACAATGGGGGAAAGTCTTCTTATAAAACAGGATAAATTTAAAAAAATATCAGGCTCACAAAGTTAACATTAAACATTCCAATCACTGGGGGAAACTTTGTTGCCTTTTTTCTTCTACTTAGACTGTGTCGCAAATCAGGTTAGGGTTTAGATCACTGTGTGTTCTAAATTGTATTTATGCCCTTGTAAAGCTGTACAACATGTTGCCTTGTGTAAGAAATCTTCAAACCACATGTTCTGGCAAGTAACTGCTGATATTTACTTCCAAAATTCGATCTGGTTGCATTAGGTATTTCAACAATGACATTTAAAAGAATCAATTTTTAAGACAATCTTTGAGATGCTTACTTCTATTATAAGTCATCATTGGCTTATACCTTATTATGATAATTTTGAAACAGTTACCTTATTTCTTCCAATAAGAAAGCATGTCTTTTGATATCTAAGATTCCTGGACTTACTTTTAGAACATAAATCTCCATAAAATACAACATATTGTATTTTTTAAAATTCCCCATCATTGGAACTGGTATCCCAAAGTTGCATCAAGATGTAGGTAATTATGTAGGTAAAGTTGAATGATGTAGGTAATTATGACATAAAAGTTATTTTCATCTGTAGTATCCACATAATTGAAGCAAATGTGAATTCTGCTTGTGGGAATTATCTCAATTTTCCGCTTCAATTGGCTAGTGTAAAAGTAAAGAATATTAACATTTTATATCCTCAAGCAATTAATACTTAAGCACAAATAATATACTAGTGTTGATTTTCCATGGCCTTCTATTTAGCATTGCAAATATATGCTGCTTAAATGGTTAAATAAATGTGTTGAAACCTTTCATTTGTTGACGTTCAGAATGCATTGTAAACTACTTCGTTATGAAAGTTGAGAACTTAATATTTCATCACTATTTGTTCTCTTACACATTTTGTATAATAAAAATAGCTTACATATATATATATATATATATATATATATATATACACTTACCTAGATATCATTATTCTGAAATTAAATTTAGAAGTGGTTTTAAAGCAATCTATGTGCCCTCAGGAGTGGAATTGTAGCATCCTTTGCACAAGTTTACACTCAAGAATGTTTCTGCCACTTTGTAACAATCTATTTTTTCATATTTATGTATTTATTTATATGCAATTATAACTCTAATATAGTTTTAGTTTCTCTAGTTTTATTATTTTCTAACTACTCACAAGATGTCGGTTTGTAAGTGAACTTTTGGCAAATGTCAAAATATAAACTTTTTAAAAAATTAAATCTAAAAAATGTGAATAATTTTTAATTGACTGCATTCATATAACTAGATTTTCAGTGCATGAAGCAGATAAATTCATGTGAATTTATGAAAATGAGATGAAATTATTTTTGCTAGTTTGATGACATCAGTGTTTTCCAGAAAAAAAGATGTACAAACATGCCTAAAATAGCCTCTTTAGATTTATTAACATACTTTTGACATACACTGACGTGTCTAATTATAGTGGAAATTTTTTAGAATGAGAAAAAACGGTGTTGGTTTCAATTTTATAGGAAGATGTTAATTAGATAAACAACCTTTTTTGGCTTATGGGAAGTTTATTCATTTTTATGTATTTCTTTGAGACGACAGGTTCTCTTTCTGTGACCCAACCTGGAGTTCAGTGACATAGTGATGAATCACTACAGTCTCAAATTCCAGCTATCTTCTTGCCTTAGGCTCCTGAGTACCTCGGACTACTGGTGTGTGTCACCACACCAGTGAATTCTTTTCATTTTTTTGTGGAGACAGGGTCTCATTCTGTTGACCAGGCTGATCAAACTCCTGGCCTCAAGCAATCCTCCTGCCTTGGCCTCCAAAACTTCTGGGATTACAGGCATGAGGCTCTGCTCTCAGCCTGTATGTGAAGTTTAGATACCCTACTTATCATAAGTTTAACTTCTCATTGGTACCAGAAAAGCATGGAAAAAATGTGACAAAAATTATTGGATTGAGCAATTGTTGTAGACTTGTTTTATAAGAATAAATACTTTCTAACTTATACATACTTCAGAAAATAAATTGTGATTGCTTTAATTGATCTTAGAACCAAATAGTCCCTTGGAATGTGTTCAATGATAATGATAAGAATATTATAGTTATTCTGTGCAAGAAATATTAAAATTTAATGCTTAATCTTAGAGACTCTTTTTCCCCTTTTCTGAATTCAGTTCTACAATTTTCCACTGTTACAGAGGTGAATTCTCCTTATGAAGATAATGACCCTGAGACACAGGGGCTTAGGTCCTAATCTGATAGCAAAATATATAATAGACAAGATAGAAAATTAGAGACATATCAAGGCAAATCTAGTCACAGAAGTAATAAATTCAATCTTTGTAGATGTAATGAACAGTGAAAGAATTTGTAGATGTAATGAACAGTGAAAGAGTAAGAAAACCACTCTTTAACGGATATTTTTGCCATTGATCCTTTTTTGGTAATATAAACAAGGTGATGTAAAACTTACATTTTGTTTCTCATATGCTATGACTATCTCCTCAGACTACATTAAGTAGATAGTTTCTCACTCCTCAACAGTGAGGCAGATGTAAACACCAAAACAAAATTTAAAAATCATTGTCATTGTAGTGATTTTATATCTATATATCTCTCTTTTAATGTGAAACTTCCATATCATTGGTTACATATATATATGTGTGTACATATACATAAGCATGTGTGTATATATAAATATACATGTATTCAACAAAAAAAAAGCAATTCTAAGGACTCAAAAGTTAACTGATATTTATAGAGTGTAAGGTAACATCTCACACATGATATCCCATTTTTGTTGATATGAATGCTGTATTTCAGAGTCGTTAAGCAACTTTCTCTAGGTTATGTGAGCTCAAAGTGATAAAGCAAATATTCAATGCAGATGTGGCCCTGAGGTTCATATTTTTTCCACCAAACAGGCTGTTAAACCACATCCCGAATCCTGATCTTTCACTATTCCATACAAAGTTGAAATAAAACCAATTTTACTTATGCTTTCTTTTGACAGGGCTTTACTATAAATGAAAATATTAAATAGTGGGTAAAATTGTTGAAAGTGTGATAAATTCAGAACAGTGAGTTGGAAATCCATTATCTCAAACGCTGTTCATATTGACAAGTTCAAGTAGCCTGTGTATCTGTCTACCTACATGTATTTAGTGAACAGTTAATTTCATAAATATAATTAATTAATCATCAAACTCATGCACTATTCAAACAATGCAGCCTAAACGTGCAAAGTGATAATAAAGTACAGAAATGTACATATTTGTTATTTACATATATAGGAAACAGACAGAGAGGAGAAAGAATATTCAGATATATAAGTGGGCAAACTTTTTGTCTGAACATATTTTTTTTCTCTCTTACTTTCCCAGTCTCTTCTATGCATTAATCTTTTTCAAAGTAACGCTTTCAGGTCCTTTACACACTGATTAGATGTCCTGTATAACGTCGACACCAATAGCAAGAGTTACTGATCTTGTTCAATTAGGTTGCTGGTGCCTACAGATATATCAGAGTAAATATTTTGATTCAGTCACATTTTCTTGGCATAGTGACATTGTTCCAGATTCATAAAGTTTTAAAGAGTAATTAAGTCAATTTTATATACAGAAACTATAAGCTAATTAAAATTTTGCAACTTATGAGACATATAGATCTGTATTTCTACGTTATATGTGGGGATGAGAAAGAATAAGTTGACAAAGATTGAAACCATTCGCCTCTCTTTTTGAGAAAGGCAATTTCAGTAATTATTTAGATATCTAAAGAGATGTAAAAGGCTTTTATAATAGAAAGCAATCCCGTTATTTCTTATTGATTTTTGTTAATAATACTTTCACATTATTAAAATTACATATATGCACATCCATGTATATATATGTATGTGTATGTGCATATATATAATTTTAATAAGTAAGTTTGCTCTACTTCTTTCCTAATATATGTGTGTATATACATATATAGACACACGCCCACATTTGTGGATACATATATATATATACACACGTAGGTATATTAAGAAAGAGGTAGAGCTCCTTTTTTTACATTTGCTCTATCTCACTGAGGCAGATGTTATACTGTGCTCTACCTTTTTCCTAATATATTTATATATACTATATATTACTATAAATATATATTTATATATTTATAATATACTATACGTTACTATAAATATATATTTATAAATATTTATAAATATACCATATATTTATAATACACTGTATATTTATATATGTATATATAGTATTTATATATATTTATATATATAGTATTTATATATAATATAGTATGCTCTCTTTCCTAATATACCTATATGTGTGTGTATATATATGTATATATATAAATGTGTACTATATATACATATAATTTCTTATATATGTATATATATAATATACATACATGTATATTATATACACATGTAAAAATGTTCATTTTTTCAAAAACTTTTTTCAAAGTTTTTTACATATATACACATATGTTAAAAAAGTTCAAGAAGTATAATCTATATATGTACACACATATATTAGGAAAGAGGTAGAGCATACTACAGCATTTACCTCAATGTATGTTCATGTATTTCTTCAGAAATGTATTTGGATACGTAACTATGGGGTTGTGCTCTATGTTGCTTTGAAAAATTGTAGCATTTTCTTATTTAAACTTATTTCTGATTTTTTTTAAATTCAAGAAGTTCCTGAAAATGGCCTCATTTTACTTTGAGACTTTATTTACTGATCAAAAGACATGAATAAAGCAAAATTTGACTTGTGAAGTTTCTCCTGATGGGCAGTGTAAAATAACTTTACAAAAACATATTGACTTTCATAAAACAAAGTTACTATCACTTTTAAAATTAATTTACATAATGAAGGAAGTTAAGTAAGAAACCAAGGCTGCATTCCTCCTTGGATTTAATTAAAACAGCGTTTTATACTGTTGTGCCTGAATTTTATTTCTCAACCAGCTAAACAGAAAAAGAAAAAAAAAACTAAATTGCCCCCAGGATGACTTTGCAAAGGGTTCTGTTAATTTAATTAATCTACCCTGAGTCTACCTGAAATCAGTATCGGCCAACATGGATCAGTAAGAGAAAGGACAAAGCCATGAAGTCCTTTCTGCCAGGCTGAGGTCCATTTAGATGGAGGAAGTTGATAAATGAAAAAGAGTCTCCTCTTCCTCACTTTGGAGATGTAAATTAATGCTTTCCAATGAACTGTTAATCACTAAACTTTCATGGTTCACAAGTTACAGAATTATCTAGAAATGCAGGGTCATTTAAATGGATTATAAAAGTTAATGTGAACTCAGATTATGCACGATTTTTCATCCTTACTAATATCAATAAAGAATGTCATTTTTCTTGTGCAGGCAAGGAAAGAACTTCTCTCTACAACTAACAAATCCCTACCTTGTCTTGAATACCCACCAAAAGGTTACCTCCCCTGTAAACCCTTCCTTGGCAAACACAGGCAGTGTTTAGATTTTTCCTCTTTCTGCACCCCAGAATACTTACTTGCATTATGAAATATGGAATTGAAGTTATTTGTTTACGTGTGTCTTATTTTTCCAAGGCATTGGAGGAAACAACTTATTTTTCACTGAACTCTTTATTTTAATTATTTTATTTACCTTTCTGCCAAATAAATTATCTCAGTTAATTGGATCTGACTTTAAAGCATCATTTGGATCTTCAATAATAATGTGGTTTTATGTCTGTTTGGTATTTTTTTTAATTTCTTTGCCAATAATAAGGCTTAGGCCATCTGTGTTTATGAAACTGGACCAATTGTCCCATTGAGCTAATGTGTATTATTTCTTTGAATAAACATAATAATTGATCCATCAAGTTTTAAAACTTAAGAAAGCTACATTTGTATTATCTGAGTTCATTTGTCAGGAAACGAATCATCAAGACTTGCAGACAGAATCAAGGAGCTGAAACATGCCAGATCATTGCATTCAGTAAGATGCCAAACCCTTCACCCACTACAATTGACTGCATGACCACCTGCTTCCTGCTGACCATATCCTCTTGCTTATGCCTCCTTAATTCCTATTTTGCCGCATGTGGTTATGTTTCTTCCCTGCTATATAAACCCCTATTTTTACTCAATCAAGGAGATGGATTTGGTACTGATCTCTCATCTCCTCAGCTATGGCACCCAATTAAAGCCTTCTTTCTTGGCAGTACTCATTTTCCCAGTGACTGGGTTTCTGTGAAGCAAGCAGCAGGACCTAAACTGAACCCCTACTGTTTCAGCAACATTTATATGTGGGGAGAGCAAAAAATGGGCATGGGGCACCAGCTCCAGCACTTCCTAGCTGAGTAATCACAAGCAAGTTATTTATCCTGAACCCCAGATTTCTCATCTAGAAAGATTAATGCCTACCTCCAGGGTTGTATGAAGAATTAGATGTGTTTGGAGGTGTCCACACACACACACACTTAATATATCTATATTATAATATAATCATATGTGTGTGTGTGTGTGTGTGTGTGTGTGTGTGTGTGTGTGTGGTCAATAAATTATATTCATTGTCCCCTTATTTATCTCCCCAGTGATTTCCAATTGTAATTCTGGACTGTGGGGATTTCCAATACAGCAATAGATTTCACAGAAAATAATAATGTGTCACAGAAAAAGAAGAAAATACTTTTAGTTCTTCAACACAATTTTTGTTTGTATTTACCATGTACAACACAACGTTTTGAAAGATATATACAATATATTTTGAAAGATCTATACACTGTGGAGTATTTAGATAATTAACAAATACATTACTTCACCCAGTGATTATTTTTATGGTAAGAATACATGTACTCTCTGTGTTTTCCAAGAATGTAATTTTAACATGGTGTTGTTTAAAGTTGAGTTCAGGCTATATATTTGACCAAGAACTTAGCTATTCTTTACTTTCTTCACACAACCAATTTGTATTTGCCTTTCCTATTGTTTCCCGACAATATTCGTCACTGCAAATCTCTTTTCTTGCACAGACAGATAATGAAATTTAGGTATATTTAATATACATGTATGATGCCAAAAGATTCTGCACAAAAACAGTCAAAACAACCTGCTTACAAAGGATAAAAGCTGAATTATTATCAATTAATATAAAAAACACTGAAAAGCAAAGCTTGTTATTGCAGTCATGTGCCACTTAACAACAGGGATACATTCTGAGAAATGCATCATTAGGTGATTTGGTCATTGTGCAAACATCCTAGAGTGCACTGACAATAAGCTAGATGGCATAGCCTGCTACACACCCAGGCTATATGGCAACACCTACTACTCCTGGGCTACAAACCTGTACAGCATGTGACTATATTGAATACTATAGGCCATCGCAACATAGTGGTATTTGTGTATCATATATAAATATGGAAAAGATACAATAAAATATGTTATAAGAGATAAAATGTGATATACCTGCATATAGCACTTACCATGAATGGACCTTATAGGCCTAAAAGTTGCTCTGGGCATGTCAGTGAGTGAGTGGTGAGTGAATGCGAAGGCTAGGACATTACTACATACTACTGTAGGCTTTATACGCACTGCACACTTAGGTTACTTAAAGTTAGTATAAAAAAATTCTTTCTTCAATAATAACCTTAGCTTACTGTAAAATTTTTACCTTGTAAACTTTTACTTAACTTTTTGACTCTTTTGTAATGACATTTAGATTAAAACAAAAACACATTGTACATTTGTACAAAAATGTTTTCTTCTTTACATCCTTACTGTGTAAGTTTTTTTCTATTTAAACTTTATTTTCTTGTTGAAAACTAAGACAGAAGCATACACATTCACCTAGCAGGGTAAAGATCATCAATACATTAGTAGGTGACAGGAATTTTTCAGTTCCACTATAATCTAAGAAACCCTTGTATGTGTGGTCTGTCAATGGCCAAAGCATAGTTATGTGGCTCATGACACTATGTTACACTGCATGTTATTCAACCGTTTCCATCAGCCATTCTAAATTCTTCCTCTCATTGTGCGTATAAAACTTAGGAATAATATTTCCTATAGGTCTTTACATACTATTTGGAATAATGTAGCTGGTTTATAATTTTAGTCGTGATGCTGGGGAAGGGCCTCTTGGTTTATGTGCACCACAGCAGCGTGCTCTGTACCAGTCGGTGGGTCTCTGTTCAGCTGCCTCATTTTATGCTGGTGAAGTTTATCTGCGACTTCTTCTGAGAGCAAACAAAACATACATATTATAATTCCCTTCCCACCAATTGCACCAGGTAATAAGACCTTTAATATTTCCCATGAGACATGAGGTATAAATATTTCTTTTTGAAGTCTTGTAGGTTTCTAGTACATGCAATTATCTGAAAAATGATAAAGTACCTTTACTTACCATAATTGTTATCAGCCACATTTCATAACAAAGGTCAAAAATTGAAAGAGGAGTAATCAAATCCACATATATAAAAAACATCTTTATGTCGTATCAAAGAATCCCAATGTACCTCTTAAATAGTAATATACAGAGAGATTATCTCATGGGTGTTTTCCCCCAATTCTTAAATTTTTCCACATAAAAATAATAAAACTAGAAGACTATAAATAATGGAAATGTATGCATTTTGAGGCTGTTAAAATCACAGGAAATGCTTGTTAAAAAATAACCTTTTTGTCCTCCTCTATAATCTATTCAGTAAGAAGTGGGGGGATATGACTCTGTCTCTGAACTTGTAACTTCTGCTGATATGTGAAGTCCATTAAATTTTGAAAGCTGCTATGCTCTCCAATAACACTTATGACTAAACACATTTGAGTAAGTCTCAAGATATACTCTCTTTCTAGTCAACTCAAAGTTATGTTGGAGCTCAGAGCGTGGGCATGAATGTGTGTGGCTTTACGTGAATGTGTTGGAGAAGGAGGTGAGTGGTGTTTATTAGATGAAGAGTCATAGTATCAAGAGAAACTTAAATAATGTAAGAAAATATAAGGTATTTATATGTTGGAAATCATATTTTCCAACATATAGGAATAAAGGGTATTAGCCTTCTTGAAGTACCAGTTTTCCCGTATTAACAGTGATCTTGGATTCAGATTTATAACCACATGGAAAAGTTACAGGGGGCTGTGTTCAGCACCAAATATATTTACTTATAAGGCAGCATGGAGAGCACAAAATACTAAACCTATCCTGAATCATCACAGCAGGAGTCTTCTGATTCCTAGACCCATGATATGATGTCCAAGTCATCCTGAATTTGGTATGTACTCAATCACGAGAGATAAGGCTGAGTCTGTGCCTACGATTTCAGCTCAGAGCTCTAGAGTCCCTTGAAGGCTTAAACCCACAGGTGTGGACAAGAGGCCTTCCTCACAATCTCTGGAGCGCAGAAGACATCCCCCATCCCCATCATCCTCCAGGACAGCTGAGTCTCAGTGTTGATTCTCAGTACTTAAAAAATGCTCCCCACCACAGAGCAGGTGTACCTTCTTGGCATGAGTTTCATTGATCTTGGATCTGGTATAGGTATGCTCCTAATAATCTCCTGAATTCTTTGTAGAAGGAAAGCAGATCAAAGCTCAAAGCCTCAGGCTTTCCTGAGACTAGAGAGACATTTTAGAACCAGCTGTTATCCCTTTCGTTCTAGATCCAGAACTAGATATTTGTCTACTTCTTCCCAACTGATCTTAAATAAGATGATAAAGATATCAAACCTGGGAGAAAAGGTTAGAAATAGTTACATTTTCCAAAATGAAGAATTAATTAAGTACAACTTATGTCTTGTGACAAAGAAACTGGAATGTTACATAATACAACTTTTTAATAAATGATGTTCTCATCCAGTTATATATACATACACAAACAAATCTAAATCTGCTAGAGGTATGAATAAACTTATTGGACAATGACTTGAAAGTTTTTACATTACGTGTGAAAGAAAGGAATGTCTTTTCCAGTTGAGCAGTTAGTGTTTATCTACATAGAGTGTGCAGGATAGCTGAAGGATTAGGCATTTGGTGAGACTTAGTCTCAGCTTACTATCTTAGTGAAATTCAGTAACTCACTAACATATATACATATAAAACATATATGCTTCATATATGTTATATATAAATACATGTTTTATAGATGTTATATATAAATGTTAGTGAGTTATTGAATATATATACTAATTTTGTTGTTAGTGAGCTATTGAATCAACAAGATTAACATATATATACCAATAGTAACTTCATAATATATATAGTGTGTATGTATATATACAGTAACCTTGTTGATAGTTATTCCCACACTTGGTGAAATTGAAATATACGTTTTTAACAACATTCTGAATAGCAGAGTTTTTATTAACATGATTTTAGATGTACTTAAGCAGTAATTAGCTATGAATATAAATATTTAAGAGATTTGTCTCATTTGCAATTTTATTTTATTCGACTTTTAAACAAACAAGCAAACAAAAAAATCAAAACAATTACAGAAGCAGTTTCTTCAGGGTTAGATAATGCGCTTTTTAAATCACAACAATTGTACTTAGCTCTTACATTTTTGCCAGGAATCATTTTCTAGGTCTTCAATATATTTCATAAAGTGTACTACTCAAGATTTATAAGGATCTTTAAAAGTAACCTTATTGGACAATGACTTGAATGTTCTTACATTAAGTGTGAAAGAAAGGAACGTCCTTTCCAGCTGAGCAGTTAGCACTTATCTGCGTAGGGCATGCAGGGTAGCTGAAGGATTTTGTATTTGGTGAGAATTAGCTTCAGCTTACTAGCTTAGTGAAATTCAATCATTTAAATGGAAAATTTGTTTGTTTTCAATATGATGATTAATAGAGTATCACACTTCCTTCAAGCTCAAAAATGTAGTATCAACTGGCTTTCTTTATATTGGGAGAGAAGAGATTTGTCCCTGCCAATTCCAGAAGTCCAAATTAATTTCTGACAGCTGGGAGATGAAGAGATCTTATGAGAATTGTATTAATTCAGAGTATAGCCAGAACTAAACTAGTAATGAAGGAAGAGTGGCAGAGTGAAGTGCAATGAGATCTTCCAGATAAAGTCTGAATTTGAGCTCTGACTTGGTCACTAGGACTGTGGCTTTATACAAATGATTTAACTTTTGAAAGCCTCGATTTTCCTAAAAATAAAATAGATTGATATACAATCCAGGGAATAATTAGAAAAAATAAAATAATATGTCTTAAAGGTCTTTGTAAAAACAAAAATGCTACAGAACCACTATTAATGAAGGATATAATAAATAGGCTTATTTGAAAAAAGTCACACTTGTTTTATGTAAAAGTAATAGCATAATTCATGCAATTATGAATCATGAAATGTATGCTTGTCACATAGTACATTACAAGTAGAAAAATAAGATTGGTTATTTTGTGAACTTTGAGCATTCCAACAAACACTTAATGCCAACCTATTTGGATCTGGTGTGATATCATTCGAAAAGGGATATTCAGTATAAAAAATTACAATTTTATGAATAGAATAATTACACTCAAAATGCAAAAAGCATTTTTTCGGAAGAAAATGTTAATGAGATCATGAAGTATTAACTATAATCTGTAATCTATAGACCATAAAGGAAAAACAAGTAGCCACTTTAAAAGCTTTAGCTTTAAATTGGTTATCAGCCTATCTATTTTAATTTGGTGACAAAATGGTATAGTTTTCTCAATAATATGATAATGAGTCAGAAGCTCTGGTATTAAATATTTATATGGTCAACTTAGTATAGTGGTTCTCTTCGTAGTTACATTCATGTTACTGTGAAATCATTTAATATTGCCTCAGAAGCTGTTTTGTGGAATAGCTTCCATCTCCTACCTCATAGCTCTAGGAAAGTTGTTTCACCAGCCTCTAATCAAAAGACTTGGAGATGAAGTAGGGGAGAATTGGAAGGATACTACGTGACTAGACATCAAGGACAATTCTGGGGAAAAAAAACTAACATAAAGTAAGTAATCTAATTAAACTAATTTGAATGTAAAGCACTGGTTTGTATCAACAATGACTGAGAGTTGGATGTAGACAGATGTTAAAGTTTTCTTCTGTTAATGAAAAGGGAGACACAAATATTCTAGTAATTTTTAAAGATGTGATTTAAAGAAAGCATTTTAAAGAATCCCATGGTTTTGTAGCATATAGAAGACTTGTCTATAGGAGATAGTTATTATACAGCTTCTTGATCCACATTAAAAATATCAAATAGTATTAAAAATTGAAAAGATATTTCTATACATACTTCAAGGATACATAAAACACATCTACAAAATAAAACTAAAGTAACAAGAATTTTTAAAAATTTGCGAGGACTAATGAGACAGAATTATGACCAGATATCAGTAATACTAATAGATGTGAAAGTGTTTAAGTCCTTATGAAAAACATGGCCATTAAAGTTTTGTTGTTGTTTGTTGAGAAAACCTGAATTTTCTCGGAATTATGAAACGCATAAGTTTGATAATTTGTGCATTTTTTATTTCCAGTGATTTATTTTTCAGCTTTAGGTGGCTTTCTTATAGACTACACTGATTGATAGATACTTCGCTAAAAATAGAGAGGAACCCTCTGAAGTTAGCTGCATCTTTTTCTCTTGAGATAGCTCCCTCTTCTCGTTGCAGCTCTGTACTCTCTGCTGCTCTGCCCTGCGGATTTTAGCCACTTTGGTTTCTTCAAATAGTACCCTTTTTCCCTAATTTCAGATAGACTCTGGAGCTCTCTTAGGGATCCTGGTCTCAGGGTTGCATCCTGGCGTCTCTGTCCCGATAGTAAACCAGGAAATCTTAAGTTATACCTCATGTATTATTTTTTTTTTCTCTTAGAGACTATTCCTCTATGTTGCCTGATGTCCAATGTCTGAAACTTTCTTTATATGTATATAATTTGTCTGGGTATTTAGTGTTTTAAAGGACACACTAATTTTACTTTCTGTTATCCATCATGGCCAAAAGGGGAACATTGTTTAACTTATTTTTTGTTTGTTTGTTTGCTACTCTCATTATCTTTGTCATTTCAGAGCTGTTCCTCTTGATTGAGTTTCCTTGTTGGTATACATCATAGTCCCTTCTTTCTCCCCCTAGTAAGGTTTTGCTGAATGCCAGATACTGTAAGTTTTACATTGCTTGTTGTTGGATATATTTGTATTATTTTATGTACAGTATTGTATTATTACCTTAAAAATGTATTATTTTAGATAGTGTTGCTATTGTTTCTGTCAAGCAGTTAAGTTCTGAATTGCATGGATCCTGTTAAGGCTTGCTTTCAAGCTTTGTCAGGAAAGGTTTAGAGGAGCCTTTGATCTGATGCTAATTGAGCCTCCCTATTAAAGTGATAGCCTTCTGAAGATTTTACCAAAAGTCATGTAAATTAGGATGTCTGATGTGAACACAAACTATTCCCAGGCTTGTGTTATTTGTGGAAATTGTTTTGCCTAGTCCTCCCCTGTGATTATTTTCCTGGCCTTGTGTAGTAGAACATTATTCATAATTACCAAAAAAAGTGGAAATATCTATCAACTGATGGACATCAACTAATGAACAGATATATTTTTTTAAATAAGGCATGCTCATACAATGGAATATTAGTGGGCCATAAAAATGAAATAAAATTTTAATA
>NW_022436970.1:10282256-10458136 GCF_009761245.1 Sapajus apella | reverse complement strand
GAAAATGTTCTGGCATTAGACTGTGGTTATGAATACTCAACTTGGAATATTCTAAAACTGTGAAACTGTACACTTTAAAATATCCACTTTGTAGTATGAAACTTTTATTCCTACAAAGCTATTATTAATGAATGATAATGAAATACTATGGTCATTGTGTAGTTCAAGGTGTATACGACGAGAAGTGTGCGGAATTATGTTCGAAATAGTCTTAACAAATTGGTTTAATATTAATTCAATCAAACTTCAGTGACTTATTTATTAGTGTATAGAGGAGATATTTGTAACAGATAAATAAATTAAATAACACCACAAGCACCAATCTGAAAAATTCAGAATATCATACATTCTAACAGTCAACTGCTCTGATTTGATCATCAAGTCAATGTCACAGAGGAATAAGGGTATGGCAATTACAACGAAGTCCTAGATTAAAGGCACAATTACCTAATTGCTATGTATGAATTTTTATTGCCATCAAGTTCAAAAAATCACCAAAACAAAATGATGTTTTGGAGAGATACAGAGGAATGTGATTACTTACAGGAGGACGAATTATATTAAATGATTATGGCCAACTGAGGTGACTCATGTCTGTAATTCCAGCGCTTTGGGAGGCCAAGGCAGGCGGATCACGAGGTCAAGAGATTGAGACTATCCTGGCCACCATGGTGAAACCCTATCTCTGCCAAAAATTAAAAATTAGCGGGGTGTGGTGGTGCACAGCTGTAGTCCCAGCTACTCTGGAGGCTGAGGCGGGAGAATTGCTTGAACCTGAGAAGCGGAGGTTGCAGTGAGCCAAGATTGCTCCACTGCACTCCAGCCTGGGTACAGAGCAGGACTCCGCCTAAATAAAAAAAAAAAAATGATTATAAGAGGCGAGGAATAGAAACTACATTTAATACTGTATTATCTTCTATGTTACTACTTCAGGAAGAGAGGACATATAAAATTGAATTCTAATATTGCTTTGTAGATTAAGAAAAAATATAAAGTGTACATGGAACAGTTTTCCTCCAGAATATTAATGTTTTATGAAATACTTTTTTAGTTTAGACCATTTATTAACTGGCTATCCAACCCAAAAGTGTTCACTGATGTAATCATGCTGTATTTACAAAATGATCTGCAAATCTAGTACATATGCAAAATCTACAAATCTAGTAAATATGTGAATCTTCATTTTATCTTAAGAGCACTTACATAAAAGTTTTTAAGGATAACTTGTAGAGGCTTAATTGCAAGTCTCCATGCCACAATATGCGAAGATGAAAGATGGTAAGTCTTCAAATAAAGCCTTGAAATTTACTCACCTTTCATTTATTTGTGTCAAAACCCTACATTTTCACAGTTCTATCATAATGAGTTATGTCAGTCATGGGAACAATTCCAGCTCCTGTCTTCATTATATCAGACCTGTTACACATGGTCTATTGATAAGTGGTTGTTGTGTCGGGTGCTTAAAAATAGGGGTCAAGGAAAGCATAAAAGAACTTCAAGAACTGGGTGAGATGCTGCACACCTCTAATCCCAGAAAATGGGGAAGTTGAGGGTAGAGGATCGCTTGATGCCAGGAGCAGGAGACAGTCTTGGGCAACATAGTGAGACCCTGACTTTCCAAAAAGAAAAAAAAAATTAGCTGGATGAGGTGGTGTGCACCTGTATTCCCAGAGTCTCAGGAGGCTAAGACAGAGAATCAGTTGCTCCCAGGATTTTGAGGCTACAGTGAGCCATAATCACACCACTAAACTCCAGCCTAGGTGACACAGCAAGAGAAAAGACAGTAACATTCATAGAAATATGCTAATGTAGATAATAATAATTTTGATTCAAATTTTTGTACATTTGTGTGTATATGAGTAATAGAATTTATGAAAATTAGTCTAAGTACAAATAAAGTTAAGAAATTCTAACTGGATTTATCAATTGCAGGAGGTGGAAAGTAGTGCGTAATTTTCACCTCACCTGCCTGTTGGACTCTCACCTAGTCCCTGCTCCTTACTGGGTAGGACGAACATCAACTCTTAGATTCATGCAAAGCATAAGCATAAGAACATTCTTTTGCTTTCTTTATACTCTTTCTTCAAACTTTTTAAGTTTAAACTCCTATTCTTGGGACCAGGGGACATTAAATCTAACACCTAGAATTGAATATGAAACTAATTTAGGACGTTGACATGTTAAAATTAGAAATTAATATTTGTAGTCATTCATTAAAAACAAATCTTGCTTTGAGTAAACCACAAAAAAAATTTGTGAACATTTGAAGCTATCCTGAAATCCATTACACAATAGTTTTGGGATAAAAAGGAAGACATTGACTAAAGTCATGCTTGATCAATTTCTAAAACATGAAGAAATAAGCTAAAATAGTCTTCGGAAAACAATATATATTTATTAGAGTTAAACAGAAGTAAAAAATTTCAAATGACCCATTCCTTTTGCTACTATGAGAAACTCAAGGGATAATATGTGTATCATTTTTTTTTCCTCTAAGAATACAGCATCCAATGTCCTAGATACCAACCAATTTTCATGCTTCCTTTGCAGTATATGATTTATTCATGATTCATACTATCAACCAGAATAGTTATATCATTTTTCATGAATTTTTCTGACATTGCTCATCCTTCCTTTAAAGGCTGATTTCTTTCACAGCACCTCAACCTTTTTTTCTTATTTTTTTTGAGGGGGTGACAAGGTGGTGTTGAACTGTTGCAATGTCAGCAGTGTCTCAGTTAATGAAACCTCTCAGCTCAAAAACACTTCATTTCTCTTTCTGTCCCTCACTTGGAATTGCATACTTTTAATCCCCAACACTATTAGGCAAGGGAAGGAAAAATGCTGTTTTCGACAGTACATTTCAACATGAAGCCTGCAGAGACTGGAAGAAATGTATATTTAGAACAAGATACCATCACATACCAGAATATGAGCAAAGTTTTAAATCCCTCCTTTTCAAAATCATAAGGTATACAGGTAAACTAGAAAAATAAACCAAATGGCACTAAGAAATCTCAGCTACAAAAGTAAAACAACGTTTTTGACATGAATATTTGTGTGCAGTGATTTCACCCACAGACATATAGAGTTAGTGCTATTTAAGTATTCTGTCATTCACACATGTTGACTGTTAACTTACATTTAGGTGACACGCTTTGACAGCATGACTATATAATTTCTTTTATATATAAATCATATCCCTTGATATTTTTAGATAGTTCTGGTGTTGTCACTTAATCTTATCATGTCTTAAGAATCAATTAAAACTTATTTAAAATACAACTATCTCTTAGGAATTACCAAATAAAATTATGAGACGTGGAGATCTCAAGTAAAAATTACTGAGAATAAAACAATATATCCTGATCAGTAACTCATAGAAATGCAAAATATTTTAAAAGTTAATAAGAGTGTAGGGCTAGTTTTCTCTGTTCAAAGGTGACATTCTAATGAAGTTTACATTTTTGGTGTATTTTATATTTAAAATAAAGTAATGAAAATAACCCATGTATTACAAAGGGAAAAAATAGGCAAATATATTGACCATATTTTGTGGGTAATTGGCATAGAGAGGTTGTTACTCAGCAAACCATAAGAGCCTTTAGGCAGAATATAAGGCAGATATAAAGATGTTTGTGTAAAGGTTAGATATTGATGTGTTCTCCAATGCATTGTTTTCTATTTTCAAACCCTAAGAGTGAAATGATTAAGAAAGTCTAATTCTTAAGGAAGGACATGTCCACTGAGAACTAACAATGATGTTTCAGGTATATTCTGCACATTTGCTTTGTATTTCTGTAAATGTAAGAGTCATACATCTCATTTTACTGCATTTCCTAAGAAGTGTCTAAGAATGTGAGAATCACAATAATCTATTACATTACTAACTTGTATCTAGCAAAATAATGTTTCTTTTTATTAAAATATTTTTCTCAAAAGCCTTGAGACAAAAGCTAGGAGCAGTTTCTCAGGTGGATTTAATCAGTGAGTGCAGCTGAGATTGAAAAATAATTAAAGGGTAAAATATCTTCTCCTAAATAAAATTACGTAAATGCATTATTTGGTGGGACATATCTGAATTTATAGACTATATGCACAAACTTGTCAAAATAATTCAAGATTCTGTTTCATATTTTGGCTAATACGAAGAAACATTTGACAACGACATTGAGTGCTATGCACATAAAACAGAGAGTATTGTCTTGTGTGATGAGTACAGAGGGCTTTAATTAACACAAGATATTTGAGACTTATTGCTAAATTAGTTTGATAATATTATATCCCAATTAGGTATTTCTGTGTTTCATGATAATTCACTGAGCATACTTCCTGTCAAATGTTTGCTGTTGCCTTTTACACAAATATCTTGTAAAACATTATTCATTTTCTACATATTCTAAGCCTTATGGTATGTAGAGAAGATTTTACTTATACACAGTGTATTAATTCAAAGTTTTTGTGGAAGAGCCACCATGTGAACAACCAACGTGTTTCAGGGACTGAAAATATAATTAGGGCAAGTCACCAGCTACCTATTCTTAAAAGGCTGAAATACAGTGACTCTGATGATCTGTTTTGAAGGTAATACATTTGAAGAATAAACTGGAGATATTAACATGTCTTTATTGAAATTGAAGAAATTGAATGTAACGGTTTGCATACTGTTGGGATTATTGTTTGTAGTGTTACATAATGCACAGCCATCCTTATTAGTTCTGAATTTTTATTTCCTCTGTGCACAATTGCATCACACAGTTTAACAGCTTAAAAAAATAGCCCTTAATATACCAGAAGTCTTCTGTCTAGTCAGTGAGATCACTAACTGAAGTGTCAGCCCTGCTTGAAGAAGAAGTCATAAAACACAAATTAAAAGCCTCTATTTTATTGCCTAAATAAAAAACAAACTTAGATGGGTAATATAAAATTATTTCCCCAAATTTCACAGAGGTATGATGCAACAGTTCAGAAGTTCCATAATATCTTTGGAAACCAAGTATAATTAGAAATAGAGAAAGCTGGTTATTGCTTTATAGAAAAAAATGTCAAAACAGTTTTTTTTTTTTAAAATCATGAAGTTTATCTCTCACTTGTATCTTTCAGGTAAAAGGACTATTATGACTTTCATGTACTACCTTCTTCTTGCTAATAAATTTTGAAATTTTGACATCAGTTTAAATGATTTATATCACTGATTAAGCAGACATTTTGGGATGATTTTGTAAAGGCTCACATGAGCCATACCTTGCGTGAAACTGTTCTCTCCAAGTCTGGTTGTGTTCAGTGGCCTAGCATATCAAATGATTTTGGCTATATTTGGTGGATTACAATGAGTGTGTTAGTGCTCAATGAAAAATAGTATAAACACCTATGAATTCAAAACTACTATGAAGTAGTTAGAATGTGTTGAAATAGCATCTCATAAAATATCCTACCTTATATGGTTTGGATGTTTGTCCCCTCAATATCTCATGTTGAAATGAGAATCCCTCCCTTATGAATGGCACAGTACTATCCCTTGGGTGATTAGTGAGTTCTCATTCTGTTAGTTCTCACAAAATGTGGTTGTTTAAGAGTCCAGAACCTCGTCTTTCACTCTTTCTTTCTCCCCTTCTTGCCATGTGATGTCCTGCTCTTTCTTCGATTTTCACCATGATTAGAAGCTTCCTGAGGCCTCAGCCAAAGCTGAGCAGATACACAGCCTGCAGAACCGTGAACTAATTAAAAGTATTTTCTTTATAAATTACCCTGCCTCAGGTATTTCTTTATAGGAATGCAAGAACAAACTAACACACTACCTAATACAGAAAAAAAATGGAAAGAAAATGCATTAGCTTGCAGGTCATTGTGATAGTTCTGAAAACCATAGCTGTCTCAGCAATCACTAAGATCTGAAGTTAATTTATTGTCAACATTGCAAATGTACAAAAATCATAACAGTATTGGTAAGAAATGAACAGAAACAAAGAACACAAATATAAATGAGGAACTTAAGAATATAGTTGTTACCAAAATGTCCATAAAGGGTATAATGTTTATACTTAGTGCGTAGAATAGAAGGGGCATTATAAATCTTACCCATCTGCTCTCTGATGAATTTAAGAACGTTTATTAAGTGTCATAAATTATATAAAAAGCATATAAACATGAAAACTGGGAGGTAAAATTAGCAATCTATAACTCCCACAAAACTATTGAGTCTAGAATATATAAAGAAACCCACCAAGTCAGTATGAATAAAGTCATTCTATACTAAAGCCGAGAAAGTATTCAACAAATATAGAAAAATAAATGGCTAATTTTTTTAAATGCCCCATTTTATTACTAATCAGAGATTTATATCCTGCTTAAGCCCATTCCACAAATGGAAATTGGGAATATTTTAAAAGTCTAAGAATTACAAGGATTATCAAGAGTGTGTACAATCATAATTCTCATATACTGTTAGTGGAGACACAAATTGGGAGAAAAATTTGGAAATCAGTTCAGTATATTTTAGTAATGCAGCTTTTTCAAATCTATCTACTTCATTCCTAGATATACACTTTATAGAAATTCTTATGCACAAATACCAAGACACATGCACAAGAATATTTATAGAAATATTGTTCATAATATCAACGAAGTTAAAATATTAAAATGGTCATCAGTATTTGAGAATATATATATAATATATATATATTTGTGTGTGTGTGTGTGTGTGTGTGTGTGTGTGTGTGTGTGTGTGGTTATACTCATATATCAGAATAACATCACAGCACTAAAAACAAACTGAAGTTGTGCACACATTAATGCATTTAAAAAAATAATGTGCAAAATACACAAGGGCTTTTCCATTTATATTAAGTTAAAATAAACTTTAAGGAAACATAAATAAATATTAAAACTATAAATCAAAACAAGGAGCTAAGAAACACAAATACTAGGCTGGCAATTGTTGAATTAAATAAACAGGAGACCATTACCATGAAGCTGTCTTTATACTTTGAGTTACTGTGGAACAAACTTCACCTAATTTAATACATATACAAACCAAAAGCTAACTTAGGAGTCATATTTTTGTAACACATAGCTAGATTTAAGCCAATCACAAACAGCCAAATGTTCAGACTATGTCCAAATAAGACAAATGCCTCATCATGCCAGTTCCAAATGAGGCCAACTGGTAGCCAATCAAGTGTTTTCTCTTGTTTGCTTCCTTGTTCTTTATGAAAGCTCATTGCTCATGTTGCTGGGAGGAGCTTTAAGAATCCATTCTGGTTCTAATGCTGCCTGATTTATGATCCTTCTTTGCTCACAAGAACTCTGCTAAATTTTATTTCTCTAATGCTTTTTTCTTTTAATACAGCTCATAAATGATAAAAGAATGGGGAGAGATAGTATGGGGAGAAATGCCAGATATAGGTGAAGGGGAGGAAGGCAGAAAATCACACTTCCATGTGTGTACCTAAGCAATAATCTTGCATATTCTTCACATGTACCCCAAAACCTAAAATGCAATAAAAAAATTAAAAAATTAAAAAGAATGATAAAAGAAAATGAAATTTGGGGGCACTTGGAGCTCCTTTATTTCTTAATCTGAATGGTGAGTGCATTGATGTTTTTGTAATTTTTATTTCTCTTTTCTATATTGTGCATCCAATTTATATACACTCATGTATATTTCAAAATGCCACAACTCATCACTTCTTGGACTTTTGGCTGAGATCGAGTGCAAAATGCCACACCTCAAAGAAAAATCTGATGGTATTTACGTATGTAGATTCTAGATTTAAATATGCTAGAATATTTCACATCTTTATTTAAAATATTTTTGTGTATAATATAATCATAGCCACTATACAAAAGTTGGAAACAAAGAAAAGCCACTTATAACATGTTGCTCAGATAAAGACACATTCAATATTTTATGTGTTGTGCTTTATGGTTAAGTTTTGAGGCTTTTAAAATGTTAATACATATATATGTCAAAAACAAATGTACCATATAGAAGAATTCCAAATAATTTAGATAATTTACTTCCTACTCATGGACGTGGACATTAATGCCACATTCTCCAAGCATTATTTGTACTTAGTGACTGATATGGTTTGGCTCTGTGTTTCCACCCAAAACCTCATGTTGGATTGTGATCCCAAGTGTTAGAGGTGGGGCCTAGTAGGAGGAGGGAGACTTGATCATGGGAGTGGATTTGCCCCTTGCTGTTCTCGTGATAGTGAGTGAGCCCTCACTAGATCTGGTTGTTTAAAAGTATGTAGCACTTCCCGTTTTGCTCTCTCTACTGCTGCCATGTGAAGAAGATGTTTGCTTCCCCTTCACCTGTTATCATGACTGTAAGTTTCCTGAGGTCACCCTAACCATGCTTCCTGTACAGCTTTCAGAATCGTGAGTCAATTAAACCTCTTTACTTTAGAAATTACTCAGTATCAGGTAGTTCTTTATATTATTGTGGGAATGGACTAATATGGTGACTTATTTCATATGAATGGAGTATGGAAAAAGGAGGAAATCAAAATTTTACAGATGAGGCACCTGGCTAATACTACCTGAGTCAAGTGATCAGGGTTAATGTCATCACTGAACAGTCATGTTGATGGTTGATGCCATGTACCTTATAAATGATGTGGTTAGAAGGGCCCCTCACCACTGTATTCTTCTTCCCCAAAACTCATAACCCTGATCTAGGTATGAGAAAAACCTCAGACAAAGCCCAACTGATTGACCTTCTACAAAATACTCAAGCCACACTCCACAAAACAGCCAAGATCATAAAAACAAGGAAAGTCTGGTTAACTGTCCCCATCCAGAGAAACCTAGGAAAACATGAGGACTAAATGCAATGTGGCATCCTGGATGAGATCTGACACAAAGATAGACATTTAAAAATATTAATAAAATCCAAGTAAAGTACAGTTAGAAATAGAATATCAATATTGGTTTATTACTTGTGATAAATGTACCATACTAATGTAATATCTTAATGATACAGAAAACTGACTATCTGTATATGAGTATCCTTTGAACTATCTTCATAGTTTCCTGTGATTCTAAAACAATTCTAATATAAATAATTATTTTTACAAATCAAAACGAAAATCAACGTCATACTTTTTTTCCCTTTCCTCTTTTGGTTTTTTGTATTTTCATTTAACATATTAATTCCTACCTGTTCTTACATTACAATTCTAATTATTGCTTTCTCAGGGAAGATTTTCCTGACCATACACCATTAAGATTTATTTCATTATATGTTCCTATAGTACATTTTCAAATTTATATCTATTTTAGTAACTGATTAAGTAATAGTTTTTCTCCATCAGATGAAAATCTCAATAAATCAAATTATTATAGTGTCTGCTTTTGGAAACCATGAAAGTTTTAGGATCTGACACACAACCTCATCATTAAATATGTGAAAATGAAATAAAATTATTTTAATAGTGTATAGTCTTTTTTCCTGCTAATTCAGGTTGCTTAGCATCCTGTGATACCAGGAATAAAATAGGGTATTAAGATCTACAGAGAGTTCATGCCTATGTCAGATGAAACAGGGCCGGGACGAAAATACACTTCATGGCCAGGCACAGTGGCTCACACCTGTAATACCAGCACTTTGGATCACCTAATGTCAGGAGTTTGAGACCAGCCTGGCCAACATGGCAAAAACCCGTCTCTACTAAAAACACAAAAATT
This sequence comes from Sapajus apella, assembly GCF_009761245.1. Lineage (NCBI taxonomy): Eukaryota > Metazoa > Chordata > Mammalia > Primates > Cebidae > Sapajus > Sapajus apella. The sequence goes on along the minus strand of NW_022436970.1, from coordinate 10,448,443 downwards.
AGCTGGGCGTCGTGGTACATGCCTGTAATTCCAGCTACTCAGGAGGCTGAGGCAGGAGAATCACTTGAACTTGGGAGGCAGACGTTGCAGTGAGCCAAGATCACACAATTGCACTCCAGCCTGGGTGACAGAGAGAGATTCAGTGAAAGAAAGAAAGAAGGAAGGAAGGAAAGGAAGAAAAGAGGGAAGGAAGGAGGGAAGGAAATAAAGAAAGGAAGAAAGAAAAAGAAAAGAGAGAGTCAGGGAGGGAGGGAAGACAGAAAGAAAGGAAAAGAAAGAGAAAGAAAGGAAAGAAGGAAGGAAAGAAAGAAAAGAAAAGAAAGAAAAGAAAAAGAAAGCAATCTTCTTGGCTTTTGTAGTAACAGATTTCTGGTGCAGCCACATTTGCTGTCCTTAGACTAAATGACTGGAGTGAGAAATTGCAGCTTTCAGTTTGCTACGTGGTATAGTTTTCCTGGACAAGAACCTACAACCTTATACCATATTGTCATTTCAGAGCTAGAACCTCTAAAACTTGCTATGAGACCATTGCCAAACCATCTCTGCCATAATACTTAAGGAAATGCCTTTAGGAATCGCAGTACCTATTTAGAAAATGCTTCATACTAACACTCTAAAGTTTCATAAGCTAATATTTAAGTTAATTTTTTTTAAATGTACTGTGTATAAAATAAGACTTTGTAGTAGGCCTTAGGATATAAGCAGCTAGATAAGTAAAAATAGTGCAATAATTTTTAAAATTACTTTTTGCTGGTGGATTTTTAAAAAAAATTTACAAGTATGTTCACAATAAGTTGTATCTCAAGTCCTCTCATTCTGGCGACTTAGACATTACGGCTTTCAGTGCAATTCCAAAATGTAAATATATTATCTTAACAGTACTTGAATAACCCTAAGAATTACAATGCATTTTTACTCTGTTAGTCATAAGGAATGAAACATACATAGCAACATTTCCATAATTCATAGAACTTACACAACTCTAGGATGCCTTTAAATTTAATCAGGATCCCCTTCCTACAGGACTGCTTTGTTTAAAACCAAGGAATTCACATGTTTGGAGATTGTACACTATGCTAGAGACAGCCACAGTGATACCGTGCACCAGATAATTATTTCAGAAGTTGAAAGTCAGTCATTCCAGGTCTGTCCTATGAGCCGCTGAATTATTAATTTTCAAAATTTGTTTTAAAGTGAGGATGGCAATTTTGGTGGTAGGGTAGAGCTCTTTCTTTTAACGTTGTTTGACTGCAAAATGGATTCAGCTCCCAAAGAAGGGAGCTCTTGAATTTGGGATGGCACGATGTCCACTGGGCAAGCTTCAATTTCTGAAGTGCCTACAGACGCATGCATGTGTGCGTGAGTGTATGTGCTTCCAGTAAAGAATTTTAGGATTTATACTATGTGTGGTAGTAGAAATCCAGGTCAACTATGCTTTCAAATATGCATATGCAATCTCTTTGAATAGGCATTGTTATTTGAGCATCACTGATTCAGAAAACATCAATTGAATGTTGTTGTAAAGCAAATCTTACTGCTTTCTGTGTCCCACCAACCAGAAATGATTAGTTCTCGATGTTTGTAGACTTTTAGAAATATGATAAAAATCCAAGGAGTAGGACTTTTCATTTGACTTATAAGCATAATCAAAAATCCATCTCTCCAGACAATTGTTAGTTCAGTGGGGAGACATAAAATTTAAAACTAGCTATGTCTGCAAGGCTGCTCCAGGTTATATGTCTGCTGCTTTGAAAGGAATTCCGATTAGTATTGATTTCCAATAACCTGTAAAATCTGTGACACCTCCCTACAGGCTCAAGTTGAGGATGTCAAACCTTGGTTGGCCTTTCTGCACCTGGCATCTTTTAGAAGCCTGGCAAGGCACATTTTCACAGAGTGGGAAGAGAGCAAAATGCATGTTAAGCAGGTCATAAAGATAAGACTTACTGTTTCCAGAGGATTGGTAATTTTCTATGACCGGAAAATAAAAATCAAAATAACATTCGAGCATCACCACTCATTTGAGAGTAACACTTGGGTAGTTTTGATGGAACTGGGTCATTGCTTTTAAGGATTATGCTTTCTGAACTGGAAACAATATATATTCAAAGAAGCTACAAATCTCTAGGTTTTTTGGAGAGGGGGGTAGTAGGAGAAGCATTTTTTCAATGAAATTGATTCTGTGATAAATATTTTTTCTTTATTCTCAGGATTTCTTATCTAAACCCATACATCATAAACTGAGCTCTTCAAAGCTTTAAAAATTGACACGATTCTAAGAAAATGAATGGACTTGAAAGAAACCATCTCTTTTTATGCAGGTTTGGCCTATGTGGTAGCAATGAATCTGTAACATCCACATTTAAATGCTTTCTAGTCAATGTGTAGGACCTACATTTTCTCTTTCTTGTAAACTTGAGGTGCTGTTTAAAAATCTCATTGCCAATAGGATCAAAAGAACTTCTCACCCTTATGTATATTTTATTTTCCTTTCAACTATTTATTTTTCTTAGAAAAACATCTTATCTTTCTTCTGTGAATATATTCTTGTCTAGTTTTCTTGAACAGCACATTAACAATGAATTTATAATATATGGACAAATGCTAACAACTTCTTTGTTGTTGAAGACTTTAACTGAATTCATTTCATTTCAAAGTCTTTATTTTTTCATAGTAGACTGAGATAAAGTAATACAACTTTGGGGGAAAGATTATTGACCTGTATTCACAAAAAAAAGTCTTCTTAATCCTGATCTAAACTACAATAGTGTGTCTTATCCATTGAAGCCCAAACTCATTTTTTCCAGTTCCAACTTGAAATATCCACATGGATGTAAATTATTGTATTTATAACAGAACTCCAGACTTCCAAATTCAAACCTCGTCTTTACCAGCCATTTCCAGCTCAGTCAATGGAATGAGCGTTCTCTCAGTTTCCCAAACCAAATCCTAACAGCTGTTCTTCATTTATTTTTTTCCTCTACTTTTTCTCAAATCCAAACCTTCACCATGTTTTATTAAGTCTATTTCCAAAATGCATAGTTTATGCTTTCCCCCGTTTTTACCACCAAGACCCAGTTTAAGCCACCATCATCTATCTCAGGACTATTGGGGTAGTGTTGTAATTGATTTTTCTACTTTTATTTTTTTTAAATCCCCGCTTAGAATGCACTGATGACACAGAAGAGGGATCAGGGGTAGGGTTGGGAGAAAGGAGAGAGAGTGGAATAATTTAAAAATGTAAATCAGATCATTCTCCTCACTAATTGAAATTAATTATACTGTCTTCCTCTTTCATTTGGAGTAAAGTTCACTGTCCTTAATATGGAGCCTGAAAATACCTCACAGTTTGCATGCTGCCACAATCCCCTTCCCTGCTGCTACACCCTGCTATTCCTCAAATCATGCAGTTTTGTCCTTTCCTGGGGGTCTTTGCTGTTATTGCTCTGCCTGCCGGAGTCCCCTTCTCCCAGTTTGTTCCTGAGAACCACATTTCACATAAAGAATCTCCCACTCATACCCAGTCCCTATAAATCACGTCATGGCTGTTTTTTTTTCCTTAACTCATTTATCAGTCTGTGAAATGATCTGTCTTACCCATGTTCTTACTTGCTGTTTCCCTTCAGCCGCTACAATGTAAGTTACAAAGCAGGAACTTTCTCATCCGCTATGAAGAACATGAGCCTATCAGAGTGCCTGGCATATATATTAATTAATAAAAACATACTTGTTAAATAAATGATGCATCAATAAGATACATTACTGTTAGTACCAAGGGTAGTGTCACACATAAGACCCTTAATTAATTTCAGAGTTCACATATCTAGTTTGAATAAATTCATTGATTTATGACTTAAATTATCAGTTAGCTTAAGGATGAACATTTTTTGAAACACTCTTACTGCTGCTTAAAAACACAGATAAGTTCACGTTCTTCAACACTCTCCCCCCCAAAAAAGAAAGTTTAAGGAACCAGGTGTTAGAATGTTTACTTAGTTTTTACAATACAATGCTAAAATCACATCTTGAGCTCTGTTTATAAATCACGAACTTTAGGTATTTGATTCAATATCCATTCTATTTAATGCCCATAGTTCTCTGCTGCTAGTATTTTTATTTCGTGGAATATCTTTGTTGCCCTGCATGTGTTGTTTATGCCTGGAAGCATGAATGAAGCCTCCACTGGTGGCAAGAGGAGATAAGCTAGTCCACAGCCAGGTGACGAGAAATCTAAATATGGCCACAGTAAATCAGAAATAAAACGTAGCTACACCAGCAGAGTTTTGTATTTTCACCCCTGACAGAAACAACAAAATACACTTTCTTGTCTGAAAACAAGACTTATATGGAAAATTCATTTCAACAATGGGAACTGGTTTTAGGTTTGACTTAAATATTACCAAAGAGGCTCTTTAATATAGAAATCATCAATAAATGCCAAGAGACAGAAGCACCATGGCCATGAAAGGTTAATATCTTATTTTTTGTTTTAATCAAAGAATCTGCTAATACAGTACCATAGATAAAAGTTGGTAGCTATTCATACTTCAATGGTAATGAATCTACCTTAAAATTAATACTTTTCTTCTACAAACCAAGCATGGAGATCCTAAAGTATTTAATCATGATATTATTTTGTTTAAACACAAATTTGAATGCTTATTAGATCAACAGTTATAAAATTACATTTCAATTAATATAATAAAACAGGAGCCAAGTAAAGTGGCCCATACTTGTAGTTCCAGGTGCTCAGGAGGCTGAGGTGGGAGGATCATTTGAGCCCAGGAGTTTGAGGCCAGCCTAGGCAACATAGAGAGACTCCAGCTTAAACAAACAAACAAGCAAACAGCAAACAATAAAGAAAATAATTACAAAACTGTATATATAGTTCATTAAGAGTGGGCATATAGGCAATTCTATTTAGAATCACTATTAACACTCATAACTTTTTGCCACTTTTAAATAAGAATGAAATAAAAAATTAGAATAAAACAACACATTTAACACATATTTTGGGTTTTGAGTGAACATTGTGCATATCAATATTATTATTATTATTTTGAGACAGAGTTTCACTTGTTTCCCAGGCTGGAGTACAACGGCATGATCTTGGATCACTGTAACCTCTAACTCTGGGGTTCAAGAGAGTCTCCTGCCTCAACACCCCGAGTAGCTGGGATTACAGGCATGAACCACCACACCCGGCTATTTTTTTTTGTAGTTTTAGTAGACATGGGGTTTCTCCATGTTGGTCAGACTGGTCTCGAACTCCCAACCTCAGGTAATCCACCCGCCTTGACCTCCAAAAGTTCTGGGATTAGAAGGAGTGAGCCGCCACACCGAGACTCAATATTATTTTTGAAAGTCAGGTGTATTGAGGTATAGTTTAAATACAGAAAACCCATCCCTTTTATGTGTACAGTTCAATAACTGTAAGTGTGTAGTCATGGAAACAATCAAGATATAGAATATTTCATCATCTCAGAAAGTTTATTTGTGCCCTCTTGTAATTAAACCCTTACTACTCCTAGCTCTTGAGACCATTGATACAATTTATGATACTAAGATTTTTTTTTTCTTTCCTGAAATGATGTATACATATATGATATAGCCGTTTGTATCTGACTTCTTTCACTTAACATAATGCTTTTGAGATTTAGCATATTGTTACTTATATGCATAATTCATTATTTTTTATGGCTGAGTAGTATTTCATTTGCACGGGATATAACAAAATTTGTTTACCTGTCCACTAGTGGGTAGACATTTGGGATCTCTGGTTGTAAGTAATTATAAATAAAGCTGCTATAAACAGTAGCATGCTGGTCTTTGCAGAACCATGTATTTTCACATCTCTTGAGTAAATTGCTGTGGTTACCAAGTCTTATCATAAGTTGTATATTTAACTTTATAAGAAATTGTTGATTTTTCATAGTAGTTGTATCAGTTTGCATTCTCGCCAGCAATATATGAGTTTATTGCTCACCAATATTCAATATTGTCATTTAAAAAACAATTTTAGCCACTTTAATAGGTGTGAAGTGGCATATCATTGTGGATTTAGTTTATATTTCTCTAATAATTAATGACGTTGGGCATCTTGACGTGTTTGTTTGTCATCAGAATCTCTTTAATTAACAATATTGTAACTGCTTACTGCATTCACCTTTGCCACTGCCTAGACAGAGCCAATTTATCAAGAGAGGGGGGAATTGCAATGGAGAAGGAGTAATTCACGCAGAGCAGTCTGTGTGGAAAACCAGAGTTTTATTATTACTCAAAGCAGTCTCCCAGAGAAAATTTGAGGATTGGATGGGAGTTTTTAAAGATAATTTGGTGGGAAGGGACTTGGGAAATAGGGAATGCTGACTGATCCAGTTGAAGATGAAATCATGAGGGGTCAAAGTGAATTATTCTTGCTGTTTTCCATTCCTGGGTGGGATCGCAGAACTGGTTGAGCCAGCTTACGGGTCTGAGTGGTGTCAACTGGTGCATCAGAATGCAGAGTCTGCAAAATATCTCAAGTACAGATCTTAGATTTTACAACAGTTATGTTATTCTTAGGAACAACTTGGGGAAATTTGGACTCTTGAAGCCAGAGGCCACATGGACCCTCAACAGTAATTTCTAATCTTGTAGCTAGTGTTTTAGTCCTACAAAGGCAGACGGGTCTCCAGGCAAGATAGTGTTAGTGAGGTCTTATCTCTTGCACTGTCATAATTGCCTCAGTTACAATTTTTTGCAATGGCTGTTGCACTATTGTATATTTCTACATAATTTACAATTGATAAATGTCCCTTTTATACAAATATATCACTTATATTGACAGAAAGCTCAATGCCTCTTTGAAATAAGCAAGGTAAGGATTATTTGATTTTTAAAACAATAGTATGAATCTAGAGATTAAGTGAATTTTTGTGAGAATTATTCATGTGAATCCAGAGCTAAAGGTCTTAGCATTTCCATGAAAGAACAAAAACAGAATAATTTAGAGTAGAACTTAGAATTCTTACTAAACCATAATCCTTAAAAGTCAAGCTCATTTTTCTCTTTCTTTCTTTTTCTCTCAATATTATTATGAAGATTTCCATGATCTGTTAGTAATAAAATATGTATATTTTAAAAGGGAAACACAAAAAATTTAAACAACAATGAATTTCCATTATTGATGTATGAGTGTGACCCAAATCCAAAACAGTGAAGACATTAAATGCTAGGAAGGATGTGGAGCAACAGGAATTCATTTATTCATGCTGGGAATCCAAAATGGTGTAGCTACTTAGGAAAAAATTTTCTCAGTTTCTTACAACTAAACATACTCTTACCATATGATCCAACAACTGCACTCCTTGATATTTACCCAAATGAACTAAAAAACATGTCCACACAAAACCCTGCAAATGGATGTTTATAACAGCTTTATTCATAACTGTGAACACTTGGAAGCAATCAAATGTCTCTCAGTAGGTGAATGGATAAATAAACTGTAGTACATAGAGACAATGAAAAACAATTTAGATTTCTTTAAAAAAGAGCTATCAAGCAACAAAAATACACTGAGGAACTTAAAATGCACTTTTACTAAATGAAAGAGTCCCTCCGAAAGTGCTACTTATTGTATAATTCCAACTCTGACATTGTCAAAAGGGCAAAAATATGGAGACATAAAAAATATCAGTGGGACCAGAGGTTAGGGGAAGAGGGGAATCAATAGGTAGAACATAGATTATTTCTAGGGCAGCAAAACTATTCTTCATGGCACTGTAATGGTAGGTATATGCTATCATACATTTGCCAAAGCTTTTAGATCCACACCACCAGAAGTGAACCTTAATGTAAACTATGAACTTTGAGTGATAATTATGTACTAATATAGGTTCATTGATGGTAACAAAGGTACTACCATAGTGCAGAATGTTGATAGTGGGGAGGTTGCATATGTATGGGAATCAGCCCGGGTATGGGAACACTGTACATTTACTCAATGTTGTTGTGAGCCTGAAACTATTCTAAAACCCAGAATCTATTAACAAAATATTGTCAATGGGTCCTGATTTTAAGAAATATTTTACAGCATCTTGGAAAAGGCCACTGTTGCATATATACAAAATGCATATACACATATCATCTGTGGCAAGCAGAATTGGCATTTTATTCTAATTGTTTTTATATTGATATGTTGTATTGATCGTCAACAAAAAGATAGATATATAAACCTAGAGATATGCTTCTTTCTTTCTTTTTTGATGTTTTTTAACATGTATTTTGAGTTCAAAGATACAACTGCAGATTAACTACGTAGGTAAATTTGGGCCATTGGGGTTTGTTGTACAGATTATTTCATCATCAGCTATTAAGCCTGGTACCTGTTAGTTATTTTTTGTATCTTCTCAGGGGCTGAAGAGACATGCTTATTTCTAATTTTCATTGGGTTTGATTGGGCCTCAGCAAAGACACATAAATTCTTATAAAACAAAAATAAGTCAGATTCCAAATTCCAATCAGTTCCTGCATCTGATTTCATTGTTTCAATGTCATTTATACTTGTATTTTACTTTTGGTGACTGTACTTAATTCTGTGTACGCCTCCTAGATTGAACCAATAAGAAATCATCATTGTCTCTTGCTTCTACTACAAAAAGAATACCATTCACTATAATATTTTCAATATTTCTTTTCTTAAAATAAGACAGAATATCCCTGTTTTCATTTTAATGGAAAATTTTCCTCAAGTATGCTTCGTTTAAGATTTACTGATTCCCAAATCTCCAATAAGAACTGTTTAGTATAAAATTTTCTTTTCTTTTCTGTTAACGGTATTTACCTTATAATGATCCCTTTGGCTTACTGGTAGAAAGCATTGCAGTTTAAACTGTTAAAGAAAAAATTAGTTTTCAGAAAACACTCATGATAATGGTATATATATTTGATGAATAAGGTTTTTCTCGGGAATTTCATACATTTGTAAACAAACTAAGAGAAAAATGAAGTTTTTCTATAGGAAGTTAATAGGCAAAAGTATTTCATAAGAAAACTGTAAATTCGACTTCCATTAGTAGAACAAAGGAATAGATCTTTACGTAAAGCATGTTTAATGTTTAAAACTCATTAAATTCATATCATACCTATTATAATCAGGCCAAGAAGGAAACTCACATGTTCCCTAGAGTAGATTGATTTTTCCTATGATATTTAAATGAATGGGTGGTGAGTTATAGTCATAAATAACATCAAAGTGTACTATTCATGTACTGGGATTAAAGTTCTGCTGTTACTGTGAAGTTAATCATCTTCACAATTATACAATCAAATGAAGAACTTTGAGTATTTTTTAGAGGGAGAAGAAAAACCCCTAAGGCTCTTTTTCTTCACACTTGCAAAAAGAACTTCTGTGAAGAAAAGAAAAGGAACTTTTTAACTGTACACCCTTAGGGAACCTGTTGCACATTATGGGCATTTATGAACACAACAAAAATAAAGAAATTAAAATATTCTGGGTTACCAGGTTTTTCTCAGGGAAAATAAAACTAAACACAGGTTAAGATGAGTTAGAATAAGTAGTCCTTACATTTCACAAAATAACAATATTTCATAGAATGTATACTACTGTTTATTTCTGAGAAAAGAAAATGATGCCCAAAAGGAAAAATAAAGTTTTTTATCATTTCCTCGCCTTCTTTTTGGGTGATAAAGGGGAAAAAAACATAAAGCTAAGTTAAAAGATCATTTCCCATTAATAACTAATTCATTCATCTGATAAGAAGAAAACTTTTTCATATTCAGTCCATAAAGTAAATGTACTGGTAACACCAAATTAAGAGGAAGTATATTAGATACTATGAATTATTCACAGGAAGTTTTAGAGAGCTGAACAACACACTATTAATTCAGCTTTAATATTAAAATCCAATTGCAATAAACGAGTATCCTTTTTCTAAATATCTGTGTGGCCAATATATTTTCTATCACAAAAGAATTTTCTCTTATTCGAAACCATTTCACAAAATGGATGATTAGGCTAATGACTTCTCTAGACAACGAAGAGATTACCAATCTACTTCAAGTGTGTATTGAACTTTCTCTTCAACTTAATATACATCACATCTACCGCAGGAGGCAACAAATATGGCTTCTTATTAAATCTATTTATAGGTGGAGAATTGGAAGCTAGAAGAATCCATTATGTCTGCACAAAGCAATTATCTCTTGAAATGTTTCACATTCCATGTTTTCATCTCTTAAACAATATTTGCTCAATTAAAATGTTTAAAATCAGGTAGCAAGAGCAGCTGTGTAAGTATTCTGAACTTCGACTTTGTTGTTGATGGATGATTATGTTTGGCCGGTTTCATTTCAAGCACAGGCTAAGCCTGGGATACCTTCTGACTGCAGGCGGTCTGTTTGCATGCAGTGCTCAATATTTCCTTACTTTCACCTGACTCTTACTGTTGCTTTTGCTCCTTAGTGCAAAAGGGCTGCCTTGCTAGCTGAGTTGCAGTCCAAAGAGAAGTAGATAAGTAATGAACTGTGAAGAATATATCACTGGCAACGGCTTGAAGTAACCAGGAAGCGACTAGATACAAAAGCTGTTTGCAGGCTGGATGTGATGGCTCACACTTGTAATCCCAGCACTTTGGGAGGCCAAGGTCGGGGGATCATGAGGTCAGGAGTTCAAGACCAGCCTGGCCAAGATGGTGAAACCCCGTCTCTACTAAAAATAAAAAAATTAGCTGGGCATTGTAGTGAACACTTGTTATCCCAATTGCTTGGGAGGCTGAGGGAGAGGATTGCTTAAACCAGGGAGGTAGAGGTTGCAGTGAGCCATGATCGCACCACTGCTCTCCAGCCTGGGCCACGGAGTGAGACTCCATCTCAAAAACAAAAAACAAAACAAAACAAAAAACCTGCCTGCAAAGGCAACCTTGTACTGAGTGGTGCAGACATCTCACCTTAAAGCTTAGTGCCATAATGCTCTTTAACTTTCCATAGAAGCACCTCTTCTAGCATCTGGTAGGGGAAATTGCCCAGTACTTCAAAAGGGATCTGAATTTCTAGAGTGCAACTACTGGAGCTTTGCCAGAACCCAGTGAGTACTACTTGGTAATCCTGTTTGAAGACACCTATATAGGTGCTATGCATGTCAATCAAATAACAATTATCCTAAAGAATTTCAGCTAAAGAATGTGCTTAATTTTCACCATGATAGGAAATGATTTTTATTAAAACAAATAAACAAGGAGCAAACCAGAAACTAAAACAATGTATCTTTCTCTTGTATCAGGAAGATTTTTTTGTTGTTGTTCATTGGGTTAAAAGATAACTAAATAGAGGAAAATAAGAGATAGAATCAAACATTAAGATTTTTTTGATTTACGCATAAATTTTTAATATAAATATGAAACCATAAGGCACTAATGCAAGAAGAAATATTTCAGTGGACAAGACCGAGCATTTAAATTTCATGACAGTATATATAAACCCATTTACATTTTTTGAACATGCCAGCATTGGGATCTTTTAAAGAAACTAAACATCTTATTGCTAGAAATTAAGTGATATTTGTGGTGTTTTATCCTATAATAGATTCCATTCATACACTCACTCCGTTTCTAGCTGAATTATTTAGAGAAATGTACATGCATTTGAAGTTGTCTGTCTTCTGTGTTCTTCCATGCAGTTTGTTACTAAAATATATTGAACTATGAAAATATTTATTCCATACAAATTTCCTGCTAAGGCCATACACAATATATAATTTTTACACATCAATAGTGTCCTCACCTGTTCTGGCTCTCCCAGTTCTCTGTTCCTAGATTTATTTCACAATACATCCACACATGGGGATGGGGAATCTTGTCCTGTCTTTCACAACATTGAGAGCTCACTGGATGCATATTGTGCTAAATACGTAGTTATAACAAAGAAAAAAGTACACATACATATATTCAAGCAAACAGTTTGAAATACTGGCACTCTGTTTAGCACAAGAGTTTATCTCTCAAAAGTTTAATTGCCTTACTTAGAATATATTAAGTATATAAATTCAAATTTATGTAAAATATAATAGCATATTGTGACCCATGCAGTGGCTCACTCCTGTAACCTGAGCACTTCGGGAGGATGTGGCGGGTAGATCACTTGAGGTCAAGAGTTCAAGACCAGCCCGGCCAACATGGTGAAATCCCTTCTCTACAGGAAATACACAAATTAGCCAGGTGTGGTGGTGGGCACCTGTAATCTCAGCTACTCGGCAGGCTGAGGCAAGAGAATTACTTGAACCGGGAGGCAGTTGCAGTGACCCAAGATGGCACATTGCATTCCAGTCTGGGAGACAGAGCAAGACTCTGTCTCAAAAAAGAAAACAACAACAACAAAACCAATAGGATATTGTTACATTCTAAATGAAATCTACATTCGGAGAATTCAGAAGTGAAAACTGTTTTCCTAGATAGAGTAGAAAAGAATTTGTTTTCGTATTTTTACCAAGAGATCAAGTATGGGAAACAGTTGAAACCAACGCATAGATAAAGGAATTAGAAAGATTTATTCAGGACAATATGTGCTTTCAACTTTTGAGAGAAAAGCCAGCTCATCTTAGGAAACAGTCAAGCATTAGTTAATAAAAGACTTGTGCTGTTAACATAATGAAATATTGGTTAAAGGGGAAATTAATGAGATGATACTTTAGTGTAACGTAAAATCAATTTAAGGAAATCTAATTGTATTTGTATAGATGTTATTTACATGCATTTTATTATGTGAAAGTGAAGTTTGTAAAGGTAGTCTGGGATATTCTACATGGTAAATTATGGGAATGGAATCTGGAACCAGAGAATGCTAGGGACAAAATTTACTTGATTCTTGCCAGAGTTTTGGATAAAGTTCTCAATTGCCGGATTGATCATGGGAAGGATGAAGGAAGAATGAAAGAAGTTTCCAATAGACAATGGACTGGACTGGAAGACTGGTTACATTTGAGAAATGAAGGAGGAAAATGAGGCAGAGATGGTGCTGAAGTTTCAAACGTGCCTGATGATTTGTGGAGAGAGAGTTGTATTGGCAGCTGGGAAGTCATCCAGAAAGTGAACTTAAAAAGGAACATTATGAATTATGTTTAAGATATGCCTGAGTTGAGCGAAGAATGGAAAATTCAAGGGGATCATAGCACAATATTATCTCTGAGTTGTAATGGACTTTAAAAACTACAAGGCTGTGTCTTCATCTGATGTATCACTCTCCTTAAACATCATCCCTAGCAAATTGTCATTCCACCTGTGTTTGACATTTTTTTTAATGACAGGAAAATTTCTTATTTTTCCACCAATTTAATGTTTTTTTTGCCAATTCAGTTTTTATAAATGTTCCTCTTATACTGATACAAAAATATGCTCCTTAAAATTCTAAGCTTTGGTGGTAGCTTCTCCCTGTGGAAACACAAAATAAATTTAATCCTTCTTTCACATAACAGTCCTTCAAATACTTGAAGGCACTTTTCATGTCCCATTGAGTCTTCTCTTCTTTAGGTTAAACATCATTTGATGTGCTTTCAATACTTTAACTGTGTCTTTCTTTAAAGTGAAGCGCCTAGAACTAAACTGAGATTTCAGAGAAAGAACAGAGCTAAATTAAAAAATATTAATAATAAGATATTATTATGAAGATTTCTGAAGCTGTGACACAGGGAGAGCGTTCAAGGGAAAAACACACACCAGGAAGCGGAGCCAAGAACTGAAGATTTCACCTCAGCAAATGACACAGTGGGGACGGGCCAGGGCCAGCACAGTTAAAGAGGAGGGTTTTATGATGATTACGGCAATAAAAATATAAAATGCTACAGAGAAACTATTTTAAACATGCTGAACAAAGGCCATTGGGTCATTTATTAATTAACTTATGGGTTTTAGGAGAATTGGGCTAAAGGAAACCATATTTCAGAAATTTCAGTTGTTGAGTCTAGAAAACATTAACAGTGAAAGGAATGAAAAGAATGATACAACTACTACAGTAATTCTGTTTAAACTTGGAGGTCCAGATGAGGGGCATTTCTTCAAGTAAACTTTGCCCCTGATTCATGATTCTGTAACACCTGTGAGATGCCCTGCTGGAGCATTCCTTATTGATTTGCAGATCCTCCCCTGCAAATCAATACATTTTTGGTGACAGAAACTTGTTCTTAACCACCTCTGTGTCCTCAGCATTCAGCCCAATGTCGGAAGAATAGAAGATGGTTGATAAATGTTTGCCGAATCAGAAATTGAATGATCTCTAACGCAAGAAGCTCAAGGGAAGTGCTCTGCACAGTTTTGCTCAGCTTTGCTTGTTTGTTTATTGGTTTTGAGACAATCTCACTCTGTCTCCCAGGCTGGAGTGCAATGGCACCATCCTGGCTCACCACAACCTCTTCCTCCAAGATCAAGCTATTCTCCTGCCTCAGCCTCCTGAGTAGCTGGGATTACAGGTGCCAACCACCATGCCTGGCTAATTTTTTGTATTTTTAGGAGAGACAGGGTTTCACCATATTGGTCAGGCTGGTCTTGAACTCATGACTTCAAGTGATCCGCCCATGTAGGCCTCCCAAAGTGCTTAGATCTTATTTCCTGTTTCTCTGAGAACTTTCCCTCATTTATTGTGTGCTTTTGCTTCCAACTGCCTGAACCTGACACCACTTTGGCTAGTTATTTTGGGGTGAATGAATCCACTTTGTGCATGCTTGGACAGCAGAAGTGCACTGGAGTGCCCTGTATTTCATCCGGCCCTCACAGGCTGTCCATAACATAACTAGGTGTAAGAGCAAGAAAACCCTAAAGCCCTGGCCTCTGGAAGAAATCACTCTCTGGCAAGGGTTACACTCCAGAGTTGCCTTAAGGGAAAAGGCCCAAACAATCTGCTTGGGGACTTTGAATTCACATCCATGCTTGGCCTTTGTTTCTTCTGCAATTTCTTATCAGTTTGTCCCCTGAGTACCTTCTTGATAAATCACTAGCACATCAACCCCTTATTCCTGGATCTACTTCTGGTAAACCTGATTTAAAGTGAAACTCTTTTTAATATGGGTGGTAA
The DNA here is from genome assembly GCF_009761245.1 of Sapajus apella. Taxonomy (NCBI): domain Eukaryota; kingdom Metazoa; phylum Chordata; class Mammalia; order Primates; family Cebidae; genus Sapajus; species Sapajus apella. The sequence continues at coordinate 10,433,383 of NW_022436970.1, read as the reverse complement.
CTATATCGAAAAGCAGAGAAGATGGGTCAGTACAGAAAGATGCTTCAATTAAATATGTTACTGTCTAGCTGAGGATTTGTACCCATTGAATATCATCTCCATCTCCCTCTCATTGCCCAGCCTCTGGTAACCACACCATCCTACTTGCTGCTTTTTTGAGTTTAATTGTTTTAGATTCCACATATAAGTAAGAACATGTTGTATTTGTCTTTCTGTGTTTGTGTTATTTCACTTAGCACAATGTTCTCCAATTTCATCCATGTTGCGCAGAGGACAGAATTTCTTCTTATTTTAAGGCTGAATGGTACTCCATTGTGTACATAGAACGACATTTTCTATATCCGTTCATCCCTGATGGACACTTATTTAGACAAGAGAAAAAAAATTTTTTTGAGATCAATTGCACAGCATGGAGAATATAACTAATAACTGAATTCTATACATTTCACTAAAAATATAAATTTCTGATGCCCTCATTAAAAAACAGGTTAAATATTTGAGGCATAGAAACTTTAGTTAGCTTAATTTATTATTTCTAAATTATATTAAAAAATCATAATATCTCCCTTTACCTCCCTTTAAATATATGCAACTATAATTTGTCATTACATAATTAAAATTAATACTTAAAAATATGTCATGTAAACTTTACATTATAGAATATTGTTGTAATAGCTGAGTACAAGGTCAAATCTTAGAGGAAAAGGGCTTGACACTAAACTTTTTAGAAAGAAAATGGAAAATAGGAAAATTTCATTAGGTAGGAATATATCCTTTTATTGTTTGGGAATTCTGAAGAATTGGCAGAGTTTAGGATAAAAAATAAATTCCAGTTACATAAATATAGAACTGAATACAGTTATAGAGCTTAATATGATGATGTAACTGAAAATCTGAAACAGATCTAGGCCAGGTGCAGTGGCTCATACCTGTAACCCCAGCACTATGGGAGGCCAAGGTGGGTGGTTCACTTGCAGTCAGGAATTTGAGACTAGCCTGGCCAACATGGTGAAACCCCATCTTTCGCAAAATTACAACAAAAATTAGCTGGGCATGGTGGCACGCACCTGTAGTCGTGCCAGCTACTCAGGAGGCTGAGGCATGAGAATCACCTGAATCCAGGAGGCAGAGGTTGCTGGGAGTCGAGATTATGTCACTACAGTCCAGCCTGGGCAACAGAGTTAGACCCTGCAATCCCCGCCCAAAAAACTGAATAAGACATAAGTACACACAGAATATACTAAAAAACGTTTTTCAAAAATAAGCATTTTAGTTTCAAAATCAGGTGGTTTTGAGGAATTTCTAAATCCTTCACTGAGTGACACAAGACGATGTGATATATATTAGTATTATGCTCCAAAGATCAAGGAGATAAATAGTATTAAAGACCCTATGATACTCGCTTTAACAAACACTTCAAAATCATTCATTGAACATTTTTATCAGATTCATGTTTATGCCACGGATACCAAACTAAATTAAATCTGAGCTTGTATCATGTTTGCCTATTGGGCAAGAACAAAGAATCATTTAAGTACACTGAATTACAAGAAGTTTGTCTTATGAGACATACAAACAGTAAAATTAATGCATAATTAATTAAAAGCATAGATTTTCAATTTCATGATAAAGCCAGTGAAAAGCTTCAGCACCTCCAGGAGTTGACTATACCCTATTTAAATATACTACACATTTAAAGGATGTTCTAATCAGAATGGGAGTGGTCAGCTGTGAAGTTACTGAAAATGGTAGTTAAAAGGTAAATATGGGCTAGTCCGTGTGAATGCTGCCAGAAGAGAAAAACTCTTATCCAGGTATCCACATACGTTGGCATTCCAGAGTCTTTGGGTTGGTCCATTATTCCTTCTGTGAGCTGGATGCAGTGTGCTTATTCTGGTGCTATTAACACTTACATCATCTGCCTTTGTTCTGCTCCTAGGCTAACCAGGCATACATTTAGTCATCTCCACAAAATAGTGAGTGGAGGAATGAGTATTCCATTCCATGTGATAGTTATGAGTGTCAACCTAAGTTAAAAAGTAATGTTGTCATTCTTCCTTAGTCAACTGCATGTGAAACCATCTATTTCTAGAAGCTATGGTCTTCTTTTGAGGTGCTAACAAAATAACCAAATTCACCAAGAGCCTGTAAAGCCCCTTGGGTGACAGCCAATCAATGTCACCTGCCCATCAACAACAACGTCTTCTACTTGTACAAAGCAGCCCTCCAGTATCCATTTTTCCCTCTTCCTGATATTCTACCTCTCACTAGCCTCAACACTTAGAATCAAATCAGAAACAAATCATGAAAATAAAACAGTAGTCAGAGTGATTACTAACTGCCCTAACTAACCCTTTTTCTATATCACATTCTTCCTGGTTCATTCCCTTATATCCACATGGATCCTATTTATACTTGTTGTTCATCCTTCCCTCCCTCCCTCTCTCTCTCTCCCTCACTCCTTCCCTCACTCCTTCCCTCACTCCTTCCATTCGTCCCTTTCTTCTTTCTTTCTTTGCTTCCTTCATTTCTTCGTTTATCTGTCCTTCCTGTTTTCACATTAGATTTAACAGCTACTTGAAGTTGATTTTGGTGTAACTTTTAAGCATCATTTTTTTTCTGTTTTACGGATTTTAATTTATTGGAAATTACAGTAAAGACCATCTTTCCCACTATTCTATTTGAAACCACTGTGTCACAATTGTGGTAAATGACTATGTATACATGGGCCTGTGTCTAGACTCTAGTGTATTTTATCTTTCATTTAAATCACTTATTTAATTACTATAACTGTTTAACAATTTTCAATATCCAGTTGTTGAACAATTTGTCTGTTTTTTTTTGTTTGTTTGTTTTGTTTTGTTTTGTTTTGTTTTTTCCAGAGTATCTTAGCTACTTTTGGGCCATTTGTATGTCCACATAAATTTCAATCATGTTTTCAAGTTCCATAAAAGAAAAGTAGAAAACAAATCTGTTGAAAATTTGAGTGTTCATGGAATCTATATACATTGACTCCTGAACAACGTAGGAGTTAGGAGTACTGACTCTTCACACTGTTGAGCAGAAACCTTACCAATAACATAAGAAGCTGATTAACACCTATCTGGTATGCTATATATATTATATACTACATTCTTAAAACAAAATAAGCTTGGAGGAAAATGTTATTTGGGGTCAGGAATTTGAGACCAGCCTGGCCAACATGGTGAAATACCATCTCTACCAAAAATACAAAAATTAGCCAGGCATGGTGGTAGGCACCTATAGTCCCAGCTACTTGGGAGGCTGAGGCCAGAGAATCACTTAAACCCAGGAGGCAGAAGTTGCAGTGAGCTGAGATGGCGCCACTGCAATCCAGCCTGGGCGAGAGAGTGAGACTCTGTCTTAAAAATAATAAGTAAATAAAGGTAAAATGATTTACTGTTCATTAGGTGGAAATTTATCATCAAGCATTCATACTCCTCATCTTCACTTTGAGTAGGCTGAGGAGGAGAGAGAGGAGAGGTTGGTTTTGTTGTCTCAGGTGTGGTAACAATTTTCAGAGGAAGAAGAAAAACTGTGTATAAGTGGACCTGCAGTTCAAACCCCTGTTGTTCAAGGGTCATCTGTATTTTTAAATTTTATTTAGTAAATATCAGCTAGTAGTGAACCTTTTCCTATTTTATCTGAAAATGTGTATAATCACGTTTGTTCTTTTAAAACATGTTTTCTGTATTTACAATTAAAGGTGACCTCTTGATTTTAAGGATTGGAAGATATTTCCATTTTCTGGCTTCCCTTTTTCTTTAGAATTCACCTGGAATTCTAATTATGACTTATTAGGTAGTACATTCACTTAGATGGTCAGCTCCTGGTACGTTGGGCCTGTGTGCTATGCCACTTCTTTTCTCTGAATTATCTGGGTAGAGTATTTCTTTGCAAGCTTACAAAGAGCCAGGAGTCCAGTTTCCACTCTCCATTGAAATCAGTGCTGAAGATTTCTCCCAACATTACCAACTAGTCAGAACCAGATCTGAGCAAGAAGAGTGTTCTCTTTCCCTAAGGTGTTCTTAGGAAAATAGCATGATTGCATTTTCTCCTGGGAAGGAAGTCCACTTAGTGGTCTCTTTCATTTGCTAACTTCCAGTCCTATCATTACATATTACCTGTTTTGACCCACATTCTTTCCCCAGTAGTTGGGATTATCAGCTCAGATCTACTGTTTAACCAAAGTGCCAGTAACCACTACAACCTTGCTAATGTTTCTTCTTAGCTCCATCTCCAGCCTTCCAGTAGAGTCCTCCCGTAAGCAATCTGAGGGCATACATTTAATCCATTAAAACTTTATTTTTACCAGATACTTTGACTGTCAAGTGTTTAGATGGTCCACTGTGCTTGCAGGGGAATAAGGAATGAGCCAAGGTTATGCAGCGCTATAGCTCCTTGCTCATTTCTGTATACTAGCAACAGATGCTAATTTGCTCACAAGTAGTGTGTCCAGATTTTTTAACGATAAATAATTCGCTGTTCCAAACCACACATTGTGTCCTTCACAGTTTGCCTGTGTTACAGGATAAGTGAATCCGAGAGCATAATAGGTGTCAATCCTAGTTAACACCCATTTGTAGCTTCCTGTGGTCCCTGATAGAGGTCTAATATAATCCACTGTGAGCTTTGCGCAGGCTCTTGTCTTCGGGGAGTTGTACTCACAGCCATTTCCAAGTGATTTCTTTTCTGTTGCCATTGGATGCAGTTTCTTATCGCCCCAGCCATTTTGTCAGGTACAACAAAAATGTGCTATGACTCTGCTTATTTAGTGCATGGCTGAGCACACACAAAGCCTGTTCATTTCATGAAATCAATTAACCGGCTCCAGGGATCTGACTGAGGTGTCTTCCCTAGCATTCTTGTTCCTTGAGCCCTCTGGTATGCACATTTTGTGAACATCTACATGGCCCAGTTTTATTCTTTCTCTAAATTGACAGATATTTCTACATGTAAGGACCTCATTCAAGGGTGATCTTTTTTGTCTAGGTATTTAGGGACCATTTGCCTGACAATGTAGCAAGGCAATGGTGAAGAGTTAGCGCTTCTGTGAAAAAATTGCCTTCCAGTCTTTGAGCATCTTGCTTTTGGATAAGGTCTGTTTATATAACAATTTATTTTTCACCTTTTGAGAAACGCTTTTGGTTGTAGGAGCCCACATAAGTCTCAGAAATTTCCCAGGCTGAACTCAGCTTTGGATTTTAGCTGGATGTATCTAGCAGACTTTGTCATGTGAGTGACTACGTTCTTAACTCCTGTGCCATTCTTTCTTTGAGAATGAGATTTTCATGATATCATCAATATAGTTCACTAAGTTGCTCATAATGATTATTAACTGCAGTCTCATTTCAATAAACTGGTGAATTAAAATATTAATGTGGCAAAACAGTTAATGTATACTAGACCCCATTATGTGAGAAGGCACATTATCCTGGTTCGATTTCAAAATTGGGACTGAAAGGAACTCATTTGGTGGCTAATTCTATAATAGTAAACAACACCTATTTGGCCTATTGCACTTCCTGTATAATCTTTCTCTTACCAGGCACAGCTGTAGTAATCAGTGACATCACGTAGCTTAGTTACGAAGTGTGTACTGCTGACTTCTAGGAGCTATGTCTCAGGTACCGGCCAGTTAGGAAAAAATAGGTTACAGACCTGTTGCTTAATCATTTACTTTGTGACAGTGAAATTACATCCCCAGGTTCATTGAATTGGAGATTAAGTGTTCATATTCAAATTGTTGATATCAAACCTAGTATTACATTGACAACATTGGGCTTTCTCATCACATGTTGGAAAGATTCTAAAAATACTATCTTCATAAAAATAATATGGTACTATTAATTGGAAAATAAAAAGCCTTTTTCCACTTCTTTACATGTTTTCTAAATATAATGAGGCATTATCTCTGTAGCTGAGAATAGCCTGTCAGTCCAAATTACACAGGAATTTTTAATCTATATTCTCTCACCAATTATTATCCCTGTTTAGGCTCAATGTAAGTTTAAATTATCTTCACTTTTTAAAAAATTTACATCTACAAATTCATTACTGAAAAATAAAGCATTTTATTTTATTTTTTAAATTCTTCTTAAAATATAGCTTGATAAATAGTATACATTTCTTGGCTCTACCAAAGAACAAAGACCAACTCTCAAAGGAAAATGCTTTATTTTCTAGCAGCAAAAAGCAGTGTACTTTCCTATCCAAACAGACTTCTTGTGGCAATTTTAGGAGACTACTGTGATCTAATATTATAGGCGCCTTGCAGCTTAATGAATTGACTAAAGACAAAAACCTGACACCAGATCTTTACTACTCCAGGCGCCCCCAAAGTATTTCAGGGCCAGATGTTTGTAAGTAATGTGATTTTCTAGTTATTATCTCTGACGCTGGGAAACAGGTAAATTCAGTTTGGTTCATTTTTGTTTCAATATTCTTCTACTTTTCACTCTTCTCCACAGGGTCAATATAGTTCACATTTCTTAAGAAGTGGTAAAATAATACCTCATTAACTTAAGAGTCTGTCTTCTGCAGACTTACTTTTTATAGATCTCTCTCTGTTGTTTCAACTTAGAAGGTATTAAATTTAAAGATGTGTACTCTATTGCATGATAAATAAAACAGTCAGGTGGGAAAGCCCATTTAAGCATCATGCTGTCAGGCCATTTGCCTATAAAGAAATCTCAGGAGAAAGTTAGACATTTGTTTGGCATAACGAATTTTATCTCCAAGTGAAATTTTGGAATGTTCCCAAGTATATTTGCACTTGATTCTTCATAAGCAATGTACTGCTATGCCCTTTCATTTGATGCTGTTATTTCCTTGTGATCATAATTGTTCTCATAAAACAATTAGAGTTTTGATCATAGAGTGGCTGAAGATGACTTTTATTAAAAATGTTATTTAACATTTTATTGCCTTTCTATGTTTTATTCTAGGCTTTGATCCAAAATGTAATCCTTTGTTGAATGTCAGGATATTACCACAATATATATATATAGAGAGATAGTATTTATTATATTTTTGTATATATACTTATAATCAAATATATATTGAATGTGTGTATATTAAAAGAATTTTATTTCAAAAATATTGAGAGGATTCTTCCAAAGTACCTAAGATACGCTGAGAATAAAGATTTTATTTTAAAAATATTATTTAAATTTCTTTAGAGTCATGTTCCACTAGAAGAAAAGATGTTGCTGTTGTTGGGTGTGGCTGCTTTACTCTGATGTCTGCATTTGAAAGTGCACATATGTGTGTACAGAGATAGCAGCATTTCACTCTTATCTGGTAATCTCAAGGGTTCAGAGGCAAGAGTCAGACTTGCATTAGATGGAAAATCTGAGGCATGTGTGATTTAGATAATGAATTTGGAACCCTGACGAATATTGTCACAATGCTTCAATGATTTGATGTCCTTGGTGTAGTCAACAAGGTGAAATTTGCTGGCTTTTGTTATAAACAGTATAAAGCAAATTATGCCTCTCCTAGTTTGGGTTTCTTGATAGAGAGAAAATAGTAACCGGAAACACAAATCAGACAACCAGCATAAAACTTCCCATAATATTATACAACAATATTTATCCCTTCGTTTCCATATAATTTACAGCAAAATTACCTTATTTAATTGTTTTTCTGGTTTATTAATAAAATTGTCAGGGACAGCTTAGGCCTTAATGGGCAGTTTCATTCCAAGTTTTGTCTTGTATATCAAATATTATTGCTGAAATAAACCTAAAATAATGTAAAAAAGGGTGCCCATCTCATATTCTTTAAGAACAACTTTAGTTCCTAGGGTGTAGGTATTTTTCTGATGATGTAGCTATGTCATGAAGGCAAAATCTTTATTAAGCCAACATGTAACTAAGTTGGAAGATATTATATGGCCATGTATTAAACTATTTCAACAATTCAGATTATATTTTTTTAATAATGGAAAAATTATTGATAGAACAGAGTATATTAAGATGATTCAATTTATGAAATAACTTACCTAATCATTGTACCTGTCTGACAGAATAATTACACCATTTGATTCACAGCCAAAATGTTAGTTTTTTTAACATGTAGTTTTTGCTTGAGAAACAAAATTGCTTTCTTATAGTCTAAGATGCCTAAACATTCTTCACCTAAGTGGTAAGATGTTTTGCTGTACTCTGATGCTCAGAAAATAATATTATTAAATTACTTTTGGTTTTCATTGAGTGATTGCAATAATGACTTTGGTAAGTTAAAATCATACAAAAGTATTAACATTTCAGAACTGATCATTACATATGTTTAGAAAAATGGGTTGAGTGCTGATAAATATTTCCTAAAATCTTAGATTCTACTCATCATCCATTCTCATTTCATCTGAGTTGTGAACCTTGTCTACTGTGAAATTGCAAGGAGGACTTCCAAATGCTCAAACCTGTGGTCCCAAATCTTTTCAGGATAATCAGAAATTAAAATGTAACTGCAAGCTCAAAAAAATAACCTGTCTTGCTATTTTATTCCCTAAGAAAATTTTCTAATGATGTGGTAAAAATTGTCATTCTCTTAGATGCGACTAGGATTTAGACTTCTGAATCATAGAGTTTGCCCTGCCGTCTGATCTTCTGACGCTTTGAGAGGTTCTTTTTTTTAACTATACTAGTCTGGGACTTTCATATACTTACCTCTAAACAAGGGGAAAAGTTCTTTTCCATTAAAAGGCCAATTTCTCTTTGAAGTACAGCTCCAGTCAAACCATGTATATTTCAACAACACATCAAAGGACCAGCCAGGATTGATATGGAACTGATAGTTTGATATTGAAAAGTTACTATAGGTTAAAAATTACAGATAACAAAAAGTGTGTGTTTAATTACATCCGTATTTTAAGAAATATGAATACATATAAAGAACATGGATATATATTCTCTATATAATATTTTCAAACACCAATATATGTGAATAGTGTAAAACTTAAAATTAACATCTTCATATGTTTTTCTTTTCGTTTTCAGCTTTCCACTAGTAGTTTTATCAGAATGTAGTTTCAATGTCCTTGCATTTTCCCTTGTTTACAGCCCAGCTTTATTCTGACATCTCTATACCACTGACCAATTTATTACTAGTAGGATAAATAATTATTATAGCATTAAGACAATTAGAAAAATAAATTGATTATTAACTAAGCTTTATGGTTTTTTTTTTATAAAGATAGACTTATGCAGTAAAACTTTGTTTTACTCAAACATGGTATACTCCTTTTCTTGCTCCTTGATTTTGACTTCAGTGATAACATAATCTTGTAGTTATTCTCTTAATTCTTAATTCTCTTTCTCCTTCTTATTCTGTTTAACCTCTAAATGTCAGGATTCCTTGAGGCTGCATTTTAAGATATCCTTTTCTGAGGGAAAAGTTTCTCCTGAAGTATCCCATTCATTCCCCTGGCCATAATGGAATCTCTATGTCAAGGACACAAAAACTAATCTGTAGTCCAGTTGCCTTCTTTGAGTTTCAGAGTCACATATTCAACTTCCTATTGGAATTATTTGCTTTAGTAGCTAAGAAAAGAATTTTTTAAAAAAAGGAGGGGAAAAAGCAGAAGAGATAAAGTAAATAGGCAAACAAAACAAAACACATGCCAAGCTGACTAATTGACCTTCTTGGATAAGTCTCTCCATAGTTTTTGTCATCTCAATAAATGGCAACAGTATCAAATTAGTTACTTAATGTAAAATTTCAAAGTCATTCCTAATTTTTCTCTTTTCTTTACCGTCTCAATAATCTTCCACAAAGTTTTGGTAAGCCAACTCTACAAACTGGCTCATATCAACGTGTCTGCCTCCAGTGCCCTGATGTGAACCACCATTGTCCCTCACTAGGCTGCAGCATTACTTTTTTGTCTGCCTATTTCCACTCTTGCTTTCAGTTCACCATCCACTGAATGATCTTTTGAAAAACATCATGCCCTTACTTGTATAAAGCTTTGACCATTACTCTTAGGATAAGAATGCTATAATATTCCTGTTTGATCTGGCCCTTGTTAACCTCCCTCCGTCTCCTTACAGTCTTCTGTTGCTTCTATACCATGCTCTGGTAACACCAATCATCTTTCTATTCCTCAATTTCACCAAGTGTTTTCTTACCTCAAAGGCTTTAATTCCTTACTCCCATGCACAAATTTTTGAAATGCAATTCCTAGCATCCATCAGCCAAAGAACTAAAACTCCCACTCAACCCTCAGATCCTGGCTTAAAAATCACATTGCCAAAAGCACTTTCCAGATAACATACACTTAAGATGGGTCTTCCTATTTTTTAAAAACTGATTTTCCTCACCTATCTTTATATCTACCACCTTTCTGCCTAAAAGCGATCTATGTTTTGCCTTATTATAACGTCAACACACAATCTCCTTCTCTCCTTCTAGCAGAGCAGAGAGGCAAAGACCTTTGGTCCCTAAGGATATATACTCCCTCATTGTAGAAGATAAACTCCTGTGAAGAAAAAGAAATCAGAATTGGAAGACATTTCCAATAGTTTATATTATTCATAAGAGAACAAGGCAGAAGCAATTCTTTTCCACCTGAAGGAGGTGAGCTTAACTGGAAGGGCATACTCTAGTGGGAGCCCTGAACTAGAAAAATGTCATCCAAGTCCAGTCCATTTCAGAACAGAAATGAGCTTGTGTAATTCCCATCACCAGTGCTATTATTCTCAACTTTAAGAGCCAAAGCACTTTATATTCCTCTGTTATCCATTCATTTTCTTGTTAAATAATATATAAAGCAAATAATGAAATATATATGTTGAGAGTTGAGAAAAGGAACCCAATATACACAGAAAAGAAGAGAAGTGGAATTAATAAAAATGAAAAGTTAAATTAAGTAATAAAAGTGTTGGAACAGTGAAAAATATTAATAAAATATAAGAACACTGACAAGGTGAGGTATGACAACTTACACAGAAGTTGTTTGCTTTTGTTTTTAAATGGTATTAAAGAGCTAATGTTAATGCAGGGTTTCTCAACTTCAGGACTGTTAACATTTTGAGTTGAAAAATTATCTGTACTTGGAGTGGCAGAGAACAGCAGGATTGCCTTGTATATTCTAGAACATCTAGCAGCATCCTTAGGCTTTATCCATGAGATATCAATATCAATCCTCCCCTAAATTGTGACAAACAAAATTGTCTCCAAATACTGCAAATATCTCAAAAAGAGCTACCTTACTCCTCCCATTGAAAACCACTGGATTCCTGTAAAGGGAACAGAATTTTCCATGAAAAGATCCATTTTTAAGCCTTAGTAACAGTGTAAATTTGAAATAGTTGCTTAACCAACTGTATTAGTGAAGGTTCTCTAGAGGGACAGAAATAATAGGATAGACGTACATATAAAGAGGAGTTTACTGCCTGGCGCCGTGGCTCACGCCTGTAATCCCAGCACTTTGGGAGGCCGAGGCGGGTGGATTATGAGGTGAAGAGATCGAGACCATCCTGGCCAGCATGGTGAAACCCTGTCTCTACTAAAAATACAAAAAATAGCCGGTTGTGGTGGCACGTGCCTGTGGTCCCAGCTACTCGGGAAGCTGAAACTGAGGCGGAAGAATCGATTGAACCCAGGAGGTGGAGGTTGCAGTGAGCCGAGATTGCACCACTGCACTCCAGCCTGGCAACAGAGCAAGACTCTTGTCTCCAAACAAAAAAAGAAGAGGAGCTTACTAAGGAGTATTGACTCACAGGATCACAAGGTGAGATCCCACAATTGGTCATCTGCAAGCTGAGGAGCAAGGAAGCCACTCTGCGTCCCCAAACCTCAAAAGTAGGGAAGCCGACAGTACAACCTTCAGTGTGTGGTCAAAGGTTCAAGAGTCCCAAAGCTGGAGAGCTTGGAGTCAGATGTTTGAGGGCAGGAAGCATCCAGCAAGGGAGAAGGATGTGTGCCAGGAGCCTAAGCCAGTCTGGTCTTTTCATGTTCTTCTGCCTACTTCTGTTCTGGTCTCACTAGCAGCTGATTAGACGGTGCCCACCCAAATTGAGGGTGGGTCTGACTTTTCCAGTTTACTGACTCAAATGTTCATCTTTTTTTGGTAACACACTAACAGACATATCCAGGAACAATACTTTGCATCCTTCAATCCAATAAAGTTGACATACAATATTAACCATCACACCAACAAATCTCTAAAGTTTTCCTCCGGAAAATGCATATACCTACACTACCAACTTCATCAATTGTATGATATAAACACTTTCAAGAAAATACAAAACAGAAAAGAAAAATTAAAACCAAGGAATAGAATACGTCATAAATTCAGATTCAATCCAAACTGTTATATTGCAGTTACAAATTTTTTTCTCTGATCTTTTTTAGCAGACAAAGTAAGAAGACAGATGATTATTTGCATAATTATTTAACTGGCAGGAGGCAGAAAGCCAGTTCCTCAAGGAAAGCATGAGCTCTCTTAGCCTGTTTCTACAAGAGACATCCTGACATGACAAAGAAGACATAAAGGATGGGAGGACAGTGCCCACACAGCTTTATGGCAAGTACGTTAGTGATTTTGATACAATCATTTTCATCTAGTGTTTGTCCATAAAATTTCAGGAAATAACATTTAAATTTAATCTAGCAAAGGCAACTCTTTGGTCAAAAAAGGTATGAAGCTCCAACTTGATGAAAGGCTATGATTTTGTGTATCCAGGATTGGTGATTTGGCTGTATAACCTTTGAGATCTTTTAGCATTACTTCTTTCTCTTTGGCTTTCTGTAAGAGCTTGATATAAATTATTTTGAGATTATATCTGGGGATGCACACTTGCTACATAAACTGCATAACAAGACAATTAAAAGGACTACCTTTTTTTTTTTTTCTATTTCTTACCCTAGTAGACAAGCCTTTACCATCTGAAGTCCAAGGCCTTTTCTGTAATTATTGCATGTGGTCTACCTGCCTGAACTGAGCAAGAGAGTTATGTTCACAGTGGGTAGGAAATGTGGTGAGCAAAAGGAACAAAGATTCCTTCCAATAGTCCAGACTATTAAATTAAGAAATGATTTGAGAAATCCTTTTAGCACCCCAATTATTGTAACATTTTATTGATGAAATTTACAAGGCCCAGACCTGTAGGAACATAATATCATAGTATTTTAGGCTTTCCTGATTATGGAATTTCTGACACTTGAGGCTCTGGGAGAAAAAAAGAGTTGATGAAAGTAAATTAAGGAAAATCTTGCTTTTTTCCTCTCCCAATGGAAAGCGTTAAAGGGAAAAAGGAGGAAAGGCGTGAAGAAAATAAAGCTATTAGGTTTGGCTGGAAATGGGAAATTGCATTAGGCCAGAGAAGACAAAACCAATGAAAGTGTTGTTTTCAACCAACCCAGGAGAAAGCAACATCATATACTCTTGGATCTGAGCTTTATTAGGCAAAGAAAGATTTTGAGACAGAGCTCCCTCAAACCTCTGGGGTATACATGTTGAGTTAAGGCCCATGAATATGCTTTAGATACCAGTTTGGCAAGATTTATTTCCTTACAAGAGGATTTATAATATAATAGGAAATCAGATGGGCTGAGATGAAGCCAGGTTTCATCTGGGTAAGATAATCAGGCCCTAAATAAACTAAGACAGACAAAATAATGAGCTCCATCCTCAGGGGTCATCCAGGCATGCAGCTGGCAGGTGGCAAATGTCTTTATGCTATATACTAGTGACAACAGGAGACATTACCCACAGGAATGCTGGATCTCCTTCAACATACCAGTCATTTGTCTATTTCCTCTTTTCAGCCTTTCTCTGTCCATTTCTTAAACACAGACAGCTACATCTCCCATAATTTCTTGTTTGTTTGCCTGGTGGGTAATTTGAGACAAAAGGAAGTGCTGTGATACATTTGGGGACAATGTAGTGTAGTTTTTTTTTTTTTTTTTTTAACTCCTCTTCCAACTATAAAAAGGATCTCCAGCAGCATTGCCTCTTACCTTAAATTTCTTTAACATTTTACAAAACGACAACTATAATTCTCCCTGTTGTAATTTACTATGCAAATATATTAGAGATTGATAACAAAGGTATCTGAGAATGAACCTCCCAGAGTGGTAGAGTATGTTCGTGTAGTATCTTTGTCCATACACAGTAAAGTTGCATTCTGCGTAAGTGTGAAATTTTCATTGTGGAGAAGTTACGCAATATAAAAGGATGATGAGATTGAACTGAGTAACATAATATTTGAATTCTAAATTAACATAAGTTTTCCAAGATGATTAGCATATTTCTAATTGCTCTCCCTAAAATTATTTTACGTATCTATTTCTCAACCAATGTAATTAATAAAGCAGCTAATAAAGTGTGGAAATGTTCATTTTTACATATGACTCTGATTTAAGCTGTTCAGTCTATGAATTTTATATTTTTAAACTTTTCCAAAAATCTGTGTCAACCATTCTTAAAATTGATTGTTCTACAAAATGCTAGAGGGACATTTTTTTAAGGATTAAACTGAGATATATATGTGTGTATGTGTGTGTGTGTGTGTGTGTGTGTGTGTGTGTTTATATCTACATATATATAAAACAATGTCCAACTTAACATTAACAAATCACTAAAGCTATTAAAAGAAAAGTTGCACAAAATGATGTTAATGAAAAGTGAACACAACCATGTAATTAATCAATGCATAAAACAGTGTCAGCATCTTAGATGGTTTCCTGTGTCCCCTCTCAAATATCCTCAATTATTTTCCTGACTTCTGACACCATAAATACATTTTAGAACATTACATAAATGGATTCTTTAAGGGGGTTTGTTACTTTGGACCTGTTTTCCTTGGATCAACAATATTTGTGTAAAATCTATCCCTGTTTTTTATGGTAGCTGTAACTTGTCCATTTTTATTACTGTATAGTATTGTGCCATCTCAATATATTGTAATATATTTATTCATTATTTTGTTGATGGATATTATGGGGTTGTTCATCATTTTTCTGCTTCCGTCGATATTCATGGTTGCTTTACCCACATAATTACACATTTATATGCTCTTACTCAATCTGTGTAACACATGTAAACATGTGGGATAATTTTCTTTTTGTTTTGAAATAGCACTTTTAGTTGTTTTTAAGTGTGAGTCTACTGGTGAAAAATATTCTCAATTTTTGTTTCAGAAGGCCTTTATTGCTTTATGTTGACAGGTAAATGCTTGTTAAAACTATAGTTAATTCCATTGTATTTTAATTTCCGTAATTTCTGTTGAGTAATCAGGCCTGAGTTTTACTGCCGCCTTTTTTTCTCCTCTGAATGCCTTTCAAACTTTTTTGTTTTTAATTTTCTGCATTTTTTTATTGATATACCCTAGTTATAGATTTGATTTTTTTCTTTTGTTATTGATGCTATGTTGTTGATATTTTGTATTTTTTTTAATTTTTTTAGCCATTTTTTAATACGTGACTAAAAGTTCATCACCAATTTAAAAAATTTATAATTTAGTTTCTCTTTATGCTTTGTTTTTGTCCTATTTTCTCTTTCCTCCTATTCTAGGATTCAAATTACAAACATGTGGAACTTTCCACTCTGTGCCATATAGTTCTTTCAATATTCCCCTATATTTTTATCTTTTACATTTTTGAGTTTTATCTTGAATTTCCATCTTACAGTTTCATCCTAGATATTTTTCTCTAAGCTTCATTTCAATTTACTAGTGACCTTCTCAGCTATGTCTAAACTGAGTTCTTAATTTTGTTTATTATATTTTCCTTAATATTAATACTTCCATTTAATTACTTTCTAGTCCTTAGTTCATCATAAAAATATCTGTGTTGCTATCTCTTTTGAAACAGTAATCATAATTATACATGTATGCAAAACTCTATCTAGACCTCTGTTGCATTCATTATTTGTTTTACATTAGCTTTTGCTTAAAGCCTGCCTTGTAATATAACTACATACATTTATTTCACTGTATATTGCATATGAAATGCTATGCAGATAATCTAAATATTAAATGCTATTATATTCATCCAAAGACAATAACTTATGTTCATATAAAACAGATAGACTAGGGGCAGAGCTCCTCACCCTAATTAGTGATTGGCTGATTTGCAGGTGTGCTTTCATCTGTGCAAGGGTCGTTTTACCTTGTATCTACACTAGAAATGTAATTATCTACAACTCCTCCAAAAAACTGGTGTGTACATCAAAACCTCTCTCTTTTAATTCTGTCTTATTTTTGTGCCCAGCTCTGTAACTGTATTGAAAACTCTGCTCAGATTCTGAGATTTTCATGGAGTTCCTTTGTTTCTTGTTTCACTATCACCCCCAAAACAAACTATGCAGTTAGAGTCAGCGATTGTCCCCTGTGCACACACATCAGAAAGTGTGTCCATAGCTGAGAAAATATAACATATAAGTAAGAAACCTAGAAGTCGGATCAAACTCAACTTATGGCCATAGAAGATCCTTCTACCATTGTCATATAAAAAGTGGTATTGTGAAAGCACTAAAAATTTATTCCAAAGGTTTGATCTTAAGTGCCTCCATAAGAATAAAAGCAAATATTCATTGAGTATTATGTCCCAATCACTGTTCTTTGAAAAACATTTTAAAATTTATCAATCTCTCTTAACAATCATGAAAGATAGTTACATTATTACCTCCATTTCATAAATAAAGAAATACGGTACAGGCCGGTTAAGAAACTTGCTCAGATTTCACAATTAGGGAGTGCAGGAGCTTGAATTTATACCTAAGTTTTGATTCCAGAAAACATTGTCTTAACCTACCAGGTCAGATCAACTCTCTTATACCTTGCAGCGAAGTGGGTCCTTGTCCACTAACCATGGACTTAGTAATAGACTGAGCACTTTCCAGCAAACAGCAAATTCTATGCTAATAAAGTACAGTTTAAACTACAAACTTTGTCAATTTAGCAAACCGCTTTAATAAAACTTTCTTTTGAACTTTTTTAGAAGTTCTAATTTAGAAGTTCTTTTTAGAAGTTTTTTATTAAGGAGAAATTTTCACTCTATATTTAAAACAGTTAGGAAAAAGGGAAAATAACCTTCTCTGCAAATAAAATTATAAACATTTCTGAGCTTTTCTTTGTTTTCTTGACAGAGAGTTCTGAGTCACTCTTTGTTTTCTTGACAGAGAGTTCTGAGTTCTAGAACTATGAGACAATGAGCTGATAGATGGAGATGGTTCCAGAAAATATAAATAGCTTAGGTGTTGAAGAAAGATTTTCAGTGAGAAATACATTCTCAGGTAGAAAGTCTACTAAGTGTTAAGAACATTTATATGTATATTTAACAGTAAGTTGTGTTGGAAACTGACATTTTTAAACATGGAGATCTCAGGTAAAACCAAAAGTAGATAATTATTTACATGATTAGTTTAAAATATTTCAAATTAAAACATTTGAAAGAACAAGCCCAGAGCTGTCAAGCAGTAATGGGAAGGCCATGACCAGCATTGATCTTTCATGCTCATCACCGTTGTTAACAGGGAGTCCAGACAATTCACCAATTGCCTTGCACCAGACTTGTGATGGGATACATGACATCACATGACATGGATGGGAGGGAAAGAGGTTTCATTGTAGAAGGGAAAACTTACACATCCTAGGTCAGACAGAGAAGATAAATCAAGACTCCCCTAGCTTCCCATCATCCCATACAGCTGTTTGCCAGGACCAGTAAACACTGATGGATGAGAAAACTATTCCCACATTACAGTGTAGGAATCTCACTTCTCTCTCATTGCTTTTGTTTATTAATAGGACAAGATAAGAACAAAGTTATCAATAGTGGGGCACATAGACTATTTCAATGACAGTCAGTTTGGATTGGGAGTACTATTTTCTATAGCTGCCTACTACCTGAAAACTTCAGGTGCAAAGGAATTTACAGTCTCCCTGGCAGGAACTGGGGGATTGGTTATTCCTGCAGCGGTCAGCTGAGGTCATATGCAGCCCTACCAGCTGGTAGAAGGTAAGGGCTCTTGCTCTATCACAATAACAGCCAGGTCACTGTCTAAGCAACTCAGAGGAAACTCTTAGAATTATTATGTGAGAGTTGTGCTCGTTGGGTCACAAGTGCATTCAATGGAAACCACAAACATACAATGAGGCTATTTAAAATGTATTAGGTTTGTTTGTTTATAGCACTACATTTATCAAACCACAGAAAAGGCACACCAATTAAAGTCTTAAGTGTGTGTAGTGAAATTGAGACTAGTGTTACGAAAAAGATCTTAAGTCGTGTAAGAAATATAACATGAATTTAAGGTTAAAATATATTGTAACAAGAAAATATGAGACAAAAGAAGAAATGCGCAAAGTATAGTTTTATTGTGGGAAAATATACATACATAAAATTCACATTTTAGCCATTTTGAAGTGTAGCGTTTAGTGGTGTTAAGTATGTTCACATTCCTGTGCAACTGTCAACACCATCCGTTCCCAAAATTTGTTCTTTTCAAATGGACACTCTGGCCCACTAAACAACAAATACCCATTGCTTCCTTCCCCAGCTCCTGACAACAGCCCTACTTTTAGGCTCTACGAATGTGACTGCTCTTGGTACCTCCTATGAGTAGAGTAATATTTGTCTTTTTGTGACTGGCTTATTTTACTTGGCATAAGGCTCATTCATGCTGCAGCAGGTGTCAGAATCTCATTTATTTTATGTCTGAGTAAGGCTCTGTTGTATGCATGCAACATGTTTTGTTTATCCATTCACTGTCGATGAACACTTAGTTTGTTTCTTCTTTTTGGCCACTGTAAATAATGTTGTTATGAAAATGGATATGTGAATATCTGTTTGAGCTCCTGCTTTCAATTCTTTCTGTATATACCAGGAGTGACGTTCCTGGCTTATATGGTAATTTTGTGATACAAAATACTCTTAAATAAACTTGTACCAATAAAATGCTTTATAAAATGTCTTAATGTTTCAGAGATTAAGATTACATGATCCTGAATATTTATATCAGGGACCCGCAAGTTTTTTAACTTATAGCTGAGCAAAGGAACCTATTAGTAATTTATCTTCACTTCTCTTACTAGGAAATTTAGTGCTCTCAGCTTCGATTGTGAGAGCAAACTAAACCTATGGATCTGAAGTCAAAGTCAGTCTTTGCCAAGGATGGTGTGAACGCCACTAAATACTAAGACATATAGCTTTTAAAAAGGCTAGTGTTTAAAAGGGATAGGGTTTAACATTTAGAAGATTTCAGTTCTTTGACTAATCATTTATGTTATTCTCTGTTCCTTCCCTTATGTCCACAACACGATCTCTCTCTGCCCTCACTCTTGTTCTCTGCCACCTAGAGTTCTGCAGCAACTTGCAGTCTAGTAAAAAGCACATCAATATACATTCACTGTGATAGAAATTTTGATATATAGTTCAAATATTTTCTATGCTGTTCATACCTCATTTTGGCTATTTCTTGTATCTGATGTTGCTATTTTCTTATTTTGACAAGATACGCCTTAAAATCAAGAAGACCCAATTTCATGAGCGATTCACTGGAAACCAATATTACATTATCATCCCAATCATCACCACCACACTTAACCTCTGGTACCATTTATAGATGATCTGTTAACTTGCATTTTCATCTTTAAATGACTGACATCTTGACAGATACTACTTTCATGAATGAATTATTTGACACTGAATCTCAGAGGGATTAAGGATTTCTCTAACAAGATTTCTGGTATGAAACTTATACTTTCCCATACCTTGATGTCATCTCTCTGATGAAAAAAAATAACTAAGAAAATTGTAAAATTTAAGCAGACTAGCATTTAATGATGGTGGTATGCGGAAAAGATCATTTTGCTGAAATAATGGATATATACGTTCTAATCCCATACCCAAGACTTAATTTTGGCATAAACTTAAGCAAGCTTCATTTTTCTTAGCTCTAACATTGCTTAATTTGACTCAGAATGATCTTAAAAAGTTATATAACAAATTTGAGAGGGTTTTAAAGATTTTTAAAGTGTAAGAAAATATATTGCACAATTTCCTTCATTTTACCACTCAGTCTTTAAAATACACAACAGCAGAGGTCATCATATTAATGTGCCAACTGCCATATTTAGAATAAAATTGTATAGTGTGATTTCAGTTTAAATATTTTGCAGATAATATAAACAAATGAAATATACTCTAGGCAATCCAAATATGGCAAAAATGTTACTTTAAAAATATCTCTTGGTGTATACAGAAGTAAGAAACCAGTTACTTGGACAAAAATATTTCTAAGTAAAAGAACAAATATATACGAATTAGGATAATAAAATTTGTCACTTTTTCAGAGAAAAAAATAATGCCTTGGTATGGAGTGTCATGAATTTAAAAGTGGTGCAATTTGGACTCAAAAAATGCTGTCATACATTACAGTAAAAACATACTGTTTTCCCTCAGGAAGTGTTCTAGATGAATTTGGTATGTTTAATGTACATCTGTATAGGATTCATGAAGTGATTATAATTCCCACTTAGCATCAGTAAATAGGCAGATCATAAGCCTGTGTTTGAAAATACACTAATTGTAAGGCTATTAGTATACACTGTCATTCTACTTTAAGAATCAGTTTTATATATATGGATAATAGGTAAAACTGTTTATTCTGCTTTTTTAACACGAAAATGGAAACATCCTATTGGTTGTACCATAAGTATATACTTATAAAGATGGAATAGCATATGATAAAAGCCTATTATATTGCTTATTATGAAGAAAGCACATCGACTGAAAAAATATGGTGGTTCCTAGTGCTTTATCTTTCATTTGGTTCATTGCCATCCTCATTGCCTTTATAACCTCTAGAAATCTTGCCTTTGAACCTGCAAGTCTTTCATCGAGTAATTCAGTCCAATATCTTTATACAGAATACAGCAAGATAAGAAACACAGTACAAACATGCACCAGAATAGGAAAGACTTAGTGATGAACGTAACATACCATTGCTATGAAACATCACTCCAGGCCTGGTCTGGAAGAGGTGTGCCTATGCATGTGTATTTGTGTGTGTGCTATGTGTTCATGATGCAAACATCAGTAAGCAGAAATAGCCAAGCAGAGAAAGACTGAGGCATTTTCTGTTGAAAGCTGAGGGAGTAAGAGCTATTGAGATGAAGTTTGGTGAGTAGGAGAAGCCATAGCAAGGAAGGCTGTGGGTGGCAGACTGTGGAATTAGGTATCCGCTTGTAGGCACTGTGGCTCATAGGGTACTGCACAGGACCTAGGAGGCCTTGTTGATGCAACCCCCTTCTTATACTGGGAGCTTCCTCTTCTGGATTTACCTGTGAGTGTGAATGGCATGCCTAGAAGGGAAGTATCATATAGAGACCACAATGGGAACAAAATATTGGAAAAAAATATTCAAGAATCATAGTTGATTACTCTTTAGACAATCAATAGACTAATCAAATTTTAGGGGCCTCCTGACTCCTGTAATGGGCTTTTCATGCCTGACATTTATCTCAGCATTGAAACTCTGAGAAAATAAATTAATTCATATTAAAAATAAAATATTCACAAACAAAGGGAGTTGTATAATTTATTCATTCTACCTTTAAATCTTTTCATAAGACACAAAACTTAAAAATCACTATTTGAAAACATTGGAAAAACAATGAATACTGAAATACTTGATTCAAATCAAATTCAAATTGTAGAAGTCAGAAATAATGACAACCAAAATGCCTAGTCTGACATTGAGTTTCAGGATTCATAGGTATTCTTAAGCTGTTCCATGGCCTAATTTGTATATAGAAATAGATCGATGTCACAAAATTGTTTTCTTTGATTCTTTAAAAATGAATGCTAGCAATTTTCAGGGTTATAGAAGGATGAAATCAATGATCCATTTTTTTTGAAATTTAACTGTATTTTTTAGACACTTTCATGTATAAAACATTTTTCCCTCCTTAGCATAGAATAAGAGAATAAGTTTCAGTGATACAATAGAAAGTAAATGTTCAATTCTAGTAGGCAGTAAATATGGTGAAGATTTCAGGAAAAGGGCTAGAGATTGTAGTTTCAGCCCTAGTATTTAAGAGCTATGTGACCTTGGATAAGTTGCTTAAATCTTTGCGAACCTCAGTTCCTGGATGGTATAAGAAAAGGGGATTCGATAAAGGAGATTTAAAGACATTTGTAAGTCTACAATTTTATGCTGTGATGTATTCTTCTATGAGTTGTTAAAATTCAACATGTCCATAGCATTCTATTAGGGATGCATAATCACAAGGCAGGCATTTAATTATG
Organism: Sapajus apella; assembly: GCF_009761245.1. Lineage (NCBI taxonomy): Eukaryota > Metazoa > Chordata > Mammalia > Primates > Cebidae > Sapajus > Sapajus apella. Next base: position 10,411,102 of record NW_022436970.1, on the reverse strand, counting down.
TTAAATTTCTGAATTCTACCCTCCTCATAAGGTAGCTCCTAAGTGCCTTTTTAGGTCAAACCAGCTCTAGCATGCTATTTAATCACTCTTAATTCATCACACTGATCTGTATGCAGCGTTTAAGCCTTTTATATGTCAGCCTCACATGTAGGATATGCATTTAACTTCTGCATTTAAATCCAAAATGTGCTTTCAACATAAAATCCAAGATAGAATATAATATTTCAGTAGGATTGATAAAATATGAGCAAAAAGTGCTAAAGTCTGTGTAATTTTGTATGTTTCTTTGTGTGTTTTTCTGTATGTATGCATATTCATCAAAATATATGCATGTTTCTATCATGTAAGAATGTCAGTTGATTTCCTGGCCAGTAATCTGGGTACAGGTAGCCGCTGAAGAGAAGGCTAAGCATGCTTTATGACAGAGCAGAACCTATGATTATTCTCATATCATTGTCTGTGAATAAGCAGAAATTATCTTCAAATTAATAATCTTTACTCTGCAGCTAGCTCTTTCCTATATTGGTAAATAATCTAGAACATGAACTGTTGGTAGAGGTTAGGAAGTAATATATCTTTTTTTTTTTTTTCATTTGTTAGAAGAAGCTACTTTCTATCTCTTCAAAATGTTGAAATCTCCAAAACAGTGATTAGGGGAGAACAAAGAGTGTTGCCAATGATGTCTTAGAGAGAAGCAAGAAAATATGTGAAAAATTCAGCTACTTCGAATTCCAGTAAACCAAGAAGCAGAGCATAAATATAGCAACAACATTGGAGTCCTGTCAGGAAAGATTTCCAGGTTTATTCTATGGAGATTCACCATAAATTTCTAACAATAAATCCCATACGGTCTGTTTATGAATTTTTCTCACTTTATTAATCCCATACCGTCAGTATTCTCTATGAATATCATTACATTTATTTTTAATTACTGCATTTCTCAATACTTAAACTTCTGAGGTTAATCTAATTATTTCAGCAAAACAATCAGCAAACTAGAAAAGATATTTCTTTGTGCCAAGTTTTGAATCAGCAATGAGCCCCTTGTCCAGTGACTTCTGACCTATAGTAAACACCAAAAGCAGAGTCTACCAGAAAGCAGGCACGTATTTCTTTTATTTAGTAAATAGGTGTTTTCTCCAGCAATTCCTTATTTCCACTGTTAATGAAATTTTTTAAATGATTTTGTCTGCAGGGCCATTAGCTGTGCATGTGCACATCGAGGCAGTGCTTTTTAACAGAAGGGAGCCCACTCATTCCTGAAATAAGATGGTTCCTTCCCTCTCTCCAAACCATTCATTAGTAAACATAATGTAGTCTGTCTTCCAGACAGAGATTCTCAAAGGCCCCTGTATAGATGTTATAAAGGCAATGTGTCTTGGCATATCTACAAAGGAAGCCAAAGGAATAAGTCAAGAATAAAGGAATTTCCTGGGAAGATAATGCATTGCATATAACTGAGAATCATCAAATAATATTAAGTAAAGGAGAAGAATAACATGTGGTAGGTTGGCTATTAGCCAGAGAGAAATGTATTCACAATTAAACAGTCAGTAACCACCAGTGTGAGGGGACTGACAGAAGTTATTTAATTATCTGAGGATAAAAAACATGATGTAATTTATTCATTTCAGAGTAATGGAATTATTCTTTTTGTTCTCTTAAACACTTGTGGAAAACCAATATTGCATAACTGTTAAAATTTTTAGAATAATTTTTCCTCCCTAGCACACATGTAATTCCTATTTTTGTTATCTGGTTATCTGATTACTTACATCATTTCACGTGCAATTTAAGATGGTGGTCAAAAATTCCAGTGGCAAACTTTGGCAAAAGTAGCAAAAAAGTTGAAAAATAAAAAGTTTCCAACATTTGGGTTTCTGATTTTATAAAGGCTGATGTGGTCGGCTTGGCACCTTTTTGAGCAAATCAGTGTTAATTGCTAACAATTTACCAAGTTAAAGTGGGGTGTGGGGTGTAGTGGGAGGTCTGACATAAAAGCAGGAGCTCTGCCATGCCCACTAACTAAAACCTCAGAAGTCCAATGTAGTCGACACAAAATGAGGGCAATATACTGGGGAATTTAGGAAAGAAGGCAATTCTATCAGCCTTTCTCAAATCAGGAAATAAACAATATGCTTCTATGAACTCCAAGAGTGTATGTTTGTTGTTTTCTTGTACAAGGTCTGATCAACTCTACCACCTGAAAAGGAAGTTTGAGGAGAAGCTAGGCTGCCAGATGCCTATTGGTTTATTAATACTAAATGAGAGGAGTCTCCACAGTATAGAAGAGGTAATACAATAATAAATTTACAGCAGAAAAAAATATTTAATTCTCCAAAATAATGTTAATAGGTTCCAGACGAGAGTAATACATTCAGAGATCCTTTCGCTATTTGACCAGTTTTCCCATGAGAGAAAAAAACCTTAGGCCGCCTATGTGCGCCAAGTCAGGCCTACAGGTGCGAAGGTGGGGTTAGTTTTGTCATTTCTCAGTTCATTCGTTTTTCCACTGGATCTTTACACAGCACCGGAACATTCAGACAATGAGTCACTGTGTTCAACATTCTGCTCTACTCAATAAATGATTTTCAAGGAAGAGAGGACAGAAGAGCTCAGTTAATGTAGGTTTCTAGAAAGCAGCTGAAATTGGAGTATAAAAATTAGAATAAAAATTGAGGTTAGGAAAATTGAATAGAGTCCTCTACATAGCAATCTTATGTTTCCAAGTGGGTGGATTAAAACCTTCATGAAGGAAGGAAGCATCAATGACCATTATGTATGTAAGCCAAAACAGGAGAAGAAAAAGGATTAACTGGTGGAAACTATTTTCAGAAGAGAATCAGGAAATAGCAATGCCATGGGCATTAAGGAAGGAGAAGTGGCCAACACTGGTGAGTCTTGCAAAGAGCCCTTTCAAGGTGAGAATGCAAAGCTCAAGGTATCAGGTGATGAGCAGTTCATGTGGAACTTGAAATGAGGTAATTCAGAAAGATGAACTCTCAGAATCCAAAGTAAGATGGCTAGAGAGGGAAATTACAGGCAGTCATTGAGTGTCACTGTTTCTAGACTTAGTGATGGACAGTCCAGAAGTATTGTTTGTGTGTTGCCTTTTTTGCGACGGGGACAGAGACCTTAAGGATGAATCAACATTGTTTTCAAGAAAAACTCTAACAAAGCACAAAGAAAAGACAAATTCACCAAAAATAATTATTAGTTATTATCACATCGTTTAGGGAGCCTCCCCTGTCCATAATTCCAGAATGTACCATTCACATGGTTAACAATAGAAACCATGCTGTCTGAAAATTTGCAATTAGGCAGCCCTAATTATTCCACAAAAATAATATTAAAAATACAGAAAATGCATCCAAGTAATTAATAATGAACAGCAATTTATATACAAGAGATGGCAGTGGCAGTCCATCTGGAGCAGCTGCTGTGGAGATGCCAACCATATAGCAGGGGAGGCGCAGCCTCTGTTGGGCTGGCTGGGGTGGGAACAGGCAGGAACCCAGTCCTCTACCACGTTGGCAGGGCGGGGACCCTGCGCTCCCAGGTGCAGCTGCAGCCACCCAGCCACAGCTCCAAACCAGGCGTCCCCTGTGCTCTTGGGGCCCGGGAACCCGCACTGCCGCTGCAGCCTCGGAAGTGCCTGCTCCCACTCCCTAACCTCTTCCTACTCCAAGCACCCACTCTGGGGCAATGCAAAATTGTGGCCGAGCCTGGTGCTGCCGCAACCTGGCTGGGTGTGCACACACTTGGGAGAAGTACTGACACACCAGGCTCGGCCCCTCCAGACTTGGGGCACTGACAAGCACAAGAGGGAGATGTGCTGGGGGCAGCTTGGCACAGGACTGCCGATGCCCCTCAGCACAAACAGCCTTGGCACCATGGATGGTATGTTGACGGCTGGAGGCAGACAGGCTCCTGGGTGGAAAGGGGCAGGTCCCTGGTGAAATGGTGAAACTCCACCTTTAGGCCAGGGACGGACTGAAACTTGGGGATCAGACTTCCAGTTCTGGGTGGAGTCTGTGACCCATAGTGGGAACTTACAGTGCTTTTTCCAGGCCCGCGCATGACCACCCATGAACAATCACTACACACTTCCTCCCTTCTAAGTCCACTAAAAATCCCAGACTCAGCCAGACTCGCACAGACATCCAGGCTACCGGCTGCAGGAAGGAGTTTCCCACTTTAGGTCTCCTCGACTTGTTCTGATGACCTGCCTGCAAAAAGAAGCTGGCCACTATGGTTCTTCTGACCACTGAGGTAGGAGCTGTCCACTGTGGGTCTCCTCTCCATTGAGAGCTGGACACTCCTCAGACGACCTGACCGCAGGATAAAACCTACCTACTTCAGGTCTCCTGAGAGTTGTTCTGTTGCTTAATGAAGCTCCTCTATGCCTTGCTCACCCTCCATTGCCCACATACTTCATTCTTCCTGGATGCAAGACAAGAACTCAGGACCTGCCAAATGACTGGACTGAAAGAGCTATAACACAGACAAGGTTGAAACATGCCCCTCTGCTTGCCTCGGTTGCAGATGACAAGAGGGAGACAACAGCTGTGAAGTCCAAACTAGGAGGTCCCCGACTCAGGGCTGTGACACCCTCTTTGGGGCCCTGCAGTTCTTGGTATCTCCAACCTTCCAGGTGCCACCACGTTTCCCTCATCGAAACGTAGGTGCCCACAGTAGAAGCCACATGAGGTACATGAGGTACATCTGGTCCAGCTGCAGCCTCACCTGGAGCCTGGCTGTGCACAATGGCTGGACCCTGCACTCACTCACCCACACACCCCTCGCTGCTGCATACCTGGCTCACCCTTGGCAGGTGTGGGACTCGGGCTGGTAGCACAAGCTGAGTGCAACCTGCCAGGTTGAGTAAGCAGAACAAGCGCAGCGGGTATGAGCAATACTCAGGCAGAAGGAGCGGCTGGCCACAAAGGTTTCCAGCTGGCAAAGTGACACCCCAAGGATCCCGTGACATAAATATACATGTATGAACCATTTTATTTCCCTAAATTGTTAAGCAAATGTAGACACAAATTAGCATTAGAGTACTAAGTGTTACCGTGATAGTTTATTGAGAATTATAAAGGAAGGCTATGCCAGAGGTACAATAGGAATGTGGTACTCTTTATTGTAAATCCATTCAGATTCACTTTTCAAAAGAAAATTTGCAAATAAATATAGTAAAGAGCAAAACGCAAACACCAACATTTAGGGTTATAGTCTAAATAAAGATCTATTTTTATTATTTTTATTTCACATTTAGACTTTGTATAAGAAAAAATGAAAAACAATGAAATTGGTTTCACATTTTCACTATATAAAAAGACAAAGCTGTTACTATTATGATTTGACTTAAGATATGTTTCAAATGTTGTTAAGGTCAGCATTTTTCACACTTGGCTGTATATTGGAATTGCCTGGAGAGTTAAAAAAATACTGCGTCTGGCCAGGCACGGTGGCTCACGCCTGTAATCCCAGCACTTAGGGAGGCTGAGACGGGTGGATCATGAGGTCAGGAGTTCAAGACCATCCTGGCCAACATGGTGAGACCCCATCTCTACTAAAAATACAAAAAAAAAAAAAAAAAAAATAGCTGGGCATGGTGGCTTGTGCCTGTAGTCCCAGATACTTGGGAGGCTGAGGCAGAGAATTGCTTGAACCTGGGAGGCGGAGGTTGCAGTGAGCCGAGATCACACCACTACACCCCAGACTGGGTGACCCAGTGAGACTCTGTCTGAAAAAAAAAAAAATACTGTATTCTAACCTGAAGAATACTGTTTAATTTGGTATGGGATGTGGCCTGGGCATCAGTATTGTGAAAAGTTACCCAGAGTAATTTTAATGTAGAGCCTACTTTGATAACTACCCTTCTAGAACACAGTATCTTCTGGCATCCAGCTACCTTTGTGAAAATAATGATGCTTGTTCAAAACATTTGATAAAGGGCATTCCAGGTCCAGAAACTTGATTTTGTAAGTCCCATTGGGGTAGTCAGCCCAGAAAAAATTACAACATGTCTGTCAATTTACTCTCCTCTGCATAGGTCGCTCTGTTTTGAGATATATCCAGTCTGGAGACCACCTTGTAGATGAAAGTCAGCTTGGAAAGCAGGCAATCAGAAAACAGGTATTTCTGTAGTAGGGCTATGAGTATTTGATAACATAGAGGAAGGCCTCTTTCCACTATAAGGATATTTTAGTCTAAATAAAAGTTTGCTTCCTCTAGTCATAGAGAATCTCAGAATCAGCTTTGGAAAGTGTAATTTAAATGCTACTGTATCCATGATCTGAGTTTACCTATTCCTAGACTCTGCTGACTATTGCAAGGTTGGATACAAGAGTTCAGAGCATCTTGGATGGGTGCAGTGGCTCATGCCTGTAATACCAGCACTTTGGGAGACCAAGGTGGGCAGATCACTTGAGGTCAGGAACTTAAGACCAGCCTGGCCAATGTGATGAAATCCCTTCTCTACTAAATATACAAAAACTAAAAGCCAGAAATTGCTGGAACTGGGGAGGTGAAGGTTACAATAAGCTGAGATCATGCCACTGTGCTGCAGCCTGGCTAACAGAGCAAGATTCCATGTCAAAAAAAAAAAAAGTTCAGAAAATCTTGTTGAAGCTCCAAACTCTCACCTCCCTCTGCTCTGCCTGGTGTGACTCCACACAGGATGCCTGACCATTTTTACTTTATGTTTCAGGCACTTTGACATACTGGCTGGAACCATATGCTCAGAAATCTAGTTACCTACAACCTAGGCAACTAGATTTATGTTTTGATCCCACCAGTCACCATCTTGGCTAATTAATTCTCTAATCTTCAGTTTTCTCATCTACAAAGTGCAAATAATAATATCTATCTCATATATCACTTGTAAGGACTCAATAATGCATTTGATGGAAATAGCCATGTTTGACCATGTTAATGAATCTATTCATTATGACTATCAATTATTTTACTAAATTATCATCAGCAACATATTTTTTTTCCACTCCCACCACGTGTTCCTTAAGTATAAGAGTGAGAGTAGCATATTTTAGGAGGGACAGTGGGTAAAAGACAGAAAAGCATCTCCTAACTGTAGAACTAGAAAATTCACCCAAAAGAGCTTCTTACTTGTGAGCACAGATTCTTCCAATTAAGATCAGAACATACTTATTTATAGTTTACTGTGTCTTTCCTGTTAAATGATAAAGCTCTCTTTGTGTGTGTGTGTGTGTGTGTGTGTGTGTGTGTGTGTGTGTGTGTGTCAAATAACTGGGTGTTACCTGCCTAGTAACTATTAAAGGAATTTCAAAGCAAGTAATCCAAAGAAGCAGAACACTTATTTTTGAAAATAGTTACCAACTGGAACATATATAAAAATAACGTGATACTGACCAAACATTAGCAGAAATAAGCAAAGATCAAAATTATCAGTGTGGGCCAGGTGCAGTGGCTCATTCTTGTAATTCCAGCACTTTGGGAAGCTGAGGCAGGTGGATCACTTAAGGCCAAGAGTTCGAGGCCAACCTGGTCAACATGGTGAAACACCATCTCTACTAAAAATACAAAAATGAGCTGACGGTGATACGGGGCTCCTGTAATCCCAGCTACTCAGGAGGCTGAGGCATGAGAGTCACTTGAATCCTGAAGGTGGAGGGTGCAGTGAGCTGAGATCGCGCCACTGCACTCCAGCTTGGGCAACAGAGCGAGACTACATCTCAAACACAAACAAAATGAACAAACAAAAATTAATCAGTGTGATGTGCATATTGAGAAACAAATTGTATTACACATGATCCTGTGAAATGACTTGAATTTTACAATACAGCAACAAACTGCAAGCTATTGTGGAACAGAAATACATCTGACAAACAGACAAAAGCCATCTGCTTCTCAGCAAAGAGGAAGGTTCGACATGGTTTTGATCAGTGGTATCATTAACGAAAGAACAATCACCTGAAAGATTAATAACATCTGAAAGGGAAGAATTTCCTTTTATCTCCCTTTGCTTTCCTATCCTTTAATGTAGATGTTAATGAGTATTGAAATTGACAAAAAGCAAAAAAAAAATAAGGCACAGGAGAAAGGGGCACACTGGGTTTTCATCCTTGAATAATCTGACTTGGTTAGCGTGACCTTCCTCATTTGAGTGCTTCTGAAAATAGATAGTCTGTGACAGGAATGTTTCATGGCGATGTTTTCACAGAAAGTAAATATTCATAGAAGAAGAAAAATATTGCTTAGGCATTTTCTAAGATGATCTCTAGGAAAAGTCAGAATTCTTACGCATCATAGTTTGTAAGAGATGAAAAAGTAGTCTCTTCTTCAGTCAATTAAACATCACTTTGCAGCAAATCCATTTCTGTTCTTTATTCTCTAACCACTCCTCATCTCCTGACCCTTCAGTTTTCAGGAAAAGCAGGTTCTCATTCGGAACAAGGAGTATTTTTATTCAGGGTTGGGAGGCCCTAATCTAAAATTAAATGTCTGTTTAAGGTCTGTAAATTTGCTGTATTTGCTAAGATAACACCCCCTTCCCCTCCTCACTGTGTGAGTAGACCCTCTGAGACACTTAAACAGTAAGGCAGTGATGTGACTAATACGCAAGGAACAAATAGCTTGGCTGAAATGGGTGTAGCATTGCCTAACAACAATCCTTTGTTATGTGTTCATTAAGCAGAAAACTAATATTTGCATGAGACTATTTCTAATTGTTTAATGGGTTGGTCTTGTGGAGCTGCACATGTTCCTTCTCTGGAATTGATGTCTTAGTAGCTATGTGTGGTCAACGTCAAGGTCTTGGTCCTGCCTCGGGTTCTCTTGACCTCCAGGTCAATCCAGCTAGGCAGGCGGCAGGGGTTCCCCCGGTCTTTTCAGTAGCGCCATGCCTGTCCTGCTTGGACTTGGTAGCCTCAAGTGCCGAAGAGCACGCAGAGACCACTGCTGCTGCTCCTGTGGGTGCATTGACTTCTTCTGGTCTCTTTGACAATGTTATGCTGTTATTTTAGTTCTGGCTGGCACCCTATGTTGTCATCTTCAGAAATGTGCAAGGCTCTAGGATTTCTCTGGCCACCCAGCTGCCAGAGGACAAATTTTACATCTTCTAGACCTCTGTTTTACCTTTTCTTTTTCTTTTTCTTTTTTTTTTTTTTTTTTTTTTTTGGCAGCGGGGAGGGTAGTCTCACTCTGTTCCCCAGGCTAGAGTGCAGTGGCATGCTCTCAGCTCACTGTAACCTCCGCCTCCCAAGTTCAAGCGATTCTCTTGCCTCAGCCTCCTGAGAGCTGGGATTACAGTCGTGCACCACCATGCCTGGCTAATTTTTGTATTTTTAGTACAGACAGAGTCTCACCATGTTGATCAGGCTGGTCTCAAACTCCTGACCTGAGGTGATCAGCCCACCTCGGCTTCCTGAAGTGCTTCCCTTAATTGCATTCTATGGCAATAAAAATTATCAGTCTCCTTGATATTATTCTTGGTCTTGTGACCAGCCTATTTCATGCCATGACTACATCAATATCTCAGTGGCCCTACCCTTCCTTTGGCATGTGCCAGCCACTTTGATTACATGGGCTAACGAGGGGCCAGCTGCAGCAATTTAGGCCCCATCGCTCTGGATGACACTAGTCATGCAATTATCTCATTAAAATCTACTCTTGGAGCATTTGATGTTACTCTTTATTGACTCTACAGTTTTATGTAGAGAGGGGACAGATTTTCCAGCTAAATGCCACTGGCAATACCTGGATAGAGATTGATATGACAGCAAAACCAAAGCTCAGGGGTGTGTTCCATCTGAGTTTGACATCCACGTTTTCTAATGTATAAACTTGGACAATTATGGACCTCACTGGACCTCAGTTTCCTTGATGATGAAGTGCAAATAATGGATGCTGACTTTACTAAGCATCCGTGAAGGTGAAATGAATAAGGGTCATACAGTGCCTTGTTAGTGCCTAAATCTATGACGGGTGCTGAATAAATATTAGTGGTGAATGGCCACTTCTTTTATTAATACTCCCCATTGCTTTATTGTGATCCCTGGATTTTTCACCTTCCTACTAAAAGTGAAGTTATGAGCATTATTTGTTTACTTTTATTTTATCAAAACTGCCATTTGAATATGCTGCTTACTGATGGCAATGCTACCACATGCTGTCAAGAAAAATCAATGCCCATTAAGAAAAAATAGGTTTAATTCTATTTTGTTCATATTTGTATTTCACTAGTGGAAATAAATGAATGCCTAAATTTAAATTAATAGAAAACAAATTATGTTAAGCATTATCAGTTCAACATTCTCCTCTTTAAAGTTACACCATATTAGCTGGAGTGAGATAGAACTAAATATATTTTCAAATCATGTTTAAATTAAGACATCAGAAGACACATTTCACATTCTCAGATGGAATTTCATTGCCCTCAGAAGAGTGAAATATATATTACTATAACTTTCAATTATTCAACATGAAATTGAAATATTTATAAGCAATCATAATTAAACTAAGGGCCCAACATAATTTTTTAAAATACATTAAAAACACACACAAAAAAACCCTCATGTCTGTAAATAATCCCTTTTATCCCCTTCCCTCAAAAAAAGACATAAAATGAATGCAGCATGCCTCAAACATTTTGCACCTCTTAAATTTCACAAAGTCCTGGTTAATCCATATCCCAGCATAAATTTCTAGAGAATCACCTAACTTTGGAGACAACCCAGGATTTGGAAGAAGAAAAGTAGTAAAGATACAGATGTGTCTCACACAGTTAAGGAATAAGGCCCCCTGAGGACTAAGCTGTTCTGTTAAGAAAAATTGTTAGACACATAAAATTTGATTATATCTGTGGTAGTTATTACCGGTATTTTTCAAATACTCTTGTCTCTCCACCTTCCTGGCCCCTGTGGATAGATGAATCACATGCCTTATTTTACCCAGTGAGTTGTTAGCCAAATGGAAGCGTGTTTTAAGGCCAATACTTGCAATTGCCAATACAAAAGCCTATAGAGATTTCCCTTGGAAATGTCACTTTTTTGAAGGCTGCTCCTTGAGTCTGGATCCCTGAATGTCTGCATGGAGCAATGTTACTGTCTGCTAATTAGCAGTGGGCATGTGAGAGATGGATAAATACATACAAATACATACAATAAATACATATGCTAGACATTGGCATAGCCGAGTATGCCTGAATAGCTAACCAGCAGTAGTTTTGGGAGGGGCCCTAGACATAGTTTTATCTATTGCAAAGTAGAACGTGCAACTGAACAAGGAGGGGAAGCTGTCTGTTCCAGTCATGACCTGGGGATTTGGGAGGGCCAGTCCCCTTCTGCTCATAATTCATCCCCCACTGTTCTCAATAGACTGTTACATTGGAAATAGAGATCAGGTTCTGGGACACATTCCCAAGAATCTTTTCAGACATAATGCAGAGGTACAAGAAATTACATGGGTGGATATGAAAAAGAAATAGAATTTTTCAAGAAATAAAGGCCAGAAAGAGACTCACTAGAACAGGGCAAACAGGGAACAAGCTACAACTCTACTTGCGGAGAGAAAACATTTAGAACATATTTCAGTCAACAGCGTGTTAGTTTTAAAAGCTGTAAGGCAAGCTAACACACTGTGGAATACAATATATTATATCTTCCTACCTTATAAATATCATCAAGATAAAATGAATAAAGTTATGCTTTCTATAGGTCTACAACTTGGAAAAATAGCAAAGTAGAATGAATCTATTTTGTACGTTCCTTGATTTTGTGGATGGGCTGGCTGTGTTTACATGCATAATAAAGACATGCATAATTCATGAACAAACATATATTCATCTTATACAATCTAATTTTTTAGTTTTAATTCTATAAATCATCTATTATAATGCTGTTATCAATGTTTTCACAGAATTTGTGTTACATTGAAGGGGTGGCACATTTTGGTTCACATTATAGTTTTGACACCACCCACGGGGTAAGAATTTTTAAAACTCATTTTAATTCATTGAAAATAATTTAAAAAGAGTAATATTTTATGAAATTAAAATTGCATGATATTAAAATTTCAGTGTCCATAAATTAAGTTTGATTGGAACACAGCCATGGACATTTATTTATGTATTATAGCTGTTTTCAGACTACAGCAGCAGAGCTGAATAGTTCCAAGGGAAAACCGTATGGTTGGCTAGGAGCAGTTGCTCATGCCTGTAATCCTAGCACTTTAGGAGGCTAAAGTAGGAGGATCAGTTGAGGTCAGGAGTTTGAGACCAGCCTGGCCAACACGGTGAAAACCCTCCTCTACTAAAAATACAAAAATTAGCCGGACTTGGTGGTGGTAGGCACCTGCAGTCCCAGCTACTCGGGAGGCTGAGGCAAGAGAATTGCTTGAACCTGAGAGGCAGAGGTTGTAGTGAGCTGATATCATGCCACTGTACTGCAGCCTGGGCAACAGAGCCAGACTGTCTCAAAAAAATAAAAAGTGAAAAAGAAGCAAACCTGCTGTCGCCACCTTCAGACTGCCTCCAGACTGTGAGACAATAAATTTCTGTTGTTTAACCCATCCAGTCCAGGGTACCTTGTTATTACAGCCCAACCAAACTAATACAGTTAAATGGCAGGGTAGTAAACCCATAGGAACAGAGACACTGTCACTGTGCAGAGGGAACTAACAGGAGCTGCTGGGAGGTTGGGAAATTGGGACTTCTCTTGTTCCCTTTATCCTGTTTCCCTTTCTCCAATAAAGCCTATTTGTTATTCCAATTAGATGTTGATATTTTGAAATTTGTCTTAAATTTTAGTGTTTAGGTAGTGGTAATCCAGGAATGATACTTCTGGCATGACAGTCATAATATTTTAACCTTATAAATAGTCAAGTGTCTGTTTCTGCATAACAAAGTGGTAGTGTAAAACGACATTTGTTAGGCTGTCAGGTTTTTTGAACCAGGAGTTGGGACCGAGTGCAATGTCAATAGTTTGTCTCTATTCAGTGGAATCTGAGGCCCTAGCTGGGAGACTCAAAAGGCTGGAGGAGTGGCCAAATATTTCTTCTTGTATTTTATTCCAGAAGTTGTAGAGTTTCAGCTTTTATATTTAAGTCTATTACCCATATGGTGGTGTATGTTGTGTATTATTTGAAGTATGAATCAAATATATTTTTGCTTTTGGATATCCAAGTATACAAGCACAACTTCTTGAATAGAATTTGTTTCAGAATTGCCGTTTTGTCCTAGTTGAAAATTAATTACTCATATATGTATTAGTGTATTTCCTGAACACCACTTTCCACGAAGATACTTACATATCTCCATGCTTATAACATTTGTTTTTTAACCATAGCTTTATAATAATTCTTAATCAAGTAGTTTTCATTCACAAACTTTGTTCTTTTTCTAAGTATTTTAGAACGTATAAATCTTTGGCATTTTTAAAATCTATTTTTACAATTCAATTGTATATTTTTCCTAAAAAGTAAAAAAAAAAAAAAATTCTGCTCAAATTTTTACTAATATTGTACTGAATGTGGAATAAACTACATTTGTTCTTTTTGATTTCTTTTTCGTTTCTGAGTTTCCCATACATCTGCTGCTTCAACACATGCATAGCTTCCCTCATTCTCAATCCCCTATCACTGCAGTGCATCCTCTACATTTCATGAACCTTCATTGACACACCGTTATCTTCCAAAGTCCATAGTTCATATTAGGGCTCACTCTTGGTGTTGTATGTTCTATGACTTTGGACAGATTTATGGCATGTATTTGCCACCGCAGTACCATGCAGAGTAGTTTTACCAACCTTAAAGTTCTCTGGGCTTTGCCTAGTCATCATTTCCTCTCCTCAGGAACTGGAATTTTTGACTACACTACATCTTCTCGTGTATCCATACACCTCTCCATTTATTTAGGTCTTCTATTATTTCATTAAGCAATGCTTTATACTTTTCAGCTTAGATCTGTTGCACATCTTGAAAAAATAAAATACCACTAAGCATTTTCAATATCATGATTCTATTGTTAATGGTATCATCTCCTTGAATTTTATTGTCTTATTGGTCTTTGCTAGCATATAAAACATTTACTTGTGAACATTTCTTTTTTATTCTGAAACAGTGCTAAAATTATTGATCATTTCTGGTAGGTTTTTTGCCAGATTTCTTCAGATTTTCTTTACTGATGTTCAAGTTGTTTGTAAATAAGACAGTTTTACTACTTCTTTTCCAATCTGGATATCTTCTATTGGTTTCTTGCACTGGCTAGAAGCTACAGTTCGAATACAAGTGATGAGAGTAGACATCTTTGCCATATTCCTGATCATAAAGACAGTTTTCACTATTAAATATAATAAAGTTATAAATTTTACAGAGATTTGCTTTATCAGGTTGAGGAAGTTCTCTTCTAGTCATAGTTTTATAAAGACTTTAGTTCTCTAGTTTTACCTTGATGAGCTTTTATTGGGAAGTAATTTGAATTCTGTCAATTCTTTTCTGTATCTATTATATAGCCATAAAGTTTTTATTCTTGTAGTTAATATTGTACATTACATTTTATACTTTTCAGTTGTTAATGCATGCTTACATACGTGAGATAAAATTCATGTTATGATTTTTTATAATGTATTGTTGGATTCCATTTGATAAAATTTTCTTGAGAATTTTTTGCATTTATATTCATAATTGATGTCAGTTTGTAGTTTTCTTTCTGTTGAAACGTGTTTGTCATGTTGTAGTATCTGAACTATGGTACCAGAATTGGCACTATAGACTGAAGTAGTAAAGACCAGGTGTTTTTGTTTTATTTTATTTTATTTCTGTTAGAGGGATTTTTTAAATTACAAGTATAATTTTTAAAATAGATATAGATATTTTAAGGTTATCTATTTCTTCTTGAGTGAGTTTTACTAGTTGGGGTGGAAGAGTACAGGAAAAGGTAAGTAGAATTCTCTAAGACATTGAAGGCAAAATAATGTCATTTCACAACATCAAGAATGCAAAAAAACTTTGTATTCAGTTTAGAATTGTAGCTCTCAAATGAAGTTGCTATTGCTTTTTGCCTGAGTAAATGTTTAGGAGTGGTTTTATTTCTGACAACTGGTAGGCGCTATTGTTATCTTGTGGGTGGAGGCCAGCAGAAGTGCTAACAATGGACAAGTCATGCAGCAATCCCCTCAAACCAAGACTCCAACATTGAGAATTACAATTGAACATGATATTTGGGTGAGTATACAGATCCAAACCCTATCAATCACTAGCCAAAAAGACAGGCTGTTGGATGGATAATTAGAATAGTGTGTTATAAAGCTCATTATTATAAGTATGAAGTCACAACAGGAATCAGGCCAGGAAAGGAAGAAAAGCGGGAAAGTCCAGGAGTTGCGGAGAGAACAAGAGGTGGAAGCTGAATTGTGAAGCAAAAGGGAGTGAGAGTGAGCTATGAATTATTATTCCAGGCAGAGGAAATTAAGTGGGCAAAGTTTCAAAGGAGGGAATGGCTCTTTGAGTGAGATAAGGGACAGTTAAAATGGGTTCAGATGGTAAGAAGCTGTCAGAAAAGCTTGATAGGTGAACAGAGAGGCTCTGGACAGGTCAAGAAATTTGTCAAGAGTTTCGGACATCAATTTAAAAACGAGAAGTTGCTCAAAGTTGTCAGCCAGCAAGTGTTCACTCTTTCACATTTTACATGTTCATCTAAATCTTCATAAGAACTGTGTTAAACACTATTGATTTATTTATTACATTATTTGGTTATTTTGAAATTCATGACAAAATTTTCTACTTTTCAAAGCTCTAAGTGATGAAACATGCAATACTTATTTCTCAACTTAGCTCATTTTAACTACAAATAACATCGGTATTTATAGATTCAAAAAAATTTTATATGGAGTTCTGCATGAAGTCATGAATAACAGCTATGATTTTATAATACAAATAATCATCTATCTATATTCTTAAAAAGAATTTTGAATGGAACTCCAGTTTCTTATCCCCAGCCATTTCACCTGGGCTTGGTTGCATTTGAATTAAATTTCACTATTTTACTTTTTCCTTTGTAGAATAAGAAAAAGTAATATTCCATTGAATTTTGTCTTTTCTTAGGATACAGGAAAAATTCAATCCATCGAATTTATTGTATTGCTATGGTTTCAGAATATAGCTAGTATGTAGTGTTTTTTAACATTTTTTTCTGACATGCCATTGTTCATACATGTTTTAAATTGCATGGAGTGTATTGCAACTCATTCTTATTCTTTAAAACCTTTATTCTACGCCCGAGACTGCAGAGCTAATTTGCGAACTTCTAATCCAACAAACTAATTACATCTCTAGGTTGTTCAATTTACCTCTGTCTTCCCTGTTTAATTTTCAGTAAATGCTCCAGTATTTGCATCTTGTCTATCAAGACAGAAACCATCTCTCTAAATAATTGCTGTGAACTTGAAGATGACAGAGAAGACAGAGTGACCACTGAGTGGTAAATCTGCAATAACAATATAAAACTTGGCTTTAGGTTGAGTCACTATTTCCCTACAGTTTCATAGCTTTCAAATGTTACTCAGCCGTCTCCATAATGGCATAGCATTGGCTCTTTAAGAAGTATTGTAGCTAATTTCAACTTGAAATTACTGAAGAAAAAAAAAAAAAAAAAAAAAAAACCTTGTTCACAGAAGACATTAAAAAAAAAGACCCTCAACTTTTCAGATGAACCACAGACTCCAATTTCCAAGCCATAGTTCTAAAATAAATAAATGAAACAAAAATACAACCAGCATTACTGATTCTAAGTTCTTGTAATGAAATACCCTAGCTTGGCTGTGATGAATACATTTTAAACAATCTTGTCAACTCCATTTTACCCACCATGAGCTATGTAGGGCATTCTGTTCCAAAAACTTTGTAGTCTCAGACACCTGGCATCTTTGTAACAAATTTTCTGAGAAACAGGGCCCACTGGCCCATATATCCTGTACCTGCAACCCCTAACCTGCTCTTCTGCTTCTGTAATAATCTGCTTACCTCCCCCTGACCCTAAACTGATGTAAAAATGTTGACTGCCCTTTGTTCTCGGCCAAGAGGTTTGAGCTCTGGCTGACTCTTGGACACCAGCCATTAAAGCAGACTCTCAACAAACTCAGAGCATGGCGCTTCTGTTTAAACTCGCTTGGGTATAGCAGTATCTCTTGGTTAATTTCCAATCATCTCCATCATGTCTGTTTTTTTATGTTCCATTACTTCATTTTCCTTATTTTAGCATTCCAGGGACTTGGCTCCCATTTCACTAATACTAACAAATGATATCCCAGAGAATGTTAGCAAGGGATTTAGTTATACCACTTTTCCTACCAAAACAGTAATGTAATTTTTAACAAGAGCTAGGCAGAAGTATGTGTCATGTCTTCCAATTGAAAAAAATTATTAAATCCAGAGAGCAATTGATAATAAATTATAAATAAGTCATTTCAACAACTTTTTATTTAAATTATATGAAATATAATATTATTTAAAAGGTTAGCCCAGGTACAATTAGTTCATTTTGTGGTGATTCACAAGCATTTCTAGGTCTTGGGAAAATTTATCTTGATAGACACTAGAAGGAAAAACAAGGAAGAAGGGAGGGAAGGGAGGCAGGCAGGAAGGCAGGCAGGCAGAAAGGAAGGCAGGCAGGAAGGAAGTAAATCAGGAAGAAGGAAGGAAGGAAGTCAGGAAGGAAGGAAGGCAGGCAGGCAGGCAGGAAGGAAGGAACGAAGGAAGGAAGGAAGGCAGGCAGAAAGGCAGGAAGGAAGGAAGGCAGGAAGGCAGGCAGGCAGGAAGGAAGAAAGGAAGGAAGGAAGGCAGGCATGAGGGAGACAGACATACAACTAAGAAGTCATAGGTCATGAATAAGCACCAAGTGAAGCTATTGATGAAGCTGGATTAAGTGGTAATTAAGAAATATATTCTAGATGCCAACCATGGTCAATGCTATAAATTACTCACACAGAATGCTAAAGACTCTGATAGTATAATTAGTGAGGTGCAGTATAGACATAAGACAAAACTCTACTTCTCAATGGTAGTCAGTAAAAAACCTATGTCAGAATAAAAAGGGTTCCTGTCTCAAATGCAAACCAGGTCCCCAGTGCCCACCCCAGAACCCCTGAAAATATACATTTCACTGAAGTTCCCTAGTTATTGAAGATGACTAGTATTATAATCTGACAAGTCCTCAAAAGAAACATATTATGCATAAGGAAAAAATGCTTCAGAGATCAAAGAAAACAAGTGACTCCAATGTAGAATCCCCAAGGTTTCTAAATCTGCAGGGGTTACATGGAGGAGTCATGAATTGGCATTAAAATAATGAAATTTAATCATAGTAACATTTCAAATTAAGAAAAGTTTGAAAGTAAAACATTATCATTACGACTACCTGAACTCAAGCTGATAAAACGTTGCTTATTTGATGGACTCACCATTCAGTTTTCTCAAAGGATCAAAAAGAAAAAAAAAAAAAAAAGATGATTGATGAAAATCTTTCCACATTGCATAATTCTACAGGTTCCAGAGACCTTCTTTGTGTAAACTTTGGAAGCAGGTTGGATATATCATTTCAAATTATTAAACATTATAAATTATTATCAGAACATATTAATGGAGAGAGAAATATTTTAGGGAATACTTATTTAGATGCTTATGTTTGATATCTACAGATGTGCCTGAAATCAGGACTAGGAATAAAACTTACCTACACAGTGAAAGGCTATAGCGAGTCCCTTAATTTACAAACAGTATCTTCTGGGGATTGAGACTACAAATATGTCCTTAAAATGTGTTTCTTTTTAAATTCATAGCCAGTAGTACAGAACTGAACAAGATTACATTTGTCCTATAGAAGAAAGTGTTATTTTTTTAAGGTGACTGATACTAGTTAACAATTAATAATTATTTATCTAGAGTAAATTATCTATTGGCCTATCTCTAACAAGAAAAAACATTTAAGATTTCTAGCAAGCTAGCTACGGGAAGTGAAAGGTTGATCCAATTGACATCTCAAATAATACTGCAAATCAAGAATGTTTATTCCTCTGGTGGGACACGTCTAGGAGAGATGGCTGACCTGTGTACATTAACAGACAAATAAATCCTACTTGTCTCCGCAAATGGGATGGCAATGTCAAGCTTTATCTCGTAGTTATTTGAAAATAATTGATCTGTTTCCTTAAAGACTGGCTCTCTGGCCCTCCTAGCCAAAAGAGTTTCCCGGGCCTTCAACCTTTTGATTACAGAAGTCTTTTATCCACACCTCCTGGGAGAATACCAGTTGCTCATTATGGTTCACACTCTCAATAAAATAGTGCCAGTAACAGGCATAGGTTTCTTGACCATTCAAAAAAAAAAAAAAAAAGATGTTTGTGAAAATTAGTAAACTTGTTACCACTCAAGTAGTTTTTTTCCACTATGTTATTGAAGCCAGATTCAATAGCATGTAAGACCAGAAAACTGAGAAGAGGTTCCTATAGATGACTCCCCTCCAAAATTTATCTCTTGAAACATTATGGGTCAGAGATGTAAAGATGAAAAGAAATCTTGTTTTGTGTTTTGAACTTCTACAACTTTTCTGTCTACCCCTAGTAAAGTGCGTTGAGTGAGTGCATTGATGAATCCAAGGGCAAAAAATGGTAACCTCTACTAATGGCTTTGCTGTAATTTTTTTTCCCCAAAGTAATGTATGCACCAGTTACTCAAAATATCTTTAGTTTTCTGGACTCCTTAGTTTAAAATCTCTCACGAAAATCTAGTACACCCAAATCATACAAATCACAAATGTAATGCCAAAAGAAGCAATGATTTAAAATCCAAGTAATTCTCAAAAATCTATATTCCCATTGAGTCCAAAAGATTAATCAAAAATTATTTATTAATCGTTAAAATGAATTAATAATTTTAATTAACCATGTGGTGATCGAGTTAACAATTAAAATTAGATTAATAGTTAAAAATTGATAAAAATGATTCCTAAACATTCTTCATTATTAATCTTTTGGAATCATTAAAAAAGAAGGTAAGAAATAAGGCAATTATCTTCATTTAAACAAACAAACAAAAAAAGCTGTTAATATGTTCTATAGCTCATAGTTTGCTTTTTTTCAAAAGCATTCAATAAAATAAACTATGTTTCCAATAGTGGGGAAATGTTTATATAAATTAAATATTCAGAAACCTGAATATTTGGATTTATGTTTAGCTTTACCAATAATTTTAATTACTTAGGTAAATGCTTATGAAATAATGTAATATAAACTACATTGTGTTATGCTTATGTTTATTCTACACATGAAGAAAAAGAGAGGATGAGCAAGAGATAGGGAGAAAGATGAGAAAAAAAACTGCTAATAAAGTAGTTTATTTTAGGACATTTAACAATGATGAAAATTGCCTATGCTTAGATTTTAGTTATTGTGCAATTCCAATATCCCAAAAACTACTGAATTGTACAATTTAAACACGTGAATATTACTACAGGTGAATTATATAGCAATAAAGATATAAAAAATGTCAGATATAATTATTTTATATAGTTATTAATGTATAATTTAGAGAAAATGCCTATTTTATGTATATAGGTGATACATTTTGAAAAATGTTTACACCCACGAAACCTAACAAGATAGAACATTTCTTCTAGTTCAATATATTGTCTTAGACATTTTCTGGTCAGTCTTTTCTTTGACCTTCAGCTTCAGGAAAGCATTGATCAGATTTTTGTCACTGCGGATGAAATTATTTTCTACAGTTTTATGTAATTGAAATCACACACAGTTCACTCTTGTTTGGCACCATATTATGTTTTTGAAATTGTGTGTATCAGTTATTTGTTTTCTTATGTTGGTGATTGGCATTCCTTTCATCTTTTGATAAATTTGGGGGACGTTTCCAATTGTCTAAGATTTGGCTATTATGAAGAAAGCCACTATAAACATTTGTGCACACATATTTTTATTTCTCTTGGATACATAATAAAGAGTGGAATTGGTAGACCATATGGTAGGTTTTTAAACTTTTAAAGAAACTATCAAACTATTTTGCAAAATAGTTGTGTAATTTTAAATCTCAGCAGTATATGAGTATTCTTGTAGCTCCACATTTTTTACAACTCTTGAAATTTGTCAATATTTGTAATATTAGGTAGCTGTGTAATAATATTTCTTTTTGGCTTTAATTTTACTGATGTCTAATTGAATATAATCTATCTTATAACATGTACAAATTATCATCACTGGACATTCATGTATTTTTTGTGAATTGTTTTTTCAAATCTTTTCCATGGTTTGTTGTTGTTTTTTGTTTGTTTGTTTGCTTTTTGCATCATGCCTTTTCTTAATTCGGTTAGGAATTGCTGCTCAGCCATCAGCTACGTAAGCAGCAGACAGTCTGCAAATACCAACAACCTTAGGATCTGTCTAAGCTGCAGAACCACCCACCCAAGAATACAACATTTCTTAGGAAGTTCATATGCAATGCCCAAATACAGTAAGAGTATAAGGCCCTGGGCCTATGAGCAGTTTGTTGTTCTTTGTTTTATTTTTTGATATAGCTCAATCTTCAACGCTGCCCAATACCTTTGCTTAGACCTTATCTTCAAGGATGCTTCTCCTTTAGCTAACCCAGGCTAGCTGAAGTTTTCCTACCCTGTGTTGAAATTTGCCTTTTCTTTACATATCATGCTTTGTCCCCCTTCCTTTCAAAATAATTGATCCCTGATTAACATCTTACACCCTTAACCTCATCTTAGCATCTGCTTCTAAAGAAGCCAACCTTCACCATGGCCTAAATGTTCTTCTTTTTATTAAATTTTGCTTGTATTCCTTTAAAACATAAAGCACTTTCATTTATGGCTGCATGGGTGAAAAATAACAAAACTACATTTTGTGTTTCTTTGCAACTGATTCTAACAGTGGAAAAACATAAACACCAAGAGCTTTAGGTAACCTTGGTATGCCAGAACTGAAAATATGTCCCTCATTCATAAGTCATAAAATATATTTAACCACCATGAACTTTGCTTTTTTAAGAGTTCAGTTTTCAAAACAGTGATAACCCCTTTGAAGCACTTTGAAAATCCTGATTGTTTTTCTCTTTTGAGCACTACTCAGAGAACTTCATTGCTAGTGCCTGTTCCTTAACCCAGGAAGGAAATAAATTGAGGCTTTAATTTTAAAACAATGGTTCGCTGTCCTTTGGTTTGTATTTTGACATAGCTCAGGCTCCAACCCTGCCCAGTGCCTATGCTCAGACCCCATCTTCCAGGATGCTCCTCCTGCCTAACTCCTATCTCGGAATATTGTTTCTTCCTTTCCAAGGCTCAGCTCTTGGGACCAATTCTGGTTTAGGCTCTTGTTGTCTGCATCGCCCCACAGCCTTCCATAATTTGGGAGTCATGTCATGCACCTGAAGTAGCAGTGAGCATTTATAGTAATACAATTATAGTCTCACACTGCCATTTGCAGTCACACTGATATACAGAAAGAACATTGGAAAAGCTTAGTTGATGAAGATTATACATAGTGTATGTAGAAAAACTATATTAATTAAGTAAATGCTCTTCTACTTGGAATATTTGGAATACTATTTTATGTCACCAAACAGGCTCACTGGTTCTCTAGTTTCAAAGCACATCCTCTGCTTTGTAATTGATGTCTGAGCTCCCCATCACAGCTAAATCCAGATCATAACACCACAGAAAAAAGGAAAGTGAAGCTCAGAGAAGACTCCAGGGCCCAGAAACAATAAAGAAGGACTATAAGACAGTTATCAGAATCCCAATCATTGTAAATCCAAAATAAAGACAAATGGAGCTCATTAAGCACCCCTAAGCTTTCTAATCACAGCTACACACACACATGCAGGTACACATGCTCACTAGACAAGCACACATAATATATGCACACACACCTTCTCCGTATGTCTTTAAGATCAATGAAACAAGCTTCCAGAACTAGCTGGAGAGAAAATAGCATAATCAGAGGTGACAAGGAGAATAGTAACAGAAGCAAAAATGTATCTTATATCTAAAACACATGTTTTTTTTCCTTTTGAAGGGATACTGAAAGACAAAAACATCGAACGAGAGAGGGAGAGATAGAGAGACCCCTACGTAATGACCTTTAATAAGGGCATAAAGAGTTCTCTTCACCACCAATATTCCCTAAGTGCTGTTCTTCTGCACTAAATTACCACCTGAAATTCTCCTTTCCTTTATCCTCCTTCTGCTCTACCTCAGAGGTGAGTCTGGGTACTGCTGACACGGCAGGTATAATTCAGTCAGTAAAAATCGCTTCACAACAAGCACATTTACCCATTGACCTTCATCCCTCTTCTTTGGAAGGGAAGCATCTGGCAGGTTTGTATTACAATATGGGCAGAACATTGTGCACAGCCCTAGGACTTCTCTCCTTCATGTCAAAAATTCCCCATAGCAAAAATTAATGTAGGAGGAAATGGGGCATGAGGCCCAACGACACTGTTCCCTCTCAAATGGAGAATTTAAGGCTTTGAGTCCTATTAAGCATCAAGCATCTTAAAGAGACATTTCCCATCCTCCATCATCATTTTAGTGGAAGGGGTTTTAACAGGGAATACAATCTGATCTGCATTCTAGAATAGTTTCTTCATGTATATGCCATGATATTGGCTGTATTGTGTTTTAAAAACACTTTCAAATAATGAGTGTTCTTTTTTAAAAAATATCATTGGCAAACAAATCAAGCATTCCGTTTCTCTAACCTTGAATTTTTATTAATGAGCAGGTATAGCATGCTTATACTATGTACATTTCTAACATTTGTAATTTTAAATTTTTTAAGAGATGGGGTCTTGCTAATCTTGTCTAGGCTGAAGTGCAAGGGCTATGTTAGGTGTGATCGTCTGTGCAGTAGAGCCTTCACCTCCTGGGCTTAAGCAATCCTCTTGCATATCTGGGACTACAGGCATGCACCAATATGCCCAATTTTATTTCTACCTTTAAAAGGTCTCCCCAGCATTCTGGGGTCATTTGAATTCAAATTGTCAGAACACCAGTCTCCCCATTGTCATTCTGCCAGAACTAAAGTCCCTAAGTAAAAGTCCAAATGAAGTTTACCCTGTTAAACTGAAGGCAAAATTCATCCTTCAAACCAATGGGCTCTAACTACTGGTGAAGCCTAGAAGCTTGTATAAGACCACGTAAGGTAAAGAAACTAACACAGTTTGTTTTAAAACAGTAGCTTAAAATTTTCTTTGTTGATTCTTGTACTTCAACAGAAGTGTTAGTTAATATTTCTGACTCACTTGAATCATTTTTAATTGAATCATTTAGTGTGGGAAAGCAATTTATCCATGGATTTCTTGAGAATATCTTCAAATCTTATAAGCTACACATTGACTGGCCTTTGTTTTAGACTGTCTTTTTTAAGGTTTTTAAATAGTGAACAGCCTTAGAATATAGAGATATTATACTATTCTGTAGCAAAGGGCACCTATTCTTACTTTCTAGTATAAGAAAGGTAATGTCTCCCTTCAGAGCTAAGGGTAGCCATGGTTATGCTATTTATAAGAGCTTAGAAATCCCTAACCTCAAGTTTCATCCCCTGTAATACAATTCAGTGCAGGCATCCTCTGTGCCTTATCTAATATTCCTGTAGAAGCGTAGGCTCCAGAAACTGGCATGAACATGTTGATGTTCTTACTACTATTATCACTTTGAGTAATAAGCAGTCTTCTCTGACTTGTGTCTTGTGTCTTCTATTAGCATACATGAAACTAGAAGGCACTAACTGTGCACTTGAAAGTACAATAAAATTATAGAACTTCCAAAGTTCTTGACAGGTTTGGTGATGAACATGGGATTATGACAGAGACTTGGCTTTCTGAAAATAAAAAAGAAGAAGAAGAAGCACAAGGGCTTTGTGGATGAATTAAGTAGATTTAAGGGAGGACCTTGGGAATTAGCAGCAAACGTGGAAAAATTCCATAGTCTAGTGGACAAAAAAATTGTTCTCTAGTTTATTACTAATTAGATGAGGAAAATTAGGGACGTGGCAGGCAGAGCACCAAGAGATGCCCAAACTGTGTTCTGGTTGCTGCTAACTCTTCTCTGGGAGGGGAGCTTCCTTGCCAATCTTCCCTGTTGGCTAATAAACCCAGATACAATCCAGGCATCTGCCAGCTAATTTAAATTTTATGGGACTATGTGAATGGATTCAAGTGCTTAATTCCTCTACCAGTCTAGGAAAAACTTCTGTGTCTTTAGCAATAACAAGTGATCCTAAGATGTGTCCTAGATGCTCAGAAAGATCTTCCGCATTTCAGACAAGTTACAAAAATGTGCTTCTATACTGGGCATAAAACAGGGAAGCTGCTTGAAAACTATGGGAAGAACCCAAGTTAATCATCAGGTTTTTGTCTGGTTCTCTTGTGAGATTAGGAGACAGGGCATATACTCGTTAAGGAAAAATGGCAACAGCTGGGTAGTTTTAAAACTCCCATATCTATCATTGCTATCTTAGATCCACTGAGAAAGGTCCATAAATAACCTCAGAGTTTTCTGCAATGAGTCCTGTTAGAAGAGAGCTTTGTCTCCATCTGGGATATTTCCCTGAGACAGACAAACTCCTGAAGGTAACCATACATGAGGCATTGAATATTATGCATAGGCTCTTACTGCTCCAGATTGAGTTTCCTATAATAATAAAAGTGACTTATTTTGTAGACTGAGAAGCTGATCCAAAGAAATCTAGATAAAATCTTGTAGTTAGGCTTACCACCATGGAAAACTTCACTAGGCTAAGAAGAGAACATAAGCACTGTTATCTTGGTGATGCGGAGCAGATACTTTGGATTAAGGTGGGCTTATCATAGAACATCACCCTGTATGATCCAAGCTCACGTAAGTCAGAAGGTACAAAAGCCATAACCCCATCAAGAAGCAATGCAGCTCTCACTGCTAAGTTAAGGGCTCTCACTGTCTATCACAGAGCACTGGACAGGTCCAAATACTGAGAGTTTGCGTGAGCCATGAGCTGCCATCATGCTTCTCAAAACAAAAAGTAAATGCAAAGCCATGTTTGGTGGCATAATATCACATTCTTCCTCTGGGACACCATATTAGTCTGTTTTCACACTGCAGATAAAAACATACCAGAGACAGGGAAATTTACAAAAGAAAGAGGTTTAATTGAACTTACAGTTCCCTGTGGCTGGGGAAGCCTCACAATCATGGTGGAAGCCAAGGAGAAGCAAGTCACATCCTATGTGGACAGCAGCAGACAAAGAGAGACTTGTGCAGAAGAACTCCCATTTTCAACCATCAGATTTCGTGACACCCATTCACTATCACAAGAACAACACGAGAAAGACCCGCCTTCATGATTCAATCATCTTCCACCGGATCCCTCTCACAACATGTGGGAATTATGGGAGCTACAAAGATGAGATTTGAGTGGGGCCTCAGAACCAAACGGTATCTGACACCAATCTCTCCTAAACCGTCTACCCCAAAATCAGCTGTTGTAAGGAAAGTAGAGATGATTAAAGGAGGAAACTAATTCTCTATTAACCTGGGGAAGGAATGAAGACCAGACACACCCTTCAGAGTGAGCTGGAGAATATAAATGAGAGAAGACAATTAAATTTTATGGCTCTAAGTGATATGTGTGTCCAAAGCACAATTTTCTCCAGTCCAGGGGAAAATAGGCACCTGGATTCAGTTAATGCTCTTTAAGCACAGTGGGGAAGGGAAGGTAACATGACTGTATTAATTCTTTCTTGCATTGCTACAAAGAACTACCTGAGGCTGGGTAATTTATGAAGTAAAGAGGTTTAATTAACTCACTACTCTGTAGTCTGTACAGAATGAATGGCTGGGGAAGCCTCAGGAAACTTAAAATCATGGTGAAAAATGAAGGGAAGCAGGCAGGTCCTAATGGCTGGAGAAGGAGCAAGAGAACAAAGGGGGAGGTGCCACACTCTTTTAAACAGCCAGCTGTCATGTGAGGTCACTTGCTATCATGAGAACAGCAAAGGGAAAATCTACCCACTAGATCCATTCATCTCCCACCAGGCTCCTCCTTCAACATTGCAGACTACAATTCAGCATAAGATTTGGGTGGGCACACAAATCCAAACCATATCAATGACTTTGTGGGCAGGATCCTCTGGATGAAGTAAATGTAATGTTTCTGCCTCTAAAAGTATAACTGAAATTGATGTCATATGCTTATACTTCCCAAGCACGTAAATACCAGAGAGATTCTCCAGACCTGGAAAGCACGGAAGAAAAAGTGAAACATAACTCACTTCCCTAAATCCTGCTTCTGTTTGCCACCAATATTTGGTCCTGATTTAGCATGAGTGCCTCTACCCTCTGAAGGTTAAAGCTCTCACTATATACATGACTTCTTAGTGGCTGGCAAGTCAGAATTTTTTCAGTCTCACCAGACCTGACTGCAATGTTATTATACTACCACCCATAAGAGCTACTAATAAAATCCAAGCAAATCAGATCCCTGCCTGACAACCTCATTGTCTTGGGATGATGTGAATGGATTCAAACTACTTACCTGCCCTGGCAATCAAGAAAAAATTGCTGTTTTCTCAGCTCCCACCACCAAAAAGGAGGCCTGGCACCTTATTGAATTCGGGATATTAGAAACAATATATGCTTAAGTTTGACACTGGCATTGGTCTTTTATATTGAATAATCCTTAAATCAGTTTCCTTTGTGTATGACACAAATTATATGTAGGACAGCAAATTATGGCGTAATCCCTATTTGTGTGCCCCTTATGTATGAATGACCTTTTTGAGCTTTGAGTTTCTACGACTGATGACTTGGCCAATTGGGCCTTTCTCAAAGAGGGGCTGCCTTAATGTAGAGGCCACCTTTGGGATTTTGGCATCATTGCCTTCATGACACCACTGCCAGAATTATAGTTATTAGCTTGCCAGTGGATTCTTGTTGAAATTGAATGCCTCACTTTGATGCGGGTTAACTTGGACTTAAAGACTAACAAGGTGGAAAGGACATAACAACACTTATTTGTCAAATGGAAATGTTATATTTGAGAACGCAGGTGGCTTGCCTTGGCACCTGTATCTTCATTTTACTTGAAGAGTGGTAGCAATAACTTTGTAGGATATAAAGAAGAAACTTTATATCCTACACAATTACCTTATAGGAAAGATTCTTGGCCTTGATTCATTGATGTTCCTCTGAATGTCTAGGCCTGGTTCAATGATGGTTGGCTAAGCTGGAAACTGATGAAATCTAGTGGGCCTTTACATCTCACAACCTCAGCACCAGCTGTGTGGAACAGAAAATGTTGAGGTCACTCTGTTTAGTGGACAGAACTCACAGCTATCTTCATAGCTCTGGCCTGTGAGCACCTTGAGGAAATTAGCTACAACTCAACTGATGCTTGTGTTTTTGCCAATAGTCTAGTGTTTAGTGTGCCAACTTGGAAAACTACAGACTGGCAGATTAATACTCCCCTGCTTGAGGCCATGAACTGCAGAAACCAATCACAGCTACTGATCAAACCATCTGGATTCTTCATGCAAATGACCAAGTTATGTGTCTGTTAGCTGATGAAGCCAAGTGAAGTCAAACTGCTGTTTGAGCCTGTTTCACACAAAACATCATCCTTTGTGCCTCAGAATAGGAGCATATCTTCCATCATAGACTCTTTCACTGATGCACAGATCACCACCTCATGCCGGACTCAGGACTTTGGCTGTAGTTGACCTGCCATCTCACACAGAGGGAGGTCACATTATCTGGGGTATTGCCCTTGCCTGATCCTAATGGGCTGTTACTTCACATTTTAGACTCCTGTCAATATGATCAACAGTGTCTCGCCCGAGTTGACAAGGTCTCCGTGCTATGATGTTGCCAGTCAATCTGATCAGCTGGCTCCAAACACACCATTTATACCATTGTAGTCCATGAAACCAATCTGTCATGTGCTTGGGTTAACCCTGTGATAACGGTGAGCATTTCATTACAAAATCCACTCAGCAGTGGACTTTCCATGCTCCCAACCATCTACAGGCATCTCTGCATCTTTACCAGCATTTGGTTGTTGCTATTTTTCATTTAAGCTATTCTGATGTGTATATAAGGGTATCTCATTGTGGCTTTAATTTGCATTTCCTTGATGGCTAATGATGTTGGGCATCTTTTCATGCACTTATTTATCATTTTTGTATTCTCATAAGTTAAATGCCTGTTCAAAATGTTTAGTCATTTTCTAAATAATTTTTTTTTTCCTTTTGAGTTTTGAGATCTTTATATATCCTAGAAACAAACACTTTGTGTGGAATTGTAGTTTTTATACTCATCCTCTTCATGGACTCTTTTTGAGAGACAAGTTTTCAATTTTGACAAGGTTTAACTTACGATTTTGTTTTCCTTTTGGGGATTATAGTTTTAGTGTCAGGTCTAGAACTCTTTGCTTAGTCCTAGATCTTTAAGACTTTCACCTATATTTTAACTAAATTTTATAGTCATATGTTCTTCAGCAAGTCATGATCCATTACATATTAATGTTGAGGTTGAATTTCATGTTTTGCCTGTGGATGTCCAATTACTTAAGCACCATTTATTGATTTATTCATACACAGAATAGCTTTTAAACTTTTGTCAAAATGTATTTGGCCATACTTGTGTGGGTCTCTTTCCAGGTTCTCTGTGATTTTTTGTTCACATGCACATTTAACATTATTACATATTCCCGGTGGAATAACCAGTTATGATTATTTTTTGTCTCTTTGTTTTTAGTAATTCCCTATAAACTTTAACCATAATTTGATTGCCATCCCTATTAAATTTATCTTGTGATTGCTGCTGTCTCTACTGGATACTTTCAATCTCATATTTTAATATACCTTTATCCAAAGTAAATCACAACCTAGTCAATATTATTACAAATACGTAAATTAACATTTTCTTGTATAATGCATGTCTGCTAACTGCTTGGCAAGATCCTCAAGAATCAAGGAAATAATTGCATGTATATGTAAATCTCAGGTGATTAAAGAATCTTTATTTTTTCAGCAGCATCCCTGCATTGTTGAAATATACCATCATATAACCTAGTTAATTTATTACATTCCTACCTGGGAATTATTCTAAGCAAGTCCATGCTGATAAAGAGAGGTTATTACATGGGGGATAATAGACGTTTTATTATAACTCAGGAGCACACAAAAGAGCAATCTATTCTTAGAAATTAAACAACCGGAATAGAAGTCACTCAGGCTGCCTAAAACTTTGGTTTTAGGAAAACCAAAGATAGGACACTCTTTTCCATAATAGTAATTAGTAATCTTAGGCCCAGGAGAAATAATAATAACTAATATTTATATAACCATTTAGAGGTTGGAAATCATTTTTTAAAATTAACTTTTTAAAATCTTCCTCAAAAATCTGCTATTTTTGAGATTTGATATATTAGGAACGTTCATCTTAGAGAAATTGAGTGATCTGATATATCAAATTAGATCATAACCTGAGCCCCAGCCTAGAATGTGAATCTACCAAATGCCAAGTCTATGCTGACGCATGAGAGAGAAAAGAGGAGTTTAAGAGAGAAATTTCTGTTCTTGGGCTACCTCTCTTTCCCTGGCTGAGTTTCTGCCTCATGAAGGTGGTCAAGAGTTGCCACTAGATTTACAGGTGTTGTTCAAACAAGGTGAGCAAATTTAAGTTGGATTGTCATTCTTATTATCACTAAACATGTATTTAAACAAGGTAAAATAAAAAGTGGTTGAAGATTATTGGTAAATGCATAAAAATGTTTCGTACTAAAGTCACAAAGCTTCATATTGCATCTTATCTTCTTATCCAATGGAGAAAATACAGCTTCAAGTATTTGAAAATGAAAAATTACCTTCTTAATCAGGAATATGGTGAATTCATATCTTCCACATGATTATCTTAATTATTAAATAGTTTTAAAAACTTAATTTGAGAGAACCATACATAGAAATTGCAATATTTAAGATTTTTTTTATTTGCTTGTGCAAACTAGTGAATTCCATGAAAAGAGCATGCCTTCTAAAATTCACATAATAGCCTGGAAAAAAAGCATTTACTAGCTGAAGAAGTTTTTTTAAGACTGTCCAGAAGTCTTATTTATTTGATAAATACATAATTCTCTTTCCCAAAAAGCATTCAATATTTTTAACCATACCTTACCAGAATTTTTCCCAGCAGTAATATTTTAATGTATGTAAATTCTATGAACATGTATAACATTTAAAAATTAATTGTGTTGGTTGGGTTGGTTCCAGGTCTTTGCTATTGTAAACAGTGCTGCAATGAACATTTGTGTGCACGTGTCCTTATAGTAGAACGATTTGTAATCCTTTGGATATATACCCAGTAATGGGATTGCTGGGTCAAATGGAATTTCTATTTCTAGGTCCTTGAGGAATCGCCACACTGTCTTCCACAATGGTTGAACTAATTTACACTCCCACCAACAGTGCAAAAGTGTTCCTATTTCTCCCAAATGCCCATCGACGATAGACTGAACAGGGAAAATGTGGCACATATACACCATGGAATATTATGCAGCCATCAAAAACGATGAGTTTGAGTCCTTTATAGGGACATGGATGAACCTGGAAACCATCATCCTCAGCAAACTGACAGAAAAGCAGAAGATCAAACACCGCATGTTCTCACTCATAGGCGGGTGTTGAACAATGAGAACACATGGACACAGGGAGGGGAGCACTACACACTGGGGTCAGTTGGGGGGAAATATGGGAGGGACGGTGGGGGGTGGGAAGCTGGGGAGAGATAGCAAGGGGAGAAATGCCAGATGTAGGTGATGGGGAGGAAGGCAGCAAATCACACTGCCACGTGGGTACCTATGCAACAATTTTGCATGTTCTTCACATGTACCCCAAAACCTAAAATGCAATAAAATAAATAAATGGGGAGAAAAAAAATTAATCGTGAATATGGAATGTGAACATATAAAAAAAAAGGATGTCTCTAATTTTAAGTGTGTTTGCCCTTCAAAGTAGAATGTGAATATTTTCAAAGTTATAACAATTCAAATGTTAGCACCAGGCAGTGTTTTCCCATCTTAAAGCAATACTTTGGATGAGGATGCTTTATCACTATTAACAAAACATCTGTTGGAGCCTTGGCAATAAAGACAAATAGTTTCCTCTCTAATTGTTTGTATGTGAAATGAACACTGGGTTATTCAGAGAAGCCCAGGCCATGACTGATACACAGCAGAAAGAAGAAGAAGCTGTGTTTGGACAAGTGCACAATCCTGCTCTGAGCTGCGTTCTATGAGGCACTCTGTCATTGAAATTGAGGTAGAGGTCAAGACAAAACAGACTTAAGCAGGTGCATGGGATTCCTATGTTAGACAATAATGACAACAATTCCCTCTCTTAAAAAGGGAAGATGAGCTGATACAGCACTTTCTCCTATTTCTCAGTAAACCCTGAGTAACCCCAGGTTGATGGATATACTAGTGATGACATAAACCCTTCTGAATTTAACATCCTGTTTAAGGTGATCCTTTTTCAGACTTAATGATCCAAAAATGTATTTCACACAGTCTGCAATCAGAATCACCCTTTGATTACATTTTATAAATGATGTCATTCAATTATCTTAAATGATTTAAATTTTTATTTTTTTCCAAAAATGTAAGATATATTGACTTTAAAATATGATAGCTACTAAAATGCCTCATTTAAATATTTATCTAAGAGCTGCTCTATTAGCGCAATGAAAACCAGGCCTTTACTCCGCGATCTCATGATAGAGAAGAGAGCTAGATTTTCAGAATATCCACACCAAATTGTTGAAAGTCTTTGGAAGTTGCAATGCAGATAGAAGCTGGCAGTTTAAAATCTTCTGACCTCTTTGTGACTTTCCTGAAGTGAGCTCCTTCAATGAGACCAATGACAAGAGAAATGGTCCATGCTGGATTGATATTAAGGCTCACCTCTTTTCAATTCTTTTTTCAGTAGTCTCAGAGGAAGAAAAGGATCAGACATGCTCCCTTAATTTTGTTTCCTGGCAATTAACTCCCAGAATAACACCAAATAATTACAACCATAACATTGCAGAGAAAGTTAGAGTAGCAGTAAATGTTGCTAAGCTGTGAACTTTGACAAACCAGCCCCTATAAATGGTGCAAGGCTGACTGGTATGCACCTGGTAACATGCTCTGCATTGACACTCAGAAAATTCGGGGAAGAAGACAGCTCGTCACACTGAAGGAAAAGCCTGATGTGTGAAGTTTGACATTGTGTTTTGGGTGTAAAGGACAGCAGAAATGATACACAGAAAGAATTCACGAAGAAGGAAACCAGTAGAACCTTAAGTTAAATATCTACAGATGTTCCTGCGCATCTATAGTTCTATTCATTTTATTTTCTTTTAAGAAAAGAGAGAGAAAAATAGAGTAGTTTTCTTATGTTGTTCTCCCTAAGGGTACATAACAGAATAGCTCAGGATGGCTCTGAGTTTTGGCATGGGCAAGTAAGCAGAAAATGAAAGATTCTGTTTTACCAAACTGATAGGTCAGTATCTCTACGTCTCCAGGGGCTCTAAGACTCCCTCAAACCTTGTCAGTCAAACAACCCCACCCCACCCACACCAGTGCACGCACTCTGGATTCTTTTTTTTTTTTTTTTTCTTTTTTTAATCTCAAGAGTATTGTATTTTATCATTTTTCTTTTACTTTCTTTTTTTATTGTACTTTAAGCTCTGGGGTACATGTGCACATCCCACAGGGTTGTTGCATATGTACACACACGCCATAGTGATTTGCAATCTCCGTTCCCCATCACCTACATCAGGCATTTCTCCCAGTGTTTTCCCTCCCAGCCTCCCCACCTCCCACTTTCTCTCCCCTAGCCTCCAACCCGCCAACCTACCCCAGTATGTTATGTTCCCCTCCCTGTGCCCACGTGTTCTCATGAGAACACAAGAGCACTCTGGATTCTTTATTGGTGAAAATCTAAATTTGTTAAGTATGTTGACTTTGCTCTTGCACCATTCCTTTATAATTATCCTTTTCTTTTTTTAAATTCAGTGTGTGTTCCTCCTTTCACCCACAATTTTCCCATTTCAGTTAAACTAACCTTGCTTCAAGTACCATTGCGACTGTTGAACTCTGCAGGCTCCAAGTACTCTATTACCAAGGCCTTTCTTAGATTTGCCTATTTTCATATTACATTTCATTTTATAAGGCCATGATACAGCAATTAATTGACAAAATTTGAATTAAGCTTTTAATGATTACTTCCTCCAGGAATTTTAATTTAATTTTCTCCTCCATTTCCACAAGCAGCTATACTGCTTTAATCCCCAGTAGTGAAACGTATGGAACTCTCCAGGGTGATAATAGGGAAGTCCTAGAAGAGAATTTTCTTTCTTAAAGATCTTTGTGTTTTTCAAGAAATAGCAAGATGATTCCATTAAAAATCTTTTCTATCAAGAGGGTTTTTTTGGTTGTTGTTGCTGTTGTTTAATTTACCTTCTAATGCAGGTGGGATCTTTCTCAATCTCAAAACTTTAAAGGTTAGAATTTATTAGTTTTATGATAGTTTGGGACCAGCTATTCAGCAAAATATTTCCAAGAACTCTAGGCTTCTCATAATTAGGTAGCCAAAAATAAAAGGATTTTTTTTTATTTAAAAAAATTCCATCCCCTGCAATTCAATAACTCACCATAAATTAATTGAATCATTCAAAAATCAGGTAACTAGAGAGAGAGAGAGAAAAAAAAAAACATTGAAAAAACTAGGATTTACCCTGGTATTAGAAGAAGCAATTGTGAATAATATTATTTTGTTATACATAATGATCCAAGGAAAATTTATCTATGGACCCAAGGTTGTACATATTCCCAGAATCTTTTAAATGATGAGCTGTAGACAGGAAAGAAAGGTAATGGCTATTGAAATTTAGTTTTTTGTTTGTCTTGAAAAAGTATTATTTTTTTTTTTTAAGTCTCACTCTGTCACTTTTTTAAGTCTCATTTTTTTTTAAGACACTTTTTGAAGTCTTACTCTGTCACCCAGGCTGGAGTGCAATGGCACAATCTCAGCTTACTGTAACCTCCGTCTTCCAGGCTCAAGCGATTCTCCTCCCTCAGCCTCCTGAGTAGCTGGGGTTACAGGCACGCACCACTGTGCCTGGCTAATTTTTGTATTTTTAGTAGAGACAAGGTTTCACCATGTTGTCCAGGCTGGTCTCGAACTGCTGACCTCAGGTAATGTAACTGCCTTGGCCTCCCAACGTGCTGGGGTTACAGGCATGAGCCACCATGCCTGGCCCAGAGTATTTATTTATTGATAGTAATACACTCTTGCATATTCTGTAAAAATATGTAAGTTTAAAAGTAAAATCTTGGACAATCCCAGTGTATGTAGTGTCATTAAATATTAGGGTGCCTCTTCAAACACGATGTAAACTCAGTCTCATTTACCTAAATCCCACATGTTTCTTAATCAAGATGTACCCGATAATTACCTTAAAAAGAGTCAAAAGATACTAGTTATTTTAAAAGTTAGCCAAACAAGCTAACTTTGGTTTATACCAGATGTGACATGAATTAACGTGAGAATGACTCCTTAGATACATAGGTAAATTAGTGCAACAAGAAGTTCGGGACAAAAACAAGTAAACAAACAAAATAAACTGTTAAATCATAGTAAAGCTGGCATTTCTTTCTGATGTTCTTCTAATCACATAGTATGAGTTCTGAGCAACTTCCAAGTATGCAAACAATTGGGACCCCAGGGTACAAGTCTGTCATGGAGTCACAAAGAACGCTACAAATGCCAGTCCAATCCTGTGAATAATTTAAAGTTAACTTTTTTATTATTCAGTAAAGTTCACCCCAAAAATGAAAAATTTGCACCTATGTATAAAGCACTTCAATACTTCTTGAAATTTCCATTTTCCATTCTGTGTATAATATATGCGTATATATTTTCTTTGAACATATGTCTAATTTATGATCTATTTCTCTTTCTATGTAAATGTATCTATATTTATAAACATATCTGCATGTAAATACACTCACACATAGACACACACACACATGCAAAATGTGCACACACACACACAGCCCTCATGTACTCTTCAGCTATCTTAGGCCAGACATGCTCATCTAACCTTATCAGTACCATTTCTCTCTCCTCTTTCATCCCTGAACAGGTTTTATATTAAATAGATTAATTTAAACTGTCATATTTCTTTAGTTGTTTTCCTAATTGACTCATTAACAGCAACGTTTTCTCCTTTGCAGGTTGAGAGTTAAAGACAAAACTTAATCTGTATTATTTTATCCATTATATACTACCTGTTAACTGAATATTTGTAACTCTCTCCAACACAGGTATAGATTCCATTCCCTTGTTAATCACAGTCCAATCAAATCCTCTGCTTCTTTTCTACCACACTAGATTGATTTCCTCTTTCTTCCTACATTGATGGGTCTAGCTCAAGACAACTTCTCCTGATGAGTGATTCATTTTAGGATAAGATTTAATCTCCCTAGACCATCTTGCTTCCATTATAGGAATCAGGATAAATAGCACTCATAGTAAGATCTGGTTTCTCTATTTGTTCTACTGTCCATTGAGAAGACTCAAGAAGGGGGAGTGATGCCTGTTCACTTGATGTATGACCATGCTTCCACAGGATCTTACTTTTCCCAAAAATAAGGCAAGATAGAGTTCTCCTAGCACTACAGATAAGGCTCCCCACCTTATTCTTCAGGCCTCAAAGAGTCCATTCTCAGGGTCTACAGTGTTTCCCAGACCTTCTATATTGGATGCATCCTCCCAGACCTTCTATATTGGATGCATCCTCCCATATTCCTGACATTGACAGCCTTGAAACTGCTGGCTGCCTTGAGGTTGCCAGGAATTCTTTCTTCCCCATTTTTTGTTTATATGGCTCACCAAAAAAAGGTCTGACCTCCTTAAACAAACACAGCTCATATTCGACCCCCTCCTTGGTCCCATCATAACTCATGAAACCCATCCACTGTACCTTCTAGTAACATATTCATGGACCATCAGCAACAAAATTTCTTATACGATCAGCTGAGCATTTACTTTACCTTATTGTTCTGACTCAAAATGGGAATCCCACTTCCTTTGCAGTCTCAGGCTGCAGCTAATTTTCCTTCCAATAGAGTGGCCTTTGGATAGTTATCCTCCTTGGCTCTCACTTTCATTTCCTGACTATTTTCTCTTCCTTGTCCCCAAAACTCCCATTTGAAAATTTTCATGTCATCACACTGTTCACGCTATATCACCCACTATCCATTTTTAATGCCATGTCTATCAAAGTCCAAATTACTTTCCCATCAATTATATATGATTTTGGCTGCTTTTCATTCTAACTTTCTCCTAAACCATTGTGCCTTAAATCTTAGTGATTTCAAATACCTGTGGATGTTCTACTCTCTTAACCCTGTATCCTTTGTAACTTTGCAGTTTACCTCTGCACTCATTCCCATAGTCATATTCTAGACCAATGATTCTTAATATAAATAAATATTGCCTCTCCAGGAAATATGTGCCCACATCTAGAGACATTTTTGTTGTCACAACTGGAGAAGGAGGAGGATTGCTACTAACATCTAGTGAGAAGAACCAGATGCTGGGAAATATCATTCATTGCACAAGATAGCCCAACCCATACCCACCCATAGACATACACAAAGAATTATGCATTCCACAATGTACGTAGTTCTAGGATTGAGAAACCCTGCTCTAGAACTTGTCATTACCAGTAAGTATAAGCCCTCTATAATGTCAATTTTAAGCATACTAAACTCTGAATGTCCCTTGCTCACTTTCTCACTTGTTTTCTGATATACTTCAAATGTAATAATTTCCTTTCACCCAGACCTATAATTTAGAGAGCCAATTTGTTACTCCTTTTAATTCCACACACACATCTATTTTCCACTTTATGCAGAATAAATTCCGTGCACAAAAATTAAATTCAGTCCCTTGAATATGAAGGGTCTTCAAAAAGTTTATGAAAATGTGTATTATGAAAAAAATCTATGCATGGATTTCAGAAACGTTTACACTGAAGTAAACTTGTACTTACTTATTTTAACCTGTCTGAATGAGATCTAGTTTGGGGCACTAAGAAGGATAAGACATCAGCTAGAAAAGAGCCCCATCAGGGCAACATGAATTTTGCTAACACTGAAGCAAGAACAAACAAAAATGTATGGTTAAGCTAAGTGGTTAGAAGGGTGAAATAAAAGATGCTTTGCAGAAACTTTATGGGGACAATGCCCCTAAGAAATTGGCACTTTACAAATTGATAACTCATTTTAAGAAGGGATGAGGCCATACTGAAAATGAAGTACACAGTGGCAGACCATCCACATCTATCTTTGAGAAAAATAAATCCATCTTGTTCATGCCTTAATTGAAGAGGACCAACGATCAACAGCAGAGACACTAGGCAACCCTGTAGACATCGCAACTCATTCAGTTTACACAATTCTGACTGAAAGATTAAAGTTGAGCGAACTTTCCATGTGATGGATGCCAAAGCCACTGTTCCCAGATGAGCTACAAACAAAAGCAGGGCTTTCATGGAAATTTTAAACAAGTGGGATCAAGATCCTGAGGAATTTCTTTGAACAATTGTAACAGGAGATGGAACATGGCTTTACCAGTATAATACTGAGGACAACACACAATCAAACCAATAGCTATCAAGAGTGTCCCAGTCAAAGCAAAATGGACCACTTCACAAAGGTCTTTGGCAACAGTTTCCTGAGGCACAAAGAAACATAACATTTGCTTATTATGAGAGTGTTTTAAGAAAGTTTGCTGGGGCTTTAGCAGAAAAACAGCCAGGAAAATTTCATCAAACAGTTCTTCTCAAACATGACAATGCTTCTGTTCATTCTTATCAAACAAGGGCAATTTTGTGAGATTTTTAATAGGAAATCATTAGGCATCCACTTTAGAGTCCTGATTTGTCTCTGCCTGACTTCTTTTTGTTTCCTAATCTTTAAAAAATTTCCTTTAAAAGGCATCCATTTTTCTTCAGTTAATCATGTAAAAAAGACCACAATGACATGATTAAATTTCCAGAATCCTCAGTTCTTTAGGGATGGATCAAATGGCTGGTATCATTGCCTACAAAACTGTCTTGAGCTCGACGGAGCTTATGTTGAAAAATAAAATGTGTACTTTTGACTCTTTTAATTCTATTTCCCCATGATCTTTTTGAAGTCCCCTTGTATATCCCTACCCCCCTTGCTTGTTCCTCATTGGCTTTATTAAACTGCTGTAAAAGGCAATTCCATAACCCCAGCATTTTTAACCTTTGCTGTTTTTATACACTAGCATCCGTGCAACTGCACATGGCTGGAGGAAAACACAAATCCATTTTGACTGTTCTCATTTAAAATCATGAGCCTGAATCTTAATGATGACCAAGAATTAGAACATGTGTCCTATTCATTCTCTCACTCTCCTAGATAAGCCTGCTATGCTTTTTTCTCTCCTTTAATACCTACCCACTCTCTTAGTCTTATATTTATGTGATGGAGTATTTGCTACATTTTTTAGAAAAGAGATAATCAGAAGAGAACTTCCATAAACTCCCACCACATGCCCACTAGCAGCTGTACTTGTATGCTCTGCTTAGCCTTCACTCCTGTTATTATGAATGAAGGGCCCATCTTCCTAAGGTCAAATCTCTATTCATGAACAAGGTGCTTTTTCTTGCTAACTCAATAGTCACCCAGTAATTTACTACGCTCTCTCCTACACCCTGACATTTATTTTCTCTATTTATCATTCTCATATGCAAGTATAAATTTTGTCAACTCTTTCATAAAAAAACAACTCTCTTTCAGCTCTTCCTCTCTTTCTAGCCATTGTCTCATATTTTTGTATTGCTTGTTAGCAAAACTGCCTTAAAGAACTATGTGCACCATATCCAGAGCTTCTCTGCACATCCTTTTTGTTTGTTTGTTTGTTTTTGTTTTGTTTTTGAGACACAGTCTCACTCTGTCACCCAGGCTGGAGTGCAGTGACATGATCTTGGCTCACTGCAATTTAGGCTCTCTGCAATCTCAGCCTCCTGGGTCAAAGAAATCTTCCTGCCTCAGCCTCTCAAGCAGCTGGGATTACAGGTGCCTGCCACCACTTCCAGCTAATTCTTGTATTTGCAATAGAGATTAGGTTTCACCAAGCTGGCCAGGCTGGCCTCAAACTCCTGACCTCAAGAGATCCACCCACCTCCCAAAGTGCTGAGATTTCAAGTACGACCCATTGCACTTGCCCTAGGCTTATTCTTTCACTTTTACTTTCTTTTCATAGTTTCCTCCCACTACTTTACTAATATTGTTATTGACACATAACCACCATGCATTATTGCAATAATGGCCAATATCAGTTCTTATTTGACATATAAGCAACATTTGACACACCTGATCATTCCCTCCTTCTGAAAACTGCATTTGCTTGGCTTCCTTTACAAAACACTTTGTTTTCTCCTACTTCCTTGGTCCACAATTTCTCAATCTCTCTCTTCGGCTCCACTTTTGCCGTACAAACCCTTAATGAAATACACCAAGGCTTAGCCATTGGTGCTTCTCTTCTCTATCATTAGTCATCCACCTTGGTTTTCCATTTTACTTTTAAGTTCTGGGATACATGTGCAGAACATGCAGGTTTGTTACATAGGTATACAAGTGCCATGGTGGTTTGCTGTGCCTATCAACCTGTCATCTAGGTTTTAAGCCCTATGTGCATTAGCTAATTGTCCTAATGCTCTCCCTCTCCTTGCTCTCAACCCTCGATAGGCCACGGTGTGTGATGCTTCCCTCCCTGTGTCCATGTGTTCTCATTGCTCAACTTCCACTTATGAGTGAGAACCTGCAGTATTTTGTTTTCTGT
Source organism: Sapajus apella (assembly GCF_009761245.1). NCBI lineage: Eukaryota > Metazoa > Chordata > Mammalia > Primates > Cebidae > Sapajus > Sapajus apella. The sequence goes on along the minus strand of NW_022436970.1, from coordinate 10,370,158 downwards.
TCCTGTGTTAGTTTGCTAAGAATGATGATTTCCAACATCATCCAAATTCCTGCAAAAGACATGAACTCATTCTCTTTTACAGCTGCATAGTAGTCTGTGGTGTATATGTGCCACATTTTCTTTATCCATTCTGTCATTGATGGGAATTTGGATTGGTTCCATGTCTTTGCTATTGTAAATAGTGCTACAATAAACATGTGTGTGCATGTGTCTTTATAGTAGAATGATTTATAATCATTTGGGTATATAACCAGTAATGGTATTGTTGGGTCAAATGGTATTTCTGGTTTGAGATGCTTGAGGAATCACCACACTGTCTTCCAGAATGGTTGAACTAAGTTACACTCCTACCAACAGTGTGTAAAAGCTTTCCTATTTTTTCACATACTCACTAGCATGTTGTTTCCTGACTTCATAATGATTGCCATTTGAACTGATGTGAAATGGTAACAAAAAACTACTTTATGTGCCACATTTTCCCTATCCAGTCTATCGTCAATGGGCATTTGGGTTGGCTCCAGGTCTTTGCTATTGTAAACAGTGCTGCTGTGAACATTCGTGTGCACGTGTCCTTATAGTAGAACGATTTGTATTCCTTTGGATATATACCCAGTAATGGGATTGCTGGGTCAAATGGAGTTTCTATTTCTAGGTCCTTGAGGAATCACCACACTGTCTTCCACAATGGTTGAACTAATTTACACTCCCACCAACAGTGCAAAAGTGTTCCTATTTCTCCACATCCTCTCCAGCATCTGTTGTCTCCAGATTTTTTAATGATCGCCACCATGGAATATTATGCAGTCATCAAAAACGATGAGTTTGGGTCCTTTGTAGGGACATGGATGAACCTGGAAACCATTATTCTCAGCAAACTGACAGAAGAGCAGAAGATCAAACACCACATGTTCTCACTCATAGGCTGGTGTTGAACAATGAGAACCCATGGACACAGGGTGGGGAGCACTACACACTGGGGTCAGTTGGGGGGAAATATGGGAGGGACGGTGGGGCGTGGGAAGCTGGGGAGAAATAGCAAGGGGAGAAATGCCAGATGTAGGTGATGGGGAGGAAGGCAGCAAATCACACTGCCACGTGTGTTCCTGTGCAACAATTTTGCATGTTCTTCACATGTACCCCAAAACCTAAAATGCAATAAAACAAATAAATGGGAAAAAAAATAAAAATAAACAAAATAAATAAATAAATAAAAGATAAAAAAGCAAAAAAAAAAACTACTTTAAATCTCACATGAAAAAAAAAAAAAAAACCTGCATAGCCAAGACAATCCTAAGCAAAAAGAACAAAGCTGAAGGCATCATGCTACATGACTTCAAACTATACTACTAGTCTACAGTAACCAAAACAGCATGGTACTGGTATCAAAACAGATATATAAACAAATGGTACAGAACAGAGGCCTCAGGAATAACATCACACATCTACAACCATCTGATCTTTGACAAACCTGACAAAAACAAGCAATGGGAAAAGAATTCTCTATTTAATAAATGGTGCTGGGAAAACTGGCTAGCCATATGCAGAAAACAGGAATTGGACCCCTTCATTACACCTTATAGAAAAAATTAACTCAAGATGGATTAAAGGCTTAAACATGAAACCTAAAACCACAAAATCCCTAGAAGAAAACCTAGGCAATATCATTCAGAACATAGGCATGGGCAAAGGCTTCATGACTAAAATACCAAAAGCAATTGTAACAAAAGCCAACATTAACCAATGGGATCTATTTAAACTAAAGAGCTTCTGCACAGCAAAAGAAACTATCATCAGAGTGAACAGACAACTTACAGAATGAAATAAATTTTTCCAATCTATCCATCTGACAAAAGTCTAACATCCAGAATCTACAAGGAACTTAAATTTACAAGAAAAAGACAGACAACCCTATCAAAAAGTGGGTGAAGGATATGAACAGACACTTCTCAAAAGAAGACATTTATGTGGCCAACAAACATGAATAAAAGCTTATCATCACTGGTCATTAGTTATCCATTTTATGACAATCTTATTTTCCCTCCTCATCTACTTATTCAGGGTGTGTTTTCCATCTTACTCCCCTCTTCAAAGACACATCCAGCTTTTAGCTAAGGTGAGGCTGTATGACTTTGTCAGACCAATGGATTAGAGCAAATGTGATTTAAAACATTTATAGGTCTATTTAAAAATACGTATATTTTTCCTGATCCTACTGCTTTTCCTCTGTTGTTGCAGAGTTGGAACCACATTTTCTAAGATGGTATAGTTCTGAAATAGAGTAGGGTAGTTTTGTGGACTAGTTTGTGAATTGTGATTCAAACAATATATGAGGTTTTAATATATTAAGCCTGTAGCATAACTTACAAATACTTGTTGGGGTGATCTATAAAAAATAATTTCAAAGTGTATTTGATGGCAAGTCCCATAGCATCAGCTAAGTCACTAAGGATCTGATGTCTTTCAATGAAGTAAGAAAATGACTTTCAACTTGTTTAAAGTCATTTAAGTTTTTATTTTCTCCATCTATCATAAAAGCTTTCTAATGCATTAAGAAATTGGTATTTTTTGTACATTTAAGTTAAAGGCTAATGTCTAGATTATAATTTTATGTGTTTTCTTCAGTATCTTTTGTTTAATAAACTCACATAAGACATATTTTAATTTCCTACTGAGTGGTTTTTTATCAAAACAGGATTGTTTGAAAATACATAATTTTTATCTTCTATTTTCCTCTATTTTTTGCTGAATTAATATAAAAACACTCATATATTGTATTTGAACAACCTAAAATTCTTGGTATGGCTTATAGCTAGATGATTACAGTAACAATGTGCTCTTGACTCAGGATTTATCTGCTAAATTTAATTTTAGTTGCATCTGAAATTTTGACTATAGGTTCAAATTTGTAGGAAAGAACCCACAAAATAAATATTAAATGAAATGCTTAGATATAGTGAGGGCTAATCTAGGTACAAAGTTATAATCAAAGATTCATTAGTCTAACTATATAATTAAAAAGAGAGACCTAAGTCTTTCATGAAATCCTTTAAAGAATGACAGTGGAATCGAATTCCATAATAATCTAATGGGTAGAGTTTTCTTCACCCTCTGTCACCTTTTCCTCCTACTCTCTCTTCACACCATCTGTATGTGTGTTGGAGGGATGTATTCTTTCACTCCCCAAAATTGTTCCAAACCTTCCCTTTACATTTTAAAAAATTCATTCAGAAAGGTTGTTCTGTTTCCTCCTATTTCTCTCCTGTTCTAACATATTTTATGAATAAATTGTTGGTTTAATTTGCTGTTTTCTATATTGTTCTTATTTACTTATCACCAAATTATGTATTTAAAGGGTAAATTCAAGATTGATTCAACAAAAAATATATATTTCCCTTAGAAAGCTAAAGAAATAGGGCATTAAAAATCAGTTAGAAAGTATGGAGATTTTAAAAATGTAAAATATTCTAAGACAAAACCACATTTTTCTAGATTATTTCAAAACAAATTTCTAAACAAAAGATTTCTAGAATGTTGTCATTGATCTCGTCAGCCATCTGAATTCAGAACATTTATCCATATGTTAAAGGTCATTTGGCATTATGTATCTTTAATAAACTTTAGTTTTTAAATTTTATTTTGATCATGGTACTACAGGTACAAGATAAAAATGTCAAATAATTTTCAGCCTTACAATAAACCTTGCACTACCTCTTTCTGTCTTCAATTACTACTTCTTGGAAGTAATTGGTTTTAGTTGTTAATTTCCTCTGGTGTTTGCCATTATAAATACTATGCCTATTGAGCTGCATGTTATTGAGACACCATTTACTGAATTTCTTCTATAGAACATGATGATTTAGCTTACCTACAATACAAGAACAAACACATATGCACACACTCACATATACATACATACAAATGTGTGCAGAGAATATCTGATATGGTTTGGCTGGTTCCCCACCCAAATCTCACCTTGAAGCCCACATGCTGTGGGAGGGACCCAGTAGGGGTAATAGAATCATGAGGACTGGTCTTTCCATGGCTGTTCTCATAATAGTGAATAAGTCTCACACAATTTGATGGCTTTATAGGACAGAGTTTCCCTGCACAAACTCTTTCTCTTTGCCTGCTGCCATCCACATATGATGTGATTTACTCCTCCTTGCCTTCCACCATAATTGTGAGGCTTCCCCAGTCATGTAAACTTATGAGTTCTCCATTAAACCTCTTTCCTTTTATATTACCCAGCCTCAGTTATGACTTATCAGTGGTGTGAAAACAGACTAATACAATATATTGGTACTAGTAAAGTGGGGAACTGATGAAAAGATACCTAAAAATGTGGAAATGACTTTGGAACTTGGTAACAGGAAGAGGTTGGAATAGTTTGGAGGGCTCAAAGAAAGACAGGAAAAAGTGGGAGATTTTGGAACTTCCTAGAGACTTATTGAATGGCTTTTAGTAATATGAACTATAAGGTCCAGGCTAAGGTGGTCTCAGATGGAAATGAGGAACCTGTTGGGAACTGGAGCAAAGGTGACTTTTGTTACGTTTTTAGCAAAGAGACTGGTGGCATTTCACCCTGCCCTAGAGATTTGTAAAACTTTGAACTGGAGGGAGATGTTTAGGGTATCTGGTGGAAGAAATTTCTAAGCAGCAAAGCATTTAGGATGTGACTTGGGAGCTGTTAATGCATTCAGTTTTACAAGGGAAGCAGAGCATAAAAGTTTGGAAATTGTAAAGCCTGACAATGCAGTAGAAAAGAAAATTCCATTTTCTGAGAAGAAATTCAAGTCCACTGCAGAAATTTGCATAAGTAACAAGGACTCCAATGTTAATCCTGAAGACAATGGGGAAAATGTATCCAGGGCATGTCAGAAGGCCTCACTGCAGCCCCTCCCATCACAGGCCCATAGGCCTAGGAGGAAAACATGATTTTGTAGGTTGGGCCCAGGGTCCCCATGCTGTGGACAGCCTAGGGACTTAGTACCCTGTGTCTCAGCTGTTTTAGCTGTGGCTTAAAGGGGACAACATAGAGGTTGGGCCATGAATACTGAGGGTGCAAGCCCCAAGCCTTCCATGTGGTGGTGAGCCTGAAAGTCCACAGAAGTCAAGAACTGAGTTTTGGGAACCTCTGCCTAGATTTCAAAGGGTGTATGGAACCACCTGGATGCCCAGGCAGAGGTGTGCTTCAGGGGTGGGGCCCTCATAAAGAACCTTTGCTAGGGCAGTGCAAAAGGGAAATGTGGGCTTGGAGTCCCCACACAGAGTCCCTACTAGGTCATTGCCTCGTGGAGCTGTGAGAAGAGGGCTGCCATTCTCCAGACCCTGGTATGGGGTATATCCACTGACAGTTTGCACCATGTACCTGGAAAAGCCTCAGACACTAACGTTAGCCTGTGAAAGCAGCCAGGAGGGGGGCGATGCTTGGCGAAGCCACAGGAGTGGAGCTGCCCAAGACCATGGGAACCCACCACTTGCATCAGCATGACCTGGATGTGAGACATGGAGTCAAAAGCCATCATTTTGGAACTTTGATTTTTGACTGCCCTGCTGGATTTTGGACTTGCATGGGGCCTGTAGCCCTTCTGTTTTGGCCAATGTCTCCCATTTGGAATGGCTGTATGTACCCAATGCCTGTACCTCCATTGTATCTAGGAAGTAACTAACTTGCTTGTGATTTTGCAGGATCATAGGTGAAAGGGACTTGCTTTGTCTTGGACTGTGATCTTATGAGTTAATGCTGAAATGAGTAAAGACTTTGGGGGACTGTTGAGAAGGCATGATTGGTTTTGAAATATGAGGACATGAGATTTAGGAAAAAACAGGGACAGAATGATATGGCTTGGCTGTGTCTCAACCTAAATCTCATCTTGAATCTCAACCTGTTGTGGGAGGGACTCAGTGGAAGGTAGTTGAATCATGGGGGCAGGTCTTTCCCATACTGTTCTTATGATAGTATGTAAGTCTCATGAAATCTGATGGCTTTATAAGGTGGAGTTTCCCTGGCACGAACTCCCTCTCTCTTTGCCTGCCACCATCCACATAAGATATGACTTGCTCCTTTTTGCCCTCCACTATAATTATGGGGCTTCCTCAGCCATATGGAACTGTGAGTTACCTATTAAACCTCTTTCCTTTATAAATTGCTCGGTCTCAGGTATGTTTATCAGCAGCATGAAAACAGTCTAATACAATATTCTTCCACTTTTCCGTAATGGTTGTGTTATAATTTTATATCATTTTTACTATGTAAATATATTCTAAATTTGTGACATACAGTAATCTGAATTTTTATCTCTCTTCATATAACTACTTTTTTTTTCTACCTGGTGTTAACAATTGACTCTTTTTTTGGTTTGTCCATATTTCTATGTACTTACCATTAAATGGTTCCCAATGCATTGATGAATATACAGTCATACATTAAAAATACTTCATAATGATCCATTTTGTGTATTTTCAGTGATATTCTTTGAGAAGCTCTCCATCTTTATGCTCCAATCTGATCTCCTGGCTCTGTCAAGTCAGCAACATAGCTATTATCCCAGAATGGCACTAGTATATCATCTTATGCATTTCTTTTGTTTTTTGTTTTATTTCTTTTTTCTCTCTTGTTTTTTTTCTTTTTTTTTTCCTCAATTACTCTCTTCCTTTTGTTTATCACTTCTCAGTGTCATTCTTAGAAAGCGCATAACAAGGTAGTCGTTTAGGTGTTGTTTATCTAAACATGTCTTTAGTTTAGTCTCATGATTGATTGATATCTATAGTGACTATAGGATTACAGGATGGAATCTATGCTATTGAGAAGTAAATCACCATTCTGATTTACTGTAATAGTTAACTTCCTCTATCTTGAATCTTGTCGACTCTTTGTTTTCTTTTAAAATTACTGTGATTTATCCATCATATGATCTATCTCGGCCTACATGCCTATGAAAAGAGTGTATATTCTTTATTTGTTGGGTGGAGTATTTTAATAAATTAAAAATAAATTAAGTCAACTAATTGACAAGATTTATCAAGTAATGACTATTTTTAATGCATTTTTTACGCAATAGTTTCCAGTCCTTACCTATAGCCTTCTATGAAGGAACATCAGCAATTCTCTCAGCATTGAACAATTCTAAATCTTAGAAGAATTCTTAATCAATTACATGTAGGAATCCTGAATATGTCTTTATTATCTTTGACAATGTAGCTTGAATAGAAAGCAGTTCCAGTATCACAAAATAGCTGAAATCCTTATGCTATAAGCACATTAATATTTACTGTAGGACACAAGTGTAACATATTAAAGATCCACACAAAACAAATAGTGTAGTATATAGTTTATTTCTAAAATGACTACACTGAACTAAAATAATTTTTAAAATGTGTTTCACAAGGCTAAATCAAAATAACTTAGCTGTCATTATTTTCATAGTCATTCATCCTTTTTTTTTTTTTTTTTTTTTTTTTTTTTTTTTTTTGAGACAGAGTTTCGCTCTTGTTACCCAGGCTGGAGTGCAATGGCACGATCTCGGCTCACCGCAACCTCCGCCTCCTGGGTTCAGGCAACTCTCCTGCCTCAGCCTCCCGAGTAGCTGGGATTACAGGCACTCACCACCATGCCCAGCTAATTTTTTGTATTATTAGTAGAGACGGGGTTTCACCATGTTGACCAGGATGGTCTCGATCTCTTGACCTTGTGATCCACCTGCCTCAGCCTCCCAAAGTGCTGGGATTACAGGCGTGAGCCACCACGCCCGGCCCCTCATCCTTTTTTTTTATTGTACTTTAGGTTCTGGGGTACATGTGCAGATCATGCAAGACTGTTATAGGTGAATACATAGCAAGGTGGTTTCCTGCCTTCATCTCCCCATCACCTATATCTGGCATTTCTCCCCATGTTATCCCTCCCCGTCCAACCAGCAATATATACTCAACATAATCAGTACATACCAAACTGAAAATAAGTCCTTCAAATGAAAAGGCACATGCACTTGTATGTTCATTCCAGTACTATTCACAACAGCAAAGGTATGAAAACAATCTACATGACCTTAGTGTGGTTGGTCTGGATAAAGAAAATGTGGTATATATACACCATAGAATACTATGCAGCCATTAAAAAGAACAAAATCATGTCCTTTGCAGCAACACACATGCAGCTAGAAGTCACTGTCCTTAATATACTTTGTAACAAACCTGCAAGTGTACCCCTTATATTCAAATTAAATATTAAAATTTTTTAAAAGTTAATGCCCCAACCTTCAATGTGATGTTATTTGGAGGTGAGGCTTTTGGAAAATAATTTGGTTTAAATGAGGTAATCTGGGTGGGACCCTATAATGTACATCAGTGTCATTACAAGAAGGGGAAGAAAGAGAAGAGCTCATTCTCTCTTTCTCTTTCCCAGCTACACTCTCTCTCCCTCACTGTCTCCCAAGGAGAAGGCTGCTGTCTGTAAGCCAGGAAGATATTTCTCACCAGGAACTGAATCTACTGGCACTTTGGTCTTGGATATCCTCATCCCTAGAATGTAAGAAATAAAATCCATTGCTTAAGCCACTCAGTCAATGATATTTTGTTATTGCAGCCTGAATTGTCAAGGCAGAAACTGTTGAAATCACACTATCCAAACAGCACTGTAGTTATTGATATCATCTGGCAGGTCAGATGTGATTTGGCTAGGATGAAGCTTTGGCTTAGTCTCTGAGATAAACACTAGTACAGATTTCGTTCCACACTATAGTAGCGTTTAAAGGTTCAGGGTTGGTAGGACCAATCACTCATCACATACTCACTAAGGAAGTCCCAGATCAAAAATTACCATTGTCCGGCTCTTTACATTTTCTTATGCAGCCACTGCTCTGAGGTATATAATGGCCAGAAGTATGTATGGATTTAGACAGATGCAAATTTATAGATTTATTATCACTATTTCATTTCAAATACTATAAAATATAGCTCAAAGTTTTTGTCTAGTTTGATCTTCAAGTACTAAATGTCAATAGTGCTAAATATCAAATATTTAATTAAGTATTAATATTCAAGTATCATGTACTATTGATATTTAGTACTCTCAAAAAATCTGTTATTGTTTTAATTTAGTGGAATTATAAAGATTTGAAACTACTCTTTTTATCATTTCTTAAGAAACTTTAATAAGAAAAGAACAGTGGACCTAATTCATTCAAATTTGACTTTATAAATAAATGAACAGACATAATTAAATTTTCATGAGATATTCATTATCATAGACGTGTATAAAGTTGTAGATATTGATTTTAATTTTTGAGTGCAGACATACTTGAGAAGCAAATATACACGGCCAAATCACTGATACAACAAACAAGCGTTGTTAATGCCATTATCTTGATTGTTTTAGAGTTATTAAGTGTGGCTGTTATCTGTGTCAACGATGTAATATTATGCTTATATTCTTCCAACTATAGATATTGTACTTTGGCTATATTTAAGCAGAATTATTTGTGTTAAATTTTTTTAAGATAAAAATCAATCATAATTAAATTAAAGTTTTGTAGATTATAATGATATCTGGTCTATTTGAACAACATGAACAACCCTAGCAACAAACTGATTCACTAAAGCTCTTCTTTATGTTACTTAATAATTCTGCAGTTTTCAGTCATTTTCTATAATGTTGTCTTTCAGGCATTAAATGATGCTATCAGATTTAAAATGTCAACATATTAACATTATAACAAAATGTAAGTAAACAAGCTAAATTTAGAATCCTTTTATATTTCCACCTGATTTTAGAAAATAAACAAAATTTATAGAGATTCTGAAATGTGTGTATGATTATTTTCCATCCCAATGTTTAATTTATCCTGGACATATTGAAGTGAGAATGATCCTGATATGGCAGTTTTTTCACCTAATAACAAAACACTGAAACTATTGTTATTTTGATAAAGCCATATTTTTTTTTCAAAATTCTCAAAACATGGATTTTCTTCTTTTAACCATCTCGGCATTTCCTGTCTGTTTAGTAAACAAGAGAACAAATTCAGAAAGTTTTAAATTAAATTATGCCACAGTCTGTGAATTTTGAACCAGAGTAACAAGATTTTTTTATACCCTCAATTATCCTGTAAAGATAGTTGATTCAAAATGTGCCTTATTTCCAGGCTTAGGTCTGTCATATTCATCATAAAGTTCAAACTTCTCTTAAAAATTAGACAACTCCTTAAAAGGGAATCTAAATTGAGAAAATAATTTCCATATATTTTAAAATGGCTATCAGAGGAAATTTGAAAATTTATAATAATTAGAGAATTAATGAGTTAGAATTTTTGAAGACTTAAAAATTCTTATTCTTATAGAAATGTTTTTTGATTCATTAATTTGAAATTCTATTTTTGATATTAAAGGAAACACTTTTTACCAAATTCATATTTCATATGTTTTGAAGTCCTCCTGAAAATAGTTTTGGGTTACAAGAAGATTACAGTTTTGATCATTCAGAGAGCCTAATCCATTTTATGTTTTGTCTGTACATAACAAATTTGTTAGCCGTTCTTCTAAGCACTAAATATTAACTAATAGAATCAATAAAAAATACCATAAATATAAACTGATATGAATGCAACTTAAATACATAAACACAAATAGTTTTTAATGGAACAGTAATTACACAGATAAAATGAGGTTCTAATCAAAGCACGCTTTTTTCCTGAAAATTACATCTATAAAATTAACAATAAGATAAATATTATTATGTTCACCACAGTCTACAAAAATTCACTTCATATCTATTTGGGTTAGGGGTAGTTACTAGAAATTTGTAGTTTCACAAGAGTTATTCTTTTTCAGGACAAATAAGTGTTTTCATAATCAGAAAAACATCAGTCATAGAGGCAATTGTAGTTATACTTCCTGTAAATATTTGAGTCTAATAAAGAAATTTTCTTTGTTACACTAAAATGTTTCATGTCTGAAAATTTATTTAATATCTTATCCAAGCATCTCATCTTTAAATACTGAATATTCAAGGTGACATATCAATTATAACTACATTGTCAGATATGAGCAAGCTGACATGAATTGTAAGTGAATGCTTCCATTTAGATACACAACAAATGTTTTATGACTATGTTTGAACCATGTTAATAAAAACGAACTAGAATTATAAATATCCCTATTGCTATAGAATGAATATTTGCATCCCCTTAAAATGTTCATGTCCAAATGTATTCCTTTAATGGCATGGTACTTGGAAGTGAGGTCTTCGGGAGGCTCTGCCCTCATGAATGAAATTAATGTTCTTGTTAAAAAAATCCAGAGAGCTCCCTTACCCTTCAACCATGTGAGGACACAAGGAGAAGGCACTATTTATGAACCAGGAAGCAGGCCCTCACCAGACAACAAATCTGCTGGTGCCTTAATCTCAGACTTCCCAGCCTCCAAAACCATGAGAAGCAAATTTCTTGTATGTATAATTCATCCCAGGTAGTGGTAGTTTCTTTTTTTTCTTTTTTTTTCTTTTTTTTTTTTTTTCAATAGTAGCACAAATGGACTAAGCCAGCTACATATTGGAAAGATGACTATTCTACTCTACATTCTTTATCTAAAATTACATTATTTAATAAAAAGATGGGCATTTAAGCTCCATTCACTCTTACAAATTGTGCTAAGAGCTAAATTATATAAATGCAGTAAGAACCTGCGATATCACCAATGATAATGAATAAGATGAGTTCAGATTTAAAGTAATTGCCTCCCAAATCCTGATATCTACAGACAGGCTAGCTGTGCAGTCATGCCCGAGACATTTAATTAAATTCACAATAATTAAATTCAGCTTGTATTTTTGACAGGATGGTATTATTTTTAGACACTAATTATGTGTTACGATGTTTTAGCATTATATATGTTGTTTGTGTGTGTATATATGTGTGTATAAATGTCTGAGAGTGTAGTTGATATTTTAATTGCACATAAATGCTTTTATAAATAAAATATTTTCCAAAATCTTGATCAGACATTTGAAATAATCGGTGATTGAGAAGACAATTGATTAAAACATTCTGGGTAGCAGGTATTTAAAGAACAATTCAAGTTACACGAAAAAGCCATTGAACTCTAATGATTTCCCCACAATTTTTTTTCAGTTTTATGTACTTCAGCCACTTCATTCACTTTTAGTGTGTCAGGCAGAAAGTAATTTACTTCCCTGATACTACCCCATCCGCTTTCACTTAACAACATCCAAGCTTCAAGTGGCACAGAATTTACTTCGTGAAATGCAATATGGTACAGAAAAAAGTATACAACGTGGTAGTTTTTACTCCCCACTTGAATGCTTAATGCTAGTTTTAGTCATTAAATTATCTGAGGTTTGATATATGCATTTTAAAATCTAATAATAAACCTGCCCTAATTCACTGGATCACTGTAAATGAAAACATTAAAAAGCATGCAAACGTTAGACCCAAGTTTTTGTTGGAACTATAAAACATGTTCTATGAAAGCCATTATCCAACAGAATATTTTAAAGCATGTGTCTGAATTCAGTATACTCAGTATCATGCCTGTACGTGAACATGGCACATGCAGGATCTGCCTCATAAAACTTGGAAGCCCATGACCAATGTCATTAGAGCCCACGAATTAATGAGTTATTAATGCATACTTATCAATGAGTCCATAAGTAAACATAAATTGAATATGTTACATTTGGAGTAGCAATTTGTTCTGGTAAAACATGTTTCTCATACATGAATCAGCTCTTACATGATTGTTAAATGGGAAAAAGTTTTTTAGTTTATTTTGAGCATTGGGTTGGTTCAGATGCAATTTGAATCTCGAGTAGTGGGCATAGAATCCTAACTTTTAAGAAAAGGTCTTTAATGTGACTGCTGTTCAGGCAGGATAACTTTCGGCTTCACAAAGACTCCATTCACACAGAAGCACACCTTGCTCTCACCTCTGGCAGCTGACACTTCCTCCTGTGCTCACAGCAATATATCCAGATGGCAGATGTAGTCTCTCAGAGCTCACAAGCCACCAATTTGACACAATTTTTTAAAGCCCCTGAAGCAGCATCCAGTCCTACTGAGATGCCTGGCTAGTCTCTTCACATTATCAACAGATGAACCAATAGTTGCTTTCCATAATATTCTGGATATAAACTTGCATAGGATTTGAGTGGTCTTGCCCAACTCAATTTTTTTCATGGGATCAGTTATTACAGTATGGGTGATTTTGTTTCCAGGATAGCCTATATTCTTGTATAGCAAAAACTCCTATTCTCTCCATTTGGAGTGCCATTATTAGAAAATATTTCTAAGTGTAACATCTATTAATAAAATACAATTGAAATTGTTCTTGTAACAAGCAAGAATAAGTTGTTAGAGTAATTAAGTAACTTCTATGTGTTGCCTTAGGTTTAGTTTGTAAAAAGTGATGCTATAGATCTTTGGGCTGGATCGCTTTTCCTTTGAGAGGAAATTTGACTTATTAAAAACCTGTGGACTGTGGAAAACAGCTTAGTAGCAGTATACAGGAGAGAATCAAGCCAATGTGGGTCATTTCAAAGTTCCAAAACAAATGGAAAAATGGAAGCAGAACCTTCTGGAATACAGGCACTTTGTGGGTTAATGTGAAACAAAACAGTTCCCAGGAAGAGATTTCTCAGTCCTGGTAATGAGAAGATGAAAATAAGAAAGAGGTGAACAGGATCTGGTTCAGGATTCATCCCGCACTAGTGCCTCTTTCATAAATAGAGCTCGTCTCCACCAAATTCTCAAGAACCAAGTTGTCCAGTGCTCAGCCTCTAGCAGCTCAGTCTCCATGCTATGTGACTGCTGCTCATTTTCCTTCATAGTGCTAAATAAATGGTTGTGCACTACTTGGGTAACAAGTTAACTGAGTTTCATGATACATGGCAATTCTATGTTGATATGTGTATCATGGCTACTGAGCATGGAACTGGGGGTAACTACAGATACTAAAGAGATCTATGACATTGACTCACAAAGGAAGTCTAGGGAATTCTCACCAGAGGATAAGAAAGCTAAAGAGTGCATTGTTTTTGCTAAGAGTCTTTCAAAACAGGTGGAAGAGCAAAATATTAAGAGTCTGGGATCTATCCCTAGGTATATAAAGTTTCAGAAAACCTACATAGAATATCAGCATTACCATTGTGTTTAATAAGTACCTGTGTATTTTTTGGAAGTTAAACATAATTGGAATTTGTGACATACATGAGCCAATCTAACTGAGCATTCCATTCAAATCACAGAAACATGAGTTTAGACATTAGGAAAGGAATGTGAATTGTAAAGATTCTATTATGCATGTTATGCTCTGGTATTTTGAGATGTTATGATATTCTATCTCATTTAATTTTTAGGTTGTTTCGGGGTTTTTTTTTTTTTTCTGTCTTGTTGGCCCAAAGCACAGTTACGCAACATAGGGAATTTTGTCCTTTTGCTGCATAATTCTAAATTTGCTTATAATATATTTGAAAGAAATATTAAGAATACTCTATTCTCCATCCCATTGTTAAAGGTTTGAAACACACACGCACACACACACACACACACACACACACACACCCCTCTAGAGATGTCCTAAGGCTGCAACACAAATTCTTATAAACAAAATGTATTAACTACTACATTACATTTGCCATTTATTTCCTCTTTTTCTTAGCTTCCTCCAGTGGAATCTATTTCTGTTGTCTCAAGGTAGGTAACATTGATCTTGCGTTGGATTCCGCCATGCACTTCTCAACATCCATATTTCACCAGAGTCTGCTACTTCCAATGAGACAAATTGCCCCTGCCAATTTCACTGGATAACACTTCTTCCTATATGGAATTACCCTCTGCTCACAGGTGCTTCCACCTCTTACTGGCCATTGCCAATTCAGTGACACATCAGAAATTGCTAAAGTAACATTTTTCCTCTAGATTCATCAACGTAAATCATAATTAGTCATGTGCTAATAGGGGAAAATACATCTGCCATGGGTACAGTGGAACACCACATAGATAACCAGCTTCAGGGCTGTAACTCTCATTTGCTGAGCTGCTAGGAAAGCTGAATGTCTATGCTCAAGGCCATGTTCATCTCCAGATGATGCCTTCAGTGAAAGGAACCAGCTTTTCATGAGACTATACTCCCTGCCAAGGGTATCCTTCATCCAGTGCTTGGTTGATATAGGGGTACAAACTCCTGCTCCCTTGCTTCTATTCACACATTTCCTATTGTTCAGAAGGAAGACTAAAAAATCCCATCCTTTTTAATTTTTCAGATTTTGTGTAGAAATGTTATTAATTCTTCCAAAAATGTTTAGTAGAATTCAGTGATGCCAACTAGACCTGAACTTTGCTTCATGGAAAGATTCTTAACTACGAATCCAAATATTTTTCTGTAACTCTATTGTTGCACTGTTCATGTGGGTTCAAAAATGGTGTTATTTGTGCTTCAGTACCTGACACGGTTATAGAGGAATCATAGGGCTTTTTTTCCACCTTTTTTTATATTCACACCCTTGTCCCACCATTATTTCTCTCATGTAGTGCAAACATGTACAATGGATTCAGAATTGGCAAGCAACTGATGCCATTCTATAATTAGATGTATATGTTTTTCTTCTTATGTTGTCCAGGCTGGTCTCAAAGTCCTGTGCTCAAGCGATTCTCCCACTTCGGCCTCTCAAGTAAGGTATCTTGGATTATATGTTTGTACCACAACACCAAGCTAAAACTAAGTTATGTTTACTGGGTTGGTCTTGTCCATCTGTCTTTCTCCTTTTTTGTAAATATTCTGTTTGGATCGAATTTCCTAGAAAACAGCCTGATGATATCCTCACATGGTAATACTTTTATTGAGGGTAGGGTACAATTTCATGTAACAAGAATGAGGTAAAAAAACAACAACAACAAAAAAAAAAACTGTTGTGCATGAAGAGAGTGGATGCAAAAAAAACAAAGTTACATAATATTAAGCTGGCCACAAAATATCAGGAAAATATAATTGCATTCTCCACATGTCAGGATATCTTTAAGGAGGCTATCTGGAACTGCTGCGTCTTGGAACAATCCATCCGTATGAAGAAAAAATGAAAAACCTTATCTTCCAATTATTTCATATCAATTGCCTTTCTTTGGTCAAAATTTGCCCTACAGGAAGAAGTCATACTTCCAGACTGTATTTTTCAGACCTTCTAGGACTTCCCTATAGTATTTGGAGAATCTGGACTCCAAAACTGCTGGGTTCCCACAAAAGCCCAACATTGCCACCAGGAAGACTGAGTTAGCAGATCATGTTAAGTAATGCGCTTACAGTGATGGGTAGAACTTCATGCCCAAGTGAAAGCTCAACACATTAGGGCCTCTCATCCAGGAGACATAGCAAGTAGTCAACCCCAAAGTGGCAACTAGGGCCAAGGATATCTAGGAGGATTAATAAATTCAGACTGGTGCAAGTCCACACTAAGTAGCTTCTTATAAAAACTAGCTTCTGGTGGACTGGAAATATCACCAGTTCTTAATAGTACAGATATCTGCTAGGAAATCGACACCACTACACGGGTATCTCTAAAGTTAGTACTTTCTGGTCGGAAACTTCCCTGAGATAAGAGGAGAAACTATGTTGTTTATATGAATTTTAAGTGAACAGAACACATCTCAGGTTTTCTCCCATTGTTTTGCAGAGCCTTAAATAATCAGCATTTAGATTTAGGAAGGCTGCTCTGAGTCCTAGCACTGGATAACTACCTGCTCTTGCTAGATTTGGTAGCGGTAATGGAGCCCAACAATTTCTTCAGCCCATAAGAAAACTGCATGGGCTTACAGATTAAAAAAAAAACAACAACAACAACAACAAAAAAAAAACTGTTAACTATCTGGTTGGAAGGTAGGACATCACAGTGCTTCATAATCTCAGGTGAATTGTGAGCAATGTGACGCCCTAGGTTTAGAATTGTAAAAGTGCTTGCATTGATATGATTCTTTACCTTTCAAAAGATGGTGTTTTCAAAATTATTGGAATGGCTTCCAAAATTCTAAAGTGAAAAATCAGGTTAGCTGAAGGTGGTGCCTTTGCTTTTCTGTTCCTTGTTCCAATAAAATGTTTAAGATGAATAATCTATAAGGCTGTCACTATCACTACTTTTGAAGGACATAATTTGAAGAGTGCCTGCTATATCCCAAACCAAGATTAGAATTGTAATGCCATTTTTGTGTATAGTAATGCTTGTGATTTTCACACATTGATTTTGTATCCTGAGACTTTGCTGGCGTTGCTTATCAGTTTAAGGAGATTTGGGGCTGAGATGAGGGGGTTTTCTAAATATACAGATCATGTCATCTGCAAACAGACAATTTGATTTCCTTTCTTCCTATTTGAATACCCGTTATTTCTTTCTCTTGCCTGATTGCCCTGGCCAGAATTTTCAATACTATGTTGAATAGGAGTGGTGAGTGAGGGCATCCTTATCTCGTTCCGGCTTTCAAAGGGAATGCTTCCAGCTTTTGCCCATTCAGTATGATATTAGCTGTGGGTTTGTCATAAAGAGCTCTTATCATTTTGAAATAGATTCCATCAGTACCTAGTTTATTGAAAGCTTTTAGCATGAAGGGGTGTTGAATTTTTTCAAAGGCCTTTTCTGCATCTATCGAGATAATCATGTAATTTTTATCATTGGTTCTGTTTATGTAATGGATTACATTTATTGATTTGTGTATGTTGAACCAGTCTTGCATACAAGGGATGAAGTCAGCTTGATCATGGTGGATAAACTTTTTGATGTGCTACTGGATTTGGTTTGCCAGTATTTTACTAAGGATTTTTGCATCAATGTTCATCAGGGACATTGGCCTAAAATTTTCTTTTTTTGTTGTATCTGTGCCAGGTTTTGGTAGCAGGATAATGCTGCTCTAATAAAATGAGTTAGGGAGGAGTCCCTCTTTTTCTACTGTTTGGAATAGTTTCAGAAAGAATGGTACCAGCTCCTCTTTGTACCTCTGGTAGAATTCGGCTGTGAGTCCGAATTCTGGGCTTTTTTTGGTTGGTAGGCAATTAGTTACTGCCTGAATTTCAGAACTTGTTATTGGTCTATTCTGGAATGTGACTTCTTCCTGGCGACTCTGCTAGAGTTACATGCCCTCCAACAGAGAAAGCCCGCGGTAGAAGTACCTATAGATGCTGCCCATACAGAAACCTCTGTCCATACTACCCTAGAGTAGAACATTTGGGTAGCTCTCTTTCTCTGAACCTAACAACATACCTTCTGAGTAAGGGTTCTCCTTAAGTTAGGCATCTCTAAATACTATCTAGTAGAAGACTCCAAATTTCTTTTTAGGATTTTGGAAAACCTTTCATTCCCTTCATTTATTCTAGCTGCATGGAAGAATCTCTTTTTCTTTTTAGAAGTTTTTATACTTATTTTAAGGATTAAAAAAAAAAAACCTGAAGTAGAGATAAACTTTCCTGTTCATTTTCTGAATCATCCAAGTTTGCAGAAATACCTTGAGTATTTAAACAAGTCATTCAATCCTAAGCACCTGTAATAGCTGAAGAGTAATTCTCACTGATTCCAGCAGAAGTCATTATGTTAAGTTTAATTTTGCATCCATTTTAAAAGCAGAGCACACAGCTGGGAACTCTCTTAAAGACATGTGTAAAACAAACTGCATCTTTCTCCCAGTAGACTTACCATATCAGGACTAAGACTCATGGCCTATGGCTGCCACAAAAAGCTATGAACATGTAATAAAAACTGAAACCCAAGTGCCCCCAACAAATTATTCTGTGAAACAATTTACTAGGCCTATCCAAAAATTCATTCTAAAAAAAATTAAAAGACTAAGTCATTACTAGGTTTTCTTTATTGATATCATCTCAATATTTTCAATTGGGGTAAAAATGTAGATAGTGACTGTTTCATTCTTGACAAATGATTCAAAATGCTGTGAAACTACTCCCCCTTCTCAACCTGATCTCAGAATTTCAGAAGTCTATAAACATTGTGTAGAACACCTCTCATCATGTAACAAAGCACCCCTAATCTTCAGACCACAAAGATAAACTCTCCAATTTTTGTGTTTCCTCTCAAATTTCCAAGACAAAAGCAGCCTGTATGTGGAACAATTTTTGTAGGAAGCTGACAGGTCCATTCATTTTTGAAAATCAATAACGTTTTTGCCAGACCCCCAAGTGTGTGCCTCAGTGAGATATCATTAAATTCTAGAATTGAACCTGCTGGGCCCAGGCATTCCTTGCTGCTACAACCTGTGGGCAGTATCTGATTTTATTACAAACACTAGCACAAAGTGTACACAAGCAAAGAAACAGCCGCCAGATAAAAAGCATTAATTGAATCGCATTCAACCTGCCTTAATTAATCCTTTAACTGGCAGACATAGGGTTGTAAGCAGTTTTAACGTATCTTTTATTGTGAACTCAAATTGATGCAGGGAAACAAAAGGAAGTAACAAACACATAGACATAATTCAATTAAAAGCCATTGAATCGCATTGTTTAGATGAACTGCTTGTAAGAAGCTGTTAATTATCTATAGCTCTAGAATACCAAATCAGGAAACATTTTCTAATTAACTATTGAGCATTGTTTTGCTAGTTCTACATTGCTTTGGATTTATAAATGACTAAATCATATGTGTGTAGTTTTATGTTTTCTCCCATCAATTAAATCAGTATATTACCATCTTCATTTTCATGATGAATCAAGGGAAGAACAGGCAGAGAAAACCAACAGTGCAAAAACCCTTAACCGATTAGGAGACCTATGGTTTTCAACTCACGATTATACTACCTGTTGCATGTCATGTTAGAACAAAATTATTTTTCTTTTCTACCTCATTTATTAGACAGCTCTCTTCAGCATTGACTAAAACACTTGCCCAGACCATTTTCTACTTTAATGCTTTATACATAGGCTTCATCTCGCCTACATTCCTAGGGTCAGAGCAGGGCTAGCATTCTCACATCTCATACAAAGGCTTACATCTTGAATTTTTTGTCATCAAACAACTGTGCAATTTCTTCAGATTCCCTATATTTATGTCAATGTAACTCATAGAAACAGCCAGTGACGTTGCTGATAAAGTAAATATTTATCTCTATGGAGTTAGTATAGAATTCTGAAAAAAAAAATTGTAAAGAGGAATTAAATTAATATTATTACTTGCAAGCGTTACTGTGAAAAGTAATGGAATTACCCATAGTACATTTTGTAACCCATTTAAACATGTAAGCACTGAGTACATGCTTGCTATTGTTAGAGATGCTTTTGTTACTAGGATTTAACATGAAGCCAACCAATTCCTCTAAATTCCATTCACTTATTAAAATTAAACATGTAAAAATATATTTCCAAAAATTCTAGCTCTCCAAAACTTACAGTTCTGAATGTAAGGGAGATATATCGGGAACTAGTATTATTCATTTTTAAATCTACATGAGATAATAAGTATTGCTCGATGTCAAAGCCTCTTAAGTATTCCCTTTAAAAAGTAGCTCTGTCTTGTAATTATAACAGAGTATAATGACTTTTGTTCTTCTCCATTTAAGCTACCAGTGGCACTAAATACAAACATTTTTGTCTACTAATTCATATTTACCAGTCTTCACCCAGTTCTAATCATTTTCCTTCCTTCATTTTTAGGCTCATGGCTGTCAACACCCAGGAGCCATGTTTATGTCAGGAGAAAAAATTAAAACAGTTGTGGAACAAAAACATCTTCCCAAATCTTGTAGTTCTTAAATTCTCAGAATTAGTTTTTTTTTTATTTATTATTTTTTTTTCGTAGGCTTACCTACTTCTTCCTACCTTTATAACCCAGTGGCTACTATTTTAATAAATATGAAGGCTGGGAGAACTAACTGATTTTGAAAAAGTAAAAGTGAAAAAATGAATAAGGTGTGCAGTTAAAAATTGTATAAGATAAAAGTTACTAATATACAATTGGTGGGAATTAGGCTATTCAATCCATTCTGGAAGGAATCTGGAGGCAAAACGAAGAATTTACATATGAATGTACTATGAGCAATGTGTTTACTTCTAGCACTTCTAGTAATCTGGGCTATAGAAATACAGAAACAAAAACAGAGGGTTTTTTTGCTCTGTGAGAATAATCTAACTCTAGTTTAAGCAAAAAGAGGGATTCACTGTTTTACCAAATTGACAAATAAAATTTGAAGAAAGGAAGAATGATGGTTGCCTCAGACATATGAGAAACTAAGGACCAGAATGTTTTTAATATTCTTTCTTCTTCATTCTTTTCTTATCTCAAACACAGAGGAAAATAAAGTCATTGGTACATCTCAATCTTTTCTATTTGCAGCATCTGGTACCAGAGAAAGATTGGGTAATTTAGAAGTCCTTGTAATGGGTCCTAAGTATTGTGCTGAGGAGAGCCAGTTCCTGTGAAAAAAATTATAATTCTAATTATATGGGAGTTTGGGGATGTACAGAGATCCTTGTAGTTGAAGAAAGGAGGAGGATGGGTGGCTATCCAAGTGACACACGTTTTATCCTCAGTTCGATATTAACGAATATTTCAAACTATTGAAAACAGTAAAAGGCATATGAGTGCTTGAATATGTGAAGAAACAAACACACAATTGAAAAAACATTGAAAGCAAAGTGCTATTGTAAAAATAACCTAACACAATCCCTTATATAAGGTGGTATTTAATGTTTATTGAATAAATGCATTAATAAATATTTGAATAGCTATTTGTTCATGGGAATATTTTCTACTTTGGCCCAAAGAGGGGTATATGAAAATAATGCAAATTTGTGTGTTGCACCAATTTAATAATAACATTGTTATATAGCTGGCAAAGACAAATTAATAAAATATTTGTTCTACCTCTATTATGAAATAATCCAACTAATATATATATGCAAATATAGCAAAATGAAAAACATCCATATATATATATATATATATGTATATATATTTGCTTCTGTTGGAATAATCTTATATAAAGAATTAGAATGTTTTATTGAGACAAGATATTGTAGATAAGTGAGTATACTGCTGAACCTATTTTTACAGACATTATTAAAATAAATGCATTTAGCTTTGTTTTTTGGCAATCATTTTCCCACAAACATTTTATTAACCCACCACTTTTCATTTTTAACTCCCTGTATCTTAGTTACAAAGTCTTTATATCTCCTTGACACTTACAATATGTAAGTAAAATCCCATTTTTATCCTTATAAATATCTGAAATTGTAATACAAAAATAAAAAGCTGGTGTTTTTCAAAAGACAAAATTAGTGAACCACTAATGAGACTGATAAAAGAATACAAAGAGAAGGCACAAACCATTCATGGTAGCCTGTGAAAATACATCACTACAATATTAAAGAATTTTTAAGAGATAATGATAATATATCATGAATATCATTTTGTTTGTATTTTATTTTTAATTGATAAATATATATATTTTTGGGGTACAGTATATTATAAAATATGTGGAAATAATATGAAAATGTATGTAAAATATTTTTAAGAACACAATTTTTAAAGCTATCATGAGGCAAAATTGGTGATTCATATAGTAATCAATGAAGCTAGTAAATTTGTAATTTAAAACATTTAAAATTTTTCAAAGCAAAAAACAAACAAAACACCTCTCTAGGATTAGATTTTTGTTCACCACTAAATTCTATAAAACATTTAAGCAAAGTAATTGCAATCATGGAAAAATGCCTACAGTAAATAAAAAGAAAGAGAGAACATATTTTTACGAGCCCAGAATAACACTGACATCTAACTTGATAAGAACATAATTAATAAAAATTTCATGCCAGTTTTACAAATGAACAATGAAACAAAAGACCTAAGTAAAATATAAAAATAATTGTAACATTTTAAAAAGTCAATATATCAAGGAAAATTATATATATTCAGTTATTCAAGATTGGTTTAATAATTGAAAATCAATAAATATGATTTGCCACATTAACAAAATAAACAGTGAAAATCTGAGAATTATCTTTTTGACAATTTTGTCACACGTGGAGCGTCCAGTATTCCATGGGTATCCCGTATGACACCCAAGGACAGGCCATCATAGAACATGCCACTCCATCCATAAAAATATGCTCAGAAAACAAAAAAAGGCAGAATATGAGTAAGGACCTTGCAATATTCTACTGGCACAAGCTATATTTACCCTTAGTTTTTTAAATTTAGATGATATTTCAATCAGCCATAGAAAAGCATTTTGCAAAAGCTCTTCAAGACATAAAACCCACAGTTTTATGGAAAGATGTAAATAGTAATGTGTGGTGTGGTCCAAATGATTCGCTAACGTGGGGAAGAGAATGTGTCTGTGTTCACACCCCCTCAGGTCTTCTTTGGATTCCAGCACAACACATCAAACCTTACCATAGTGTGGGTAGGACCCATCCTGGTGCCAGAAATGAAGGAAATGACCCTGCAGGACCCACAGCCACTGATGATGTGACTTCCTTGGATGACTGGGCCCTGGACATTACCAAGGGGATGCTGGAGAAGACAACTCAGGAGACTTGAGCAAATCCTGCTCCAGACACAGACACCATTCACTCCAGATAACTTGTACCTTGGTATGCTCTCTCTTGTACATTGCAACTCTCGCAGGGTGTTAACCTTTTTTATCCTCTCACTTTGCATGCTACCTGTACCTGCTATACTCTATTGGTCCATCTTCTAGATCTGCCTTTCTTCTGCCCTGTTACCTGGGCAGACACCTCCTCTTCCCAGCCTCTAATAAGGTAACTGCTTGGCTGGGAGGGTTTTACATACCCGCAGTGGGGTTCCTTAGTAATGGCACACATTGGACTGAGGTGCCAAGTAACACTACATATTACTCCTTGATTGGAAAAAAAATCATATTGATTATACTCATGTTTGTCTTATGTTGTTTACTAATTCTAGGATGTAAAGCTAGAACAGGAGCTATAACTGCTGCACCTGTCAAACCTGTCACTGCACACATCTGTACTCATTAATCAGCAGAACTTTCCTTTGTGGGGACATGGATGAACCTGGAAACCATCATCCTCAGCAAACTGACAGAAAAGCAGAAGATCAAACACCGCATGTTCTCACTCATAGGCGGGTGTTGAACAATGAGAACACATGGACACAGGGAGGGGAGCACTACACACTGGGGACTGTTGGGGGGAAATATGGGAGGGACGGTGGGGGGTGGGGATTTGGGGAGAGATAGCAAGGGGAGAGATGCCAGATGTAGGTGATGGGGAGGAAAGCAGCAAATCACACTGCCACGTGTGTACCTATGCGACAATCTTGCATGTTCTTCACATGTACCCCAAAACCTAAAATGCAATAAAATAAATAAATGGGAAAAAAAAGATTTAAATGTAAAACTTCAAACCATAAAAACTCTATGCAATACAATTTAGGACATACGTATGGTAGAAGACTTCATGACAAAAATGCCAAAAGCAATTGCAACAAAAGCCAAAATTGACAAATGGGATCTAATTTAATGAAATAGCTTCTGCACAGCAAAAGAAACTATCATCAGAGTGAATAGGTAACCTACAGAATGGGAGATATTTTTGCAATCTATCCACCTGACAAAGGTCAAATGTCTGGAATTTACAAGGAACTTAAACATATTTACAAAAAAATAACAAACCATCAAAAAGTGGGCAAAGGAGCTAGGTGCAGTGGCTCATGCCTATAATCCTAGCAACTTGGGAGGCTGAGGTGGATGGATCACCTGAGGTCAGGTGTTCAAGACTAGCCTGGCCAACATGGTGAAACACTGTCTCTACTAAAAATACAAATATTGGTTGGGAGTGGTGGCGGGTCCCTATAATCTCAGCTATTCGAGAGGCTGAAGCAGAAGAATCTCTTGAACTTGGGCAGGGCAGAGGCTGCAATGAGCTAAGATTGCACCACTTCACTCCAGCCTGGGCAAAAGAGCAAAACTGTCTCCAAAAAAAAAAAGGGCGGGGGGAGTGAAGGAAATGAACATACATTTCCCCAAAGAAGACATTTATGCAGCCAAACATATGAAAAAAAGCTCAACATCACTGATCATCAGAGAAATGCAAATCAAAACCACAATGAGATGTCTCTCATGCCAGCCAGAATGATAATTATTAAAAAGCCAGGAAACAATAGATGCTGGTAAGGCTGTGGAGAAACAGGAATGCATCTACATGGTTGGTGGGAATGTAAATTAGTTTAACCATTGTGGAAGACAGTATGGCAATTCCTCAAGGATCTTGAACCAAATATACCATTTGACCCAGCAATCCCTTTACTGGATATATACCCAAAGGAATATAAATCATTCTACTATAAAGATACATGAACAAATATGTTTACTGCAACACTATTTATAATAGCAAAGATATGGAACCAACCCAAATGCCCATCAGTGATAGACTGATGCGGTACACCTACACAATGGTACACCTACACCATGGAAATACTATGCAGCCATAAAAAAGAATGAGATCATATCCTTTGCAGGAACATGAATAAAGCTGGAAGCTATCATCCTCAGCAAGCTAACACAGGAACAGAAAACCAAACACTGCATGTTCTCACTCATAAGTGGGAGTTGAACATTGAGAGCACATGGACACAGACAGGGAATGGCACACACCAGGGCCTGTTGGGTTGTGGGAGCTGAGAGGAGAGAACATAGAGGAAGGGCCAATAGGGATAGCACACCACCATGGCACATGTATACCCATGTAACAAAATTGCACATTCAGCACATGTATCCTGTTTGAGTTCAATGCAACTTCAATTAAAATCCCAGGAGGTTATTTTGTCTATACAGACAAACTGATTATAAAGTCTATGTAAAGAGGCAAAAGACCACAATAGTCAACACATTATTGAAGGAGAAGAACAAAATTGAAAGATGAATTTTACACAACTTCAAGATTTACTGTAAAACAACAGTAATCGACACAGCATGGTATTGGTGAAATACACAAATAGATGGATGAAACAGAATGGACACCCCAGAAAAACACTTTTATAAATATAGTCAACTTATCTTTGACGAAAAAGCAAATGCAATTCAATGGAGGAAAAAGACTCATAATAAATGGTGCTAAAACACCTGGAGACTCACACGCAAAAATATTAATTTAGACACAGACCTTACATCTTTAACAATTATTAACTCAAAATAGACCATATAATGTAAAAGAAGAGACTATAGAACTCCCAGCAGGTAATACAGGTGAAAATCTAGATCAGTTTAGCAATGACTTTTTAGATGTGGCACCTAAGGCACAATCCATAAATAAAATAATCAATAAGCCAGATTATGTAAAATTAAAAATGTTTGCTCTACCAAAGACAATGTCAATAGAATTCACATAAAAGTCACACACTGGGAAAAATATATATATTTGCAAAGGACACATCTGATGAAGGTTGGGTGTTCAAAATGGAAAAAATAACTTACAACTCAACAATAAGAGAACAATTCTATTTAAAAATAGGCCAAAGACCTGAACAGACAATTCACTACAGAGATATACACGTAGAAAATAAGCATATGAAAAGATGTTCAGTATTATATCTCATTAGGGCATTGTGATTTAAAACAACAGTGAGATACCACTACACGTGTATTAGAATGACCAAGATCTAAAACACTGACAACACCAAATGCCGAGGAATAATAATAACAACAGTAACTCCAATTTATTTCGAGTGAGAATAGTAAATGGTACAGCCAGTTTGGAAGCCAGGATGGCAGTTTCTTACAAACGTAAGTAATCACACTATTTGATGTTTGCACAAAGGAGCTGAAAATTTATGTCCACCCTGAAATCTGCACACATATGACAGTTTTATTCATAATTGTTAAAATCTAGAGTTAACAAAAAGTTGTCCTTCAGTAGATGAATAAATAAACTATGGTACATCC
This sequence comes from Sapajus apella, assembly GCF_009761245.1. Taxonomy (NCBI): domain Eukaryota; kingdom Metazoa; phylum Chordata; class Mammalia; order Primates; family Cebidae; genus Sapajus; species Sapajus apella. The sequence goes on along the minus strand of NW_022436970.1, from coordinate 10,343,237 downwards.
AGACAATGGACTGTTATTCAGCACTAAAAGGAAATGAGCTACAGCTACTTACGGTGGCTCACACTTGTAGTCCCAGTACTTTGGGTGACTGAAGTGGGCAATCACTCGAGGTCAGGAGTTTGAGACCAGCCTGGCCAACATGGTAAAACCCTGTCTGTGCTGAAAATACAAAAATTAGCAGGGCATGTTGGTGCATGCCTGTAATGTCAGCTACTTGGGAGGCTGAGGCATAAGAATCACTTGAATGTGGGAGGCAGAAGTTGCAGTGAGCAGAGATTGCATCACTGTACTCCAGCCTGGGTGACAAAGCAAGACTCTGTGTCCAAAAAATATTTTGAAAATAAGTGGGGAGGAAGGTTGGAGGAAGCTTAAATGCTATTATTAAATGAAAGAAGTCCATCTGAATAGGCTATACGCTGGGTGAGTCCAACCATACGATGTTCTGAAAAGGCAAAATTACAGATGTAAAAAGATCAGTGGTTTCCAGGTGCTAGTGAGAATATGTAGATAAATAGGTGCAACACGGAAGATTTTTAGAGCAGTAAAACTATTCTGTATGATATACTATCCTCATGGGTGAATACATGTTATCATACATTTGAAATTGCCTATTTACCTATGGTTTACTCATCCAGATATTTTAATATAAGGTTTAGAAGGTCCAAGCTTTTTTTAACTACAAGGAATGAGAATTTTCTAGCAAAGGATGATTCTTTTCAATGACCTAAGCTTATGATATGAATGATGCAAGAAGAGTAGGAGTCATTTATTATCTTGTTCAGATTTTTCTATTTAATGACTTAATAAAGCTTTTCCATGAGAAGTTTTTCTTAAGCCATGTGTAAGGAGGAGGGAAAATTTCTTGTCATTCTTCTTTTTAATTAGGTAGGTGAAAACTTACAGCTGTTTCTCTAGTCATGGATCTAGAAGTGATCATGGTTTCTCAACCATTGTCTGCTAGTGGCAGAATCTTATCAGAATCCATACCAGAATTATAAGAAGAGTTTCCACATCACTCCACAATATTTTAAGACAGAATGATTTGGTGTAACTTTCTTAATTCAGAAAGCAACTCCAAATTTTTTAATCTAAGAAAAATATCAAAAATACCTTATAAAAATAAGTATGTCGTAAAACATTTCTATCTAGCAGGAACATAAATATATACATAAGAAATCTAAAGGAAAAAAATTTTAACATATGCCAAGAAATCCAGCACTATTGATATTACTTGGCTTACTAATACCAATTCCAGAAATATGTATATAAATATAGGTACAAGAATGCTCATCACTATCATGTTTATAATAGAAAACCAATGGGAACAATGTAAATATTCAAATATAGAATTATAATTTTCCGGATTTTTTAACATTCAATCATTTTATAAACACTATATAGTGAAAAATTATGATGTATTTACATATTCCTAAAAATTTATATCAAATTTTAAACAACAAATGATATATGAGAGAAAGCACTGAAAGAGAACTCTGCCAAAATATTAACAAGAGATATTCCTGGATTGTAGAAGTAAATATATAGTTTTTTCTACTTTATAGAATTCTATATAATCTACAGTGACGTGCATTGTAAAAATTGTCTGTGAAGGAAGTAATACAATTCTTTGTTACTGAAGTTCATACATGCCCTTGCTTCACGATGGTGCCCCTAAAGATTTAAGAAGCATAAAGTTTCAAATCCCACCTGTAGTACCAGTGTAAATTTATGCTTAATATTTCAACAGAACTCACTGTAATGTGCATAACAATTCTCTGAAGCAGGAAATTTTCTGGAATTTGAAATGTGTTTAGCCCAAACTGTGTTTCCCCTTACTTTTACATACGCATCTTCAGTAAATTTAAATCTTTTTTAGACCTCAGTATTCAGAAACCCGGATACTGTGTAATTGAACTTATCAGCTCAGCTCTTGTTATCCCACTAGGTGTTTGTTTAATAGTGGAACATCAGAACTTTCTAGTTGAAAAAGTGTATCTCTTTGGTAATGGTGTTTGACAGAATGTTAAACACACACATTGACAGTAATTTGGGTATAACATCTTTTCTGCAAACATATCCAGGATTTTAAGACAATGCATTAATATATGACCAAATCTCTCTGAATCTATCACTCTATTTTTAAAAATGAATCTTCAAAGTGAAAAGCATGATTCATAATAGGCCTAATTATATATGTTGTAAACTTTGTAGCCGATCTTAATGATGTAGCAAGAAATGAGGAAAATATTAAACAAGTAATATTCAAATGGAAGAGATCCAACACTTACCTATGAACCTTGGTAAACTGGAAAATACTTTCTGTCATTTTAACACTTAACATATATGAAAAATAGAACAAGAATAAAATCATATTTATGAAAGGCAAGAAGTCAGAATCAAAAACAAAACAAAAGAAATTAGCAATCTTACACTGGTAGCAATCATATTTTAATTGTTATGTTTCTTATGTTTGTTTCATTAAGCGAAGTTAATCAGTTGAATGGAAGAAGATACTCTGGTTACTAGTGGCCCCATCTTAGATACATTCCTCATGAAGTAACAACCTTGGGTGAAGCTGGCCCCATTTATCCTAATTCAATTAGTAAAGAAGCACTAAATGAACTGGACTTTGGTCATGACATGAGGCTGCCCTAGTACACATATTTCGTGTTTGGGTGATGTGGTTCAACATCCTTCTTTCCTCAGATAAATAACTACATTTGAGAGATTGGTGGTGTTGTTTTTTTTTTTTTTTTTCCAAGCCATTTTTCCAAGAATGCTCACCTAATTTGCATTTGTCCTCAGCTGTATGCTTCTTAAAGAACAGTCCTGGGGCCATGAAATTACACTTCCTGCTATGGGTTCAAGAGTCAAGGGCACAAAAGGATGAGCCCTCAGTGCCTCTTTTTTCCTGCATTTATTCACAACACTTTAATAAATTAGCTTATCTTTGGAGACTTGTTTTGAGTGCTTCTTATGGCCTATGTTATTGAGTTACAGATAAATTGAATAAGCTGAATCTATTATCTATTATTCCTCTCTCTAGTTTACTCAGTGGAAACCCAAAATAGATATTCCTATATATAAAATGATCAAAACAACTGCAAATTATGGCAATAATGAAACTAAATTTTCAGATTGTGGTTGACTATGGGTAACAAAAACCATGGAAAGTGAAAATGGGGACAAGTGGGGGACTACCATAATTGGCAAAAGAATAATTCAAAAGGGAATATTTTGGAAGTTTTTAAATAATTCATTAGGAATACAAAAACTAGCATTTATACAACTTTAGAAATCTCCAGAGGCTATTTCCCGTTAATGAGCAAAGTACCCTACAGAAATGCAGGACATCACACTCTACTCCCATGTCGCTAAAGAACAAAGAAGAAAGCACTTCCTTTAAATCTCAGTCTCAACTTGTAGTCAGAATTTGTTTCTTCTGAAAGAAAAGGGAGTGTCCCCCTTCCAGAAAAAGTATCTCTGACTGCCTTTGCGACTGCGTCCTTTTCTCATTTTTTCTAAATATCAAAAGGATTAATCTAATTTTTGAATATAAAATATTATTTGAGGGTACATATAAATAGGTGTAAAAAATGTATGAATTTATCAGCCTTCCACCAAGATATGACCCTTGCCTACAGTCTGCCTTTATATAGTAAAAACACACAAGAAGACCTGAACTCAGGAATCCATGTTTTTTTTTTCTTCCCCCTCTCCTCTTTGAGAGGGGATGAAAGATAAACTGATCCAGGCCCACCAGCTTGAGAGATATTTCTGGCCATAGTTTTCTCCAGTTGAACACTTAAGTTTGATGCCAATCTCTTCAGGTCCCAAGATCATACAAGTAACCAGAGGATTGTTCTTTCTCAAAACTAAGATTGAAACTTTCAGAAAAATACTGGCTTCCAGTCTAACACATGTGTTCCAAGCTGTTCACCAGAATTTAGCATTAAAATGTATCAGGTACCTACCCAGCTGACAATAGAATGTCATGCTGATTTTCACTCACTCATGTTCCTTTTATACCGCTCCTTGGGGATCTCACTGGCAGAGAGGTGACTAGCAGGAAGAACTTTAGAATCCATTCCTTACATAAGCAAGTTCCATCAGATATATCATGACATATTCACACAATTTTGCTTAGAAAACCTCTAAATATACATATGCATTGATACACTGAATGAGCATCTGCCACTGTGCTAGATAATGATGAGTATGAGTAGGTTAATATAAGCAATTATGAGCAAAAGAAATATATATATATATATTTTCAACTCCATTTAGTGTAATTATATTAATCTCTTCTTTAAGGAAACATGAAAGGAAGCCAGCAACTAAACCTTGAATGAGACACGCTATACCTTCTAATGAAATTTGCTCAGACCCCCTTCATGTTCATTTTCCTCAACATTTTATGAAGTCACATTTTCATCAACTATTCCATAGCAAGTTGGAAGCCCTTGTGACACACTAGTCTTTTCAATGCAATAAAAGCAATTATTAAAATACAAGCTCCCTGAAGGCAACTTTTGTCCTCTCTTTGGGGTGTATTATACTTAATATATTTTTCTTTTATAGTACCAGTGACTGTGAAGATGATTCTGTGTCCAAATGCAAAATGGCATATTTCATACTGAGGTCGTTTGGAAACACAGTTGTGAGATTATAATAGCTGTCTTTCTACTAGTGTATACTTCTAATAGGAGAATGTTTTTTAAATGTTTCTGTCTTTTCCACAGCGATAGGAAAGAGTAAGTAATGTTTAGATTTCAGCCAAGACTTGAAAAAAGAGAACATAAAAATAGGTGGTCACATGTTCTTAAAGCACAGTGAATGTGTGAGCACCTCTGGGAAATCCATAAGAAACATCTCCAAGAGAAAAATAAGCTATGCATGGAAACATTATGCCCTCTAAAAATCAAAGGCTTGTGGTCTAGCTAGAAGTGCAAGTGGAGGTGAGGAGGAGGTATCAATCACAAACACAAAGCCAGGTGTTCTCTTTTGCAAGCAGTTGCTGCTAAGAAACTCACAGTTTACAAAAGCAAATTTCTCAGCTACCATAGGCCTGAGTTCAGCCATGGCCAAGTAAGCATTCTACTTCATTTGAATGATTGTATGAATAGGATCATAGAAACAGCACATTCTCCAACCCAAAGGCTTCAGGAAAAAAAATCTGGGAAGCCAAGAAAGACCTGACTGTGGGATTAGCTACTCCCTGGACTACTCCAAACTGGTGTAAGACTTAGCTTAAGTCATTTCAATTTTCTGCCTCTCAACTGCCTAATATATAAAATTAAAGGATGAGATAAATAATTTCAGCTTTTAGATTTTACCATTCTAAGCAATATAATGTGAATAAATACCAGAATTTTTTAATAGTTAAGAAATTATCTCCTTAATCTTATATCCATTTAATAAATAAGGTTATTGAAGCATTCGAAGAACTTGTGTAAATATATAATGATGAGAGATGAGATGAGCTCTCCAAATCCAAGTATAACTTTGAAGAACATTATAAATGTGTTCACTGAGACAACTAAAATTACAAAAAGGAAACACGTAAGTGGATAAACAAAATAAAAATAAACCATAATGCCAAGTCTCCATGGAAACTCCAGGAGAGTAAGCATGTATGTCATAAGCATCATGCTGAGAAAAAACATATATTATCAGCATATCCTTGGCTAGAATTTAAAAGAAGTTTAAAAATGCTAGTTAATATATGCTACACAAGACTACTCTCTAAAAATGATCATTCCTTCAGCTTTATTATTTGATGACATTGTCCTTTGTTTTATTGAGATTCTGTGAATTCCCGAGCCTCAGACAGTCTTAAATACTGAAGGATATTAGGTGGCATATAGTCTACACCACCTGCTACTTAGCATCCCTACCAAGAGACCAGGCCATTTTATACTCCCCTTTTAATTGTGGAGTTCATGCATGAGTGTCATGTATATTAGAAGTGGGAGGAAGTGACTTGCTTAACATAAGAAGCCATGCTCAAGATAAAGAGATGGGATCTTGCCTAAAATTACCAGTCTCTTGTTTGTAATGGGATTTTCATGAGCATGCAATAGGGAAATTCCCTAAGAACCCCCCCCAAAAAAGGCATTTAACCCAGGCAACTTTTCCAAAAAAGGAAATCTTCAGAAGGTTATTTCACATTCATGAAAATTCCATCTCCCAGTGGCCATCTCTTTGAAGGAGACTGTTACATCTTCTACATGTTAGTGAGGAACCAGCTGTACCATTGCATGCTAAAACTAATTGCTTTTACATAATTTTAAAATGAGAAGAAACAGGTTAACCCTGAACTAGATTAGAGTTAACAGAATAGATGAAAGACCATAATCACCAATTTAACTTCTTATCAAATAGGAAAGAAGAGATAAACACTCCAATGAAAGACATGTGTTGTAGACGCAAACACTAAGCAACCTATTTATCTTGATCCTCAAGTAATGCTGTCTACCAGGTCAAAATCTGAGTTGTTTTCCATGATAGCCTAACACAATGTTAAGAGACTATAGACGTTGTTTATAAAAGTGCATAATACTTTGCCCTGATTCTCCTTCAGAGATTAGCTTTCATATCTATTCAGTTTTATAGTATCAAGTTCTATGTATTTTTCTTTGTGTTTTGTCTTTTTGAATCTTCTTTCTTTTATTCTTTAAATGAATAAACATGAAACAGTAATAGTGTGCTATCATAGTACTAAATACTAGATACATCAACTAAAATAAGACAGTCCCTGTTTTATCACTGGCAGAGACAGATAAACATGTAAATAAAACATTCTGGCCAGGCACAGTGGCTCACGCCTGTAACCCCAGCACTTTGGGAGGCCAAGGCAGGCGGATCATGAGGTCAAGAGATCGAGACCATCCTGGTCAACATGGTGAAACACCATCTCTACTAAAAATACAAAAATTAGCTGGGCATAGTGGCAATAGCCTATAGTCTTAGATAATCAGGAGGCTGAGGTAAGAGAATTGCTTGGACCCATGAGGTGGAGGTTGTAGTGAGCAGAGATTGCACCACTGCCCTCCAGCCTGGTGACAGAGTGAGACTCCATCTCAAATTAATTAATTAATTAAAATTTAGATTTTGTTAAAGGTATTATGACAAAAGTTGTAAAATTAAAGGATGCAAGGAATGCCTAGGCATTGCTGCCCATGGTAGGAGTGGAGGTCAGAAAACCATTGGGGTAGTTACCCTGGAGGTGCAAATTAAAAGACAAGTTAGATCATGAGGGTGGAAGTAAGCACTCTAGGAAGGGAATATATTCATTCATGTAACATTAACCACACTAAAAAGGTCTTTGATTACAATGCTTAATAACTGAAATAAGCATTTTTTGTTTTCCTTTGATTCTTGAATAGTTTGCTGCTTTTTCTCCCCTCCTTTTGAAACTCCAAGAACATATACATTAGCTAGCTTGATACTACACCACAGCTCACTGAGACTACTGTTTTTTTTAATTTGAAAAACTCACTCAATTTTTTTTTAGTTCTTGGCTCCTTTAATCTGTTATATACAAGTTGCTATTAATCTCATCACATAGGTTTTGTAGTTCAGTAATTTGTACCTGGTACATTTTTTAGTTTTAATAAAGTATAATTTAAGTAAAATCAATTGTAAAATTTTATTAGTATGTATGGTATGCTATTTAAAAAATCACGAAAATCAAGATAGCCAGCATTTTTTTCACCATCCAAAGCTTACTTTTATCACTTCATCCATTAATATTCCCAGGTAATCATTAATATGCTTTGTGTAATTACAGATTCATTTGCATTCTCAAGAATTATGTGCAAGCATAATCTTATACTATGTAGTCAGATATTTTTTTCCTGGGTTCTTTCAAATAACATAACCATATTAGGATGCACACATGTTTATCAACAATGTTTCTTTTTTGATATAGATATACCACAATTTGTTTATTCATCTGATAGACACTTTCATTGTTTCCAGTTTGACATTTTTAGAATAAAAAATGTCTGAATTTGGATGTACACATCTTTGTATTCATCTTTTCATTTCTCTTGGATAAATGCCAAAGAGTCTTAATATGTGTTTGTTTCACTTTGTAAGAAAATGACGAGTGTTTTCCCACATGACTGTACCCAAGCATTGTATGAAAGTTCAAGTTGGTGCACATACTTGACAATGAAAGATATGGGAGAGATTTTAAAAATTAACTTTAGTCACTCTAACTGGAATGCAGTGCTATGTCATTCAATTTCAATTTGTAATTGTCTCATAAGTAATCATACTTCAATTTTTCATGTATTTATTGGTAATTTATGTATCTTTTTGTCAAACACTTTTTCCTTTTTTAAAATCATGGTTTGGGGTCTTACTATTGAATTGTAAGTGACATTTATATATTCTGAATGTATGTTCTTCGTATGATGTATGTCTTATAAATATTTTCTCTCAATCTATGAGTTGCCTTTCCATTTTCATAAGTGTCTTTTAAATAGTGAACTATTTTATTTTGATGAAGTTAAATTATGCATAAAATAAAATATATGTCATATACACATAAATTTCTTTGTATGTAATGGTTTGTTATTTCTTTTCTATATGAGAAAACATTGCCTACCGCAAATTTTTAAAGACTTTTTATAAGAATTTTATGATTTAATAATACATTTAGATTCTATAATCCACTCTGAGTTGATATTTTATGTATTGTGTGAATGAAAGGTCATTTTAAAAAAGTAATTAAAAAATTAACAACACACAGGGACGATCCAAGATGGCCATATAGGAACAGCTCTGGAGTGTAGTTCTCAGCAAGAATGCAGAGGGTGAGTGATCACCGCATTTCCAAACGAATTTTTACTGCCCACAGACCAGGAGATTCCCTGGCAGAAAAGTGCCACGAGTCTCCAGCATAGCTGTTTCATCTGGCGCAGCGGGTCTCTGCACAAAACTCACACAAATCTGGGCATTATTTCAACTGGTGCCTGGAATGCCTAGGAGACAGAGTAACCTATTCAACTAGAAAAAAAAGGGGGGCTGAAACAGGGAGCCAGATGATCTGGCTCAGCGGGTCCCACCCCCACAAAGACCAGCAATCTGAAACGCTCTGGATTGAGAGTTTCACAGCAAGCACAACTGGACCCAGGATGGTCCAACTCTGGGGGAGAATGGTGTCCACCATTACCGAGGCAGTCCACCACTACCAAGGCAGCCCATCGTTACCAAGGCAGTCCACCATTACCAAGGCAGCCCACCATTGCAGAGACAGTCTGCCATTACCAAGGCAGTTCTAACTATACCTCTATAAACAAAACCATGAGGAAGTTAACACAGCAGTTGGGCAGAGCCCAGGCAGCTCACCAACACCTCTGCTGGCAGGCCATGACTAGGCCACCTCCTCGCTGGGCAGGGCATCTCTGAATAAAGGCAGCAGTACATCAGAAACTTATAAATAAAGCCCCACCTTTCCAGGACAGAACACCTGGGATAAAAAGGTAGTTATGAGTTCCGCTGCAGCAGACTTAAATATACCTGCCCAGCAGCTCTAAATAGAACAATGGAACTCACAGCTCAGCACTTGAGCTCCTATGAGAGTCAGACTGTCTCCTCAAGCAGCTCCCCAACCCCTGTATATCCAAAGAGACATCTCAGGCTGGCATCCGGCGGGTATCCCTCTGGGACAAAGATAACAGAAAAATAAACTGGTAGCAACCCTTACTCTTCTGCAGCCACTCCAGGTGATACCCAGGCAAACAGCATCTGGAGTGGACCTCCAGCAGTCCTACAGCAGAGGGACCTGATTGTTAGAAGGAAAACTAAAAAACAGAAAGAAATAACTTCATTATCAACAAAAAGGATATCCACTCAGAGACCCCATCTGAAAGTCACCAACTACAAATACCACAGGTAGATAAATCCACAAAGATGGGAAGAAACCAGCTCAAAAAGGATGAAAACACCCAAAACCAGAACACCTTTCCTCCCACAATGGATCATAACTCCTCACCAGCAAGAGAACAAGGCTGGATAGAGAATCAGTCTGATGAATTGACAGAAACAGGCTTCAGAGAGTGGGTAATAACAAACTTTGCTGAGCTAAAAGAACATGTTCTAACCCAATGCAAAGAAAATAAGAACATTGAAAAAAGGTTTGATGAAATGCTAATGAGAATATACAGCTTAGAGGATATAAATGAATTGAAGGAGCTGAAAAACAACATGAGAACTTCATGAAGCCTACACAAGTTTCAATAGCCAAATTGACCAAGCAGAAGAAAGGATATCAGAGATTGAAGATCAACTCAATGAAACAAAATGAGAAGGCAAGATTAGAGAAAAAAAAGTAAAAATAAATGAACAAATCCTCCAAGAAATATGGGATTAAGTGGAAAGACCTAATCTATGTTTCATAGGTGTACCTGAATGTGATGGAGAGAATGAATCCAAGCTGGAGAACACTCTTCAGGATATTATCCAGGAGAACTTCCCCTACCTAGCAAGGCAGGCCAATATTCAAGTCCAGGAAATACAGAGAACACCACAAAGATATTCCTCAAGAAGAGCTACCCCAAGGCACATAATCGTCAGATTCACCAGGGTTGAAACGAAGGAAAAAATGCTAAGGGCAGCCAGAGAGAAAGGTCAGGGTGCCCACAAAGAGAAGTCCATCAGACTCACAGCAGATCTCTCAGCAGAAACCCTATAAGCCAGAAGAGAGTGGGGACCAATATTCAACATCTTTAAAGAAAAGAACTTGCAACCCAGAATTTCATATCCAGCCAAACTAAGCTTCATAAGCAAAGGAGAAATAAAATTCTTTATGAACAAGCAATTGCTGAGAGATTTCATCCCCACCAGGCCTTCCTTACAAGAGCTCCTGAAAGAAGCACTAAATATAGAAAGGAACAACCAGTACCAGCCACTCTAAAAACATACCAAATGGTAAAAAGCATTGAAACAACGAATAAACTGCATCAACTAATGGGCAAAACAACCAGCTAGCATCAAAATGGCAGGATCAAATTCACGCATAACAATATTAACCTTAAATGTAGATGGGCTAAATGCCCCAATCAAAAGACACAAACTAGCAAATTGGATACAAAGTCAAAACCCATTGGTGTGCTGTATACAGGAAACCAATCTCACATGTAAGGATACACATAAGCTCAAAATAATGGGATGGAGGAAGATTTACCAAGCAAATGGAGAGCAAAAAAGAAAAGCTTGCATTGTAATCCTAGTTTCTGATAAAATAGATTTTAAATGAACAAAGATCAAAAGAGATAAAGAAGGGCATTATATAATGGTAAAAGGATCAATGCAACAAGAAGAGCTAATGATCCTAAATATATACGCACCCAATACAGGAGCACCCAGATACATAAAGCAAGTTCTTAAAGACCTACAAAGAGACTTAGACTCCCACACAGTAATAGTGGGAGACTTTAACGCTCCACTGTCAATATAAGACAGATCAACAAGACAGAAAATTAACAAGGATATCCAGGACTTGAACTCAGATCTGGACCAAACAAACCTAATAGACATTTACAGAACTCTCCACCCCAAATCCACGGAATACACATTCTTCTCAGCACCACATCACACTTACTCTAAAATTGACCACAGAATTGGAAGTAAATCACTCCTCAGCAAATACAAAAGAACAGAAATCATAACAAACAGTCTCTCAGACCATAGTGCAATCAAATTAGAACTCAGGATTCAGAAACTAACTCAGAACTGCACAACTTCATGGAAGGTAAACAACTGGCTCTTGAATGTTGACTGTATAAACAATGAAATGAAGACATAAATAAAGATGTTCATTGAAACCAATGAGAACGAAGACACAACATACCAAAATCTCTGGGACATATTTAAAGCAGTGGCTAGAGGAAAATTTATAGCAATAAATGCCCACATGAGAAGCAAGAAAAGATCTAAAATTGACACCCTATCATGAAAATTGAAAGAGTTAGAAGATTAAAAAAAACCCAAAAGCTAGCAGAAGACAAGAAGTAACAAAAATCAGAGCAGAACTGAAGGAGATAGAGACACACACAAAAAAATCTTTCAAAAATCAATAAATCCAGGAGCTGGTTCTTTGAAAAGATCAACAAAATAGACAGACCACTAGCCAGATTAATAAAAAAGAAAAGAGAGAATAATCAAATAGATGCAATAAAAAATGATAAATGGGACATCACCACAGATTCCACAGAAATACAAACTGCCATCAGAGATTACTACAAACAACTCTATGCACACAAACCAGTAAATCAGGAAGAAATGGATAAATTCCTGGACACTTGCACTCTCCCAAGGCTAAATCAAGAAGAAGTTGAAACCCTGAATAGACCAATAACAACGGCTGAAGTTGAGGCAACAATTAATAGCCTACCAACCAAAAAAAGCCCAGGTCCAGATGGGTCCACAGCTGAATTCTACCAGACATAAAAAGAGGAACTGGTACCAATCCTTCTGAAACTATTCCAAACAATCCAAAAAAAGGGAATCCTTCCCAAATCATTTTATGAGATCAACATCATCTTGATACCAAAACCCAGCAGAGACTAAACAAGAAAAGAAAACTTCAGGCCAATATCCACGACGAACATAGACGCAAAAATCTGCAATAACATACTGGCAAACTGATTGCAACAGCACATGAAAAAGCTTATCCATCATGATCAAGTAGCCTTCATCCCAGGGATGCAAGGCCAGTTCAACATACACAAGTCTATAAACATAATTCACCACATAAACAGAACCAAAGTCAAAAACTGCATGATTACCTCAACAGATGCAAAGAAGTCTTTCAATAAAATTCAACAGCCCTTTATGCTAAAAACCCTCAATAAGCTAGGTATTGACAGAACGTATCTCAAAATAATAAAAGCTTTTTATGACAAACCCACAGCCAATATCATACTGAATGGGCAAAAACTGGAAGCATTCCCTTTGAAATCTGGCACTAGACAAGGATGCCCTCTCTCACCACTCCTATTCAATATAGTATTGGAAGTTATAGCCAGAGCAATCAGGCAAGAAAAAAAATAAAGGTATTTAATTAGGAAAGAAGGAAGTCAAATTGTCTCTATTTGCAGACTACATGATTGTACATTTAGAAGACTCCATCATCTCAGACCAAAATCTTCTGAAACTGATAAGCAACTTCAGCAAAGTCTCAGTATACAAAATCAATGTGCAGAAATGACAAGCATTCCTATACACCAATAACATACTTAAACAGAGCCAAATAAAGAACAAACTGCCATTCACAATTTCTACAAAGAGAATAAAATACTTTGGAATACAATGAACAAAGGATGTAAAGGATCTCTTCAAGGAGAACTACAAATCACTGCTCAAGGAAATAAGAGAGGACACAAACAGATGGAGAAACATTCCATGCTCATGGTTAGGAAGAATCAACATTGTGAAAATGGCCATACTGCCCAAAGTAATTTATAGATTCAATGCTATCCCCATCAAGCCACCTATGACCCTCTTCACAGAATTGGAAAAAACCACCTTAAATTCATATGGAGCCAAAAGAGGGCTGGCATAGCTAAGTTAATTCTAAGCAAAAAGAACAAAGCTGGAGGCATAAGACTATCTGACTTCAAACTATACTACACTATAGTAATCAAAACAGCATGGTACTGGTAACAACACGGAGATATAGACCAATGGATCAGAACAGAGGCCCCGAAGGCAACACCACACATCTACAACCATATGACCTTTGACAAACCTGACAAAAACAAGCAATGGGGAAATGATTCCCTGTTTAATAAATGGTGCTGGGAAAGCGGGCTAGCAGTGTACAGAAAGCAGAAACTGGACCCCTTCCTGACTCCTTACACTAAAATTAACTCCAGATGGATTAAAGACTTAAACATAAGACCTAACACCATAAAAACCCTGGAAGAAAACCTAGGCAAAACCATTCAGGACATAGGCATAGACAAGGACTTCATGACTAAAACGCCAAAATTACTGACAACAAAAGCCAAAATAGACAAATGGGATCTAATTAAACTCCAGAGCTTCTGCACAGCAAAAGAAACAATCATTAGAGTGAACTGGCAACCAACAGAATGGGAAAATGTTTTTGCAATCTACCCATCTGACAAAGGTCTAATTCCAGAATCTACAAAGAAGTAAAACAGATTTACAAGAAAAAAACAAACAAACACATTCAAAAGTGGGCAAAGGACATGAACAGACATTTTTCAAAAGAAGACAAATATGAGGCCAATGAACATATGAAAAAATGCTCATCATCACTGGTTATTAGAGAAATGCAAATCAAAACCATATTGAGATACCATCTCATGCCAGTTAGAAAGGTGATAATTAAAAAATATGGAGACAACAGATACTGGAGAGGATGTGGAGAAATAGGAACACTTTTTACACTGTTGGTGGGAGTGTAAATTAGTTCAACCATTGTGGAAGACAGTGTGGCACTTCCTCAAGGACCTAGAAATAGAAATTCCACTTGACCCAACAATCCCATTACTGAGTATATATCCAAAGGATTAAAAATCATTCTATTATAAAGACACATGCACATGTATGTTCATTGTGGCATTGTTTACAATAGCAAAGACCTGGAACCAACCCAAATGTCCATCGGTGATAGACTAGACACGGAAAATGTGGCACATATACACCACGCAATATTATGCAGCCATAAAAAACGATGAATTTGTGTCCTTTGTAGGGACATGGATGAACCTGGAAACCATCATTCTCAGCAAACTGACACAAGAACAGAAAATCAAACACTACATATTCTCACTCATAGGCAGGTGTTGAACAGTGAGAACACATGGACACGGGGAGGGGAGCATGATGCACTGGGGTCTGTTGGGGGGTACTAGGGGAGGGACAGTAGTGGGTAGGGCGTTGGGGAGAAATGACAGATATATGTGATGGGGATGGACGTAGAAAACCACATTGCCATGTATGTACCTATGCAACAATCCTGCGTGTTCTTCACATGTACCCCAGAATCTAAAGTGCAATAAAATATATATACATAAAAGAAAAAAAATTAATAACACAACCTATTGAAAAGAATATCCTTTTTCAGTGAAGAATCTTGACCGTTTATCAACAATCAATTGACTAGACTTCTGGACTCACTTTAAAAATGTGCAGAACAACAAAGAATATTATTCCCATCCTTAATAGAAGAAACTAAAAATTAACATCTTTTTTTAAACCATCAGAGGGGTTGGTGAGGAGGGAATTAGTTGATTACAAAGGCGCTACATAGAAGTGTTTTTAGGGTTATAGAACTGTTCTGTATGCTACTGATGTGCTGGGTACATGACTCTATGCATTTGTCAAAAATCATAGAGAATGAATTTCATTATATGCAAAATTTTTGAAAATCATCCACAAGGTTAAGGGATGCCAGCATGGAATACAGGCAGTGACATCTTAATGTATTAAAAATGCGTGACATGACATCAGTGGAGGGACTAGAGGATAAAAGGGAACTGACCTAAGTAACTGGAAAACAAAGTTTTTAGTGACTACTGTAAGACTACAGACAAAAGAACCATATGTAAACATCCTACTCTAGTCAGAAAATTGGTTTCTTTCAAATCTTTGGGCTGAGCAGTTCTGAAACAATTTAATATGTATTATGGGCTTAAACATATAAGGAAATAAATTATAGATGAGAGCCAGTTTTGTCACTGTCAGATAAAAACAAGTTAAAATAAGCAAGGGAGGAGGCCTAGAATGAGCCCTGATATACTGGATTAGCAACAAAGCCATTGGTATCCATGTTATCAACATGTGCACACACACGTACACACACGCATACTCATGGTTGTATGTGTGTGTGTGCATATTGATAAAGACTAATTTTAGAGGTATGCATTTCAATGGCTTCTTATACAAACACTTCCTAGCTCCGTCCACTGAGAGATCCTGGAAATAATGACACCACAGTAATAATATGCACATTCTGCATTCAGCTCTTGGTTTCCAGAGACCATTCCCCAATAAGGGTAACCAAGGTCCTTTGGAAAACGTCAGACTCTAACCTGGGGCGGAAAAAGTACAAGATGAGCTGGGAGACCCTGTAGTGTTGGAAAGAGATTTTACACAGAACGGAAGGAGGAGGGAGAGTGGGAGGGAGGCAGGGAGGAAGGGAGGGAAGAAAGTAAGGAAAGAAGGAAGAGATTAAAGAAGAAAGAAAACAGAAAGAAAAAGAAAAGAAAAGGTAGAGGTACATCTGACACAGGAACCAACCAAAAGAATTCCCAATGTCCACAGATGGAAAAAATTAAACAGAAAAATAAATACTAATATTATTGGATTATAACCCAAAATATGAATATATATGAGTCCATATTAATCTAAATCAATAATTCAATAAATATATAAACAAAAGAGACAGAACTAATCTTTATGGAAGAATTCCAAGTAATATGTGTAGACACTCCCTCTTCCGAGAACTAGAACTTAATTCTCCTCTCATTGAATGTGGGCTAGAATTCACAACTCATTTGTAAAATACACAGTAACATAAGAGAAAAATAGAAACTTTACAGAGAAGGAACCCGACAGACACAAGTCTGCCAAATAATCTAAGTTAATATCACTAGACAAGTCATGTGTATGTTATATAACTACTAATATCATGCAATGAGAAATTGTTTCAGTTAGGATTCTCCAAAGAAACAGAAATAATAGATCATAGATGATAGACAGATAGATAGATAGGCGATAGATAGATACATTTATCTTAAGGAATTGGCTCATGTGATTATTGGGGCTGGCAAGCGTGAAATTTATAGGGCAGGCTAGCAGGCTGGAAACTCAGGCAAGATTTGAGGATGTAGCCTTAAGCAGAATTCCATTTTCCCAAAGAAACCTCAGTTTTTGCTTTTAAAGCTTTCAACTGATGGGATGAGGCTCAGCCACACTGTGTAGGGTAATCTCTTTTACTTAAAGTCAATTGACTATAGATGTTAATCATGTCTACAAAATACCTTCACAACAACATATAAATTAGTATTTGATTAAATCGCTGGGCAATACAGTCTCTAACTTAAAATTGTTTGACTTAGGAGTTTTGGATTTACAGTGATGCAAAAGCAGTATTCATGCAGTAGAAACTACATTTTAAATTTTGAATTTTCATGTTTGTCCTGGCCTATCAATATGCTATCACAATGCTGGAGAGTGGCTACAAGTGGTAGTTTCCAGTCGACCACACAATCACAAGGGCATGCAAATCAGATGCTAGAGTATTGTATTGCCAGATAACGTTGCCCAGCTGTAGGCTAATGTAAGCTTTCCGAGTGTGTTTAAGGTAGCCTAGGCTGAGCTGTGATGTTCCTTCGTACATTAGGTGCATCACATATATTTTCAACTTAGAATATTTTCAACTCATCTTATCATAACTTGGGGAGTTTCTTACAGTTCAGCCCACGTGACACACGACTAGAAGTACACCTTACCCTTGTATATTTGTCTTTCACACCGATATTAATCCCAATCTAATCATGCAAAAACATCAGGCAAACCCAAATTGAAGAGCAACCTACAAAACGCCTGACCAGTAGTCTTCCAAAGTTTCAGTCATGAAAATTGTTTTAAAAGATAGAGAAACTAGGACAAACTGAAGGAGGCCAAAGAGACATAGTAACTAAGACAATATTTTGGGTTGGATTCTGCAGAATCTTCACCAGATTTCCCATAAATGTTCAACATAAAAAGAACATTTATGGAAAATCTGGTAAAGTCTAAACACCTATATACCTGTATAAAACAAAAATTATATAAATATAACAAAAAAATAAGAAACAAAAGAAACTGGGCAAACATAACACGTAAACTCATGCAATAAAAAATTCTGTAGATACTAAAATTATTTGGTAGATATATACTTACTGATGTAGAATAATGTTCAGAACACATTGACATTTGGAAATAAGTATCAATTACATTAACGAATGTGTATTCAGCAGGTTAAAATACGTAGTCACAGTTCTGCCATCTTGGATGTACAGTGAGGTAAATCTATTTATTCAAAAGTACATTAAAATTGCCTCACAATGCCCCTATCCACTGTTGGCAAACAGACAAACTTTCTCCTTGATAGAAATTTAGTTCCAACTGACTGAAACTTTAGTCTCTTTGGGATGGGTATTCAGTCATCCTAAGTCTTCACCTCCCATCCTCTTCAGAAGTGCTCCTGGAAGGGCATAAGTATCTGGTCACCCTAGGGATGGTCATCAGGTCTAAGTGTTGTTCTCCATGCTAGTGGCCTTCTCTGGTTGTAACTCATTTCTTCTGTTCCCTTCTGTTTTTTAATTGTTATCCTGTGCTGAGTACATCAGGGCTTCTAGTTCTATGGAACACATTTCTGTTCCCAATTTCTAGCTTATTTGGATCCACATGCTTGACCTCAGGAACTTCTGTGTGTCTCTAGAGAGGCCCAGGGTAACTGCTTACACATTCTTCCAGATTATATACAGAACAGAGACATGTAAGGGGCTTTTCCCAGCCATCTTTCAGCCATTGCTGCTTTACTTCTCAGGTATCACATTGGTAAGGGACTTTCTCTATGAGGAATAAGTGCTCCCAGCTCTGTGGAGAGGAAGGGAAGGAAAACAAAATATAATCCCATTATAATTAGCGGCATTCCTTTTAGAATGAAAACACACACACACACACACACGCACACGGAATGAAAGAACAGTTATATAATCAAATGCACACAGAAATCACCACTGGAGGCTAGGCACAGTGGCTCACACCTGTAATTCCAGCACTTTAGGAGGCCAAGGCAAGGGGATCACTTGCACCCAGGAGTTCAGGACTAATCTGGGCAGCATAGTGAGGCATTGTCTCTACAAAAAATAAAAAATTAGCCAGCATGGTGGTGTACTCCCGTAGTCCCAGCTCAGTAGGCTGAGACAGGAGGATAACTTGAGCACAGGAGATCGAGGCTACAGTGAGCCATGATCACACCACTGCACTCTAGCTTGGGTGACAGAGTGAGATCCTGTCTCAAAAAAAAAAAAAAAAAAAGAAAAAGAAAAAGAAAAAGAAAGAAAAAGAAAAAAACAATGCCACTGCCACTGGATAGCAAATATTACATTTAAGTTCTAGCTTTATGTGTATATGTCTTCTAGTTTTCTGACATAAAAAATAAAATCTAAATATTTATTTTTAATACTTTTCCATAGATAAATATAATTCTTATGACTCTCCCTTCAAAAATACAGTTCTATTATTTTTAGAGAAGTTTTCATCCAGGACAGCTCAAAGATTTCTTCTAGAGCTGTGTTGCAAGATTTGTAATTGTTTTAGAATTGATTGCTATATGAAATAGGCTTATATGTTCTGACAGTGTGTTAACACAATAAAAGAATTTTTTAGTAGCAAAACAGTTACAATTTTTCATTGGTTGTAAGTTTCTTTTTATTTTTCACTGCTGTCTCTTTGTAGAGAAAATGGAATTTCATAAGCCCTTATTTTTCAACATCAGTTCCTAGAAAATTTTTTCATCAGGATGCGTTGTTCAAGGCTAAATACATCTCAGAGAAAAATCCATCCAAAAAATCCTTAAAAATATGTATTGTGTTGTGCTTAATGGGAAATATTGTTACTGTAAAAATACATTGCAAGTTGTAACCTTGAATGTTTGTTCACTAAGATAGTTGAAAGTAAGTGTAATAGCCTTATTTTCCAAAACAGATAAGCTGCTTTTCCTCTGGTATCTATGCAATATTTCTAAGCAATTTTTTTCAGGAATTAAGTACCCCTTTTAGCATCAGTAAAACCTTTTCAATTTATTATATATATATATATAATTCGGATACAAGCTTCTGGCTCACATTACATTCTGCTCTCTTCCTCATCTTATAAGGACATCAGTTTTATTGTACTAGAGTTCCATCTTTATGACCTCTAAACATAGGCATATCGGGCAGAGGTTTAGGCTTCAGCATAGGAAGTTTGGGGGACAAAGTTCAGTCTATCACAAGCAATCACAATTCTATAAAGATTTTACTTCTAAACGGGACTTGAACTCAAAGATTGCATGGGTTCGAGGCAAAGATGTTTTTGTTTTTCGTTTTAGATCAGATGTGTGTTCAGATGTTGATGGCAAGAGTGAGAAAATAGTGATGACTTGATGGTAAAGGTGAGAAAGTATTCACCAAAGCAAGTCCCCTAGAGCTGAAGCCAGACATATGACAGAGAATGGGGAGGTGTCACTGTTTGGCTTCAGCAGAAAGCTGAGATTCAGATGGAGCTTAGCACATAGGATGTGTACTAAGGAGTACCTCTGGTGTCAACACTGTGGAAGGGAAGGAATGGAAGTAAGGCTGGATAGACAGAGAATCTGAGCTCTGATGCATGCCCAGCAGCTGTGGAAAGACGTTCATAAAAGGAACATCAGGGAATCCACCACAGTTCATCCATTCCACCACTTGGATTAATTTGTCTATTTACTTTCTGAAAACAGCTATTCCACAAATCTTCCTGGGGAGAATATAAATAATTAAGATCTGTGGGAAAAACTGCAGCCCCATTAACACGGCTTGTACAGGGCCATAACTGATTCTCAGCACTACCCGCCTCCACTGTCCATTAAAGTATCTGTTTCCTTCCGTTATCACCTCTTCCCTAGGCCACTGTGTCTGTATTTGCCTGGGGTTGCTACATTTGTCCTTCTATTGTCAAAATGGGGCAAAGGGACATAGAGGTATTTAAGTAGATCACATAGCTGCTATTCCTTCCTGATCACCTTAAAATAATCAGAATCGACCAAGCACAGTGGTTCATGCCTGTAATCCCAGCACTTTGGAAGGCCGAGTGGGATGGATCACTGAGGTCAGGAGTTTGAGACGAGCCTCGCCAACATGGTGAAACCCTGTCTCTATTAAAAATGCAAAAATTAGCTGGATGTGGTGGCGCATGCCTGTAATCCCAGCTACTTGGGAGGCTAGGGCAGGAAAATCGCTTGAACCTGGGAGGTGGAGGTTGCGGTGAGCTGAGATCATGCCATTGCACTCCGGCCTGGGTGAGAAGAGTGAAACTCTGTCTCAAAATAATAATAATAATAATAAATAATCAAGATCAATTACATTTTCTTGGGTGGCATATCCTTTTCTTGTTTGCATACCCATATTAAGCAAATACATTTATCCCCATTTTAAAGATGAGAAAACAGGTTCAGAGACGCTAAGGTGGTAGCTTGGAGAGAATGGATCTGAAGGATGAACTCAATGTTTCAGACTCTTAAAGTTCAAAGATATCTATATACATTAACTTTAAAAATCAACACGTCTCATTCTTTTCATTTACAAAACCCAAATTGTTCCTATATGCAGTCTCTATTTGTTAGTACCATTTATAATATGCTAATGAAATGATTTTTGAAACTACTTAATAAAAAGAAGACAATTTTGTATGTTTCATCTTTTCAATTGTAAATGAGCATTTAATAAAATATCTTCATGAATTCAATGGGAATATGTATAATTATGAGCAAATAGAGTTAAAATTAAACCCACAAATCAGGAAATTCAAAGCTAATATCCAAAAACAATGCTAGTTTTGAAAGTGCCATAAAATAATATATGTAATTTAAAAGATTAATGTACTTTAAAATATTTTTAAGCATATTGAATGAGATAGCAAATTATAACAGTTAAAAAATATTTCTGAGCTATTTCAGATACTGTCTAATTATTAGAGAATGGTTGAAATATAAAATAGGAACTATGATTTTTTTATTCCTAATAATCAGAAATATGAATATTTTTAACATCAAGACATCCAAAATGACAACTGATTTTGTTTCTGATCAAAGAAAATAACTGTTATGGAGGCAGAAAAAACTTTAAATCATATAGCTCAAATGGAGAGAATCCCAGAATCCCAGAATGGTTTCATAAATTTAAATATAAATAAAATACTTTTATTTAGTCATGGGTAGGTAGGTAGATAGTGTCAGGGGATTCATATTTCTAGTCTACTAGATTTGAGGCTGTAATGTGATACTTATGTATTATTCTTTATCATATATCCACATTTAATAGAAACAGAAGAATTTCTACTCATCAGCTTGTTATTTTTGTAGTTGAATATTTAAGTTTCTGTGTCCATCAAGCATCTAAAACTGCAAATGCAAGTCTCTCATACACATCAAAAGTAAGCTAGAAAAAGCCATTTCTGGAACAATATTTAATTGTAAAGTCATGGTAGCGTAGCTTATGATTCTTTGAAAATAATATTTTATCCTAAGATTCTATAGTTTTTATAGAAGGTAAGGGATTGTCTATATACAATTGATTTTTATTAAAATAAAAATATTCATTTCATATTTTGTTAGGCATAAAAATTATTTTGCATATAGTACCATCAGCAATAATGAAAATGGACAAATTGGGAATAAAAGTTTACATTCTCATTTACATGTCATATATCTGCACAAAAAATTTGTATCACAAGTGTTTGTATTTGTTTTTTAAATGGATAGAGGGGATTATGAAAGTAGCAAATGTTTGCCATCATTTAAAAAAAATCACCTGCAGACATGTAGAAAGTGTTAATGCCATTCTTTTTGCAGACTTTGCTGAGTTTTCTTCCACTAATTCTGGTAGTGGACAGCTTTTATTTCTGTATCCTAATTTTTACTGACATGGACATTTTGCATTACTATGTACATTTTAGAATCTATTCGTCATGTTCTACTCTCTGTCTACAAAATCAAACAAACAAAAACCCAAAACAACAACAAACAAAACCCTACTAGCATTTTGAATGGAATTGCCTAGCATCTATTGACCTATTTGGAAAAAACTAAGATTTTACCAACATTCATACTTTCAATCCAAGGCTATAATGTATCTTCCCATTTGTTTAGGTACCCTTACTTATCTCAACAATATTTTATAGTTTTTAATGTATAGGTCTTAAACATGCAATTTTAATTTAAATCTAACCAGGTCATGTTATTTTTAAGCTATTATAAATGGTGTTTCAAAAATCATTCATTTTCCAAATCTTTATTCCTGATATACAGCAATATAGTTGACTTTTGTACCACCTTGTATTTAGAAGGAATTTTCCAACAATGACTGCACTGATATATATTGCATCCTACATGCACTTACATTGACAGTCCTTCAAAAGGTGGGGTCTATATTTTCTCCTTTTGAACCCGAGTCTATCTTTCAAAGTGTTTTAATAATATTGACAGCAGAATTTCACAAACAACAGGCTTTGTGACTTCCAAGAATTATTTTTAAAGACAATTTGGCTTCCAACAGACTATCTCTATCTCAGGATTCTTGTGTTTGTGCCCCACACATTAGGTTGTGAAGAAACAAAGTCACATGTAGATGTTCTGGCCAGCAGCTCTGGATAGGTCTCCCCCAATAGGCAGTAACCTATTAAAAAGAGATAAATGTCACTGTATAATGACAAATGAGCCAATTCAGCAACAGTAAATAACAATTGTACATATATATGCTCCCATCACCGGAGCACCCAAATATGTAAAGGAAATATTAATATATCTAAAGGGAGAAATACATTGCAATATGAAAATAGTAGAAAATGTCACCGCCCACTCCCAGTGATGGACAGATAATCCAGACAAAAGTCAACAAAGCAGCATTGGAATTGAATTACAATCTACACCAAATGGACCTAATTGACATTTACAGACAATGTATCCAACTGCTACAGAATACACATTTTTTTGACCAGTACATGGAACATTTACCAGGATAGACCATAGGTCACAAAATAAGTTTCAACTAATTCAAAACGTGAAAATCATATCAAATATCTTATGTGGCTGCAATGGAATAAAACTAGATATCAAAAACAAGAAGAACTTTGGCAAATATATGAACACTTGAAAATTAAACAACAAGTTTCTGAACAATTAAAGGGTCAATGAAGAAATTAAGGAGGAAATGTTAAAATATATTAATAAGTGTTACAGCTCTTTTAGAATTTTTCTAGTGAACTTTCTGGTGGGAAACCCTCCAATATAAAAATAAATAAATAAATAATTTTGAAAATAAAAATACTTTAAAACAAATGAAAATGAAAATACAATGTACTAAAATATATTGCATATTTAAAACAGTAGTAAAAGAAGGTTTACAGCTATAAACAGCTACATCAAAAAAGTAAAAAGATTTCAAATAAAAACCTTGTGATGCACCTGAAGGAACCAGAAAAGCAAAAACAAATCTACCCCAGAATTAGTAAAAGGAAAAGAAAAATGAATTTCAGAGAAGAAATAAATCTGGGAATAAGAAAAATGCAAAAGATCAATTTAAAAATGTGTTTTTTTCTGAAAAGACAAAAAACATTGGTAAATTTACCTACAGTAACCAAGATAAAAGAGAAGACTCAAATTAATTTAATAAGAAACAAAAAAGGAGACATGTCAACTGACACCACAGAAATGCGAAAAAATCATTAGAAACAATTATGAATAAATATACTCCACGAAATGGAAAAACCTAGCATGGGATAAATTATTGGACACATACAACCTACCAAGGTTGAACTATGAGGAAATAGAAAACCCCAACAGATTAATAAGTAATGAGATCAAAGCAGTAATACTCATCAAAGTAAAACCAGTTGACTTCACTGCTAAATTCTGTCAAGCATTGAAAGAATAACTAATACAATTCTACCTAAACTGCTCCAAAAAGTTGAAAGGAAGAAATTCTTCCAAACTCATTCTACAAGGCCAGAATTACCCTGATGCCCAAAACACACAAGGACACAACAAAAAGAGAAAACTACAGGATAATATCCCTGATGAACATAGATGTAAATATCTTCAACAAAATAGTAGCAAACTGAATATAAGAATACAATAAAAAGATCATTCATCATGATCAAGTGGGATTCATCCCAGGGATGCAAGGTTGTTTCAACATAGGCAAATCAATAAATGTGGTATATCACATTAATAGAATGAAGGACAAAAAACTTGTAATCATCCCAATAGGTGTTGAAAAGTATTTGACAAAATTCAACATTCCTTTGTAATAAAAATTCTCAACAAAATGAGGAAGGAACACAGCTCAAAACAGTAAAGATCATATATGACATGCACAGTGCCAACGTTATGCTGAACAGTGAAAAAGTAAAGCCTTTCCTCTCAGATCCAAAGCAAGAAAATCTGGTTCATTTTTATCACTTTTATTCAATACAGTACTAAAAGTTATAGCCAGAGCATTTAGGCAACAGAAATAAATAAAGGGGATCCAAACTGGAAAATAAGTCAAGTTATGTTTGTTCATATTGTTGTTCACATACGACATAATGCTATATTTAAGAAAACTTGAAGACTCCACTGAAATACTATTAAAACTTAAAGACTTCACTGAAGTACTATTAAAACTTATAGAGAACTTCAGAAAAGTTACAGGATGCAAAATGAGCATTAAAAATTCAGTAGCACTTATATACAACAACAGTGAACAATCTAGAAAATAAATTAGGAAAGCAATCACAATATAATAGCAACAAATCTGATGCCTATGAGTAAATTTAAACAGACATGAAAAATCTTTACAAGGTAAACTATAAAACAGTGAGGAAATAAATTGAAGAGAAAATACATAAATGGAATTATATCCCAGCCCATGATTTGAAGAATTAACATTGTTGAAATGTTTAAACTACTGAAAGTTTTCTACACATTCAATGCAACCTATATCAAAATACCAATGACATTCTTCACAGAAATAGAAAAAAAAAAAAAAATACGACTTCATACAGAACCACAAAATACTCCAAATACCCAAAGCAATCTTTAACAAAAAGAAGAAAGCTGCAGGCATCACACCACTTGACTTCAAAATATGCTGAAAAGCCATACTAACCCAAATAGCATGTTCTTGTCATAAGAACAGACATACGGATTCATGGAGCAGAATAGAGAACCTACATATAAATTCACACATTTACAGCCAATTCATTTTGAGAATAGTGCCTAAAATATATACTTGGGAAAGGACAGTTTCTTCAATGAAATGTACTGAGAATATTGGATAATCATATACAAAAATCAAATTATGATGATTTAGAGAATCGAATGTGTGATCTGAAAAGAATGAAACTACTAAAAGAAAATATTGAGAAAACACTTTAGGTCACTGGTCTGACAAAGATTATATGGGTTACACTCAAAAACACAGGCAACCAAAGCAAAACCAGACAAATGGGATTAAATCAAACTAAAAAGCTTCTACGCAGCTAAGAAAATTATTAACAAAGTGAAGTGGCAACCAATGGAATGTGGAAAACATTTTCAAACTATCCATTCATAAAGGGTTTAATAATCAGAATATATAAAGTACTCAAACAACCCAACAGCAGCAAAAAAAAAAAAAAAAAAAAAAAACGTACAAATAATTGAATTTAAATATGAACAAAATACCTGGGTGATGACACAATCTGTACAACAAACCCCCATGACACATGATTGCCTAGGTAACAAACCTGCACATCCTGTACTTGTAACCCTGAACTTAAAATGAAAGTTAAAAAGAAAAATGGACACAATATCTGAATGGACATATACAGAAATCAAATTACAATGAAATTTTTCCATTTGTTACAACATGAATGAACCTGGAAGACATGTTAAGGTAAATAAGTCAGATACAGAAGGACAAAGTTTAAAGATAGGTTTGGAAGACATCTATTCTCAAAATGAAAAAAGAATGTGAAAATTCAAAATTGGAGGTCATAGAAATTAAGTGTGTGTTGGTGATTGTATTAAGACTGAATATGACTTAATTTTCCAAATTTTCACACATACACTCACATTTCCTTTTAGGAACTTTCCTTAACCAGGATGTCTATAATATAAGGAGCCCTCAAATGCTATTGAAAAGTAACAAAATGATGGAAGCAAACAATATTGAGAACTTAAAGAGAATACTCAAACGAGAAAAATGTCATTTATTAACAATACTGCACAATTATTTTAAAATTTTTAGTAAAGAAAAAGCATATTTTATGAGGTTTATAAAATATGATATATAAAGGCTATCTACTATTCAGGGATATAAGCAAGAAGAGAAATATAAAAGGTGTCACTGATTTAGTAGGTACAAATAAAATGTAAGAATGTTGTTATTAATAGGAAGGTAAAATATCTGAATGTTATCTTTATAGAGCCGTAAGATTTAATTCCTCTCTTTATATCTCTATGTTAGAAGAAATGCTTAATCATATGTTTTTTCTGCAGAAAGTTAAGAGACATGCAAAACATGTTTGGAGAATTCAGATATTTCTACAAATCTGTCCATGGAATTTTCTATAATTACTGTTATATTTAATGTATAGTCATTCCCTTTAAGAAAATCCCCAAAGTACAGAAAAGTAAAAATGTAAACTTAAATACATAGAATGAATGTTGGTAATGATAATATTTAAATACATAGAATGAATGTTATGTAAGATTCCACTTAAAATAAAATAAAAAACTTTAATGAATAAATATAAAAAAGCAACTTTCTTTTGTCTGTCCTGAGACTCGGCAAATGGAGTTCATTTCCGGAGCATGTTTTCTGCAGCACCCAGGTATGTGATTAGCAACAGCCACTCTACTTGTTCTACCAGCAAGATAATAATCAGAGGCAAAGTTCTTAAAATGTGGTTTCTACAGCTGCAGATTCTTCTCAGTTTTTCCAATCTCTTCTATGACACAGTAGCTCACTAATATTTCTAAAAAAAAAAAGTTTCCAATTGCTGAACAACATGGGGGAAAAAGTATCTGAAAGTTGTCTGTGATAATCACCCATCATCACCTCAAAAAAACATAATTTATAAAGTGCTTGCTTCAAAAGCACGCTCAACACACATCTGTTTTTTTTTTTCTTTTACCTTCCAGCAAACAAACTAGAGTCAGTTAAAAATGGAAAACAGAATCCAAGATAGGAAATCCGCAACGAACACTGGCAGAGAGCAACACAGAGACATACTAGTAGCATCAGTGAGAGCTTTTAAATGTTGAAAAGGAAGAAAAGTGGGCAGAGAAAATACAAGCCTGGTAACAAATAAGGAGGGACATAAAAATCAGTGAGCCGTTGATAATGGGTTAGATATAGCTCTCATTTCTTAAAGAGAAAAATGAAGAAAAGAAATTTGGGAAATTGAGCAATGATGACAGCCTAGTTAAAGTAGCTATTGACGAAACATAGGTAAGAGAAGGCTGGTCACAGGGACTGGATAAATAGCTCACTCTACAGTTGGGGAGGAGTGTCTATTGAGGTGCTCTTAGGATGGATCATCATCCTATTCCCATTTACCTTCATCCTTAATGACATGAAAGGAGTGAATATATGCATGATTGAAGACTGGAGAGGCATTGAGCTCACAGTTGCTTGGAGATGTATTGGAGATGTATTGTACATAGAAAACAACAATAAAGCAAATAGGCTTCATATAAACAAGTAGAAATATAAATCAAAATAAAATTATATTTGCAAAACTAATAAGGCATCCCAGAGTGCTAATGGAAGGAGAAGAAAAGGAAATAATCCTAAATTGTTATTGGCATATGATTTGTTAACTAGCTATAGACGCATTTCTTACCCTTAGGATCTCATATGAAGTAGGCCCCTTACAAACACTACACACAGATCAGCTGGTGTCAGAATAATGACACCTCTGCAGGCTGGCTATCTAGACCAGAGAAACACAAGTCCGGTCATCAGTTCTATAGATCAGGAATCCCATACTTAGCTATTATTAAATAATGTAATTTATTAATCAAAGAGAAACATAGAGCTGTATGTTCTATATCATTGCTTACCTAGTGTGTGAAGAACGAGTAATTAACTAAGGAAGATTTTAACATGTGCATCCAGAAATGGGGGAAATTAGGAAAAAGTGACAGCAAAAGGTGAATGAATGGCTGAGTTTCAGGAAGGAAGTTGTAACCTCTGCCAAACAATACAGACGGGTCAAATAAAGTAAGTGAGAAAAGCTGCTATTGAATTTGGCAATTAGGATGTCACCTGTGAAGAGTGACAAATAGTGTTCATGTAGGGGCTGGAGCAGAATCTGGATAGCTGTGATTGAGGAGTGTCTGGTTTTTAAGAAAATGGAGAAAATCTAAATGACTTTTCCAAGAAGGTGAGCCCTGATGAGAAAAAGTGAAATAGGATGGTAACAGGAGAAAAACATAAAGGAGAAAAAATGATGTCTTAACATTGGAGATATTTGTTGAAAGTAAAGGGTTAGTAGACAGGGTGAAAGGACTTCACTATTGAAGTCCTGCTAATTTGTCATGACTCAGATCAGAAGTCACCTCCTTCGCACAGTTCTGACTGCTCTCTTGACTCCACTCCTAGATAAATTTTGTTTTTCCCTTTTACTGTGCCTTCTCTGCATTCTCAAGACACCCTGCACCTCAATCATATCATTTCCCACATTGTATTCTAATATTTTTTCTACTCCATTGAGTTTCTTTATAGCAAGCATTGTGACTGTACCTTTAGTTTCTACCACAGTAGTTATCATGTCATGTTCAATTAATGAAGTTGTCATAATAAATGAATGAACTAATGCAGAGATAGTAAGGTTTTCTTGATCACACCAAACTCTTAGCTAAAACTTTACCTCAAAACAATATATGGATTCTGAGAAAGCCAATAACAAGAATCAAGTTACCAAAGCAGTAGGCATAAGTTCAGAAAAAAGAAAACAGAAAATATGAATCTGAGAATATGAAGTGGCCACAGTGATGAGTAAAGCAAACCACCAAAAAAGTTAGTCTATAAAACAGCAGGTATCAAGGATATGGATGATAGAATCTAGTTCACATGACAAACTTGAAATTTGGAGCTTTCATGCCCTTCTTACAACAAAACTCCCTAAATAATAATGTATTGCTTCCTAGGCCAGTAACTGATATATTTCCATTTTCAGTCTGAAGAGCTAAAAAGAAATGTGCTTCTTTATATATTGGTATCAGTTGAAAAAGAAGTATGGATTCATTGAGAACTTTTTTCCAGGGATTTAAAAGAAGGAAGTTAGAGGAGAAGTCATATAGAGAACATAAATGGGAGAAGCTCTTATTTGAAAAGACAAAACTGGTGACATTAGGAACAAAAAAAATCTCTAAAATGGTGAAGATCAGGGTGTCTAATAATGAACTTAGAGCCTGTGAGGGTGTTTTTATTCTCTCTCATGTTAAATCATCAGCCATAAGATTATATGAAGATCTTTGCTAGCATCAGGATGCTTGACAGACTGTACAGTCATTACCATAATATGCTTCTGGCTCTGAAGTCATGTGCAGCATGGCTCCAAGTTCTTAAGGGCTTTTATCATCCTCATGGTGTAGCACACATAATTTGAAAATTAATAGTGCCAAAGTGCATATCAGCCATGCCACCAAATGAGCGAAGGATCAAAATTACCCACAGTGAAGCGGGAAGTGCATGCAATCCAATTAAAAAAGAGTTATTCTAACATATTACTTGAACTGTAACAGAAAAAAACAAAAAAAAGAAAAGAAAAATGAGGTCACAGTGTCAGAGGCGTTCAAATCAGAGTGACTCCATCTTGAATAGGGGTTAGGCAAAATGAGGCTGAGGCTGCATTCCCAGGAGGTTAGGCATTCTCAGTCACAGGATGAGATTGGAGATCAGCACAAAATACAGGTCACAGGGACCTGTATAATAAAACAGGACGTGTTAAGAAAACTGGCCAAAAGCCACCAAAACCAAGATGGTGGTGAAAGTGACTTCTGGTCATCCTCACTGTTTATTATATGCTAATTATAATGCATTAGCATGCTAAAAGACACTCCCACCAGCCCGATGACAGTTTACAAATGCCATGGCAACATCTGGAAGATACCTTACATATTTTAAAAAGAGGAAGTTAGGGAAAACTCTTGCCCCTTTCCTGAAAAACTCATGAATAATCTACCCTTTGTTTGGCATATAATCAAGGGGTAACTATAAGTATACCAAATAAGCAGTCCATGCTGCTTCTCTGTCTATGGAGTAGCCATTCTTTTATTACTTAACTTTTCGAATAAACTTGCTATCACTTTACTCTATGGACTCACCCTGAATTCTCTCTTATGTGAGTTCCAAGAACTCTCTTTGGGTTTGAATCAGGACTCCTTTATGGTAACAACAGTGTTCGTTGTTATAGCAAAGAAGTCGAGGTCATAAATCATTGATATTGATAACTATGGATAACATTAAAATAATCTAACAAAAAATTGGAAACATATGCGTGACTAGGAACAAAAACTTTGAAATTTTCACTTTTAACTCCATTATTCAGTTAGCATTTGCTACAAGTTATCTTCCATGTTAAGAGAAACTCAAACAAAAATCTGTTCACCTAGTTCAGAAATAAAGAATTCGTTTATTGAAATTATTACATCTTTGTAGTTCTAACAATGAATAAAATCCTTTTTCTTTCCCTGTAACAAAAATAAAAATAATTCTTGCATTTTCATTAGCACCTAACTGTTAACCATAGCATGCTATTTGTTATATTTGCCCAGGTTTCAGAATATGGTCCAGGAATTATTGAAACTTGCATGATGAAAAAACTGAATGGGGTTCTAGGTATGACGAAATTTTTTAGAATGCATTAGGATTCTACATGAGCCTTACTTCTAGCAGAATACATTTTTCATCAAGTCCACATACCATAGCACTTGAATGGGGTGGCACTTCATAAACCACCTGAAGGGTGGAGACTAAATCACAAGATCCCTTAAAGAACTTTCTAACTAGGACTTTTGTTTTTACGATTTAATAAATTGGAAATTTCCAGATAAAACAATGGAGAAAAAGAAAGAAAAAAAAAATCTACACAAATGCAAGGCCCTCAGTATGAGTTAAGACAGAGAATATGCAGTGTTTAAATAACAGTAAGTAAAAAAGAAAAATTACTTAATCCCAGCGCTTGTCTCGGCTGCCCTCACCGCAGTCCCACCTTGCTGCCAGGTAATGTCCTGAACAAAGGCCAACAAAAGAGAGAAGGGGAAAAGCAATGCAGGCCCACCAGCAGGTCTAAAACCACTGCCAGAATGGGATACTAAATCCACCCCTGATATTTCGTAAATGCAAAATCAAAACCAAACGTCCAGATGAGATAAGAGAAGGCCTTTAAAAGCTTGCATGATTTGAAGGGGCAATGTTCAAAATACCTGGCTCTTAGGGAAGCACAAAGCAGGCAGAAAGGAAGAAGCATTGAGTTGACAGCAAATGACTGCAACTCTGCAGCCTCCTTCACCACTGGCTCTCTGTCCATCTGACAATTGTTTGTAAACTCCAAAAGAAATAAAAAAGGTGGCATAAACCTGGCTTGCCCCCTAAGACATGGATTTCCATCCTGAAGTAAATAAGAAACCATGGGAACTGCAGCAATGGAGTCTGCTCAATTCCTAGCTCAATGTGTGTACCCAGAAGCCTGGACCATGCACTTTGTCTCCATGGCTAGCATCAGTGTGTTAAAAGATGTGAATTTGTTTATTCTCCCTTGATCTACTTTATGTATAAATTCTTCACAGGGAGTCACTATGAGAAACTGTGACAGAGGAAGTTGTTATCGCTAATGACTCTGAAGGTTGTTAATGTTAATGGATTAGAACTGGAGGCGTGTTAAACTCAGTGCTTTCAGGTAGCAGGGGAATTAAATAAAAGACTTTTTTAGGCTCTGGCTGGAAGATTCACTGGCAGGCTGACTAATCTTTTCTGTGTTTAAATAGGTTTAGATTTGGGTAGCTCTGTTTAAAATTCAGATTGGTGTCTTCCTAATATCTTGAATGCTCTATATTTTTTTATACTTTCTTTGAAAAAATTAATGTAATTGTCAATTACAGGTCATTGATTTAGGGCTTACATATCTTCTCAGAACATGAAGATACTTACTAGGCAATAACATTGACTTAATCAAAGCTATAAAATTACAGTATTCTTCTTTGTAAAATAAATGTTAAAATCACATAATTATACATAATCTATAGTCAAATGTTCAGGTCAAAATCACACTAATGTGGTAAATTCATAGTAAAATTAAAACATTAAGAATATAAAATAAAAATAAAATAATTAAAAGCCTCTTTTTTAACCATCACCATCATCTTCAGAGAGAGAAGCAGAAGAGAAAATGATCTAAATCAGCAATATTAGAAGTGCTATAGGAGAGAGAAGTGACACAATGGATCTTGGAAACAAAAGTAGCAAAAGCAGTAAAAATAAGGACACTGTGACATAAGCATTATTGACTTCATATCAGCATTTAACTATTGTCAACTTCATGTAATAGCATTTAAGTTAAGGATTAGTACACTTCTTGTTGTATGAAGAATAGTTGTGTTATGTTAGGCATAATTATGACATTATTATTGTCTTTATTTGAACATTATATATGAAGAAACCCTGCTGACACCTTGATTTCAGGAGAAGTGTATGGGTTCAGGTTGACAAGGGATGGACTCGTCATGATTAATACTGAGTGTCAACTAGATTGGATTAAAGAATGCAAAAAGTATTGATCCTGTGTGTGTCTGTGAGGGTGCTGCCAAAAGAGATTAACATATGAGTCAGTGGGCTAGAAGAGGTAGACCCACCCTCAACCTGGGTGGGCACAGCCTAATTAACTGCCAGCGCTGGTAGAATAAAGCAGGCAGAAGAAGGAGGAAAGACTAAACTTGCTGAGTCTTGTGGCCTGCATCTTTCTCCCGTGCTGGGCACTTCTTGTCCTCAAACATTTCACTTCAAGTTCTTCAGCTTTTGGATCTTGGACTTATGCCAGTGGTTTGCCAGGGCCTCTCGGGCATTTAGCAACACACCGAAAGCTGCATGGTCAGCTTTCCTGCTTTTGAGGTTTTGAGACTCGGACTGGCTTCCTTGCTCCTCAGCTTGCAGACAGCTGCGGGAGTGTGAGTGAATACCTCTTCATATACACATCTATCCTATTGGTTCTGGCCATTTAGAGAACCCAGCTAATACACCATAATAAACTAGTCATCAAAAAATAAATAGCTGATGTTTTATTATAAATGAACACTTGAATCAAGCTTCTGAAACTGACAGAAACCCACCATAAATTTAAACAAGAATTTCATTTAATGTAAACTTTAAGTTAGGTAATAGTTACACATATGAACGTAACAAACAAGTGTCAGTTTCCATTGTTAGGTCCTAGAATCTAACTGCGGGCTATTTAAGTAGGGGCTCAATTCAGAACAGTCTTCCAGGTTTTCTGCCAACAGGAAAGCATAGGCCTTGCTGGCACTTTGTCTAGAATTGCTGTATTCCCTAAAAGCATCCTCAAATCACGGCCCCAAATTTTCTATACTTTGTGTTGGAAATTGGACTTATAGTAAAAGACATTTGTTAAAGAACTGTGTTCCTACAAAATTCATATTGAGTCCCTAACCTTCGGTACCTCATAATGTGACTGTATTTGAAACAGGATCTCGGAGGGATAATTAAGGTAACATGAGGTCATGTGTGTGGGTCCTAATCCAATACGACTGATGTCCTTATAAGCAAAGGAGATGAGGACACAGGGAGGCACTGAGAAAAGCCTGTGTGGAGACAAAGAGAAGATGACACTCTATGAGCCAAGCCTCAGAAGATTCCCTGCTGACACCTTGATCTTAAACTTGGCCTTCAAAGCTGTGAGGAAATAAATTGTCTTTTAAGCTACCCAGTTTATGATACTTAGCTATGGCCTTACAAACAAATAAAACGGGCTTCAATGTAATAATAAATTCTAGCAATGTGAAAATTAAAGTATTTTATACAAGTCCATATCTCCTAATCTGTTCTACAAGCAGGACAGTTGAATTGATTCCTTCTTTTCTCACTCCAAGTGTTCTAAGAAGTCTCCTAGGGATGGAAAAGGGCGAAGAGCACACCCCAAGCAGCTCTGCAGCTCACTCTCAGAGACCGCTGCGCCTCAGAGCTGCCAGCACACATGGCTTGCCTTCCTGGAGGGATTTGAGAGAGTGCAAACTTCCATCTAAGGCCATATGACCTCTGAGAAGCTCCTCCTGAGACTTCTGTTGCTTTCCTTTCCTAAATTGTTGCCTTGAGAATTGAGTGAGCATTTGCTTTGAAATTTTACTTTATATTTACTGCTTTTAAAAAGCTATTTGGCAGATTGGAAAAGCTGTGGCAAAAAATGTTACCTTCAGCCTAGTTGATACCAAGAAAAGACTGATGTGTCATAAAATCACAGTTTATACAGTATTTCCTTGTAAAGCTTCTTGGCAACTTTGTGGTACAGCAATAAGTACAAAATTTAATCACTCATCAAGAAATACAAAGAGTAAGTCATATTAGCTCACTTCATCGCCAAGACCACAATGTAAATGTTCTTATAATGAAAAGAGCACCGGGTTACGAGTTGGGAAACCAGAGCTGTCTTCTCAACTCTGCTGCAGTTTACTAGGAAACTTCTGCAGGTAACTTGACCTTTCTTATCCTTACGACACTCTTCTGTTTCTTACTACTTTAAAAGGTGTATATTGCAATGGTGACACTGGTAATTACTAACATTGTTGAATTGAAAATAGACGCATTATTCATCAAAGGACTCTCTCCTCCTTCTCTTTATCATATAGAGAGCGCAGGATTTACTTTGGTAAGTCCATTCCTCTGAAATAACATACCACTGATCAGAAAGAAAGCTGCCTAGTGGGAAAAAGTGTATGAAACTAAGGAGCGGCCTGAATATAATTCCCTGGATAGTGGGAATCAGTACGTGATTCCACAAAGTCTTAAAAATTCATTCACTGATTTCTGCATGTACTCCACTCATTCATTCATTCACTCAAAAGACATTTATTGAACACTTAGTGTTCAATAATCAGTGCCTTGGGTGGAGACTAAAGGACTTAAATATATTATTTCTGACCATAAAAACTGACAGAATAGTCAAGGGTGACATAATAGAGAATGTTCAACTAGGGAACCATGTAGAGTAACTGGTAAAATGGTTCATGGTGTTTTAGTAGAAAACAGAATATATCAGTCACTAGTATAAATGGGTTTGATCTTTAAATCAATTACACCTAAAGACTGGTTTGTTCAGAACTAGTCCTGAGCACTGGGATTAGGCTGTAATTCTGGTAAAGGTGAACCGTCCTACCAATGAGGAGGATGATGCTGGAGAAGTACCAGCAACCAAGGCCTAGGTTTCTTTCAAATAACAGCATCTTGTACAGAGGTTTGGGTGGTTTATATATAATTTAAGGAAGAAATAATCCTTTTCTTCAACTAAAGGTTTAACCACATCTGTGAGAGCAAAAGTAGAGGCCAATTCTCCCTAGTGAATTAGAACTTCATGTGAAGAATAGCATTTATCCAGACATGAACTTGAGTAGGTTTTGACAAGTGAAGACAAAAGGAAGGGGCTGTCTTTATGAAGAAAAGTGTGTTGGGAGTGGGGCAGGGGCAGTCACAGGAACTCAGAGTGAGCTTTCAGAAGCAGTTAATAGACTTATTTACTGAATGTAATTCAAGAAAGGGCAGGAGTAATATTAGGTTGGGATAGAAAAAAAGGCTTGAAGAAGGCTTTCAAGACATAAGTACTCATTCATTCACATAGAAGACATTTATTGAACACTCAAGTGAAAGTGTTCAATAAGTAGACTGTATTTTTACAGGCAAATGAAAGTTACAATGGGGATAATACTTAATACTAGAAAATACTAAAAAGTAACCAATAGGTGAATAACTGAAAAGAGGCCACACAATTTTAAGGACCATGTCTCTTAAAATATATATGTATATATTTTATTTTTTGGAAAATGGAAATAATTTAATCAGATTATCTAAAGTAATACAGTTGGCCCTTTTGTACATGGATTTCTCATCCATGGATTCAACCCACTGTGGTTCAAAAATCTGTAAAAATTGCATCTATACTAAACATGTACAGATTTTCTTCTTGTTTGTATGTTCTAAACGATATACTATAACAATTATTTACAGGGTATTTATATTATATTATGTGCTATAAGTCATCTAGGAATACTTTAAGGCATGTGGGAGAATGTGCATTTGTTATCTGCAAATATTATCCCATTTTCTATCAATAGCTTGAGCATCTTCCAGTTTTGGTATCCAAGGGAGGTCCTGGAACCAGTCCCCCATGGACACTGAAGGATGACTGTATTTTCATTAAAATTCCTATAATATTTGAAAAATATTATGAAGAATTACAATATTTAGTTTACCTTTTGTGCATAATGATATTTGCATCTTCTATCCTCCTTGACTGACTTCTGTTATGACTTTATCTAATCAGTATTGCTCCAGGATCTACTTTCTGCCTACCTCTCCAGCTTAAAGTAGCACTGCCTCTATCTCTACTTCTATGCTTTATGTTCCAATAATTAAAAATTAGTTGTTTTTTTCCCTTTCTTTTTTACTCCTCCATACTCCCTCCACCTAGAAGATGCTTTTCAAATTCTTAGTCTCATATCAAGCTGAATTCTCAACTACCTTGTATATTTTGATAACTACATATACCTTTGCCTTAAATAGCTAGGAAATATAGTATTTAAAAAGTGTTAATTTAAATCATTACAATATTTCTGTGACTTAGGGTTATTTATTTTTTTATTTTCCTCGAGACAAAGTCTTGCTCTCTCGATCAGGCTGAAGTGCAATGGCGTGATCTCTGCTCTCTGGAATCTTTGCCTCCTGGATTCAAGCAATTCTCCTGCCTTAGCCTCCTGAGTAGCTCAGATTACAGGTGTGCACCAGCACGCCTGGATAATTTTTTGTATTTTTAGTAGATACAGGATTTCACCATGTTGGCTAAATTGGTTGCAAACTCCTGACCTCATGATCTCCCTGAGATTATAGGCATAAGCCACTGCACCCAGCCTTCTCTTGTGTTTTCTATATGAAATAGGTATCTAATAATAGGATTAGAGTTTAATTGAATCACTCAAAAAGTCTGACTGACTCAGTAGATTTCATCACACTGTTTTTATGGTTTCTATGAAAAGATCACGTCCCTATCCAAAAAAAGTAAAGATGTGCTGAACGCAATTCATGTGACAATTAATTCTATAGAATTATTCACAGTCATTTGACATGTTACCTTCTTCAGGATGTGAGGATGCAATTTTCTTTGTCTTTTGAAATCTAACTAAAAACTGTGATGAGAGTCAACCCAGCAGGTTGTGGCACCTGTTCTACGTTCACCACTGACACCGGCCCCTGTTGTCAAAGTGTTAATAATACATGCAAATGTGTACACAGCATCACTTAACACTGCCTCCAAAGTAGACGTTTCTTTTTACAAGAGACAATAATCAGCACATCAGCATGCAAACTCTGGACTTCTAAAATAACTTTGATTCAACATAGGACACTTAGCAAAAATATTTGCATCAACACTAGAAAAACACATACAAGGCAATATGCAAATGTAAAGATCGTTTTCTTTTTTATAATGTATTCATTAGATTTATTTCTTGACTAGTAGGTGAAAATAAAAAAAGACAACAATAAATTTCATCCAAATGTTAACCTGCCTTCTACCACCCCTCCTTTATAAGGTGTGTATGCAAACACATAGGGGGGAGATCTCATTTTATTAATGACAGATTTAGATTTATGAGCAAAAGACAGGCAACATTTTATTTTTTACCATTGCTTATCATTTGTTCTGAGACATATTGTTGACAAAGGTTTCACTGCTTACCTCAAGCAATTGATTCCTCATTTTCAGGGACAAAAAGAAGAAGACAATATTATACACTTTCCAATATTAGGTGACAGAGGTAATAATAAAACACACTTTAAAAACTAATGTCAAAATAATCTTAATTCTGCTTCTAATTCCACTAAAAAGTAGCTGTGGGAACACAGACAAGTTATTTATCTGACAGATTACTTATTACTTATTTTAAAACTAAACAAGTATGTTTTAATATTTTCATTTGGTTCCAAAATCTTGTCTAGTCTCAAATTCATGAACATCATTAACTATCACAATATTTATCCCTTTCCATATCAAATAATTTTTTGAGAGGGAAGTCATCTGGAACAAATATGCTTGAGAAATTCTACTTCAATAATCCTCACTTTGATCTTATATTCCCATCCATCCGGCTCTCCTCTAATGTAACTCACATCATTTCTACTTTTTGATTTAAAGAAATGCAAAGATTCTTGACTGTTTTATCTTCTTCTGATCTATCAACTCCTGCTGGCCTCTCTTCCTTCTCAGTCCCACATGACTCATTGCAATAGTTCGTTCTCACACTGCTATAAAGATACGCCTGAAACTGTACAGAGTAATTTATAAAGAAAAGAGGATCAATTGGCTTATGGTTCTGCAAGCTGTACAAGAAGCATGGCAGGGGAGGCCTCAGGAAACTTACCCTCACGGAATAAGGTGAAAGGGAAGCAGACACATCTTCACATGGCCAGAGAAGCAGGAAGAGAGCGAAGGGGAATCTGTTACATACTTTTGAACAACCAGATCTTGTGAGAACTCCCTGGCCATCATGAGAATAGCAAAAGGGAAATTTGCCCCCATGATCCAATCATATCCCACCAGAACCCCACCTCCAACACTGGGGTTTACAAGTAGACATGAGATTTGGACAGGGACACAAATCCAAACCATGTCACTTATCATCTACTCCTTCTCCCTCAGGTGTCTCAATTACCTTGTAATTGTTATTTTAGTGAACTTTTCTAGCCAAACTGCAAGTCAGAATTAAAGCCCACCTTACCACTTACACATAGGGGTGGCTGGTAATTATCATTGGACATTATGCCACTGTAAAGCTTGGTGCCCCAAGAAATCTGTGGCTTGATTCTGATTGCTTGCCTTAGTACTTTTTCTTTCATCCTCCTTTA
Source organism: Sapajus apella (assembly GCF_009761245.1). Classification (NCBI taxonomy): domain Eukaryota; kingdom Metazoa; phylum Chordata; class Mammalia; order Primates; family Cebidae; genus Sapajus; species Sapajus apella. Next base: position 10,303,314 of record NW_022436970.1, on the reverse strand, counting down.
TGAGTATTCCAAGAACACACAGATATCTTATGCTTAGTATTCAAAACCCTTCCTACAATTATCAGCAACAAACCTTACCTCAATAAACCTTACCTCCTTTAGCTTTTAAGGAATCTCAGGGGCAGTGGTGCAGTTCCAACACTTTGGGAAGCTGAAGTGGGCAGATCATCTGAGGTCAGGAGCTCGAGACCAGCCTGTCCAACATGGCAAAACCCCATCTCTGCTAAAAATACAAAAAAAAGTAGATGGGGGTGGTGGTGCCTGCCTGTAATCCCAGCTACTAAAGAGGCTGAGGCAGGAGAACCATTTAAACCCAGGAGACGGAGGTTGTAGTGAGCTGAGATTGTGCCACTGCACTCCAGCATGGAAAACAAAATGAGACTGTCAATTTACATAAACTATCCAGAACCTTTCCTACAAGCTAATCTACATCCACATCTATCCTCATGACTGTTCACTCTTCCTCTGTTCTCTCTTACGCCTTTTAATTCAGCTCTGCATCCCACACCTCACGATCACTTCCAGAACATTGCACCATCTTTAATTACTCTTCCTACTGTGCTTTCAGCATCCCCCTTTCTAATTCCTTTTATTTGACCCTAAATGAACTCAAACTGCTCCTACCTACCTAATACCCATCCAACTACTGCCCCATTTCCCACACCCACTTTCATCTGGAATCAAAGTGTTGTTATCATGCCCTTCACAGCTTTACCTCACATTCAATGTGCAATGCCCTGCATTCTGCTTCTCTCTGTGGTACTGAAACTCTGTGATACTCATTGGTGGTCTCCTACTATTAAATCTAATGGTAATTCTCTTTTTAAATTGTCTTTATGATTTAAGTTTTTTTTTATTTATCAAGTAGTTATAATTAATAAGTGAATAACAAATCAGTGAGCAAGAAATTATGACAATAACAAGATGATCAGACAGAGGTGGGAGTAGGAATGTGCAGCTATGTATGCCTTTTCGATGCTCCACATGAGGCTTAGCACACTGTCAGTACTCAATAAATGTTAAGCAATAATAATAATAATAATAATAATGGATACCATCTGCATGCATCTTCCACATAGTTGCTAGAGAAAACTGAAATCTAAATATGTGTGAATTTTTACATCAATAATTATTATTGTCTTTATACGTTTGTGTTTGTAAAGATAGAAAGGGAATGTTCAAGCTCTGAAATTGTGTTTTATTCATGTATTATAAGCAGAGAACCATGCACGTAACTGAAGAAACTGACAAAAATAGGTTGAATGAAACCAAAAGCAAGGTTATTTATCTTAAATGGATATTAAATTTTTCTTCTCTGAGCTGAGAGGAAGATTATAACTGCAATAAATTCAAGTTATTGCATTCATTCCGTAAATATTTATTAAATATTGTCTTAGTTTTTTCAGGCTGCTAAAGTAAAATACGTTAGGCTGGGTCATTTATAAACAACAGAAATGTATTGCTCACAGTTCTAGAGGCTGGAAAGTCCAAGATCAAGCCACCAGCAGATTCAGTGTCTAATGAAGGCTTGCTCTCTGTTTCAATATGGTGCTTTATTGCTGTATCCTCACATGATGGGAGAGGCAATATAGCTCCATTCAACCTTTCTTATAAGAGCATTAATTCTATTCATGAGAGCTTCTCCCCATGATCAACTCACCAGCCAAAGGCCCCATCTCTTAATACTGTCACATTGGGTATATTGTTCCATCATATACCTTTAGGAAGGGTCACCAACATCCAGACCACAGTAAGTACCCACTTTATAGCAGACTCAGGTTATACAACGGTGAACATGATGCATGTATTTGAAGCTTAAATTCTTGATAGAAGATACAGACAAAAACTATAGACATTAAGAAAAAATGAGAAGCACTGGAGTAGAAGAAATATAGTAAAGAGTGATTACAATTTTATATATGGTAGACAGGGTAGCTTCCTTTGAAATTTGATTAGAAAATTAAGTTGATAAAGCAGATGAAACTAGGTAAATGTTTGAAAGCATTTTATCAAGGGAGAGAATAGAAAGTCCTAAGGCAGGCCCTGAGAATTTTGTGTTCTGGTGAATTTGAAGAAATTTGATGAGCCCAATGGGGATGGAGAAAATTCACTGAGTGATTGATGTGTGGACAAACCGGTAATGACATTTTAATCAATGTTATAGATATTTAAGACCATGGAGAGATTACAGACTGAAATTGGCAGTGAGGAACAAAGAGAACACTTGTGAAAAGGTGGGCCCAGTGTGAAACCAGCTTCCAACTGAGAGCCTGCAGAGGCAGCAGCACCATTAAGGGAGATTTAAGTTTCATTTCGAGTGAGGTGAAGGTAATTTTTAGAGGAGAGAGCATGAAGGTTTTATTTATGATGGACCATAAATTCCAGAGGGCTCACTAGAGAGGTTTTAGGAATTAAAGAGATTGGAAGAAAGGGACATAATAAAGGATATGCAACGATGTAGAGTGATTAACGTGTGTGCAGTGAGGGAAAACCTAGAATCCTGGGACTCCTTTTGGTGATTGACATAAACAGATAATGAGCTTAACGAGATTAGTTCTAGCTGATCTCAAAGTTGACAGTGGCAGCTAGGCTGTGATTGTTTGGGAGTAGGTCCCATTTTGCCCCTGCTGAAATAGTGATGGAGACATCAAATGGAGGGTCTATCATTCCTCAGTGAGTTGGTCTTACCCCTTTGGACTCCTGAAGATTATCTGTTTTTGTTTCATGATGACTTTTATACAGAAAATTACATTTATTCTAAGTATAAAGAAAGATAAAATATTCTCATGTTCAGAATAAAATTTTTGAACAGAAAATTTTATTTTAAAATGTGTAATTTTTTCAGAAATATGGAATACTCTTTCTAAGTTTGTCATTCTTGTATTGTTTTGTATTATTTCAATGGTATTTAGCACTTCTAAAATGTATATTCAAAATTGTCAACTAGAATTTCCACCTTTGAAATTTTTTTTCTTTAGTTTAAGTTACAGTCTCCAAAGAGAGAAGACCTCCCTGCAGATCATCATTTACACATGTAGAAGCAATATAACAAGGCCCCTCCAAGAAGAAGATGTCAAGGTGATTAGATATGCAGAATATTTTTGGGAGAAATGCCTGCAAGGGAAAATGAGGGAGCCAGAGAAGGATGGGAAGCTGTCAGCCTAATATGCATACCTGACCCCTGTGGAGGAGAAGGAAAGGAAGGAAGGTCTTAGACTGCAGTGCTATTCTACGACAGTTTGACAAGACTAATGGGGGGGGGTCCTCACGCCAAAGTCTTCACCAGAGAAATCCTATTTCTTATAGGAAAGAGCCTGCCGTAGTCCCTGTGCTGCACTCATTCACTGGCTGGGAGCCGTGAAGAGAATTTTCAGTGTGGTGTAGAAGCAGCGAAGGATTTAGAGTCCAGTGGCTGAAGCTCTTGGTCACTCACGTTATCCCATCTGCCGTAGTAAATTACCATGATTTTTCACATAAGATCAGTTAAGTCTTATGTAATATGGTTAAGGGCATGAGAGAATACTGCAAAGAAAAGTGTTGAGATAGAAGAGGATGGCAAGCTGCGAAAATCTGGAAAGCAGCAAGAGGCCTTTGGGTAAAGATGGGAGTTAGGTACCAAACTGTGAAACCCAAAATACAGATGCTGAAGTCTCAGAATGTGACTGCATTTGAAGATAGGCTTATTAACCCTTTTCCTGTTTTCCCTGAGAATACTCGCCAGTGATGCTTCAGCAACAGCGTTTACCTCAGGATAACTCTGGCACGAAATATCTTGCTGTTGTTATTATTTTCACATCACTCTAGTATATCGACTTTGGCAACAGAAAACGTTATTCTGTTTATAGCATTCTGTTTTTAGTAGTGGTATTCCCATTTACAAAATATAATAATTCTTGATCACTGAAAATGTGAAATTCCAGAAAACATGGCACTCCTACTCATGATGGTAATGTTGGTCTTAGGACAGTTGTTGGCCGAAGATTCATTTGATAAATCTGATTTTTCTGAAATAGACGATTCTGATGATTCAGACAATTCTGATGCTATTTCTGTTTAGAAACAACTTGAATGACAGTTTGTATATTTTGTTTTGACATTGAAAATCAGTCAGATTTGCTTCAGCCTCAAAGAGTGTATTTGTAAAATGAATGAGCACTAACAGCGAGCTGGACTTTCTTTTTTTCTAAAAGGGAAAAGGTTAAAGAGGTTATTATGTTAAAAATAAATCCCTCAGGGTGGGCCCTAAACCAATATGGTTGGCATCCTCATAAGAAGGGGGGTTGAGACACATAGAGTGACATCAGGATGGGCACAAATAGAGGGAAGACCTGTGAGAAGGCAGTGAGCCAAGGAGAGAAGTCTTGGGAGAAACCAAACCTGCTGATACCTTATGTAGAACTTCCAGCTTACAAAACTATGAGAAAGTAAATCTTACCTTTTTTCAGCTTTGTAGTAACATATTGTTATGACAGTGCTGGCAAACATACAAATCTCTTCTCTACAGAGCATTTTTCAACAATTACAGCTGTCCAACAGTGAGATGACGAACCCATGGGATAACATGCCATTGTCACTCGAGCTGCTTGAATTCTCTTTTGCTTGTTCAATTATTAGGGAATTTCTCTGAGAAATGATATTTGAATGAAGACCTAAAGACAGATAAGACTATGCTCTTACAAACATCTAAGGTCATGATTGTTCTAAGAAAAGAGAAACAAGAAGATAGGCTCTTGGTGGCCAACAAAGGCTGAGTGAGCACCTGTCAGGGAGGTTGCAGGTGGAATTCCTACAGTAAACAAGGTATTCACAAGGTCTGTTAGTTCACAGCCACAGGAGACATCATGAAAGGCACAATATTTGTTCCCCAGGCAACAGCATTTGCTTAGACACTTCCAGAATGGGTGCACCCTGGAGTTGTAAAACATGGCTGTTCATTATACGTGACTAGATGATCATCAGGGAACGTTCTTTTCTGATTATATTTTGTAGAGTTCAGTTAAAATGCAGGGTAGCAGGCTTACAATTAATTGGATATTTAGATCATCCTCTTATGTAAAAATAAAGGTGTGAACGCATGTAATTTGTGACATACCTGGAAGCTATGGGGTGCACTATAGCATATTCTGGAAAAGAATTTGATTCTTTCTAAATTAGCTCAAGAAGTAATGCCATTAATCTTCTAAATGTATTAAAGCTGATATACAAGACAATATACTTAAAAGGGTTTTTACACCTAATTTAAGAAAAGCAAAAGATATTTAGTTTTTTATTTTTATAAGCTCTGTATGAGTCTAATTAAGGGCAAAGTTTTTCTTAATATAACAAGCTGAGAATTATCAAAATTAATGTGGCTTTTATTAAGTACAAAAGGTCAGAATAGCCAAAATAATAACTACAAATTTAGAAGTTAATTAATTGAGTATATTTATGCAAAATAAGTTGTGTAAGTTTTCATTATATAGACCTTGGGAATAACCTCAATCTTGTATGTGAGTTAATGTGTAATAGCCATTCAGCCTTGATATGTGTAACAGAAAATAAACAGACACACTTGGACATCAGTGTCAGTCTATCACTTACATTGGTCAATTTTATTTTAAAGCTAAACCTACATGGCAGCATAACTAATTTACTATTATGCACAGATTATATTTCAATGAGTAATTGACTAATCACATGAGTTATCAGGTGGTTTTCGCTTGAGGAAAAAAAAGCATATAATCGTACTGCAAACTGGAAATTAAATTTGGAAGTCAGTGATTCAGAAGATAGAACAAAATAAACTGCTTAGCATGTTTAAAAGCACTACACTAAGATGTTCACACTTTTAAATTCTACTTTGATAATCCGCTTCTGATTATATTGGCATCAACACAATTTAAGAAAACATGTTCTTTAGAAACATTAAAAAATATATCATTGTGTAGCTTAGCTACACTTATAAATTAGATTGTTTATACTTACTTCCCTTGAGCTACTTACAGTATATTTAATTTAGCTAAGAACATTTCCTTGCTCAGGTATCCATGCAGCTCCCCTAAAGGTGGCATAATGCAATAGTGATATATCCATAAGCTATGGGATGCACTGTACCATATTCTTGATCTGAGATCAAGTATCTTGCTTAACTACCTGAGCTTCAGGCTCAACTCCATCATGTATTACCTGTGTTTGTGGGCCACTTAACTATTCTATGCTTTCATTATCACATCTGCAAAAGTTGCGTAGTAATAGAACTTTCTTTAAAGGGCTGTTATGAGGACTAAAGAAGTTGATGCATAGAAAGCATTTAGAGCAGGGCTTGACCCTAATAAGTGTTTGATACTTATTACTCATTCTTACTGCCTGAGCTACAGAAGACATCCACAACAGAATTCAATGACAGGTGTGCTTGGAGGTTTGAAGTGTACTATAGCCCTGTCCAGGGAAACAGTCTCTGGTATCTGAAACTAGCTCAGAGGATAATTCAGATCTAAGAATACCACAAATCTTGCTGAGGCTAAGAGCTAGTTTGCCTTAGGAATTTGGCCTCCTAGGGGTTGCAGAAAGATAGAGAGTTCTGTTGAGCCTTTTGAATCTTCTTACATAAGATTCAGACGTAAAGATCCCTGACTGATCCATTATCTTGCTACAATATTTCTTCATAAAATAACCCACGCTTTTATGATTATATTTTACCAGAAATCTTTGAAACTTGTAGTTAAACTTGTAACAGAAAAAAAAATGATTCACTGTTTTTTATGGTTGTTATCATTCCTGAAGTAAAACATGTGTGAGAAATTTGGAAACATGAATAGGCATTTAACAGCTGAAAATGAAATGGAAGGGGATCTAAACATGGCAAATCTGATTAACAATATGGTTGTGTGATTTATTCCAATGGTTTTGGACTATGTCAGAAGATTCCTAGGGTTTTCATGGAGGCTTCCTTGGGCCATTGAGGAGGAATGGGCAAAAGCAACGCAAAGTAAGATCTTCCCTGATTCCCAATTTTGCGTTCAACTCAACAACTGACTTTACACTTGCATTAAGTATCAGGTCTCTATACACAATTTCATTTGAACATAGGCTCCCACTGTTAAAGTTAGAAAAATATTGCTTTGCCAAATAAGCTGCAGTCAGCTTAGGTAGAAGACAAATAGATAACAGGCCAGAGAAAATGGGTATTACATAAACTCCTTTCCTCTTAGAAGAAAATATCACATGATTGTTAAGCTGAATTTTTTTCTGAAAACAAAATGCTTATTTTAAATAAAAAAGTTTTGTGAAGTCAGAATCTTCCTTTCAAGTTGATTTGTAATATAAAGTATCTCAAGGATTATCAAAATTAGTTTTATAAAAAGGAAATAGTATCCTTTTAGTAAGAAATCAATGTGAATGAACATAAAATTATTCTTAATTAATTTTTCGTCCCTTTGTTGTATAGACCTGGTATTCATCATAGCCTTTGCAGCATTTGCCTTTTGTGGTTGAGATTCTGTAAGGCTTTTCACTATAATAAAATCTCTGTTTGTAGAGTTATAATTTCATTTCAAGTTTTCCCTACAGAATGACAGTTGGTAGACAAACTTTGCCTGAGAAATAGTTTCTTCATTTTAAATTTAAAGAAATGAGGTAAGTTGACTTTTCACCAATGCATGCATAGTTCCTCTGCTCATTTAATAGAATATTATATTTATTTTTCATAATTCTTCACCTGATTTTATATTAAAGACTCTTTAGAAAATTTTAACTCAGTAAGGTAGCAAATCTAATTTGAAGTAGTGCTCAACCATCATCAAAACAACACAGAAAAGCTTTTTTGATACACTCAAGCCTTAAGTTTCTAAGTAATTTGCTGTAAGCTTACATTCTTAGAGACTGGAGAAATTTCCTGAGACTAAGCCAGTTAAAGGTGCTTGGCATTTGTGCTATTTTTGGAAGTAATAAGCTATTCCCTACTTGTTCAGTGTCACAGACCCCATGTTTACACTGTATTATCAAACCTGATGACAGACAGCATAGCACCAGCTGGCAATGTGACCTTTCTTTCCTTCAGTGATTCCATATAAAGCAGACATTTTTTTTTCACTCCATATTCCTGCATGTTCCTTTCTTTTAGCCCTCGTCTTTACTCTTGTGGAGTTAGTGAATTAAATGAGATTTTACAGGTGAGACACTGCGAAGAGCAAATGAAAGGCATTTATATTACTAGATGTCTGCTTAAATGACTGCATTCCTCTCCTGATGCCTGGATTTTACCTATTTAGTTTAACAGCAGCAGAGTGTAGTGAGAAGACTATAGACTATGACAATAGGCATACTGAGATTCAAATTTGTGCCAAAACACTGTCAGCAGTGATTTGACCTCTGAGCTTCAGCTCCCTCATCTGTAAAGCTGGGCATTATAATACTCACATCTGATTTTTTTTAATAAATTCATAAAGTTTTTGGCACCCAACAGGTACTCATTGAATTGTAGTAGTAGCTATAATTATAAGGTTTAATTTTTAAGAAAAATAAAATTGGTGAAGGCTCATATGTTTTGAGCAACTCTATTGACATCTTGATGAAGACTTCAATTTTGGTAACTGCAATACTTGCTAAGAAAGTGAATAGTCTAAACTACAGCAGTAAGCATAGGCCACCGCTGTGGGATAGTGAGTAAGCAGTAACCAGAGATACCTGGAGTATGGCCAAATGAAACCTCTTGAGAGTTCAATCACTGGCAGGTACTCAGGGCTTTGTGTTATCTACACACTTTTCTGTCTCTTTGTGGATAATAATGGTGATTCCTGCATTCATCAGATTCTAGTCAGAGGCAGAAGAAAATAATATATAATATGTTTTTTAGCAATCACAGGTTAAAAAACTCTAACAAAAATGAAAATTCCTGGAGGGAAAAAAGTTGTTTATATTTATAAAGAAAGTTTTTCGTTTCTCTATTATAGTATCAAGCAGTAGAAGAATCCGATTTAGCATCAGACATGCCTAGATTTAAATTTCAGCTCGGCAATTCTTACTTTGCTTCCTTTATTTGCACAATTATGTTGCAAGGACCCAATCTGACAAATATAAAAGGTGCCACGGTTTACGAAAGTAATTGACAACAGGATAATATTTCCTCAAATGTCGAATCTTAAAATCGAAATCTAGTTGTATATACTTCTTGGATATCTTCATATGTTACAACATCACTGTAAACATTACTTTTACCCATAGTACCAATGTTCAACAACACTTGTTGGAGAGCAGGGCAGGCTATTTCAGGACAGGCTTAGAGTCCATTACAAACAATCTTGGTTGGAAAAAAAATTGAAATAAAACTTTAAATGTTGATTGATTCTTTCCCATAGCTTATAAAATTCAGAGTAATGCAGCACAAATGTCTGTCTGCATCCTGCTTTTAAAACCCTTAGGGCTCAGTGGTTTGTCTGCTCTCTCACCTGCCTAGACTAAGGCAAGTGGGTATCATCCTAATAGACTATAAGCCACCTTAGCTTTACATCTTAGAATGAATCAGTGTAGGGGCAGGAATCTTCTCAGGATATTTTGTTCTCTGACACAAATACACAAGTCACTTAAAAAAGTGTGTTTATTATATACAAAATACTTTCAAGTTACTAAAAGGCAGTGAAATTAACAGTAATTAATATTAAATCATAAATGTTTCAGTCTTAAAAAACTATTTATATTTTGTTGCTTATCTGCATTAAGGGCATAAGAAACATATAGAAAACCAAAAAGATGAGGCAAAGGTGATTAAAAATAATTTCTTGCCCCTAGAATACATTAGTTTTTAGCAAAATGAAGAGAAATAAGTCAATAATTATAAATTGAGTTTTTTAAATAGAAAGCATTATTCTATGTATGATTGTTTTTAAAAAGACATTATACTCTCTTAAGTCTTTATCATGAAAAGATTTATAATCTAGCAATTACCATTTTATATGAAATGACATTTTGAACACTATTCCTTTATCTGGAATGAATGTAAACCATAATGTTAAAACAGATGCTAGTCACATTCTACACAAGAACAACTTCACTGTATGCTTGAAGAAATGTTTTTCCTACAATAAAATCTTCCAATTTATAATTTATTATAAATATTTAAAATATAAAAAAACTAAATTCAAAACCTACAATAACATAAAGAATAACTTTTAAACTCAACACATAGAGATTTCATTTTGCACTTTGTTCATATGCCTCTCATACAGAAGAATTTATTAAGAGCAAAAAACAGCCTATTTTGTTAGCCAATCACAATCATTCAGCATCTTTAGGAAATATCGAGAGACTGCATTGTTTTCTCCTATGCTGCACCAGAAAGGGTTTTGTGGGTTATGTAAACAGCTCCATGCTCTCAATTCAATCACTCCTTCATTCATATTTATCATCAACGTCAACTGCAGCATTGTTTCTGAGTAATAAACCGTACTATCATGATTAGTATGAAATTATGAGAAGCAGATATTGCTGATAAGGGAAGTGCAGTGAGTTAGCTTTGTTTCCAGTTGTAGCCGTGATTGTTGTACGTTTGTGGAAAGGAAGCAAGGGGAGACAAATAAAAGAGTTGCTCTATTTGTAAATTGAAAAGTCAAAGCACAATAATACCCTTGATCAGAGTTGATGATTAAAAAAAATAATAAGAGGAGAGCAAAGAAAAAAGTTGTTAGGAAGGCTAAATATTCTTGATTTTAAAAATACTATAAAGCTCGATGTATAGGAATAATTTTAACATGATGAAGAAAACTTACTTTAAATAAGGTAATGTTAAACTCCCAGAAAAACATAAAGCAACCTCATTTTAAAAAAAGAACAATTAAAGTGCTGCTTTCTTCTATTACTTAACAATATTATGTAAATATAGTTTAGTGCAATGAGATACACAGAAATCAAAGTTACATGATAGAAATTAGTAGATAAAATTATTTGCATATTCTGTGAGTGTACATGAAATATGCCACAGAATCAAGCAAAACACTATCCAGATTCTTAAAAGTTACAGGAAATGAACAACATAAAATTAACATGAGTAAATCGATATAAGAAAATCCTAAACAAAACAAAGAGGGTTAATGGTTACTGATGCCAGATTGCAGTGCTAGAGAAGGCACAGTATGTCAGTAATACATTTTTGTGTAATATTCAATATAATATTGATGTATATATGCCTGAATGATTAGAGGAATGAAACGAGATTGCTGAATCTTAATCATAGTAGGAAATTAAAATATCTATTTATTTCTGGATTCGGCTGCTTAAACAGATATCACAATTTAAGATATAGGGCAGATGTTTTTAACAGTGGCCAATGGACATGGGAATAAAGTAATTTATGGTTTTCTTTCAGAGGGGCTGTCAGAGGAACTCCTTGAATTTATATGCAATGTTTTGTGTGACTATTTTATATTTTTTCTCAGAAGATTATTTACTACGTAATGTAGTATGAGATTCAAAAAGTATGAATGGCATAAAGTAGCTAAATATTATAATCAAAGTATTTAAGATACATACACATACACACATTATTATACACATATGTACCTATACACACATGTATACACACATATATGCATGTATGTGTGTATGTAATGCATATACAACCTCTTTCACATGAAGAGAGGATGAGGACATGAAATGTGTGTGATTTATAAAAATTAATGATACTTTACCATGCACATACACATATAGACAAACACACATACTGAACTTGACCAAAATTAATTTTTTTAAATAAAAACTTTAAAGGCCAAACCCTCTGACAACAAGTCAACAATAGTAAAATTCATAAGCAAAATGATGACTTCTAAATCTAAACACATGGGAAATTTAGCATTTTTGTTTAAAAAATTTATTGTCAAAAATAAACCACAGACTAAGAAATTATGAAAGGAAAATTAATAAAATACATCTCAAAATGTATGCTACTGTCCTCAACTTAAACTTTAAATATGTAAAGGCTTCTGTTGCTGAAGATAAATGAAAATAAATAATCCATTTAACTCAAGAATTAAGAATTTTTTTAAAAAGTAGAAGATATGGATAATGATAAGCAGAGACTAGAAAAGAAACTAAAGAAATTACATTGATAAAGCAATAACTGGTGCTCAAACTGTCATTAAAATAGTCAAAGCCCTAAAAATATCTACAAAATTGATGTATACAAGAGAAATTACTAAATATGACGAAGTCAAGAAATCCAATATATTCAAGAATTTGGAGTAAACTTTTTTAAAAATAAAGGGAACATTGCTGTAAAACATTATACCAGTAAATGTCAATATGCTAAAAAAAACTTTTAAAAATATATGAAAATATAAATTACCATTATTTTCAAAGAATGTAAGAAAAAAAAGAACTTATAACTGATCAATTATCAATAATGGATGCAATATTTCTATATTAAATTAAATACTAACATACGCAATCTATATGACTAACATAGCATAACACCATAGTTTGTTAAAATTGCAGAGATTGCTTGAAATTAGCAAACTGTTATCATCATTATGTTTTAAGATAACAAAGCTAAAGTCAGATGATTTACTTAAATAGATGCTAAAAAAATAAAATTAATCATCCTTTAATAAGATGTATTAACATACTAAAAAAATCTATTTTCTTAATATGACAAAGAGTATTTCCATAAAACAGAAAGAAAACATGCCTTCTTAAGGAAACAAGACAAGGGTACCAGCAATCACAGTAGTTAGTCAACATTCTTCTATAAGCCTAACGAATGTATTGAATATATAAATATTAGAAAGTAAAAATGATAATTACTTTCCAATATACTTATTAAGGTAATAGGTTATACCAAAAAATAAAGTTAAAAATATAAAGAAAGCCTTTTGCAAATGAAAGTGTTTACCATTTAAAAACACAATGAAAAAATAAAATATGCATTGGTAAATGCATGTTATGTATGCTACTTTAAGTAAATATAAAGTGAAATATGTATCACATATAATATTCCATAACATCACATACATTTGACCTAGAAATTACTATCTAGAAGTTCAAGGAAAGTGCAAGTGTTTCTGAAAATTTTCATCATGAGTTATTTAAACTAGAAACAGTTGAAAGCAAATTATATGTCTAATAATATTATAGGATCTAAATATATTCTGTGATATCCGTATCATAAAATTTGATTAAAACCACATTTTCATTTGCATTTAATGACATGGGCAATTAAAACCTGTAAATTTTTAAATAAAAAATGAATATAAAATTTTTGTTTATGTGTGATCCTAATTTTAACCATATATGTAAGAAGTGTATGTAGATATGTATATATATGTAGATATATATAAAAAAGGAAAGAAGTTGAAAGGGTTGCATCAAATCATATCGTAAGAGATATTTATCAAATATTTCTGATTTGTTTAACACCTTATGGAATTGTGCATTCTTATTCCATTGAAATTAGGTATCTCACATGACTCAGTTTAGCAAATCAAGGCAAGCAACCAACCTTCAAAGACATTCAACCTGATGGTTAATAAACTTCATTGTATTAAGTCACTGAGATTTGGGGATTGACTTATACCTCAGCATGCTAGCCTATTTTGAAAAAGGTAGCCTACTTCTATTGCTTTCTGCTCAGTAAGAAACATGCTTTAAGAAGGATAAAGAGAAAAAGAAAAGGTTGCAAACTTACGCTAAGAAAATACTATGTGTGAAATCCCTCTTGAAGATAGTATTTTCAGCTCTCCATCCATTGTGGTTAGTTTTCTGTTGTTGTTGTTCGAGTTGATAACTCACTTATTTTGAACTCAACTTTGTGTTTCCATCAATAATATTTTTAGTAATTTTCCTGATCAACAAAAAGAAATGTCAGTGTTTGACAGTTATTGAGAACATACTGCATATAAGGTCCTTTTCATCCATTACAAAATGTAATACACAGAAGTATGAGTTAGGTACTGTGATTGTGCACACTTTACTGATACGTAAACATAGTTGCAGGTAAGGCAAGATGACTTGTCGAATAGAATTACAATGAGGAAAATCTGAAATAACTACTACATGGGACAAGTTAGATGGGTCTTATTTCCACTTAGTGTTGTCTTTTTGTCCTATTTGAAATGAGAATCAGCTACCTGGCTATTGATATGTACATCATAAGAGACAAAATGTACGGAACCAATAAGTGTGCCATAGATCTGAAAGGGCTTGATATCCCAGGGGTATGAAATTACGTAAAATATAGAATCAAGGATCAGGCCGCTATTATTTCCTTATTACTTATTAAATCCAGCTGATAGGAGTCAGATTTCTTCTCATCTTTTCATATGACCATTAAAATAAAACCATGACTCTAGAAAAACCTTATTAAAGAGATTGACAGTAAATGTTATCAAAAAAGGAGTAATATGATCTTAATTAAGGCGGTTGTTCCCATTATGCTACTGTGTAAGGAATTTTTGAGATACCAAGTTCCAAGCCCGAGCCTGGGATTCAACAGAAATCTGGGAATCTCAATTTGATGGTTTAAAAAATAGTTGTAAAATATTAGTTTTCTTTTTAAAAAATAACATTAATTTTTAATCATCTCTAATAATACATTATTGAAGGGTACTATTTAAGCAAATAAAGTAGTTAGAGCCAGAAGTGACATGGACAATTGCATTCTTATATATAATATATACTCTTTCTAGATAATTACATTTTCTTTTTATAAAGAAAATTTATAAATAAATAAAAATTACATTTTATTTATTTATTTATTTATTTTTCCCATTTACTTATTTTATTGCATTTTAGGTTTTGGGGTACATGTGAAGAACATGCAAAATTGTTGCATAGGAACACACGTGGCAGTGTGATTTGCTGCCTTCCTCCCCATCACCTACATCTGGCATTTCTCCCCTTGCTATCTCTCCCCAGCTCCCCACCCCTCACCATCCCTCCCCTATTTCCCCCCAACTGACCCCAGTGTGTAGGGCACCCCTCCCTGTGTCCATGTGTTCTCATTGTTCAACACCCGCCTATGAGTGAGAATATGCGGTGTTTGATCTTCTGCTCCTCCGTCAGTTTGCTGAGAATGATGGTTTCCAGATTCATCCATGTCCCTACAAAGGACCCAAACTCATTATTTTTGATGGCTGCATAATATTCCATAGTGTATATGTGCCACATTTTCCCTATCCAGTCTATCGTCCATGGGCATTTGGGTTGGTTACAGGTCTTTGCTATTGTAAACAGTGCTGCAATGAACATTCGTGTGCACGTGTCCATATAGTAGAACGATTTGTAATCCTTTGGATATATACCCAGTAATGGGATATCTGGGTCAAATGGAATTTCTATTTCTAGTTCCTTGAGGAATCGCCACACTGTCTTCCACAATGGTTGAACTAATTTACACCCCCAGCAACAGTACAAAAGTGTTCCTATTTCTCCACATCCTCTCCAGCATCTGTTGTCTCCAGATTTTTTAATGATCACCATTCTAACTGGCATGAGATGGTATCTCAAAGTTGTTTTGATTTGCATTTCTCTGATGACCAGTGATGATGAGCATTTTTTCATACGTTTGTTGGCCTCATGTATGTCTTCTTTTGTAAAGTGTCTGTTCATATCCTTTGCCCACTTTTGAATGGGCTTGTTAGTTTTTTTCTTGTAAATCTGTTTTAGTTCTTTGTAAATTCTGGATATCAGCCCTTTGTCAGGTGGGTAAACTGCAAAAATTTTTTCCCATTCTGTTGGTTGCCGATTCACTCTAATGGCTGTTTCTTTTGCTGTGCAGAAGCAGTGAAGTTTGATTAGGTCCCATTTGTCTATTTTGGCTTTTGTTGTCAATGCTTTTGGTGTTTTGGTCATGAAGTCCTTGCCTACACCTATGTCCTGAATCGTTTTGCCTAGATTTTCATCTAGGGTTTTTATGGTGTTAGGTCTTATGTTTAAGTCTTTAATCCATCTGGAGTTAATTTTAGTGTAAGGTGTCAGGAAGGGGTCCAGTTTTTGCTTTCTGCACATGGCTAGCCAGCTTTCCCAACACCACTTATTGAATAGGGAATCCTTTCCCCATTGCTTGTTTTTGTCTGGTTTGTCAAAGACTAGATGGTTGTAGATATGTTGTGTTGCTTCCAAGACCTCTGTTCTGTTCCATTTGTCTATATCTCTGTTTTGGTAAAAGCACCATGCTGTTTTGATTACTGTAGCCCTATAGTATATTTTGAAGTCTGGTAGTGTGATGCCTCCCGCTTTGTTCTTTTTGCTTAGAATTGACTTGGCTATGCGGGTTCTCTTTTGGTTCCATATGAAGTTTAAGGTGGTTTTTTCCAGTTCTGCGAAGAAGGTCATTGGTAGCTTGATGGGGATAGCATTGAATCTGTAAATTACTTTGGGCATATGGCCATTTTCACGATATTGATTCTTCCTAACCATGAACATGGAATGTTTCTCCATCTGTTTGTGTCCTCTCTTATTTTGTTGAGCAGTGGCTTATAGTTCTCCTTGAAGAAGTCCTTTACGTTCCTTGTTAGTTGTATTCCTAGGTATTTTATTCTATTTGTGGCTATTGTGAATGGAAATTTGTTCTTGACTTGGCTCTCTTTAAGTCTGTTATTGGTGTATAGGAATGCATGTGATTTTTGCACATTGATTTTGTATCCTGAGACTTTGCTGAACTTGCTTATCAGTTTCATGAGATTTGGGGCTGAGACGATGGGGTCTTCTAGATATACAATCTTGTCGTCTGCAAATAGAGACAATTTGACTTCCTCCTTTCCTATTTGAATGCCCTTTATTTCTTTTTCTTGCCTGATTGCTCTGGCTAGAACTTCTAATACTATATTGAATAGCAGTGGTGAGAGCGGGCATCCTTGTCTGGTGCCACATTTCAAGGTGAATGCTTCCAGTTTTTGCCCATTCAGTATGACATTGGCTGTTGGTTTGTCATAAATAGCTTTTATTATTTTGAGATACGTTCCATCAATACCTAGCTTATTGAGGGTTTTTAGCATAAAGGGCTGTTGAATTTTGTGAAAGGCCTTCTCTGCGTCAATTGAGATAATCATGTGGTTTTTGTCTTTGGTTCTGTTTATGTGGTGAATTACGTTTATAGACTTGCGTATGTTGAACCAGCCTTGCATCCCCGGGATTGAAGCCTACTTGATCATGGTGGATAAGCTTTTTGATGTGCTGTTGCAATCGGCTTGTCAGTATTTTATTGAAGATTTTTGCATCTATGTTCATCATGGATATTGGCCTGAAGTTTTCTTTTCTTGTTGAGTCTCTGCCGGGATTTGGAATCAGGATGATGTTGGTCTCATAAAATGATTTGGGAAGAATTCTCTCTTTTTGTATTGTTTGGAATAGTTTCAGAAGGAATGGTACCAGCTCCTCTTTGTATGTCTGGTAGAATTTGGCTGTGAACCCGTCTGGACCTGGGCTTTTTTCGGTGGTAAGCTCTTAATTGCTGCCTCAACTTCAGACTTTGTTATGGATCTGTTCAGGGTTTCAGCTTCTTCCTGGTTTAGGCTTGGGAGGAGGCAAGTGTCCAGGAATTTATCCATTTCTTCCAGGTTTATTAGTTTATGTGCATAGAGTTGTGTGTAATAATCTCTGACGATGGTTTGAATTTCTGTGGAATCTCTGGTGATATATGCCTTATCGTTTTTTACTGCATCAATTTGGTTATTCTCTCTTTTCTTTTTTATTTATCTGGCTAATGGTCTGTCTATTTTGTTGATCTTTTCAAAAAACCAGCTCCTGGATTTATTGATTGTTTGAAGAGTTTTTTTGTGTCTCTATCTCCTTCAGTTCTGCTCTGATCTTAGTTATTTCTTGTCTTCTGCTAGACTTTGAGTTTTTTTGATCTTGCTCCTCTAGCTCTTTCAGTTTTGACGATAGGGTGTCAATTTTTGATCTCTTCTTGCTTCTCATGTGGGCACTTATTGCTATATATTTTCCTCTAGAGGCTGCCTTAAATGTGTCCCAGAGATTCTGGTATGTTGTGTCTTCATTCTCGTTGGTTTCGAAGAACATCTTTATTTCCGTCTTCATTTCATTGTTTATCCGGTCAACATTCAAGAGCAAGTTGTTCAGTTTCCATGAAGCTGTGCAGTTCTGGGTTAGTTTTTGAAATTCTGAGTTCTAACTTGATTGCACTGTGGTCTGAGAGACAGTTTGTTACGATTTCCGTTCTTTTGCATTTGCTGAGGAGTGATTTACTCCCAATGATGTGGTCAATTTTAGAGTAGGTGTGATGTGTGCTGAGAAGAATGTATATTCTGTGGATTTGGGGTGGACAGTTCTGTAAATGTCTATTAGGTTTCCTTGGTCCAGGTCTGAGTTCAAGTCCTGGATATCCTTGTTAATTTTCCATCTGGTTGATCTGTCTAATATTGAAAATGGGGTGTTAAAGTCTCCCACTATTATTGTGTGGGAGTCTAAGTCTCTTTGTAAGTCATTAAGAACTTGCCTTATGTATCTGAGTGCTCCTGTATTGGGTGCACATATATTTAGGATCGTTAGCTCTTCTTGTTGCATTGATCCTTTTACCATTATGTAATGTCCTTCTTTGTCTCTTATGATCTTTGTTGCTTTAAAGTCTAATTTATCAGAGATGAGAATTGCAACTCCTGCTCTTTTTTGCTCTCCATTTGCTTGGTAAATCTTCCTCCATCCCTTTATTTTGAGCCTTTGTGTATCCTTGCATGTGAGATGGGTTTCCTGGATACAGCACACCGAAGGGTTTTGGCTTTTTATCCAATTTGCCAGTCTGTGTCTTTTGATTGGGGCATTTAGTCCATTTACATTTAGGGTTAATATTGTTATGTGTGAATTTGATACTGCCATTTTGGTGCTAGCTGGGTGTTTTGCTCTTTAGTTGAGCTGGTACTTGTTGTTCCTTTATATGTGTAGAGCCTCTTTCAGGAGCTCTTGTAGAGCTGGCCTGGTGGTGACGAAATCTCTTAGTTCTTGCATGTTCCCAAAGGATTTTATTTTTCCTTCACTTATGAAGCTTAGTTTGGCTGGATAGGAGATTCTGGGTTGAAAGTTCTTTTCTTTAAAGATGTTGAATATTGGTCCCCACTCTCTTCTGGCTTGTAGTGTTTCTGCTGAGAGATCTGCTGTGAGTCTGATGGGCTTCCCTTTGTGGGTAACCCGACCTTTCTCTCTGGCTGCCCTTAGTGTTTTTTCCTTCATTTCCACCCTGGTGAATCTGACGATTATGTACCTTGGGGTTGCTCTTCTTGATGAATATCTTTGTGGTGTTCTCTGTATTTCCTGGACTTGAATGTTTGCCTGCCTTGCTAGGTTGGGGAAGTTTTCCTGGATAGTATCCTGCAGAGTATTTTCCAGCTTGGATTCATTTTCTTCGTCGCATTCAGGTACGCCTATCAAACCTAGATTAGGTCTTTTCACATAGTCCCACATTTCTTGGAGATTTTGTTCATTCCTTCTTACCCTTTTTTCTCCAGTCTTGCCTTCCCGTTTTATTTCATTGAGTTGATCTTTGACTCTGATATCCTTTCTTCTGCTTGGTCAATTCGGCTGTTGATACTTGTGCATGCTTCATGAAGTTCTCGTGTTGCGTTTTTCAGCTCCATCAATTCACTTATATTCCTTTCTATTTTGTACATTCTCATTAGCATTTTGTCAAATCTTTTTTCAAGGTTCTTAGTTTCTTGGCATTTGGTTAGAACATGTTCTTTAAGTTCACAGAAGTTTCTTACTACCAACCTTCTGAAGTCTGATTCTGTCATTTCATCACACTCGTTCTCCCTCCAACCTTGTTCCCTTGCTGGTGAGGAGTTGTGATCCCTTGTAGGAGGAGAGGTGTCCTGGTTTCGGGTGTTTTCATCCTTTTTGCGCTGGTTTCTTCCCATCTTTAAGGATTTATCCACCTGTCGACTTTGTAGTTGCTGGCTTTCAGATTGGGTCTCAAATCTTTCAGATTGATGTTCTGTTTGTTGATGATGAGGTTATTTCTGTTCCTTGGTTTTCCTTCTGACAGTCTGGCCTCGCTGCTGTAGGTCTGCTGAGGTTCACTCTAGGCCCTGCTTGCCTGGGGTTCACCTGCAGCAGCTGCTGAACAGTAAGGGTTGTTACCAGTTTTCTTCTTCTGCTATCTTTGTCCCAGACGGATTCCTGCCTAGTGTCAATCTGATCTCTCTTTTATGAGGTGTCTTTTTGGATATATAGGGGTCAGGGAGCTGCTTGAGGAGACGGTCTCTTCTTTATAGGAGCTCAAATGGTGAGCTGTGAGCTCTGTTGTTGTTCATTCAGAGCTGCTGGGCATGTACGTTTAGGTCTGCTGCAGCAGAACTCATAAACTGCTTTTTGTTCCCAGGTGCTCTGTCCCAGGGATTTAGGGCTTTAGTTATGAGTTTCCGTTATGCTGCTGCCTTCTTTTTTTTTTTTTTCCTTCAGAGCTGCCCTGCCCAGCAAGGAGGCAGACTAGTCACTGTCGGCCTGTAGAGGCTTTGCTGAGCTGCTGTGGTCTCCGCCCAGCTGCCAAGTGAACTTCCTTGCAGTCCTGTTTATATGGGTGTAGTTAGAACTGCTTTGGCGATGGTGGCCCGCCTCTGTTGAGGCGCAGTCTCTCTGCTGTGGCGGGTTGCCTTGTCAAAGACAGGCTGCCTTGGCAATGGTGGGTTGCCTTGGAAACGGCAGGCTGCCTCAGCAATGGCGGGTTGCCTTGGCAATGGCGGGCTGCCTCAGCAATGGTGGGTTGCCTTGGAAACGGCAGGCTGCCTCAGCAATGGCGGGTTGCCTTGGCAACGGTGGCCTGCCTCAGCGTTTGCTGACTATGTCCATCGCGGCGGGCTGCGTAGGTAATGGCGGATGCCCGTCCCCCACAGAGCTGGACCATCCCGGGTTCAGCTGCGCTTGCTGTGAAACTCTCAATCCAGTTTCTGGTTGCTCTTCTTTTGTGGGGTTTGGGACCAGCCGAGCCTGATCGCCTGGCTCCCTATCTCAGAGCCTTTTTTACGTTTGTGTTCCAGTCGCCTGCTGGGGTCTGTTTGTTTTCCCCTGCGGCCACTCACTGCGCTGGCTTAAACAGTGGCACTGAGGTTTGTGGTGCATTTTTTTTTTTTTTTTTTTTTTTTTT